>NW_024104361.1:0-600000 GCF_003945595.2 Pipra filicauda
ACACGAGCCAAAAATTAACAGTAGATGTTCATTAATGTTTGATGGGTGCTTAATTATTTAGGGCAAAAGTATTTTTTGCAGTCTTTCCCTGACAGATAATACAATGGCTCTGTGCACAGGAGGTGAGATGAGGTTTTCCAAATGGAACTTAGAAGGCACTGAGTGCAGTGCCTTGATAAATAGCTGAGTAAACTGGAGTCACTGCCACTAACAGCTGAGTAACAAAGATACACATGCACACACTCTGCACTAGACACTCACAGTGACCTGTCCAGGAAAACACATTATTTAAAATAAAGAGGGTTGGGATTGGAGGCAAGAAAAGACTGATGCTTGGAACGTACAGCTCTCTGTCTTCAATTAGAATTTTCTTTCTGTTCTGTTTTAGGGAACACTTGTGGGATGGACAAAAGGATTCAAGGCAACAGACTGTGAGGGAGAAGATGTTGTTGATATGCTGAGAGAGGCCATCAGGAGAAGAAATGTGAGCTATTCTTTCCTGCTCTTTTTCGTGTATTTAATGCCCCCTCACTCTTCCTCTGGTATTCCACTACTGATTGTGACTTGTGTTTTAGGAGTTTGACTTGGACATTGTAGCAGTGGTGAATGACACCGTTGGGACCATGATGACGTGTGGCTATGAGGATCCAAACTGTGAGATTGGCCTTATTGCAGGTACAGTGATGTTGAAGTGACCACCATGAGAGAAGGGCACATATGCAGGTGCTAGGCTTTGGAGTCTGTAAACCAGCATCTTTTATTTGAGTTTGATACATGGAGTTACTGGTCACTTGGGATTCCTGGCAGATTTGTGTGGTATTCAGTAGGAGACATAACACCTGTAGCAGGTAGGATCCTGAATCTGTTGGACTTTTGATCACATCTCTGATGGTGCCTAACAAGTGTATGCAGAGTAACAGAAGGTGAGAACAGCAGATAGAGCATGAATTCTTGTTTTGACAAATGTATTTACTGATATTTACTGTGTAGCCAGGTCATAGACCTTGGAACAAGCAAATGTTCTTAAAAGTCTGAATGAACTCTTTTGAGGTTTTCTAGAAGATTCTCCCAATAAGTTCCTTCAAGTTTTGATCCAGAAATGTGTCTAAGCATAGAATCATAGAATGGCCTGGGTTCTTGGCAGGGCTTGCCCTTGGGAAGCACACTGATGATGATGAGCAAGATGATTTGTGGTGCATTATGACCAGACTGGCAGCAATGACTGATCAGTGCTTCACTGCCAGAGCCATTTCTGACCTGCAACAAAGGGCTTCTATGCTGTGGATTTTCTGTGCAGGGCCTGTCTTACTTGGTAACATTCTGTTGGTATAAATTAAAGCACTCTTCCCATCACTGGCTAGCCCTTGCTTCTGTAAGATAAAGGAGAAAACTTTGAAATTTGGGGTATGGCGCAGAGAACTTTAACATGACCACTGCAATCATCTTCCATGAGTATCAGGTGCTGCTTCACTTTTCTGGCTGAAGCCTTGTCATTTCTGCCCTTCTAGGAACGGGCAGCAATGTGTGCTACATGGAGGACATGAAAAACATAGAAATAGTGGAAGGGAATGAAGGAAAAATGTGCATTAATACAGAATGGGGAGCGTTTGGTGACAACGGCTGCATTGACAACATCAGGACAAAATATGATAAAGAAGTAGATGAAGGCTCACTAAACCCAGGGAAACAGAGGTAAATGTGATGGTCCTGATGCCAAGAGCCCGATGAAGTCAGTCTTCAAGAGACACTGGCTGGTTTTTAGAACACGCTTAATGAATGAATAATCAAAAAGGAAATGTTAATATTGCATGTCTTGTGCTGTGTGGTAAGTAACCTAAATATCCAGAAAAAACCAAAGAAGTACCTTGTTTCTGTTATCACAGCACTGTTCTTATCTTAGGGCAGTTACCAAACAGTGCAGCTTTTAAGATTTCCCTGCAAAGTCTAGGTCATGCTTTGTTCCTTCCCTTAGGGTGATTTTTCAAAGGTAAAATACAACTCAAGCAAGAGGATAAGCTGAACTTGACTGTTTGTTCAGTAAAGACAGTATTGATCAGGTGTGACTCACTGGGGAATGCGTGGGGAGACAGGGAAGTATTTCACCTCAGCGTGGACTCTGCCTTTAACACTGTGTTCTGTTTATTATTGCAAGGGATTTTTTCTATTTCTGTTACCATTTGGCTTAGGTAAATATATTATAATTAGTGTTTGCACTTGAAGTCACTGCAACAGAGTTTTACTGATTGAAAGATGGATTTCAATGGCTATTGCTCTGCAAACTTGGGCTGCTTTTTTGGGAGTTCATAGGGCATGTACGTACCACTCATGCTGAACAAAGCTAACATGCTGTCTCTTTAAATGCACCTTTTTTATAACTTGACAGGTATGAAAAAATGACCAGTGGAATGTACCTAGGTGAAATAGTAAGGCAAATTTTGATTGACTTAACCAAACAAGGGCTGCTGTTCAGAGGACACATTTCGGAGTCACTCATGAAGAGAGGCATATTTGAAACAAAGTTCCTGTCTCAGATTGAGAGGTGAAGTTGTTATATTTACATGGTTTAAATCCTTAGGGCCTTTTGGGACCCCTAGAAAACAAGTGTGTGGAGCCCTTTCCTTCAAGAAGTTAATTACCATTTTCTTCTTTGCATACCTCCCTCCTTCCCATCCCCACAATAAAAGCCAAAAATGAAGAACTGAGGGAGTTCCAGAATTTTTCTGTGATTACATGAATTATCATTTCCCTTTCACACAACTGGGTTACCTTGGGTGCCTTAACCACCACGCGTGATTATATACTTGGAGTGTTTCTTGTGGGACTTAAAACATTAGTTATCAAAGAAAGTAAAAAGTCAGTGATAGATGAATACATGCTTGCCTACATATCTGTGCATGTTTGCAGTGGTCTTCAGGCCATTTGAAACCCTTTCTGCTGTGGAAAGCCTTGAAAGTAGTGTCTCAGCCTTGAGATCAAAAATAACGGGTGGGTGGCTGATCTGGCTCAGCTCCCTCATGGCTTTGGGAGTTAGATGAATTACTGTGTGTGCCTCCTGGAAATACAGTCTGACATGGCAAAGGGCATGGCAGGAGCAGTTTTCAGTCTGAATTGAGGCTTTCCCTAATGGCTTGCTGCTCCGTGTGCTTCCCTCTGCGCAGTGACCGGCTCGCCCTCCTCCAGGTGCGGCGAATCCTGCAGCAGCTGGGCCTGGACAGCACGTGTGAGGACAGCATCATCGTGAAGGAGGTGTGTGGAGTTGTGTCACAGAGAGCTGCCCAGCTCTGTGGGGCAGGGCTGGCTGCCATTGTGGAGAAGAAGAGGGAGAACCGAGGTGTGGAGCGCTTGCAAATCACCGTTGGAGTAGACGGGACTTTGTACAAGCTCCATCCACAGTGAGTGCCTGGTACCACTGCCCTTTGCTGTTTGCTCATTTTCATGTGGAAACATCCCCAACTGTACCAGCTTTCTACTGAGATGATTAAAAAGTGTGAGAGGGGATCATCCTACACGTTTCCCTGCATCTTGACCTTTCCCTTGCCTTAGTTAAAGGATCAAAAATTGCAAAGTCAAGTCCAGTTACCACTGGGAGGCTCTTTTCTCCAGGGTGTTGAGTGAACTTACTCTTCTGATATTTATTTACCAGTGTTTGAGTGGATTTGAGAACAGAAAGCAGCTGTTAAAATACTCTGTTCTTCTCTCCCTTTCCTTTCAGTTTTTCCAGAGTCCTGCAGGAAACAGTGAAGGAACTGGCACCTCAGTGTGATGTGACCTTCATGCTCTCTGAAGATGGCAGTGGGAAGGGAGCTGCCCTCATCACTGCAGTGGCAAAACGGTTGCATAATGTTGGGCAGAAGTAGAAATGAGTGGTCAAGTCATTCCAGCGCTGTCAGGCGTGTGCATAGGGATCTACTGAGTGGTGATTCCAGATAGCTGTGCCAGGCACCCGTTTCAGGCACCCGTTTTCAGGGAGCAGCTGCTTTTGACCGACCAGGACTGTGGATTTTTGTCCTTTGCTAGCTTGGATCAGGTGTTTCTACTCCCCACTGGCATTATTCTTGGCACACCACAGTCTCCTGGGTTCTGTAATTCCTGCAGTGCATCTGTAATGCACATGGGAGAAAACAAACAAACAAATGCAATCCACCCCAAATGTGTCTTTTTACAATGTCTTAATTAAGCTACTGCACCACAACTGGGTTTATCACCAGTTTCTTAGGATTTGTGTGCTTTAGTTTTGGCTTGGCCTGGCTCACGGAATGTTGAGATCCTGATGCTGCATCTGTCTAGTGGACATATTTGTTCAATGCTTCACAGGTTTTAAATAAAATTGAAGGTAAAATAAATCAATGGGCTTTGGTCAGTGATGCTCCCCCTGCCACTACTCTGGTTGCAAGTGTGTTGTAATGTAATACTTCCTGAGTACAGAGGCATGTTTAATAGATTAACGTAAAGATAAAAATATGATTCCACAGAATATCAGTTTGTGTCAAAATATGTTAGTGCATTTTGAGTGCACATAAAGCTAAACTAGCGCTGGGTGGATTTTGACTGTGACTGACTCTTTTGATACTGGAGGAAAGAGAGAATGTAGAAACAAGCAGCTACAGAGTCTGCTATGTCTACGTCAAGGTACGTACAGAGTATCAAACAGGCCACCAAAACAGCTGTGTAGAGAGAAACAAAAATCACCTGAATTTCTGAAATTCTTCTCTTTATTCTCCCTCTGTTATCTCCTTGCCTGTTCCTGAGAGAATTGTTTCCATTGTATGGAAAGGAGTTTATCCCTGGTTTTCATTTTCTGTTGCCTCCTGCTCAGCCTGTGTGTAGCCTGTTTGTAAGTAAATCTGGGGTGCCGTGAGCCTCTCTGTCTAATGCCTCTTCTGAGTTGTGGGAAGAACATGCAGGCAAGTGGGAGCTTTCTTAGAATATAAATCTTTAAACCTAAACCTTTCTTTAAACCTAAATGTCTAACAGCGCTCAGCAGCACTACAGTTATTCTGAAGGTGGTTTGTGGATAGAGCCCATGGCCTTGTGTGACCAAATGTCCTTCACCTGATTTACCCAGAACAAGCCAAAGCAATCATATGACACAGAGAGGCAGCAAATCTGCATCCTGCCTAGCTCCTGTTCTCAAGTATTCCTCTATCTCCCTTAATCCTCTCTTCTTGGATATTTGCTTCCTTCCAGGCTGGCAGCAGAAAGTGGGGCCAAGAAATGTGCTTTAAGCCTAGTTAGGTCAAAAGTAACCATCGTGCAGGGGGGGATCAGCAGTTGGGTTTATGTAATAATCTGTAACCAGGCTGCTGCTGGGTTTAAATTTAGCAGTCACAGATTCAAAATTGGAAGCTACAGACCCTTCCTGTTTTGTAGTTTTTCAAAAAAACCCCAACATCTCAGCAGCTGTGTCTGTGTTGAAGTTACTGGATGGGTGAAAAATGATACTTGGAAATAGTTTTCACTTCTGAAGGTGTGGTGCTGAGCTCACTGTACTAAGCAGTTGGGAAGAGGCAAGTTGTGAACTCATTACATTTAATGTTTTTCTCCTTTTGTCAAGAAACTTAGTGTTTTACTTTTTCTTTATATTTCAGAATCCACAGAGCCCCAGGAACCAAAGCTTCCTGTGTAGTAAGGGCAGTTATTTGGAATGGAAGTTTGTTCCTGGTGATGAACAGGTTAAATTTGGAGGGGCTGGGTATAGAAGCAAAAAAAAATCAGCTATGGAGGCAATGTGAGGCCTAGAACAGCTCTTCTGCATTGACTGTTTCTCCCTTCAGCACCTGAAATCTTGTACTATCTGGGTGGGTTTGGACCCTTTTGGGGGAGTGAATTGTTCTAATCTGCAAAAGTGCATCTGTGGACATTGATCCCTGTATATCTGGAAGGAGGGGTTGCAGACTTGCCCCAGAATGGCCACGTGAGTATGGTGCAAGAGTTCCTTTTGTACTTTTATTCCAAAGCCTGTTCTACACAACTGGAATGCAAACCAGTAACAAAAGAAGGCAAACCCTTCACATTTAGAAAGGAGTCCTGTATTGCTTTGATTTTTCTTTTTAATCTCTTTGGGAAAGGAAATATTCTCACGGGGCAGTTTACACCTCAGCTGCAGCTGTTCCTTTCCTGCAGTAGATTCAGCCCACACAATAATAATTTTTTGCATGTGCAGTGTTTTGGGGTTTTTTTTCAGTGAGTCTGTGGGTGTTGTGGAATCTGATCCCATGAACCTGGAAGTGCTCACAGTGCTCAGTGCCCGACAGCTGTCCTGAGGTCCCCGAGGCCCAGGACACGCGTGCTCCTGCTTTTCCTGCAGGCAGCTGACTTGCTCTGGAGTCAGGCAGCTCCCACACGTCTGCTGGGCAGGGACACAGCACCTGAGCTGGGGAGGCTTTTGGAAAGGGAAACGACCAAAGGTTCGCTGGGCAACCCTGGAGAAGGGCGGGATTGGCTCCTGCGGGATTTTACCAGGGATACACACTTCACTTGCAGTTTCCCAGGGATCCCATGGACACACCGATGCTTTGGCTGTCCCTAGACCAGAACATTCTCCGACTGGATAACGATGCAGCATCATGTTCCTGATTCTGTCGACATGTGGAAACTCAGACTGTTGCAAACTTGCCACCTCCCTTGTGTAGATGTTAAACTGCTGAAGCAAAACCCTTCTCTGCACATCATATGTGGTGATTCAGTTTAAAGCTCTTGCTTAAAATAAAAGTAGAGGCCTTCTATTAAATCAGCCTATCACACACTGAAAAATGTGGTGCAATTTATCACATGACATTGTTAGTCAATTTAAAATAAATTGAGATTCTTTTTTTTCTACTTTTCTACTGCTTTTTGGATAGCTCTGTGATGCTTCATTTCTGCCTGTTTTCCCTCCAGTCAATACATTTAATGCTCAAATTTATTGATTTTGTTTTGATGCTTCTTTAAGACATGAACATCTTTTTTTCAGATATAGATCATGCTTTTGATTTGGAAAGTTGAAAGATCTTTGAATCACAGGTGTGACAGAAGTATTACTGGGTGGAGGAACTGAGGTTTGTGCTTTTCAGAAGCTCCTAGCAGATGGTTGCAGTTACCCTTTCATCTGTGGGGAACAGAGGGTCATAAACATGTTGGTTTGCCTGCTAGAGACACATTTGGGTGGCTTTAGATTTGGACAGTGCTGGTGCTTGACTTGTAATCCAGAGAAAATGCAGTAGCAGCTTGGTAGTGACATGTTCCTGTTTTCACTCTGACAAAGTTCAAAAGTAAGTGTGGGATCATGTGTAAATCCTTCAGAAATCCTGATTAGCGTGATCTCCTTTCTTGGGCAGTCAATATTATATAGGATTAGCAGATTAGTGTAAAGGAGTTTGAGCCTGAAATGTAGGTAATACCAAAATGAAAGCATTGCTTCTTTGATCTTTCTTGATTTGTTTCTTTGCATTTGGTGAAATGAGCTGGCTTTGGTTTGGGGGTCCCAGATGCAAGGTCACCATAGGAACAGGTGGAGAGGGAGTGAGGCAGGGACAGGAGGAGACTTTGTAAATGTTGTCCTGCTCCAGGTAAGCTTCCAGTTTCTTTAGAAAGGAATTCCACTGCCTTGAACTGTCACTGGGGGCTTATCCAGAGCATTTCTCAGGCTTGTCAAGTCTCTAGCTTGTCAAGTGATATTGATATATATATATCTATATATCTATCTATATCTCAATATATATATATCTCATACATATATATATATATCATCCTTGCAGGAGGGGGTGAGACTCTGGGGCTGAGTTTAGCACAGGCGTTCCCCTCAGTGCAAGGGATATATATATATATATATATATATGTAAAAAATAATCATAATAAAAAAACCTATTCCTGTACATGAGTATGGGTGGCCTGTTGGGGTGGGAGTGGGAAGGGAAATAAGGTAGATATCTGCTTTGTCCAAGCACTGCATCCACTCTGTAAAGCTGATGTGTAAAGCAAGATAGAAAACCACCAGAAGTTTAATTAATGTTTTCCTTTCTCTCATTGATACTATCACCTTGCAGGTGCACACTGAAGGTTCTGTAAACGTGATGGGTCATGTCTGTCTGAGAGGGGAATGCCGAAATAATTTGGATCTTGTTGTGTGCTTTTTTTAATGCCCTTCCCTCCCCAGCCTTACCCTTCATCTGCACTCTGTGTCCCAGGGCCTCGTGCAGCCCCGGCACCCCCAGAGTTAGTAAAAACTGTGTTCTGTGGAGAGAGAACAGATAGAAAACCAGGAAACACGGGTTCCTCCAGAAAACTCTCCCCACTGGCACAAGGAATTGGCTACAGGAAAATGGACAAAGGGCTCCATGTGGGAGGATTCCTGTGCACAAGTTGAAGAACAAAATGCTGGGGAATCTCAGCAAGCAGGAGCTTGCTGGAAGGAGTGGAAGAAGGTCCTTGCACCCTTGATCTTTCCTGACTGGTTATAAAAAAAAAAAAAAAACCAAACAACCAAACTCAAAACAACCCAACCCCCCCAAGAATCCCAAATTCTTATTTTTATCTAGAAAAGCCTGAGTTAAAACCAGGTGAAAACCAAAGTGATAAAAAAAAAGAGGTAAGAGGAGACTGAGTCTGTTTCACTACCACTATATTTTATTTTCTTTCTTTTGTTGGGAGGGATAAAGGCTGTTTGGAGAAGAGGGGAGAGATGTGTGAAGAGTCAACAGTGAAAGCTTCTCCATAAATTCATTACTGCATATCAGAACAACTATAAGGTAAGTCTTAACAGTGGAGAAAAGGGTTGACAGCAATGCCAGGTGTGATACCTTAGGAGCCATTAATTACAAGGACTCTTCAAGGATGTTCACTGAGTTAACTGCTGCATTTTTGTTATTGTTCTTTGGGCCGGACAGAACGGGAGGGAGGCAATGGGGTTGCAACCTTATTGGTATCCATTTTCTTTGGACTTGGAGGTGAGAGGTAGCTCCCAGCCCCAGGCATTGCAGAAATGCTGGGGTTCTGTTCTCAAACCCACCGGTGTTATCGATTCAATTTGCTTTGCTGAGGTCTGTTTTTGTTGCTCTCAGTTTGCTGCTTGGATGTCCAGCTTGCCAAAGGTTTCTGCCCCTGGGAAGCCCCTGTTCCTGTAGGGCTGCCTTGGCCATCTGTGTAGCTGTGGGACTGGGACTGCTGCCTGCCAGGCTACTGCAGAGGACTGTCCTCATCCTTGTCCTCATCCTTGCAGGCTGTGTCCGCTCCCGGGAGCTAAAAAAAGGCTGTTCTGTGTTGCCACAGGGAGTCAGAGCAGGGAAAGGTGGAGGGGGTGAGAGTCTGGGGCTGAGTTTAGCACAGGCATTCCCCTCAGTGCAAGGGAAGGCACCTTCTGGGATGAGCTGAGGTCCTGGGGCAGCAGCCGTCCCTGGATTCACAAATAAAGCATGATTGGGATGCCGAGGGCAGGAATTGGGATGTAAGTGGTTAATGGAGCTGACTGGCTGGTGATGGACAACTTGGTCGTGGAGGGGAGCTCTCTGCAGGAGGAGAAAATGGATGGCGGAAAGGCATGGAGGGAAGGTCTGTGAGGGTCCGAGCAGGTAAACGGGGAAGGTGCTTTCCCAGCAGGCACGTCCTGAACACTTCAAAGCGGAAAGTTACGGACGCTGATTTGGGAGCAACAGCTGATTCTGGAAACAAATGTGATAAATACTGGCATGAGAAAAAAAAAAACAAACCAACAAAACAAAAAACAAATTGAAATGCCCGAAGGGCACATCTGCTGCGGCCAGCGATTCTGCAGGAAATGCACTGAAACCAGGGAGAGGCGAGGAAAGTGGACATAAACACGACTCCCAGTGAAGCCAAATGAAAGCCATGGGCCTGGCAAGTGCCTGTTGTAGCGTGCTGAGAGTTTGGCTCTCTTTCCTTGGCTCTCCAGTGAAATAGCTGTGCTTGACGTGGGCCCCAGGCCGGCTGTGCTGAATGAATTGTGAAGGGGTTTTGCGTTCTGAACTCGGAAACTCTGCTCCAGAGCCTTTTCTGTTGCTTTCAAGTGTGTGTTTTCAGAGCAATATCCAAAGGGTTTTCAGAGCTGTAGGTCTAAAGCCCAGTCTGTTAGTCTGAAATTTGAATAATTGCATGGTCATTAAATTTTGCACAAAAAGGAATTGACTCTAAAAGCAGCTGATATGTTATCACGATTAGAGCAATAGCAATGACTTCTTTCATCACAATGAAGTTACATTGTTAGAGAGCATAATTGACATTTTTTTATTGAAAGATTAAGAAGAATTTGTTTACAGCTCGGAAACAAAGAGGTTTTAATTCAACAAACTGCAGCAGGAATAAGCAGTAAGTGGCATTTTCATCTGCTGGCCGGCGAGAGCTTTAGCTGCAGAATGCTGTGGATAGAGAAATATGAAGGAATTTGCAGCTCAATATCTGCCCAGTAAAGCGTGTACCACGCTGGCAAATGCCAGAAAGCTGACGGGGAGAAACCTTGAGTGCAAAGAAACAAAGGGCTATAGTTAATATTAGCACCTTTTGGGAAGACACCACGGTTTTTGGAGACCAGCTTCATGCCACCCGTTGTGCAGAGGTCAAGGTGTGGCATTTCTGAGGATGCTTTTGCACATGGAGCCCTCGGGATAACACCTGTCTACTCAACTGGGTGCTAAAGTAGGTATCTGGGTTATTTTTGTTTCTCTGGGTTTATTGCTTCATGGTCTAATAGGCTCAGGAGCTAAGTGGTACTGGCATTTCAAAGTGGCATGTTGTGATTGGAAGGGGGTGCTGTGGAAGTGTTTGGAAAGCAGATCCAAATGAAGCACCATTGTCACCCGACTGCAAAGAGGCTCTTTTGCTCTTCAAATATATTTGGGATCCTGTTTGTGCTGGTGGTTGTGTCTTATTGTCCAGACTGCTCTCCAGATAAAGCCAAGGGTATGTGAAAAATTCAGTTTTATTTTTAAGCAAATTCCTCTTTTGAAGTTGGAAATCGTTTGGATTTGTTGTCCCAGCTCTGGTCAAAGTTTAAGGAGCCCGAGTCAAACCCTGCTGTTCTGAATATGCAGTGCTGCAGAGAGAGGAAAAAATCCCTTCAGGGCACTTCGGGTGCTGACAAAGCTCTGCAAGGAGGGTGCTCATCCCACCACCCAGGGAAGCATCTGTTGAACCACGTGCAATGACACTGCTGTGAGGGGAGGGAAGGAGGTGACCAGGCTGATACTGAAAATCATGAGAGCTCACCTGTGCCATCCCTGCAGCTTTATG
The DNA here is from genome assembly GCF_003945595.2 of Pipra filicauda. Taxonomy (NCBI): domain Eukaryota; kingdom Metazoa; phylum Chordata; class Aves; order Passeriformes; family Pipridae; genus Pipra; species Pipra filicauda. The sequence continues at coordinate 11,221 of NW_024104361.1, forward strand.
CTGCGACCTGAATCCATAGCATCTGACACTGAGGGCAGGTGATAAAACAGCTGAGGGCATTTTCTGGGTCTCGAATGTTGACTGATTGCCACGGGCTGTTGTTGCAGTAATGTGTCCAAAACATGGTTATAGATAAATTGTGTGATTAGAACATTTGTTTGTTCAATGTCAAATGTCAGAGTAGAAACACCCGTAACCCTGCTGGGAGACAGGGAGTGGGAGCACGGGTCTGTCCATGATGGGCCTGCTCCCAGACGGGGCTGGTGAGCTCAGCAGCTGTCAAAGGGCCAGCAGGGGATGAGTCATAGTGGCCCCAGATATCAGGGCCCTTGTGAGGATACTTTTGCTTTCCTAAAAATGGTATCTTCTTCAGGGAAGAAAGGGAAAGACAAACAGGATGGGGTTATCTGTTGCTGCAGTGAGTTCTGGGGACCATTGCTGAAATCTGGGGCCAGAGCTGCCGACCAGGAAGCCCAGAGGGCTGGGTTCCCTATAAAGCACTGGGATGACAAGAAAAACTTCTTGTAAAAATATTTTTTAAAAAAGTCTCCATCACCATCTTTTGTAGCTATGCTGTGAAGCCAGACCCTCAGGTTTCCTATCAGGAATGTATCAGAGGGATGGAGATACCTGCTTAATTAAAACAAGAACTTGCTTTCTGACACATACATGAATTTTGGAAAATTTTTATTCTTCCTCTATGTTTTTTGTGTGTGAAAATCTGAGAATGAAAATAGGGGTCCAAGTCTCTTCTAGGTTTGTATTTGACCTGGTGTGGCAGGCTGGCTGTATCTGGCTGCCTGATGCCCACTCAGCCCGCTTACAGTCTCCTCCTCAGCAAGACAGGGAAGAAAATAGGAGGAAGAAGCTCATGGGTGGACAAAAGGATGGGAGATGGCTCACCAATCACCATCATGGGCAAAAATGTTTCCACTTGGGGAATATTAATTAAAGTGGATTGGGATGGTGAGAAACAAACACAAAATTAAGGCAACACCTTCCCCAGTGTAAAAGTGTTACCAGTGTGCACCAGTGTCCACCAGGATGGATACCTGCCCCGCTGCAGGAGAGCCCAGCTTGGGGCAGTTCCCACTTTTCCTCACAGAGACCCTTCAGTCCCATTGCTGCCTCTGGGCACAGACACCCCGAAAGACCTGAGAGAGCCAGAGTGGCATGAGGGAACAAATGTTGGGGTGGAGGGAGAGGACAACCCCGAATAGGCTGCATAGATGCCCCAGGACCTGGCCAGGGCTGACCTCACTGGGTTTCTGATCCCACTTTAAAATGTTTAATGACGAGAGCCTGTAAAGCTGAAGAAGCCAGAATTTTGCTCAGAGGTGTTGCCTGCATCTTCCTCCAGCCTCTGTTGAGACAGCTTTGGACTTTGGCCAAAAAAAAAAAAAGGTATCTCCAGATCATCACAGAGCAGCTCAAAATCTGCAGTTGCTCCTAGATGATGCTTAGCTGCAAGTCCAGCATCTGTGACTGTCTTCCTGTACTGAGTTTTAATGTGAATATTTTGGTTTTTTTCAAGGCTTTGTGGGTTCTTTTAATTAGAACAACAAACTGTAGCAGGACTCAGGTGTTTCACCACACATCATTTGCTTGCTAAGCTCTCCTTCCCTGAGTGCAGCAGGAATCCCACGGCACTGCTGCATCTGGGAGCTATGCAAGGGACAGTGCTTTGCCAACATGTTCCCCATTCCTACCATTCTTCTAGGTCCCACTTGTGGTCCACAACCTGTATGTCCCCTGTTTCCCCTCTCTTGGGGTGATGGCAACAGTGAGTCTGTGTCTGCTGTATCCCAGCCACTGGATGGGTTTTTAAGAGAGCACCTGTCTTTGGGGAGTGTGGCTTTCAAAGGCATCTTGAGGCTGGGGAAAGAGATGTGAAAACCTACAATTCTGCCTCTTTTCTTGTTGACAGCCCCCTGTGTTGACCATGTGACGTGGCAAGAGGTGCTCCTGCTATGGCCACGCAGGAGGAGCCGAATGCCGTGGATGTTCCTGGCTCCTGCTGCTCCCCGTTGTGCAAAGTAAGTACCTGCTTCTCACCCCTCCTGGGCTAAAGGGTGGAGGTCCTTCACTTTCTCAGGAGAGCCCCATGTTGTGAGGGTATTAACCTGGCTTGGCAGGAGGGTCTCTTGCGCTGGGGATTGCTGGAAAAGGTGCACAAACCCAAAGCCTCTTCAATTAATGCTGGCACCCCGTGGGTTTGGGGCTTGTGATGTAAGCTGATTTGCACTAGCATCGAACGCTGGGTCAAGGGGAAAGGTGTATCCTGAGTGGATATCTCTGGATTGAGAGTTGTTGCCTTGTTTTGTGTTAGTGGAAAGCCAAAAGAGAGGGGCAGGTCTCGTTCCCTGTGCTGGAAACCCAGGCTCTTCATTATGGATTTACTGCTCACAGAGCAAAGGTGCACTGTCGTTAAAGGGCACCGACTGGGACCCTGCCATCCGACCCTTCCTGGGATAGTGCACACCAGTGCACAGAAACCAGCTGGCTGCTGAGGTTCACTGGTCCTTGCAGGGCTGAAGGACTGCCTTTGGTTTTGTATGTCCTCTAACACAGTGAGTGTGTTAGAGCTGAACTTTGACAAACGAGCTCAGTGATCTGTGAGGAGCTGAAAGCAGATTTAGGAAAACTGTCTCTATATAGTACAATAAATTAGGCTATGTTTTCCTTTGTTTAAATCATTGTAACTGGCTCATCACTTAAGTGAATTGCTGGTTATGCAGACATTCTTTAGCTGGTATTGAACTGCCTCTTCTGAAGATATCAGTAAAGTAAAATACTTTAAACTTATCCCTTCTGAAATTTGAAACCAGTTTGTACTCTATGTTTTGCCCTTTTTTCAATATAATTTCTTTTAATATTGTTTACTAGAACTGGAGTTTTAGTAGGCATCAGAAATGTTCATTTGTGCTCATTTCAGTTTGCTGAGGTTGAGATGTTTTATGAAATTAAATAAATGATTAATCTCCTGGTCAAGAAAGGCAACTCATTGACATTGGGTTCATCACCCAAAGACTGATGCCCTTCTATTGCCTTACAAACTGATTTTGTTGATTTGCTTCTGTGTGCATGTAGATGTGTGTGTGTTTATGGTCTGCTTTATGAGTATATGAGCTGCAATAATGACTTACTACTAATGCCCTACAAAAAGTGCTTGCTTGATGCAGCAGCTCTCACCTCAATGGAAAAAAATGTTTAACTAATGCAGAACCCCTCAGCTGAGTCAGAAAACTGGGATGGTTATTGCTTTCCTATGCAGAGATGTAAAATGAGTTGTAATTCTGGCACTGGAGAGAGGGAAGGTGCTGTGGTGAATACCTAGGACAGGAGGGGAAATAAGAAAGAGCCGAGTTTGGATGGATTACACTTGTGTTTCCCTTTCAGTGTGTAAAGGAAGAGCAAATTGAGTGGACTTGCATACAAAGTGCCAGGGGATGTCAGCAGGCTGGATGTGTTAGAAAACTTCAGTGGGTTGGAAAGTAGCATAGAGTAGCTCTGCTGTGCAACACGGGAGCTAGATGTTAACTTTTGTGGTGGTGTGACTCCAGGGAGCGGTTTTCTCTTTTCCCCACCTATGTGCAGATTTGGGAAGTCCTTTGCAATGTAGCTCACGCAGCCCATAGCTTTTGGAAGTATCATTTAACTAAAGATGGAATAATTGCCCCCAGTTTAATGAACCTTGCGGTCACTAAGAGGTTTAAAAAGAAATTATCATCTAGGCCTTCCAAATAGGGGGGCTTTATTGTAAGCCACGGGTTTGGGGCTTGTATTTATCTGCTTTCTGGTTTTCTTGGGTTTGTGGGGGTCGTGGTCTCTGCATCCCTCTGATGCTGAAGAACAGCAACCAGTTTAAAGAAATAAAAGCCAGCACATCTGCCTGATGCTCAAGTATGGGGAGTTGAGACACAGAGCATCTCCCTCTGCCCCAGGAGTCTCTGTTCCCATGTGAACCAGTAGACAACATTCCTCCTTTGCTGGATTTGCTTCCTCCTCCACTGTCCTCTCACCATGGCCACAGTCTAGAATCTAGACGTGGCTGTTTGTGATCTTTAATTGCTTAGTACACAGCTTACAGAAATCCTGCCGTGTCTTTGGAGGGATTTAACTCTTGAAACCTGTAGCCCTGCAGTTTGGCCGTCAAATGCTCAGTGTGGCAAATGGTGCTAAAATCCTTCTAACCGGACTTCGTTAAAAAGTAGCTCACCCTCTCCCTGGAGCATCTCCAACAAAACAAGCCAAAACCATGCCAGAACCCGTTGCTAGTCCTTGTGCCTTAAACATCTTTTGGAAACATCCTCTTGGTGTGCTGTACCAGGAGCACAAAACCCCCTTTCAGAGCGTGCGCCGCTCTGTCCACACATGGAGTGGCCTTTCCTGTGCGTGGGGTGAGCTGCCCTCAAGGCATTCCTAGCTAATTTTGTTTCCTCATAGGGGAAACATGAGCTAAAGCATCCTGGCTGGCTGTGTGGTAGTGCCTGCTTGCTGTGCCCCCTGGCAAGGTGAAACTGCATAACGTATTTAACCTTGTTTGGCCGAATTGCTCATCGAATCGATATCTCTGCTGCTTTTAGATTTTCTTCGTAACTTCTGCATTAAGTTCAGCACAAATGAACAGTGATTTCTTTAGTGCAGATATGTGGTTTCCTGCCCTGGAAAGGGAGCTTCAAAGGCTACCTAAAAATTCCCTTGTTAATCAGAGATGCTGTCACAAACTGGGAACTTACTATTTATTAGAGAGGGTGCTTTCTTTCACTTCCTTTTGAGAACTGTGAAAGAAAATGTAATGGGGAGGAAAAGGGGATCAGTCGTTTTCCAGACACTTAAAAAAAGCCAACAAACACAACTACAACCTAATTGTTTACTTATAAAATAGAAAGCATCTAGCAGCTGTGTGCATCAAAACTACGTGATGGACATGATTTAAAAAAAAAATCCCCACATTGTATAGGAGTCTGATTGGAATGCAGACTTGTATAGAGAGTGAACACTTAACGAAGAAACAGGCAAAGGGGGAAAAAAACCCCAAAACACATCCAGGAGGGCTGATGCACAGAGTTACTTGAGTCACTTGAAGCGCTTTACAGTTAAATAGGGACAATAAGATTAAAGCGCAATCAAAATAGCTGCAAGTCATCAGGTGTCACGTTCAGCCTCCAGTAATTTGTCTTAAAGGACAGTGGCTTTCAAAACAGCCTGCTGGATGCCTGGCAGAGTAGGGGAGGTGCCGGTAATTAATTGGCTGCTGAATTGATCCCTTCCAGTGAAGCAGAAGGGAAAACCCAGGGCTCAATGGTACGAGACTCCCGCAGCCCGAGATGGAGAGCTGGTTGCTCCTGCCTGGCAGCCTGTGCACAGCTCCCCCTAGGCCCCTCAAAATAACACCTGGGTGCTCACTGCTGGCCTGGCAATGCAAAGAGGGCTTGCAAAGGGTTGGGGTGTCCACAGGGATCTTTAGTTGCCCTTCCATCTTGTTCATCCCAGTACTGGTTACAGCATCAAAACTGGTCAGGCTCTCTTATCCTTGCACGGAGTTTAAAAATACCACATATTTAAATATTGCAGCTGTTTCACCTTGGATGGACTGTTATGTTTTCTCTAGTGGCTTTTTGGGTGCTCAGTCCGTTTTTCTTGAATGCCACACTCAGCAACTGAAGACAAACCCAATTGTTTGCAATACTTGTTTAGCCGTCCCCTGACTGCTTTTGACTTTCTTACATGAACCACCTCCCGCTCAAGTGTCTACCTGTGTGATTGTCCAACTGTTTTAATTGCGTAAGCCTTCCTGCAGCAAGGTACCTGAGGGGAGTATTGTGTATTTTAGGTGGTGGTTAGGTGTCTGGGATGGAGCAGATAGATAGTAGGGTTTGTAAACCTTGTGTAGAGGCAGCTCCGCTAACAGAGAACCTGTGTGAAGTGGGCAGTGTCAGGCAGTGTTCAGACCAAAAAGAACCAAGTCTGTCTCACCTAGTGAAGCAAAAGCTGGGGATGTGTAGGGTTACTTTCAGTGTGTTTATAGAAAGTGAACGCTCAAGAGCGAGGAGAGCGATCTCAGATGAAAGACACGGTTTAGCAGATGACAGATGGATTGAAAACAGGAGCGAGCCTGGCTGAGAATTAAAAATAGTTTCTGACCAGCAGAAGGGGCGGAGCGTGACTGAGCAGTGAATTACATCTGAGCAAGAGCTTGGTCAGCCTGTGTAAGGGATTGGGTGACGTTGGACACTGGGATGATTCAGCTCAGCCCCACGTTCCTGTGCTGCCTGTGAACTCCTGCTGTGCCTGGTTGCAGGGCGATGCCACTGTGCCCGCAGACAGGCAGCCTGCTTGTGCCAGGGAGCTTGGGAATGTTGCTCATTAGCTTGCCAAGCAAACAAGCAGGAGTAACACTGTGCAGAGCAGTGAAACGCTTGATGAAAATCTCTCCGAGCTTGGAGGCGGAGAAGGAAATCCTGCCCACCCTGCCTGCAGCGACTAGGGCAGCCTGAAGGAGGATGTGTCTGCCAAAGCAGCTCTTGATTTTGGCCAGTGAAACCATTTAATTAAAGTAGCACTGAAAAGGAAGCCGGAAACTCAAGAAGCAGGTTTTTAATCACTTAGACTGTGGTAGACAATCTCTATGCAAATCACGCCTCCAGCATCACCACCCTATGCATGGGTGTGTGTTCCTGTCCCTGCGGATGGACAGGGCAGGCAAGAGCCCCTTGGGCTGCTGACATGTGTCACTTGGCATCTGCACTTGGCCTCAGCTTTCAGAGGGGTGTTGTGTTGCTTCTCTTATGTGTGTGTGGGCCCTAACATCCTTCCTGGTGGTGGATGCCTCCTCGGGGTGCTGAGGAACGTGCTCCAGTGTGGCAAAAATGTAGGCATCACGTGCAGGGAGGAGAGGCCCTCTCCATCAGTGTATTATCGTAGAATATCCTGAGTTGGAAGGGACCCACAAGGATCATCGAGTCTGACTTCTGGCCCTGCACAGGACACCCCAAGAATCAACACCATGTGCCCAAGAGCACCTTTGATATAGGGAATTTCTGATGGAATATGAATGTGGGGTCCTTGAAAGTACAACTGTCAGAGTGACTCTGGGGCCCCCCACGGGTTTCCAGCAGCTCGGCCGTCTGTCCAGGGCTGCAGGATCACACCCAGGCAGGGGATACTTGGGCTTAGTGGAGATTCCTGAAGTTTTCCTATTTTCTCAAAGATTTGTGTCTTTGGTTTAGGGTATTTTCACAGAATGACAGAAGGTCATTGAGTCCAACCTATGCCTAACACCACCCTATCAACCAAACCATGCACTAAGTGCCATGTCCAGTGTTTCCTTAAATGTCTCCAGGGACAGTGACTCCACCACCTGCCTGGGCAGCCCATTCAAACGTCTGATCACCCTTTCTGTGAAGAAATTCCTCCTGATGTCCAACCTGAACCTCCCCAGGCGCATCTTAAGGCCATGTCCTCTTGTCCTGTCGCTGGTTGCCTGGGAGACTGACCCCACCTGGGCTACAATCTCCTGTCAGTGGTTGTAGAAAGCGATAAGGTCACTCCCGAGCCTCCTTTTCTCCAGGCTCAGCCCCCTCAGCTGCTCCTCATCAGATTTGTGCTCCAGCCTCTCCATGTCCTTTTTGAATTGAGAGGCCCAGAAATGGACACAGCACTCGAGGTGTGACCCCTCACCAGTGCTGAGTCCGGGGGGAGAGTGACTGCCCTGGTCCTGCCGGCCACACTATTTGCTGATACAGGCCAGGATGCCCTTGGCCACCAAGAAGGAGGGTTTTTGTGTGTGTGTGTGTGTGGTGTTTTTCGGGGCAGCCTTCAGCAGGCTGTCTCCGCGGCTGCCGCACAGACCCTGCGGGGTACGGCAGGGCACTGCCCTGCTGCTGCTCCTCCAGGCCGGGAACGCTGCCCCGCGCCCTCCGCCGGCACGTCCCGCCGGGCGGGGCCGGGGCGGCCCCGAGGAGCGGCAGGAGGAGGAGGAGGAGGAGGAGGAGGAGGAAGGGGCGGCGCTCGGCTGGGCTCGGCTCGGCGCGGCCATCCCCCGGCCCCGCATCGCTGCGTGCGCGGAGCCGCCGTGCAGCCGGCAGGATGATCGCCGCCCAGCTCCTGGCCTACTACTTCACGGAGCTGAAGGAGGACCAGGTCAAAAAGGTTAGATGGACATCCCCCGCCCCAAGGCTGCCCCCCGCCCGCACCGCTTTTTTTTTTTTTTTTTTCATTCTTTTTTTTTTCTTTTTTTTTTTCACTTTCTAAAATTTCCCCCCTCGTTGGTTTTGTTGCTTTGTTCCCAGAGCCATCCAGCTGTGGGAGAAAGGGGGATAACCCCGGTTTTAAGCCCCCTCCGCCCCGAGCATCCCCGCTGGAGATGGGAGTGGGGCGTGGGTGATGGATGCACAGCGGCGGCTCAGGCCGCAGGACTGAGCTCAGCAAGGCGAGGCAGGAGCTGGGGGGCTTTGGCACTGAGCGGAGGATGGTGGCTCCTCGGGTTTTTGGTGGGCACCAGCATCCCTGGAGAGGGTATTTCCCCTTCTTCCCAAGGGCATCTGTGGGCATCGGCACTCCAGCAGGCGAGGAGCAGGTAGTTTTTGAATTATGTGCCACTGCAGGTTCAAAATTTACAGGAAATGGTTGTCATTTGTGCTTAAAAAGGAGCATTTCCATAGGCTTCTTTTCTTTTCCTTCAGCGTTAGGTGGTTGCTCCTGTGTGGTTGGTGCAGCCCTGGAATTGAGCACTACCACAAGGAAAAGGGTGCGGAGCACAGGATAAATAAAAACACGGCAGTTAGGGCCCGGCTGAGCATATTGCAGAGCTGTAGGAAGCGGGGAGCCTGGGGCGAGGGATGTGGGGACACAAATTGGGAAAATAATTGCAGACATCCCTGAGCCGGGCTGACGTCAGGAAGCGGAGGCTTCCCCTGTGCCACCTCCTCCGGCCGTGCTGCGTGACCCACCTGGGCGCATGGCTGCAGGCATCCCTAAAATATTTTGGGCAAGCCGCAATGGCAACATGAGCAGCGCTGATTTGTACTGTTCCCGGGGCTTGCGAACCTCCCCAGCCAGGAGGAGGAGAGCACCTCCTCCCTTCGGGCTTCCAGCTGTGCCAGGGGATACCTCAGCTCCCGTGTGTGGGTGACCCATCCTGCCCCACTCCAGATGTGCTCACCCGTGCCCACTCCTCCCTCGGAGAAAACCCGAGGCAGCGCTCCATATTTTCCACGTCTCCTTCCGTGGTTTAGGTCTTCTGCTTTTCCGCCCAGTGGCTCTGGCGAGGGCCGGAGACTGCTCAGCCTGCACTGTCCTGCACCTTCTGGCCCCAGGGACGTGGCTCTCCCTGTGCCCCAGGCCCATTATGTTCCTTTTCCCGCAGGATTTGTAAGTGCTGCTGCTGTGCCAGGCATGCATGCCTGGGTAAGGCCTTCTCTGTCTCGCTCTGTGGGTTATATTTAGAAAGCCAAGATAAGCACAAGGGAGCACGACGGCCCAGCAGTGGTAGAACGGCTGTGGGGAAGGCATGGAGGGAGCACAGGGAAACTGTGGTGTTCTGGGGGTTATTTATTGCAGGCTGGTTTGGCACCGTGGGGCTCCTATTGTCTAACAGCACGGGAAATGGTTTGGCCAGGGAGCTGTAAAGCATTCTAATGGATCGATCTGGTTTTGTCTGGAAAAGGAAATAAAAAAATTAAGCCCAATTAAAAAAAAAAAAAAGGCAGGCTACTGTTTTTGGAGGATGTAAGACGTCTTTTCCTGTTTGTTTGCTTTTGGAACGGATATCGAGCCGCTCACCTTTGGCTGTTCTGTAGGGAGGGTGTCAGTGGCAGCCAGAGGCTCTGCTGCCCCACAGCTGCTGGGAGCTGGTGGGCTCCACTCCTTGGTTCCCCGTGGGGCAAAAGTGGTTTCACTCTGTCTCAGCGTGTTGCTTCCGAGGTCTGTGCTCCATCAGTGTGCCGCTTTGAGGGATACGTGCCTGCATGGCTTCGTTTCAGGTCCCTCCCTCTCCTCTCTGCTTCCGGAAGGGCAGCACTTTGCTGGTACGTGCCTGGGGCCGAGGGCTACCACCCAAGGCATTGTCCCTGCTCCCCACGCTGTACCCTGGGTGTCCTGGCCATGGTGGCAGCTCCTCTGCCTCGCTGGTCCATCGCAGCCATCGTCTCAGCGTTTGGTGACACAGGTGGCAGGTCACCTTCAGGATGCTGCTCTGGGTCACAGGAGGGGTGTGAACAGGTTAAAAGTACCAGCAAGCCCAGGTTGAGCATTCTTTTTCCCTTGTGACCCTGTTTTCTTCTTTTTTTTTTTTTTTTTTGGAATTCCCATCCTTGCTTTTTTTTTTTGTGTTCCCATCCCTGTGTGGCTCTAGTGCTCCACGCTGCCTTTCCACGGTGGGAGCCCTGCTGAGGGACATGGATAGGGCTGGTGGTTCCAGGCCCTTGGGGTACCCTGGATCTAAGAACTAATGTTTCTGTGCTGGATTTTGCTGGATTTTTATGCACCCCCTTAAATTTGAGTGTAATTTTTTTCAAATTTGTAGTTCCTAGAGTATTTTCCAGGATGAATCATGGCAAGCAGGAGGAATAGGCAGGGTGGCTGTGTAGTGTTGAAGGAGGGGTTTGTTCATTGGATGCTTGCAGCCCTGTGGCTCCTGCAGGGGGGCATTTTCCAGTGAATCCACCTGTAATGGCACTTGCATGTCACCTCTCTGTGCAGCAGCAAGCTGGCAATGTGGGATGCCCTGTACTGTATAAGGATGTGTGTGGATTTGCTCCAAGCAGCTTAAATTATCCAGATGTTTTTGAAAACGTCTGTTCCCTGGATGTTTGTGGCACTGTGGGGACAGTGGCAGGAGCTCAGCACCTTTACTGTGACAGGGCACTTTGCACAAGCTGAACCCAGGCCCTGATTTCTCTGAAGGGCCAACTCCCATCCTCAGGGCCAAGGGTGTCATGGAGCATCCCTGGGAGCTGTGCCCCTGGCCAATGTGCAGGAGAGCTTTGTAAAACTGCCTTGGAGTACCCTTTGTTTCCAACAGGTTTGTACCTGCAGTAGCTGAGCCCAGCAAAGGGAGCCTCTGGGTGTTGCCGGGTTTCTGCCTGTCAGGGAAACAATATGTTTTTGTTGTCTTACCTGAAGAGAGAAGAAAAAAATCTTGCAATCCAAGAGTCACATTTAAATGTTGTTTAACTTTGAAAAAACCATGATGGAATGGAGTGTAAAATGTAACAACTGGCATCAAGAAGAGTCCTTATTGGTGACCTGCCCCTATAAAGGCTTTTTAGGAACCAATCAGATAAATCATAAGTAAGCATAAACAGTTTCAGAATGTCTTAAACTACTTGTTTTAACATGCCTTGGCTCCTGATGAATCTCATTCGTGCTGAAAGGATTAGCTGTGCAGAAAAATGTTTACATTGGTGAAGGGTTTTGGTGCAAAGGCTATGTCAGTAAAATAAGTGCTAATGATTTCTGAAATTGTTGTGGGACTGCTCTCTTCTTGGATACCAGTGACTGTTGTCACTGTCCCTGGAATGAGGCGTTAAGCAATGGCCTGTTTCGTTAAGTGCTGCCTGTTTCATTATGCACTTATAATTATTCACAACTGCTGAAATGCCTGGATTTTCAGAAACTTCTTTTCCCCAATTACAAAGAGTGTCTTTCCTATGTGACTAGGAAAAATTACGTGAATGTGGTTCAGATTATGAAATCCTGTTTTTAAAAAATTACTCATAGATTCTGTCTGGCTGGTTGTCTTTTTTTTTTTTTTTAAGCAAATGAGGAAAAAAAAAGAAGTGATAGAGCTCTTGGAGGACTCCTATAGCACTCTGGAGTACTCCTATATGGCACTTTGGGAAGGTGCCCTTCTTGGGGGGGTGTCTCTGAGGTGGCAGCTAAATAAAGGAGTGTTTTCTGCTCCTTGCCCACACAACTGCCTGCCTGAAATTGTTCCTGCCCTTTGCCATCCCCTGGGAAGGGCTGGCACCTGACTCCCATCCATGGGAGCCTCAGTGGGACTGTGGGTGTGTCTGGGTGCTGCCAGCAGCTCCCGTCTGTCCGTGCCAGCCTCTCCACAGCTTCCCTGTGGATCAGGCTGAGATTTGCTCTCTGATCGGCTTTTATTGCAGACAGAGCTGGGAGTTATTAAATCTCCATCCCGTAATCCAGCCTCCAGCTCCCCCTGCCCCAAGTTATTTATGGCTATTTGCTGGGAGTTCTCCCTCGGAGGGAAAACAGGAGCATGTACTGCCAGCGCAGGAGAGCAGCGCTTATTCCCTTGCCGCCACACTGCTGGAATGACTAACCCTTTTCCTGCCTGGGAGAAAAAAACCCCCCTGCCTTTTTTTTTGTTTTGTTTTGGAAGCTGTAACACACAGGAGTGATTTTTTCCAAGCAGAGGCTCCGTGTCCCCTGCCTTCCTCCCTGTGGGTCTCAGTGGTGGAGATGGATGGCCTTGGTGCTACGCGATGCTCCCGAGTGCAGGAGGGTCCAGCCCAATTACACAAGGTCGCTGACACGCTCACTGGGCTTCCACGGGAGCAAAAAGAGCCCTCCCTCCCATTTTCCCTCCCTGCTGAGGGCAGCACAGGGGCAGAGGTGGGGAGAATGGGTCTGTCAGTCCTGACTGTGCAAACGCCAAAACCTGTGTTCACAACAGGACTTTCGGTGGGGGGTGGAATCCTTCCTTCCTGTTTCTGGGAGGAGGATTGCAGCAGTGGGGCTTTGTAGAGGGGTGTATTAATTGCACGGTGAGGTCTGATTGTGTGAATGATGTGTTAGTGTAGCTTTCACTGGAAGATTTGGGGGATCACCCCTCTGAACGGCAGCGTGGGCTGCTGAAAGCTCAGCCTGAAAAAGAGTTGGTTCCCCCCTCCTTTAAAAAGAAATAGCCTCATCCTCTGACATCATGGCTTTACACACTCTGCTAAAAAAAAGCATGTCAGGGTTTGCCACAGAGGAGAGACTTTCCTACTCAGCCTGACAGCAGCCTCTGCATCCATCCCCACAGCATTTGGGGCTGTAGAAAGGGCACATCCCATCCAGGAATTTATTCTTGGAGTGAAATGACACTGGTGACTGGCTGTGGTTGTCACTGTGAAGGGGCTGTCAGCCCATCAGGGCGGCACAGGACACAGCTGGGATGTGGGGGTGCTACCCTAGGGTCTTGCATTTGGCCTGTGTTGCAGACAACCTGAGCTCAGCTCTTCTGCCATTCAGCTGTACGCCTGCACTGTCACGTCACCGCTTCGTGGGGAAAATGCACGGTCTCATTTCGTCGTGGTGTTATCAATCATGGTATTGTTGCACTGTTACAGCCCCTTCTGCTCTTCCTCTGCAATCAATGACATGGAAAACTTCATAGCTTGTGCAGCCTCTGGCTGTGTCCCCTGTGGCCCAGGCCTGCCTGGCACCAGCCCTGTGGTTTGGGATCAGGCTGGGTAGCTGTGCCCAGCAGCACCATCCATGCCTTCCTCCCTGGCTGTGTACGTAACTGCTGGGTCACTGAGGGTGCCTGGATCAGGGAGATACACTATCTTTGGTACAGGCCTTGACTACACGTGGCAGGTGGACTTTCTACACGAGCCATTAATCAGCACTGGTTTTATGGTCAGTTTAGAGTTTAATTACATTTTGATTGCATTTCTTTTGTGAATGGCATTGATCATCACTTCTCGTCTCAAAGGCCCTGGAATATGGAGCACTTGCATATGTATGTGTTGCATGGGGTGTTTTACTGTGGCCTTGGTCTTGTAAGACATAGTGCCAGCTTGGAGATGAGTTGCTCTCGAGGCTTCCAGAGCACCCTTGGCACAGAGCTGGCCTGGGGTTTAAAACGAGGTGGCTTTTCCAGTTTTGCTGAGGACAGAAAACAGGGGCAGGGTTTTATTTTCTTGGTCCTGCTAAGCTGAAAGCAAAAGTGATCCTGAAGGTGTGGCTTCAGTCTGAGCCATCTACAGAACCAAATTTCCAAGGCAAGTAAAGAAACAAGGCGAGAATAGACTGGCAGCTGAGATGAAAGGGGTGGGAGGTGTGTTTGGCAAGACCCCCCAAGGACAAGTTGTATTTTTTGGGCATCAAAGTATCTCTGTCTTCCTGACGGTGAAGGTGGTTGTAATACTATGGAAAGCAATACTGTTGGAAAACTAGAACCGCCTCCTTTTTCCAGGGAGGTAAAGAAAGTTCCTGTCATTGGAAGCCACAAGGGAAAAATCAACGACTTTTAATTTGATGGAGGAAGATGCCACCTGCCCACAGACAAATTCTGCCTCTCCTGACCCTCTGGCTGTGATAGCTTTGGTCTGCTGCACTGAAATAATTTCTCAGCCTGGGATGTAGCCCTGAAACTGGTGTGGCAAGTCCTTCCCAATGTAAGGCTTTAAATACAAAGCACCTCTGACATCCGCATCACCCCGGCTGGGACAGGGTGCCAAAAGAGGGATTTTTAGCTCAGCTCGTGGATAGTCAGGAGAGCTGAGAAGTGGAGCAAGGGCTGGAGGTAGCGAGAGGCTGTGGGCAGACCATTTTGAGTGGAAAAGAGGAGGCAGTGGTGTGGGACTGGGTTGTGCCTTGGGTAGCAGTAGGATGGGGTGGGCTTCAGCTCGTGTGCAGCTTTCCCGTTTTCCATGACTTGGAGTCAAAAGACAAGGCACAAAGCGTGTGGCTGTGTTGTGAACTTGGCCAGAGCCCTGAGGGTGAGCTGGGGCTATACACTCTCCTTGCAATTAGGGAGAGGTGTAGCCCCACCTGGGTGCCTCAGGGCAGTCTTCCACTCCGTGGCGGTGTGTGTTTGTCCCCAGATTGATAAATACCTCTACGCCATGCGGCTCTCCGACGAAACACTGCTGGATGTCATGGCTCGCTTCAGGAGGGAGATGAAGAACGGCCTCTCCAGGGATTTTAACCCCACGGCTGCAGTCAAGATGCTTCCCACGTTTGTCAGGTCCATTCCTGATGGTTCAGGTAAGAAGCTTAGTGTTTGTTTTCCGTGTTAAACATGATGTGCTTCATGGAAACCTGTTAGAAATACACCAGTTGCCACCAAGAACAAGAGGGATTTGCTTCCTGGCAAGCCCAGGCAGCATTTTGAAGGCAGCTCCCCCTCTGTGTGCAGGTCTGTTCCCGCAGATGCTGGAAGATTTAGTGATTCCTGTGTCAAAGCCATTTTGATGCCAATGGAAGAGGCCTTCCTAGCAAACAGTTCACTATCAGTCAATACATGTACTCTGAGACTTGTCTGCCAACAATCAATACTTCAGATTGGATGATTTTTGATTTCTGCAGTTTACACCGGTGTCATCTAGATCTTAACAAATACAGTGGCTTTTAGTCATTTGCTGCTTCACTCAACATCTCCTTCTCCTTATTTTTTCCCCAGTGGAAGTCTGAATTTGAGTTTCCTGGCATTCATTTTGCATTTTGTAGCTGTCCCTTGCAGACTGTCTTGGGGGAAAAGTCACAGAACTCAAGGAGGTTGCAGCATGTGGCTCCAAAGCTGCTGCTCTGGTGCACTGAGCTTTTTCCATCCAGATGTAGGACTTGGTTTTTCTGTGCTCACTGTACTGATAAAAGTGGCACAAAGAGCTATCAGAAACCAGAAAGATGTTGTGTTGGTATTTGAGACCAAGATTACCTCTATTAATTATTGTTGTTACTTCTAAATTACTTGATGTCTGTAAAAAATAAATACCATATGTAGAGTACATAAATATATTTATAAACATTATATAATAGTGTTTATTATTTAGTAGTGACACTGGGTTTCCTTCTCACTTAGTGTGAGGAGGTTAACTAGTTTGGTGCCTACCACAGATTATGTCCCTGTGTGCAGAAATCGCAAGGTTGCAAGAACTGCATAACAGAGTTATCTGTTTTGAGGCCTTCTTCTTTTTTTTTAAGTTAAAATCAAGAATTTATTGGTGAAAGAACATGAGACCTGGTGCTTTGCGTAACTTCTTGCTGCTGTCTGGCAGGTGGAAATCTTTGATAGTTCTGCTTTGCTGTTGCTTTCTGCCACCTTAAGCATTTTAGTTGAGAATTGAGTCTCTGTCTAAAAAAAAAAAGCAAAGGGAGAATGAATATGAATGCTGTGTTCCCCTTAATTCAGCATTGCTGGCTGTTATGTTGAAATACTGTGTTGAAATTTGCAGCCTGCCGAGAAAGCCAAAAGCTGCCACGTACAGCTGGGTCACGGGCAGGGGTTGCACTGAGGATTTGCAGGTGAGGTGAGGTGACTTGAGGACTTTTGCATGGAATCCCAGCAATTTAACTGGCTCAGAAATCCCTGTGTTTTCCTCCGTGTGTGTTTGAGTTTAACTGAGCAGTGACCTGTCCCCCTATCCTGCTCCATCAGCCATTGCAGGGCACCAGGTCTGAGCTGCTGGTGGCACGTCAGATAATTCTGTGAATTGTTCTGTGGTACGAACTGGGAAGACTTTGAGATGCCATATGGCACAGGAAAAAGGGGATGTGCACCTGGCCAGGAGAGGTTTGAGAGATTGCTGAATGTTGCTGGGACTGAGGACAAGGCAGAGCAGTGGGTAGCCCTGGCTGAGCATGGGCATGTGTGTATGCCAAGACATTAATTTCAGATCACGTATGACACACCTACTTAAAAAAGCAGCCTTGTGTGTTGTGTACAGGGTGCTCAGTTCTTGATCCTGTGCCCACTTGGCTCCTGCCAGCCTCTCCAGGATGGGCAGGCTGTGGGCAGGGCTTTGCAGCAGGGATTATGGCAAGGCAGGGCTTTGGCCAGGCAATTTCTGTAGAACACAACAGTGATCCATACATGCGGGCAGCGAGGGTATCTTTGGATAGCTGTTAGTGATGCAGGCACAACCATTCCCTTCTTTCCCTGGCAGGGCATATTCCAAGCCCAGGTATGAGCAATATTTGCTGTGGGTGGGTGTGGCGTTTCTTTCCCTGACTCTCCCGCTTGTGCCTGTCACGCCTGGCTCAGCCACCGCATGGGTGCAGCCAGGGCAGACATGGAGCCCCCTGCCCTCTTCCTCCAGAAGGTTCTGGGGGGCCCTCACGGATGTGACCGTGTTGCTGTGCCCAAAGATGGCAATTTGTGCCTTCAGCTGTCCCTCCATGAAAGCCAGAGGCTGAAAGCCTGCCCTTTTCTCTGGCCTGTCTCTCATTACTGCCTTGTAAGCTCTTTCCTCTGAGTCCAATTATTATTATGGGAGCTGACTATTCAAAAAAATACTGTTGTTTGGTTTCAGATCTTTGCTTGTGTACTTTTCTAACAAGGAGTTTGTGAGCAATAATTCTGGAGACCCTGGAGGTGTTGGTGTTAGCAGGGGTTTTTTTGCTTCATTCAGACTTGGTTTTGTTTACAAAAGCCACAAGGTTTTTTTGTGCAGAGTGCCCAGAATGGTACCTTAAGCTAATTCAAAATGCTCTCAGAGGCTCTTCCTAAATAAATTCATGGCAGGTTTGATTGCACCTAGGTGTTGCAAAGCACAGATTAAATGCTGCTACTTGGGCTTAATTCCTGAAATACACTAAAAGAAAACCACTACTTTGCAATAAAAAAAGCTTTACATCTAGTTCAGAGATGTTTTTGAGTGACAAGGATAATTCTTAATATATTTTACCTTGCAATGAGCTTGATGGTGCTGGAAATCAAGCATGCTAACCCATTAATTTTTTTACAGGGGAGATATTTCTGAAGTGCAGTATTTGTTTGAGGTATGTACTGATGTGCGTTTAGGCTTGAAAAAGGGCCATCTGCTCCACTGTTGATTTTCTCATTAGTGGAGGTAGTGGCTTGCACTCAACAGATGATACCCAAATAAGCTTTATCTTATGAGTATTTGGCTTAATGAGACACTTGTGGTCAATGTTTGACTGGTGGACTTGCTGTGGTGAAGGGGTTATGAGTTGCTGAATTTGTTATGCTGAGCCCAGTAAAGGGAACTGCATCTCCTTTTGGATGTGTTTGGGTATGTTCACGTTTTAAATGACATTTGTACTGGTAAAAAACATGATGTTTAAAGCCACACTATTCAGGAACAGGTA
The DNA here is from genome assembly GCF_003945595.2 of Pipra filicauda. Lineage (NCBI taxonomy): Eukaryota > Metazoa > Chordata > Aves > Passeriformes > Pipridae > Pipra > Pipra filicauda. The sequence goes on from NW_024104361.1 coordinate 29,233, forward strand.
GGGAAGCACTGCAAGATCTGTGTTTTGGCAAACTGAGTTTGCCTGTGTCTTAAACAGCAAGAAGAAGAAGAAGTTGCATTGCAGCACAGTAAAACTGGGAGGATTATTAGAGGTCGGGGGCTCCCACTGTCATTTTGCTACATTTTTCTGTACGGAGCTTATTGTTCTTTGTGGTTTCTCATGTGACAGTGTTTTGTTTCTGTATTGCATCCTTAGAAAACCTTAAGGGCATTTGCAGTGCTTTTGCCTCTCTTGGTCTGTTTCTGTTAAAGATCCTGCCCTGAGGCACACCTTGTCCAGCTCATCAGCTTTGCTGAGCGGGACCAGGCTCCCAGAGGTGCATGGAGCAATGAGGAAGAGGAACAGCTCACTAAGCCAGACTTCAGGAGTTTTGATCTGAGATTAGACAGAGTAATCTCAGAGGCAGGTCTGGCTCTGGAAATCCTTGTGGAGTTTGTTCGAGGTAACACGTCCAAACTGCCTTCCCAGCTGCCAAAGGTCTTTCCACGTTGAATTTAGGTAGAAGTGGAAAAAGTGTTAGGAGTGGCCTTCCTAAAGTCACAGCTGACGAGGAAGTAGGATGAGAAAACTCTGTGTGCCTTTGGTGGATGCCGTGCACAGACAGGAATGCCTGCAGAGAGCCCTGGGGATTCCCTGCAGCCTGGGCACACACTCCTGGGGGATAAACTGTGCACTCTGCCTCCGTAAATATTATCTTTTCGAGGACTTTAACGATCACTGCCTTTGCTCTCTCATTGATAAGGTGAGATAACATTGATAAGGTGAGTTGTTTAGTCAGATGTATTTGCCTTGCTCTCCCGGGGGTGCTGAAAGTGTCATTCCTCAGATAGCCAGGCCTGAACTGCACCCTGAAGTCTGTGGAGGTTGGAGGGTAGTGGATTTGCCTTCAGACTTCTCCACCACAGAGGGAGATGGAGGTATTCTAAGTATTTCCCTGGCTCCTGGGGAGGTATTTAGGAGCTCTGGGCAAGGCATCACAACTTGTGAATAACTCCTGCAGCAGTACAGGGCTGTTTTTTCAGGCTGTCATTTCTCTGACTTGTGTTATCTGACTGCAGTTTGCAGTGAATCTCAGCTTTTCTGGGTGCAAAGTAAGTGGTTCCTACTTTAATTACATCTGTGTATAATTTGTTGATTTTGGAGTAAGCACAATCCAGCCACTATTCAGGGTTATTTGCCAAAATGACACAGCAAAAGGCTGCTCATCAGTGGTCTGGCATCCCTTCATTTTACTGTCTTTTTTGCCTTTCTCCTGAGATCTTTGATCTGGCAGCTTCATCATGAGATCTGGATACACACTGTCCACTGTTAGTCCAATGTTTTTGGATAAACCCTCATTGCAGTTGCCTGTGGTGGTTGGTTTTGCCATTCCACCGACTTCACGTTAAATTGCAGGGAATCAGGTTGATGTTCGCATGGATGCCCTGTGGGTAGAACTTCCTTGCTGTAGGCACTGGACTTTCGCTTCTGTGTTGCACTTAACTTTCCAGATTTGTGCTGCATACGGTTTTTAATCACCTGTATCTTGTTTTCCACATAGAGAAAGGAGATTTCATTGCACTGGACCTTGGTGGTTCTTATTTCCGAATTCTGCGGGTGAAGGTATCGCATGAAAAGAAGCAGACGGTGCAGATGGAAAGTGAAATTTATAACACCCCTGAAGATATCATGCACGGCAGCGGGACACGGGTAAGCTCCTCTTCCCTCGGAGGTGTCTGGAAAGATTAGCTACTTAGATTTTAGGAAAACCCCCCAGGAATGACCTTAGCATCTTAACAGTTGCACCTGTAGCGTGCATGGACTCGACTTCTGTGTTGGTACTGAACATAAATAAGCAGTGTTTAGTGTGACAGAGCATGCATGGCTGCTGCAGACCTGCTGTCATCCTGTGGGAGACTTTTGGATGAGTTAGGGAAAAAATGACCAGGAAATAAAAATTCTGGCTTTTATAGTAAAGTTACTTTCCATGAGCACGAATGGAGAGCAGGAAAACAACTTAGTCTTTGTAAGCAATGAGCATGACCAGCCCTGCAATTGTAGTGTTCAGTGAGGGATAGAAATCCCCATGACAGCCAAATATCTGTGCTGGCAGTCTGAGCAACTCAGCACTCATGAAAAGTACAAGTACGTTAGAAAAATTACAGGAAGCTCATAGAATGTTTTGGCACAGCTTCAACTTCAGTTTTGCTGAATAATTGAAAGTTTTTTGGTTGTTTTTTTTTTTTTTTTTTTTTTTTTTAATTTTCCCCTGTTCCAAGAGTAGAAAATGTTTGGATCCATTCACTTGGATTTCAAACTGGGTTCTTTGGAGGAATTTATTTTCTTTTTATGATCAGGAAGTGGATTACAATGAATATTTTACTGACAGATTTGTCTCCATGTCAGCATAAGGCAAAACAAATAATTTTCATTGTTGGAAGCAGCAAGGTTTTTACACTTTTTACTAGAATGAGGTGCTGCTTAGGAGTATGAGACCTGCAGGTAACTTAAAGCTTGTTTCAGAAGAATAAACAAAGGAGGAGAAAAAGAAAAATTCTGGGAACAGCATTTCTACCTTTAATATATTTTCTGTAGTCACCTCAATACCCTTAATGTATGTACCTGCTGCATTCTTATGCAGTAGTGAGTGTAAGGTGGCAATCATGGCCTGTCAGTAGAACTGGTGACAGCATTACTGTGATATCTGAACCACAGCAGTAAAATAACCTTCTTGTAAAGACTTTTCCTACCTTACTGCTTTATTTCTGGGCCAAGAGGTCATGCAGTGGCTTTCCCACAGAGTGGTTTTGGAGGGGAGCTGAGCTGAGCTGCCTGGTGCTGGTGGAGGGGGGGAAGTTGGGTGGGCTGCTTGGGGGCAGGTTGGGAGCCAGGGGACTGTGTGTCCATGGATGGGTGTGGGGAGACTTGTTGGAGACATGATAAGGGTGATCAGGAGAAGCCAAGAAAGGAGACATCAGGTCTGCTTTCTTTCCATGGCTGTGTCATGCTTGTGTTTTAATTTTTAAATACCTAAAGACCATTTGGCTGTCGGGAAGCAGCAGTGTGGAGCTCAGGCTGATAGGCTTTGTCATGGCTTTTAAGCTGAAAGAGAGGCAAGCAAGGCTTCCACTGACCCCGTGGGCACAGTCACTCCTGGTATTTGAGAACCAGAAGAAGAAGAACTGGAAGCATCATCAGAATTACAACCAGGTTTGAAGTTGTCCCATGACAATATCCAGTGCTTGCTGTGTGACTTCACAGGGCAGCATGGGGCATGCCCAGGAGGCACAGACAGGTGATGGTTTGTTGCTTCTGACTCATGGATATGGTGGAGGTTTCCTGAAACCTCTGAGCCAGGTTTGTGGAATACTTGGACTGAACTGCCTGTCTGGGGTAGGCTACTAATGATTTCCAGCAAGCTGTGTCATTAACTTGGGTGAGTTATACTCTTAAAGCTTAGTACATAATCAGCTTATTGCAGGATTGTGATTTATGGCTTCATGGCTCACTAGCATGGTTCATTTTGATATTTTCTACTTCATGGCATTCAAACCTCTTTTTTTTCCCCCATCTGTTAGGCATGGGCTGACAGCTTTGCCAATCAGAGTCTATTCCTTGTCAAAATCAAGGGCAAAACTCTCATTGATTTCAGTGGTGAAATAACAGGTGTAAAATTTGTAAGAAACCTGTCTCCTATGTCAGCTCAGCAAAGAGGAGCGTACCTGAGGCTTGATTTTGCCTTTGCTTTTTGTGTTCTACTGCCACTGGTGATAGGTTATGGATTTGTGGCTGTTCTGATCTGAAACTGTGGTTTCCTTGCTCCTTAAAACATCCCCATTTGGGAGCTTGAGCCTGAGTTCGGATCTTCAGTTGCTTGCCAAAATCTCCTGTCTGCCAGCTAAATGTGTCCTTGTGGAGCCCTCTTGGAGCCCAGCCTGAGCAGGCAACTTCATGGCCAGAGGAATTAATGAAGCCTGATCTATTGCTCAGCATCTCATGGTTGTATTGCTTCAATTCTATAAATGTGTGAAATTAGACTGGTCCTTCCCTCTTGGCTGCGGCATTCGCTCTGTCCGTCTCGGACATTTGATAAAATACTTGGCTTGCACTGTCCCCTACCACACACCTGTAGGTGAATGGGGATTTGGATTTTATCTCAGTCCACCTGCCCTGCTTTAGTGAAATCCACAGGAACATTGTAATGTTCCCTCAGATTTCTGTCAGAGTCCTTTGGCACTGGGAAGGTTTGGATGTTAGCGTGGGCACGGGCACATACAGACACTTCTTTGAGTCTCCTTAGGGAAAGTCTTACGAACATCCATGGTACAAAATGAATAAGTGCCTGTCTGTTTTCTGCTTTTGGGTGGTGCCTTCCCTCTGTGCTGTGTGAAGAACAGTAGCCCAGCCAGGCTGTGCCTCACTGAGCAGACACAGCTCCTGCGGTGCCCAGGTTGTGGCTGATATTTAACTGCACCTCCTGCCCGCGTTACGCTCGTGTGCCCGCTGCCAACCCAGAACCCGAGCGACTCCCAGAGCACTGCCAGCTCAGAGCTCAGCCTCAGCAGGTCCTGCCAGGGCTGCCTGGGCAAACACAGCAGGTGCACGGACTCTTTGGAGTCCATGGGGAACGCCCAGGGATTTTTTGCCTTTGGACTTATCTCTTCTCTGTGCAGTTGTGGTTCGTTGCATGAGAGGGATTTTTGTAGCAACGTACATAGTCAACGTTTCTGCTTCCTGCTCTCTGAACTCCCCAGGGGTTTGACATTGGCCCCTGGCTTTTGTTTGTAATCCTGGAAGCAGCTGAAAGTTCAGTAGTATTGAGTATTCAGCAAGATACTTTCAGATGAAAAGCATAATCAAAACACACACTCCAGCTCTTTCTGTGTTCCTCCTGGAGAAGTTCTCATATTTTGTTACTTAACTATAGTTCTTTTCATAACTCCTCTTCCTCTCTCATTAATCTGAATAGCTGAAAGTAGTCTTCCAGAAGTACAGCAGTGTACATTCTTTCCCATGTTGTTTCACTGCGTGGGCTCAGCAAAATGTCTTTGATTTGCCCAGGACAGTGAATGGCAACATTCTCTCTGGGAAACTACTGTTCTTCTGCTTAATCAAATCTGACCTCAATTAAAGAATGGGTTTAAGGTGTTCAGTTTAATTGTAACATTACACACACCGATTCTTGACCTGCCTCGAAGGGCAAAATATTCCTATTCATCATTTGTAATTGCTGCAGCCTGTCTATAGTGCATTCCCACCTCTCCAAGATTCTAAATTGTTCTTAATAAGGCCGTGTGGGCTAATTGGAACAACAACAGATGGCTTTTTGTACTCCTTCCAAGTTAGCCCCAGTCTCCTGGGCAGTTTACCTGGTCTTGTCCCACCAATGCTGCTGCAGATAGGGTTGGGGGGTTTTGTTTGTTTGTTTGTTTGTTTGTTTGTTTTTCCAGGGAGTTAAAATGTGAAGCCCAGTTATCTCCTGGGGCAGGCAGCGACTTGTTAATAGTTTACCATCCATTTGTGGTATGGGTCAGTTGAAGGCATGTCTGGCTTTCTGGTACTGGTAAATACAAATGTGTATGTTTGTTGCTTCAATTGCTTGGACTTGATTTCAGCTTTGAGTGTTGAGGGGCTTTCCAAAAGGCTTGGTGTGAGAGGCCTTTGTGCCCAACTGGTTCCAGACCTGGCTGGCAGGGACACATCATGCAGTGGTCACAGGTGCCATCAAGGCACTGGGTGGGAATTGGTACCCACAAGCCCGGTGCAGGCTGCCTGCATAGTTCAGCAGTTCGAAAAATGCAGAAAATGTCCCCATTTTGGGTTGTTTCTCAGAGCATGTAAAATATTTAGACGAATCCCTTGGGTGTTCTTTTTGTTTGTTTGTTGTGTGCTTTAGGAATAGACTTGAGAGAGGATGTTCTTTTGGGTGGTTCCTGCAGAGTGCTGGGTTCTCTGGTCTCAGCAATGCTTGAGTGAAGCAGATGTTATCTTCTCTGCATCATTATAAAAGTGCTTAACCTCCCGTGGGTCTGGATCCCAAGTGTTCTTTTGAGATTCTCCTTCCTGTTGTCGAAAGGTTAAAAGAACATTTTTGATCTCATCAAATATTAAGTGGAAGGGTTGCAGCAGGCTTGAGAGCCAAGAACCCCTTGTTTCATGAGAAGTGTTCTTATGTGGGTGTAATAGATGCCTGCAGAATTAGGTGTGTAAAAGGACAATGTATTTTATAGTTTATTAATTATTACAATGTTAATGTGCACTGCCTGAGAGTATTTTCATAGCTATGCCATTTATATATCTTTTAAAGCCTGGAGCAGCAGCTATTTTCCCCTTTCCCCTCACCCCGTGCAGTTTTCATTATGGAACTTGAAACATTTTCTCTCTGAAGCTGTATATCTAATCATGGTGGTTTTATACCTTTCTTATAGCTTTTTGATCACGTTGCTGAGTGCCTGGGAGACTTCATGGAGAAACAACAGATCAAAGACAAGAAATTGCCAGTCGGGTTTACGTTTTCTTTCCCCTGTCGACAGTCCAAGCTAGATGAGGTAAGAAGATTTCACAATTCTCTTAATATGTAGAAGAGCTGCTGTGTTATTAAAACACTGCGATGAAAGCAGCATCCCAGACAGGGCTCATTTTGGGGATAAATGAGTGTTATATTTCACTGGCAGACTGTGTTTGTGTTTATGCTTCTACTTGAAACAGCTAGGTAACATGAGGAAGAGGCATCTGATGTTTTGTGCTGTCCCTGGATGAGCTCAGCGTTACCCCATAAACACGGTGGCGGTTTTTCCTGCCTCCTGTGCAGCCTTTTTCACCTCTCCGTGGGGTGTGACTGGGAGGGACCCAGCCCAGCAGGGTTTGCTCAGGTTTTGCTGACCCTCACAAGTGTACCCACGGATCCGGATCCAGGTGTCCCTCCGGAGCATGAGCCATGTCACAGGCTGGGTGCACTGAGGGCAATCGGGCAGGTCGCCTGGGGCCAGCCTGCTTTAAAAAGGGTGGGAATGAACCGCCTTGTGAAGCGACTGACTGGATCCCCACCGCAAGGATGCTGTGGGATTTTCCTACTTTTGCTCACTGTATCACAAGTGACTCAGCAGCCTCCTGGCACAGCATTGCCATGGCAACAGAGTAGCAAGTGAGTGCAGGAAAGTTAAACCTTCACCAAACACAGAGGTTGCCCTGTTAAAGCCCGACCTGCTTTTCCAGCTTGCAGGTCTCTAGGTTAGCCTGGTGCAACAGCCCCCCAGATGCTGGTGCTGAGGGCCAGGTGAGGCACGATTTTTATTACATTTCATACTTGTTGAGCGGTGCTGAGAGCTGAGCCCAAGGGTGCTGACTACCTCAGGGTCTCACAACAGGGAACTGCCTTTCCCTGCTTGGATCAGGAGAGATGAGCTGACCTTGGTGCAGCTCTCCTGTCTGGCCATGGTGCATGGTAAGGCTCAGGCTCCTGACCAGCCGTACTGGGGGTGTGGCTGTGGAGTTGAGTTGCCCTTGGGAGGTTTGTTCAGCTGCACGATGGAAGGCACTTGTTTGTGGGCTGGTTTGCTGAAGCCGCCTGGGATGGAATGATGCTTGTGTGGGGCAGGGGCAGGCAGGCAGCATGTGGGGTGCAGGGGCAGAGTGCAGTGGGGGTAGTAAGAGACAAGGGAGGGTGTCTCTTAATTAAAAACAAACAAACAAATCCAACAAAACCCCTCACCTCTCTTTCTGAGAGTTTTTGTGATGTTTTGGCTGTTCGAAAAATACATTTTTCTGGATTCTGTGGGCCAGCTTTGTTCCTGAGTTGCTGCTTCTGTGAGGCTGTGCTTGCCTGGGTGCTGTTTCATTGTGCTTGGTGGGCAGAAGGAGGCAGGGTGGTCCGTAGTTTCTCCACGGGTGACAAGGTGGACACTGCATGGTTGGGTCCCACTCAACCCTGCTGCACTCCAAGGGCTCCTTCCTGCTGCCAAGGCCTTGCTGGTAGAGCAAAAACTCCTTCCAGCACAGTGTCACAGACAGCTGAGAGGAGCTGCTCGTTGCCAGTGTGGTTTGACCAGTTTCTTATAAAAGTTATGTGGAACAAGGTGCCCTTTAGCCTGTTAAAGCTGTGCCAGCAGAGAGGGCTTTGCCTGTGGTTTCCCTGCACAGCAGAACAGGGCTTTGCTGGGTTTCTAAATGATGTCAAATGAGGTTTCTAAATGAGGGCAGCATAGTGACAAAACTTTAATAACCTGAGTTTGTGGTCTAGTGGTAGGAGAATACCTCCTGGTCTGTAAAGAGCTGCCCCGACCCTCTGTCTCCTGTAGCTATCCCAGTTTGGAGGGCAAATTTGATTTTTAAGCTGAGATATGGGCAAACATACACCTGGGCAATGGCTGCTTGTGCCTACAGGCTTCAGCTTTTCTGGTTTTTAGCTTCCTGGGCTTCTGTTGTGACAGATGTGAATATTGTGGGTATGGAAGGCTGAGCTGGTTTGAGTTGTCTTTCCTGTTGACTACTGTCAATGCTCTTTTCTTTCTTTTATTACTATTTGCTTGTATACTGAATGCTCTGATTCAACCAGTCATTATGTAAATAGCAAAAGTCCTTACCTTGGGGGATTTGCAGGCTCTTCATGACAGTTTGCAGACAAAGAATTCAATGCCAGGATTTCCTTTTTGATCTGTGCTGTAAACTGGGGACACACATTGCTACATTTCCAGTATTTCCATTTGCCTCAGCCCATAAACGTGATCCCACAGTTAAACAAGCCGGGCAGGAGCTGTGCAGTAGCCTGATCCCCACTGCCCTGAGTCCTGGACATACCAACAGCACATCCCTGCTCTGTGGTCGGTCCCGCACAGTCAGCTTTTTCTGAAAGCAGTCTATTTCCATGGTCCAAAAGGATTAAATGGTTTTCCAAGAAAAACTGTCGAGGAGTAACAGGGAGAAGAGTAGGCTGAAAATACAAAATGCAGACACACCACTTTCTAGCATGGGAGGGGAAAACAGTTTTCCATCTTTCAGCAAACTGTGACTAGACTCAAAGACCACCAGTTGTCTCACGTTGGGTTGTTAGGCCATATAAGAAAAGAGACATGAAGATTCATTTGCAGTATCAAATCTTGTTTTGAAGGAAAAAAAGTAATCAGTGTGTGTCTTATTATTGTATTATGTTGAATGTTGCTGTCTTGTTTTATCAGGGTATTCTGATAACCTGGACGAAGCGCTTCAAAGCAAGTGGAGTGGAGGGAGCAGATGTTGTGAGGCTGCTTAACAAGGCCATCAAGAAACGTGGGGTAAATTGTACTTAATTTCTTTTTAACTGGATCTCAGCTTTGTCAGGGACCACCACTCATGTCACTCACTTGGGTGCGTGGTCTGAGTGATGGTGGAGCTCTGCTTTCCTGCATGAAAAGGTGTGGTTTTGCCGTTTGCTGGAAAAATGAAGTGACGTCAGAGTTGTTGTGTGGAAGCTGTGATTTTCCTCACAGCACAGGTCTGAGTTGTTATGACATGTCTTTTCGCTGGCAACCTTCAGCAAACCTATCAGTCTCCAAAAACTGAGAAAGTGCAGTGGCTTTTCAGTGATACCAATGCATCCCATTCCTGAGAAACTTTGTCTCACGTACTGGGCTCAGCTCAGTTGTGCACCTGCTGTGCCTGGGAGCAGAACAGGAGCAGAGGGAAGCGGGATTTCAGGCTCAGTGAACTGTGTTGTTCCCTGCAGTTTCTCACTGCTGACTTCATAGAGAGTGAAGGTGACCGGGTTGCTGATTTAAACAAATAAGAAGGCACTGAGCGTGAGATAGCATGAATTTGGGTTTGCATAATGCTTGCAGCCAGGTGATATGTTGATTACTCAACATCTATATTCATCAGGAGCTGAGAGTATTTGCTTTCTTTGGGCAGTCATGAACTCTTAAGCACACCTGAGTTTTGCTGTCACCAAACAACCTTACTGTAGTCAGTTACTATCATTATAGTTGGTGGAATCACACACTGAGGAATCTGGAAAGCAATGGGTGCATGTCATGTGGTTAACTTATTTAATCGCATTATTTCTGTATTAAAATCTTCACTTGAAATAAAACTCCTGGTTTAAGTGAATCCTAGGAGAAATATTTTCCAGACTGGCTCCTCAAGCAACTGCTTCAAATCACTCCATGCAGAGTTCCTCCTCCTTCATGTATAGCCCTTTTCTTTCCTGCCTAAGGGTGCTGATGTGAGAGCAGGTCTCTGCTGTCTAGAATGATGCTAGTGCTGTTTTACTGTTTGCCTGGTGCATCAGTCTGCTCTTGTTGCCTTCTTGGGTATGTGGGATAGGGAACTGGCAGATGGAGCAGGGGATGTTTAGGAAGTTGAGCAGTGAGTGGTATTTGTCTCCTGTTCCTTGTGAAAGCAAACCAGTGATGAACAGGAGCAGTGTTTCCCACAGGGCCCCAGTGATGTCTGTTGCTCCCTCAGGACTACGATGCGGATATCATGGCTGTTGTGAACGACACCGTCGGGACGATGATGACCTGTGGCTTTGACGACCAGCGCTGCGAAGTTGGCCTGATCATTGGTAACACACATTGCTGCTGCTGCTGCTGCTGCTGCTGCTGCTGCACGTGGCTTTTCTCCCTTTGCCTGGCCGGCTCGGTCAGCACCTTCTGATGTGCTTTCCCCAAAGGCACCGGCACCAACGCCTGTTACATGGAGGAGATGCGGCACATCGACCTGGTGGAAGGGGACGAGGGCAGGATGTGCATTAACACGGAGTGGGGGGCCTTTGGAGATGACGGCTCACTAGAAGACATCAGGACTGAGTTTGATCGGGAGATCGACCGTGGATCTCTTAACCCAGGGAAGCAACTGTGAGTGAGGCAGTTATTTGGGAACTTTGCTTCTGTTCTTTTCTGCTCTGTGCTCCCTTTTCCACCTGTGTTATGAATTCTGCAGTTCAAGAAAGCTTGACCATGCCTGTGGTGAGGCAAACCTCTGGCTGGGCTGGGTGTTGCAGTGGCACAGCTGGGCTCTGCCTTGTGGTGTTGGCCATGGATTCGTGAGTGACTGCTGTCCTCTCCTGCAGGTTTGAGAAGATGGTCAGCGGGCTGTACATGGGGGAGCTGGTAAGGCTCATCCTGGTGAAGATGGCCAAGGAGGGGCTGCTCTTTGAGGGGAGGATCACCCCTGAGCTTCTCACCAAAGGGAAGTTTGAGACAAAGCATGTTTCTGCCATAGAAAAGTGAGTAATCTATCCGTTTTCCCCTGGGCTTCACAGTGACACTGAATGTTAATTTTCCAGCACCTCTTTTTGCTTTGTGGGGAGATGTGCTGCATTGGGGGTGGCTGCCATCCTCCAGTGCAGGTGCAGAGCTGGCATGTGGGGACCCCCAGCAGACTGTCTGTGCCCTCCTCCCCAAGATTTCTCCCTTTTTCGGTGATGAGAGGAACTGTAAAGTCTGCCAGTCTGCACAGCTTCAGGGTATGAGCTGTACTACCTCTCACCCTGCTCACAGAATCTCCAAAGTTGCCACCCCACAGCTAAACATAGGAGTGAATTGGCTTAGTGCCTCCTAGCAAATACTTGTGTTGCTCCTTGCTGTATCCCTGGGATTGCTGGGCAGAAGGAAAACAAGCATGACAAGGCAGAGCATTCAGTCTCGTAGGCAGTGCCGGGTGCTGCACGGTGACCTCTGGGCTATGTGCCAGTTGGTTTCTTAGGGTGTCATCACCCCTTTGGTCATTACTCACAGGCTCTTTCCCTGGTGTTTTTAAAATTCACATCACTGGGATAGTTTGTGCTGTAGTCACTGGTCTGGCTTTTGTTTTTGAAAACAGCCAGTAACTTTTACAGTGCCTGTTCCTCCTGCCACATTTTACTCCTGTCCCTGCAGACCGTCTTTTCCAAATAGTTTTCCATTAAATGTGTGTGTTCATTTGTCTTAACCACAGAGGTCTGTGTCATGGACCAAGGTAACTTTGCACAGCAGTGAGAAAAACAGTTATTAAGAGTAAAATTTGCCCTGAAATCCTACCTCACTTCCTGAGGAACACTTTGGTTATAAGTAGAAAGCACATCCCTGTGCAACTTCAAATTTCTAGCTGGTGCTAGGAAAATGCAGGAGTCCTTAAAAAGATGTATGGAGTGCAGTTAGTGATGACAAGATGTACTCCTTGCGTTTTTGTCTGGGAAATGACCGAGCTGGACGTGGAGAAGTTTTACCAGAAACTTTCCTCTCAGGCTGGATGCTAATGAGGGAAAAAGCAGTGCAAGAGGCAGAGATTCAGTGAGGTTGTAAAAGCCTGAAAAGAGACCCGTTAGCATGAAATTGCTTAGGCAACCTTCGCTCAGGGTTTTGTTTTTCACACTGGGTTTAATTTACTGAGACATAGGAGCGAACGAGCATGGGATTAGGTGTGTGCTCAGGCCTGTGCTGAAATATGGGGCTGGTGCTTCATGCTTGAGAGAAGCTGTTTCAAGTTTAAAGCATCAGCATGATGAAAAAGCATTTAATTCCTCCAGGTCCATTTGTAGGTGGCATATTTGCACCAGGCTTTAATGGAAGGCTGTTTCCATCTGTGAATGAATGCATGTTTAGAACATTTTGTTTCAGGCCTCACAGAGCTTCCCAGTCCAGATCTCTAAGAAATTCTCTTCCTAACCTTGTCAAGCCCCAGGCAAGGACACCCGTGGTTGGATGCACCTCAGTCCTCAGTACATCCCCGCTGAGGAGTCCCCTCTGCTGCTGTCTCTTTGTAGGAGCAAAGAAGGTTTGAACAAAGCCAAAGAGATCCTGACGCGGCTGGGGGTGGAGCCGTCCCACGAGGACTGCATCGCCGTCCAGCACGTCTGCACCATCGTGTCCTTCCGCTCCGCCAACCTGGTGGCCTCCACCCTGGGTGCCATCCTCAACCAGCTGCGGGACAACAAGGGGGTCGGCCGCCTCCGCACCACCGTGGGCGTGGATGGCTCCCTCTACAAGATGCACCCACAGTGAGTCCCCGGGTTGGGTGGGAAATGAGGAACTCGAAATGTGGGCGTCTGGGCTGAGCTGGGGAGCTCAGGGGAAAGCAGAGATGTCTTTAAGTGAAGGAGCAGTGTGAGATTTTAAAAACCACATAGAAAAGAACTAGACCTCTGAGTAACTGGGTACTGCAGCATCAGGGAAAGCTACAGTGGTCTGACAAGATACTTTAAGGGATCTCAGTAGACCTCTCAGAAGGAGAGTTTCTTTGTATGAAATCTTACTTCATGCCCTTAGTTTGGGCTATGAAGAGACCCACATAAATTCACCTTCATATCCATTTCCAGTTTAAACTCAATTGGTTTTAAAATGCCCGTGCTGAACCCTATTTTTTCTGGTCTTTTCTGAAGATATTCTTGGAAACCAGGGGAAAAAAATTGTGCTTACATTTCCGTGGCCTTTAAAAAACTGGCTTTGTCTTTTTTTTCTGCATCTTGAAAGTGAATATTTTAAAGCAAACAACATTTTAAAGCAAACAATATTTTTAATCAAATAATATTTAAATCAAATAATATTTTTAATTTTTAAGCTGCTTAGAGTTATGTAGAAATCAGAAGGTGTAATTTATGAGGAAACTTCTGAAAGGAGAGAAATATGGTTAGTGTTTCATTTTCAGTTTCGCATTATTTTGTTGAAAACAGTGTTTCCCTCAGTTAAAGAAAACCATAAAATTTTGGCAAACGAAAGAATTTCCAAGAATCCTGTTTTGCCTAGTTTTTCCAGATGGGCAGGTCTAGGGAGTGACAGGACCTGAGGAAATGGCCTGGTTGTGTCAGGGGAATTTTAGGTTGGATTTTAGAGAAAGGTTCTTCCCCCAGAGGGTGACTGGGCACTGAACAGGCTCCCCAGGGCAGTGGTCAAAGCAAGGCTGGCAGAGCTCAAGGAGTGTTTGGATGATCCTCTCAGGCCCATGGTGTGACTGTTGGGGATGGTCCTGTGCAGGGCTGAGGGTTGGACTCCGTGATCCTTGTGGGTCCCTTCCAGCTCAGCATATTCTGTGATTCTGTGAAGATAACATACATGGGCAATTTTGGTTTCTGAACTGTTTCCCCACACCATCTAAACCAGTGAGTTCAGGAGATGACCTCAGGAGAGGGGATCAGAGCAGCAGGGGAACCAGGGGATTTCTTCTATCTGGGCTCGTGGTCAGGGGATGGGACTCTGATGCTCTTCTCTGCTTTTTACTGGCTTTGCTTAGAAATTCCAGAGCAAAGAGGCCATAGGGAAGAACTGCTCTTCCCTGGCAGTTTTCCTGCCTGGGAGGCTGTAGGTATTTTGGGCACGACGAGTGTCCTCACTGCCTGCAGTCGGTCCGTGCTGGCAGCGCAGGTTTCGGGGGGAGCCCGTGCAGACGTGGGGCTCGCAGCCTCCTCTCCCCCAGGTACGCCCGGCGCCTGCACAAAACCACGCGGCGCCTGGTGCCCGACTCGGAGGTGCGGTTCCTGCTGTCGGAGAGCGGCAGCGGGAAGGGGGCGGCCATGGTGACGGCCGTGGCCTACCGGCTGTCGGAGCAGCACCGGCTCATCGACGAGACCCTGGCCGAGTTCAAGCTCACCCACGAGCAGCTGCTGCAGGTCAAGAAGAGGATGAGGGCGGAGATGGAAGCGGGGCTGAAGAAGAAGACTCACGAGACGGCCAAAGTGAAAATGCTGCCCACCTTCGTCCGCAGCACGCCGGATGGGACAGGTAGAGGCATGGCCTCGCTGGAGGGAGGACACTGGCTCGGATATGGGGTGCCCAAAACCGGCTCCCGGCCGTGGGGTTTGGGTTTGAGTTTGATGGAGGGGGAGCAGAACTGGTGCGATCAAAGAGGAATCTGGGCCGTGCAGAGGAGGAGATCTCAGCCTGCACTGCCCTGGGCTGGTTGCTGGCCCCATGTTCTTACCCCGTGGTGCAAGCAAAGCCAAAGCTTGAGGGGATAAAACCACAGTCGGGCTCATAAAGCCACGGCTGGGCTCATAAACCCAAACCCACACGAGCCCTGTTCGCGCTAAGTGGGCAGTTCTTTGCCCATCAGCGCGGCCAAATTTCTGCTTTCTCTCAGGGAACGGTTGTATGGGTCCTTTTTTCCTTGTCAGTTTAAAGCAAAACAAAACCAAAAATAAAACAAAAACACACACAAAAATAGGAGATAGAATAATCAGAACAGCATCTAAAATCCTCCTTTGATGAAGATCTTCCCAACTGAGTTTCTCAGAGATTTTCTGTCAAAGTACTTTCTGGAGAAAGCACTTTTTCATATTTTGCTTATGGTTCTTTAAATATACACACATGTTCTTTTACAGAAAACGGAGACTTTCTGGCACTTGACCTTGGAGGGACAAACTTTAGAGTTTTGCTGGTGAAAATCCGCAGTGGTAAAAGGAGAACAGTTGAGATGCACAACAAGATCTATGCCATTCCTATAGAGGTGATGCAGGGAACAGGAGAAGAGGTATTTGTGTTTCTCTCTGGCTGCAGTGCTGCTTTTTAAATAACTTCTTAAGAGCAAGTAACATGTACACCTTAAAATAATATGACTTTTCTCTTTAAAGCTGTTTGATCACATCGTTACCTGCATTTCTGACTTCCTGGATTATATGGGGATAAAAGGTGCACGTCTTCCTCTTGGCTTCACCTTTTCCTTCCCTTGCAAGCAGACCAGTCTGGATGCTGTAAGTTCCTTAGTGTCTTTTGAATCTGCTTTTGTGCCTGTGCCAGGCCTGGTTTCTCTGTCTTCATATCATCCACGTGACACTTACAGGAAGGTTGTACAAGGAGAAGGTTTATGCTCTGACCCTCATCAGTAGAGCTGCTCCTATAAATAGTTCCTTTAAGGGTAGTAATGCAAATGCTGCTCAGCCCATGGCTGCGAAGATAAGAGCATTTAAATTTTCCGTGGTGCTGATACCACTTTTTAAGGTGTTATTTTTTTTCCCACCATATAAACCTGCTGCTCTACTTCCCTAGTTTTGCAAGCAGTAAGCAAAAGTCCATCCCCGCACCTATTCCTAGTTCATCTTGTCTCATGGGATGGAGCAGATGGACCAGGGCCTGTGGGCTGTGTCACCCTGAGGTGACAGTGTGGCCTGCAGCATGTCCCTGACAAGTGTGCCCTTGTTCTTTTCTCTTAGTGTTTAACTTCTTCGCTGCCACAGATTTACACCAACCCCACCTGTGCAGCTCTTAATACTTTCCTGTCTACTTAGCTGTTTGTTTTGAAGAAAGACATTTTTTCTGTTACACGCTTGTTTTTTTTTGAGTTTGTTGTTCCTGTCACTTTTTTTTTTTTTGTGAGTTTCATACGTTGCTCTGGAAATTCAGAGACCAAACACGATTAGTCGTTTTAGATGCAAATTCACAGAGGCTCTTCTGTAAGACCTCAAACTAAATCATTTGAAGTATGAAGTGCAACATCTGAGTCTTAGCAACTTGGTAACTTATTTTCTTGCTTTTTAGGGTATCCTTCTCAACTGGACAAAAGGCTTCAAAGCTACGGACTGCGAGGGAGAAGATGTGGTATATTTGCTTAGAGAAGGAATTAAAAGAAGAGAGGTGATTTTTCTTTTGGTTTTGTTTTCTTTTTCTCCTCCTGCTCCTCCGTCCCCTCCAGACTTGACAGACCTCGTGGGTCAGGCTGACTCCCTCTCACAAGGTTTGTGTGCCTTGTGGACATGAGCTGTATCTCCTGTCCTGCACAGAAGGTTGATTATTTTTTCCCCCCAGAGGCTTCTAACTTTCCAAATTTGCCCAAACTTTCAAGACTTCTTTCAACCCATGTGGCAATTTCACATGCATCAGAGCATGGAGAAAGCAGGAGTTTTCAAAATGGTGCTTGTAGGAATGCACCTCAGTGCACCCTAAAGGACAGTTTTCCCCCCTCCCCTCCTTGATCTTTAAAATGCCTCAACCAGCTTAGCCAAAACTTTCTAGGAAGGGAAGAAAAATAGCCTGAGGAGGACATTACTTTTGCAGAGGTTTTGTCAGCCAGTGAAAAGGAGGTCTTAAAACCTTTGTTACTGGATTTGCTACCTTATTGCTGTAATAGAGAATGCTGATAGTCCTCTACCATGTGCCTCTGAACAAGATCTGTACATAACATACCTAAGCCAAAGAGAACAGTCAGGAATATTCTTTCGTCTGGAGACAGGTCTATCACAGGTACAACATGTGAGGAGCCTTAGCTGCCTGCTGGTAGATTAAGTTCCTATTTCTGTGTGTGTGAAATCAGGATGATAATTTTAGTTGTTTCCAGTGTGCTTCAACAGCATCCCCTATAGTATGCTCCTTTCGTGTCCCCTTTGGTGTGATGGTTGCCCCAAGCCCGGAGTTCTCACTGTTGTATTTCTCTCTCCCAAAGGAATTTGACTTGGATGTGGTGGCTGTGGTGAATGATACAGTGGGCACAATGATGACCTGTGCTTACGAAGACCCAAACTGTGAAATCGGGCTCATTGTGGGTATGTGTTAGAGCTGCTTTTTATTGAACAGCACGTCAACACATCTGTGTGTATTCTCATGGAGGCATCCCTGTGGTTAACTGAAAATAAAGCCAGGGTGTTCAGGAGTGAAAGAGCAAAATTCAACAGCCAGCTTAGTTCTGCCTGCAGTCAGTTGAGATAAGCAGAGGCTGTGGTGCCAAACAAATCCTGCCTGTTTTATCTAGTAAAGGCACTGTGCTGCTTGAGAAGAGAGCAGAGGTGGGCTCGGGCAGCCTCACCAGCTCCTGGAGTTTCTGTTAGTTCAGCCTGTCAGAGTTTCCCTGCCAGGGTGTTCCAGTAGCCCACAACTTCCCTCAAGCATGTGGTCTCTCAGAATAAACTTGCGAAGCACAGCCACAGTTCCCAAATGGCATGTGATGGAGAGCTCTGATAGACAGAGTGCAGTGACTGAGAGCTGCCTTCCCAGCAGCGAGACAGCTGAAGTAATTCCATGGGTGACATGCAAATGCCACACACCCGGGGAGCCTGAGACGTGGGGCGGTGTGAATTCCCAAAGCTATCCAGAGAAATGAGTGTTCTGTGGGAGAGAAGGGGACAAAGCACCCGCAAGCTTTAAGTTGTGAGGTGGCTTGTAGGAAAATAAAACGCCACCAATTTCTCCTCCAGGCAGTTGGAAGGTGTCCAGGATGAGTCAGCACAGTGCAGTGTGGGTAGGAAGTCGTGTCTGCGCAGCTCCATCGGTGGCGTGTTTTCAGGAACCAGAGTTCCCTACGGGAAGGACAGCGTGTCCTTGGGGCACTGGGAGCATCCTCTCAGGACTGCCTGCTGCAGCCCTGCCAGGCATGCTCTGCAGCAGCGTGTCTGTGTGCAGAGCAGGGGGTCAGAGGTGGCCTGGGTACTTCTGGGATGATGGGAGTGAGAGCCCTGGGCTCTGACAGGCTCCCTCTGCCCTGCCTGGATCGCCTGGGCCGGGCTGGTGGCACCTGGTGGGGCAGGTTGGACACTGGTGGTGGCCCACAGCTGGGTTTGGTCTGGTTTGGTCCTGCAATCCTGAGTCTCAGTCTGCAAGCCCAGACGTCCCCCCCACACCCTGTGCTGTGGCTCATCTCTCCTGCAGCAGGGAGTACTGTGGGAGGATCTATTTTAGCTCAGACTGTATTGATATATTTCCCTACAAAAACGGCAAAGGAAAACAGACTTGCTGCCATAACTGATGCAGAATCTGTGGTGCAGGGTTAAATGGAGTTCCTTAGGTAACTTCAAGAAAACTTTTGCCCTGAGTAGCAGCTAAAGCTGCCTCTCATTGCTAATAAAGCTTTGCTCCCCAAGACCTCTGTGTACATGGAGCACTTGCCATACTCCTTAGGATCTCCTTTAAGCAGAATCAGATATTGTGTCATTTCAACATGGAAGTAACCTTCCTACCAGAGAAAATAAGCAATTTAAATCAGAAAAAAACCCCAAGCAATCAGCTGGTAAAAGCCCTGATACCTCAGAACTTGCTGAGGTTTTCAGTTCAGCACATTTTCCCTGGATTCTCTGGGTCTGTGGGCTTTGTGAAAGGGTGGTTCCTAACTGCAAAATCCAGCTGGTTGCTTGCTGTGGTTTTGGGTTCAGAAACACCATGAGGGTTGGTGGACCAAAAGTGCTGCCCTGCTGCCCCTCCCTGCAGCATGGGACCCTCATGGGTGGCCAGGGTGAGCCTCTTCTCTGAGTCATCTTGAGCTGTGCAGCACAGCAGAAATGTTATCCTTCAGTTTAGGATTACTGAAGTGTGAGGTTTTGGTTTTTCCCTGATATTTTCAAATGATGATTTGACTTCGTCATTCAGAAGGAAGCACGATCGGGATCCCCCAGAAGGCTTTTCAGGGCTGTGGTGCTGGTCCTAGTGTTGCTTTGTTCCAAACAAAGAGCAATGTCAGTATTTTCTTCCTCCAGGAACGGGCAGCAATGCCTGTTACATGGAAGAGATGAGGAACATAGAGATGGTGGATGGTGAGCAAGGGCGGATGTGCGTGAACACGGAGTGGGGAGCGTTCGGGGATAACGGATGCCTGGACGACATCAGGACAATATATGACAAAGCAGTTGATGACTATTCACTGAATGCTGGAAAGCAAAGGTACTTTGCTATAAATTCTGTGAATTGTGTGCTGTGGATATAAACCAGGCTGTCTTAAATGCTTTTAAGAGAGAATTGTAGTCGGAGAAGGGAGAGGTGGAAAATGACTGCAGCCTTGCTATCCTGTGGGATCTTCCCTTCCTGTGCTTTTCCTGGTCCCTGCTTCAAAAGTCTTGAAATTACAAAGAAACCCTTTTTCTTATCCTGTGCTATACTGAGGGGGTTAAGATGTCTTGTCATACTTTTGCTCTTGATCTCAGGTTAATCTCTTTTAGCTGAACTCTCTTTTTGTGCCTGTAGAAATCCTGAGCCTGTACCAGCTGGTGTGGTTGGAGCTTGGAGCTGCTTGCTGTAAAGCAGTCAGGAGCTTTCTAGCAGTTGCAGCCAGTTGCAGGCTCTTATTTCAGGCCATTTTCTGGATGAAATGTGTCATGTTAGAGGACCTACCTTTCTTGGTCCTGGAGTTTGGTCCTCTTCTGGGGGTTCAGCTCCTGTTTGGGCAAGTGCTTCCCTGTCCCCTTCAAGAAAGGGCTGGTGGGAGGTGTACCCAGCACTGATAGAACTGGACTGAAACTGCTGCATGCTGGGACTACACTTTTTCATCATTTCTCTGCAGCAATGCTTTGATGCCAGGAGCTTTTAAAAAGATTTTGTGATTAGAGTAAATCTGCCCAAAAACCTGGGGAATACAGACAAGTTGGCAGGTCCCATGGGAAGCTCTTTAGAAGCTGAGGCTCAAACAGACCCAGAGAGGCAGATGCTGGGTGAGCCTGATGCAGCAGCAAAGTTGGCATGGAGTAAGCAGCCAAAGCCAGTCATGGAGACTGCCAGGGGGAATAATTTATTCCTGAGATAGTTAGGCACTCAAGAGGGAGGACTCTTGCTGGGTACAAGCCTGAGAGAGTTCACAGTATTAAATGGACTGCGTGGCCCGCTTCCAGCAGGGTGGTGTGCTGGGCTCCGCTCAATCCAGGGCACTGACACTGCTGTAGAGCTTCAGGAGGTGAAATAAAGGAGGCATCACTGAATGGCCCTGCTCAGGAAATGGAAGAGCATTCAGTTTGTTGGTAGGGACACAACTCGCAGACCTCAGAAAGCTCCATTCAAACCAGGATGGTGCTGGAGGGGCGGGAATGCAAAGCAGGGCTGCCCTGTGCCATGTGCAGGGGCCACTCCTTGTCGTGTGCTGGGAGGAGGTCTGCAGGTGGAAGATATTCCCTCTCTCTAGCCTGGGGGCAAACTTGGGTCCTGTGTGCAGAGTGGGGTGTGAGAGGGGTTCAAGACAGCTTGGTTCCTCCCTGTGGTTTTGGGACTACTGGTTTCCTACTGGAAACCAGGTGCTGGAATTAAGTGAAGAGCATAAGCCAACCCTGGACCTCCAGCTTGCTGGTTTATGGGTCAGTGGTCCTGTGAACATGCCAGATGTACCTTTCCACATCCTTTATCTTCCACAGGGTTAGTTTTGCAGCACAGGACTCCCTTAAAAACACTGCACTTGCAGTGACTGTACCTTGTTAGTTTCCCTGTAATTTTGCTGCATGGAACCACTGAACTTTTTCTGTTTGAAGCCTTGCTTCAAGAGGGCTCCCAAATGTGGAGACAAGGGGGTCCTGGGGTCCACTCAGGGCTGTCCTTGGGGAATGCGTGGCTAATGTGCCTTTTGACTGGGCACCATTCTGCTCTCTGGTGACAGGTTTTCATTTCTTTCATCTGGGAGAAATACCAGCCGTCATTAACATGCCTGGCCAGGGGAACATGGCAGTGAGAAATTAAAGGAAGTGTCTGTAGATGGGCTCATGAGGCTTCCCACCAAGTCTTCATGCTTTTTCTTGCCTACTTTTTCTAGTAAATGGCCTCTCTGTGTGAATGGGGTTGCGTATCTTATGTCCCCAAAGTGTGGGGGCAGGACACCTGGCTGGTGAGTGACAGACCTGTGATGCTGCCTTTGCAAACGTGAGCAGGTTCCCTCCGAGCTGCATCGCTGTCTTTCCTTGCAGGTATGAGAAAATGATCAGTGGGATGTACCTGGGGGAAATAGTCCGCAATATTTTGATCGACTTCACCAAACGGGGATTCCTGTTCCGAGGCCAGATTTCAGAGACGCTGAAGACCAGGCATATCTTTGAAACCAAGTTCCTTTCTCAGATTGAGAGGTAAGAGCATGGGAGGCTGCTCAGTGTGAAATACTGTGGTGGTGCTCGGCTGGTGACACTCCTGAAGGGGAGGGACAGCTGGAGAGCATTGCTTACTCCTCCAGAGATTATTTTGGTTTCAGTAAGAGCCTCTGTGTGTGCAGAAGGACTCTTTACAGCATCATCTGAATTTCTATCAATGCTCACTGCTAAATCCTGGAAAGGGCCGTTAAGGATTCCCTCACTATATTGTTTTATTTGCTTGTTTGGAAATCAGGCCATTTTCCTGGGCCCCTTGTGTGTGTGTAGGTATAGTTGTGGGATAGAATGAACACTAGCTGAGTGGGCACTTTTTACTGGGTGTTTTTGTGTTTTTATTGCTTGGGCTCTGTATTTTAAATCAATCTCTGAGTCTTTATGGGGAAAAAAACCCCAAGTTCATAATGAAAAATATTTTCCTGAAACGCCTCATGGTAAGAAAAGAGAAGGGGAAGCAATGCAGAGCTGGACTTGGAGCCTCTGTGGCTGCTTGCACCCCTCTCCTACACTGCAGCCATGGTGCTGGGGCGAATGAATTTGCATTCCCTGAGGTCTCTAGTGCTGTCAGGAAAGGCTGCTGCCATGGGTGCAGTGGGGTTTGTGGCACCGGCCTGTGCGAGGGGAACCTTTAGTTTTACCACTGTGCTCTCCTTCTGCAGTGACAGGTTGGCCTTGCTGCAGGTGCGAACCATCCTGCAGCAGCTGGGGCTCAACAGCACCTGCGACGACAGTATCATTGTCAAGACGGTCTGCGGGGCGGTGTCAAGGCGGGCAGCTCAGCTGTGTGGCGCTGGAATGGCTGCCGTCGTAGATAAAATTAGGGAGAACAGAGGGTTGGAGCGCCTGGAGATAACGGTCGGTGTGGATGGCACTCTCTACAAACTACATCCTCAGTGAGTATCTGCCTTCTCAGCAGTTTTTTGCCTGTAGCGCGTTGCGTGTACATCCCTTCTCTTGACATGCCAAACTGGGCTCTCCTACTTGCCAGGATAAGAGCCACGGAAGAAGAAGTCTTAGTCAGGGGATTCAGGGCTTTCTGAAGGGCAACAAAAGGGTCAAGAAGGACTTGTGAAAGATTCTTGGGGCGGTGACAAACTGAAGGGGACACAGCCTTTGCTGGATGAGTTGGAAGCTGTACAGCGAGGGAGGGATCTCTTGGCTGTGCACAGGCAATGACAGAGCAGTGCTGAAATGCTTGGTGCCTCTGTGGAGGATGTTTCTGTTCTGGGCACAGCGGAGATGGGCTGCTGAGGAGCAATGCAGGTGAGGGCAGGAGTCTAAAAGAGCAGGGGCAGGAGGAGAGGACTAGTGCCCACCTCCAGTGTGCATGGAGGGAGATGGGTGGGAAGGAGATGACGTATGTGATCTCTTCTCTTCCCTTTGCTGTGGTAGTAGTGATCTGAGTTAACCCCACACAGACAGAGAGGCAGGGCTGGGATGCCAGTGCTTCTTTCCTTTAACTCCTACTGCGCCCAGTCTTCAAATCCACCCTAGTTTCCAACATTTCAGTTCTTTCCCTGGTGAAGGGGGATGCAGCGCAGAGGCCCATGGCAGCGCTCTGCTCTGCGGATGGTGCAAGGCCTCCCTCACCCACTGCCCGTGTTTCCTTTCACAGCTTTTCAAGGATCATGCACCAAACAGTCAAGGACCTGGCACCCAACTGCGACGTGACCTTCCTGCTGTCGGAGGACGGCAGCGGGAAGGGGGCCGCGCTCATCACAGCGGTGGGATGCCGGCTGCGCGAGGCCGAGCAGAACTGAACTCCACAGCCCTGGCCCCGATTCTGTCTTGTGAGCACTTTCTCATAAAGCAGCGACTGCATAGTCAGAACTGGTAAAAACCCAGAACTCACTGCTTTATCGGGGGAAAAAAAAAAATTACAACTAATGGCATAAAAGAAAAAAAATAGGATACAAGATAGAATGTGTGCTGTTAATAATATCTCCTGTTTCTGGACCCCAATCTGCATGTTTCTTACTCACCTTGTTGGTACCTTCCCCATCTGTAGGTCATGGAAAAAAAATCAGTCTATAATTTCTGCAGTTGTCAAAATTCGGTTGTTGTCTGAGACGAAATTGCCCCCAAGTGATGTGCATTGAGAGCTACCGTTGCATCGTACCGAGTGTGTCCTTTGCAGCATCCCTGTGAGCGCACTGCCAGCACACTGACCACCAGACTTGGGTGTTGATGCTTTTAGTGAAGGGGAAGCAACAGTTCCCTCCTGCATATCTACCTGCTGTTGTTCCGTCTAAAGCGATTGTGAAAACATTATGGTGTGTCAGCACCGTGCACGCACGTAACTCTATAGTGGGACTTGACACCGCGACTTACTCGCTTCCTTGATGCCTGTTCTGTCATGGTAAAAGTAAACGCCCTTGTCCCACAGATCTGGTTCCACTGGTATTTCCCATTGCTTCTGTGAGCAGTGTTGTGTTACTGGGCGAAATCCGCCACGTTTCGGCAAGAAATCCCCAAAGAGTAAAATGAAGTGGTTGGTGATTGGGGTAATCCAAACCTCCAGACCTGCGAGATCGGCAGATTCATGGTCCCTGCACGGCTGTGCTGTGCTCTTCTGTTTAAGAGTTCTTATAAAAAGTACTTCCTATCTCTTCTTGTTAGTCTGGATCAGGGCACTGCTGCTGCCCTTCCCCGGAACCTGCAGCTCGCCTGTGTCCCTCGGATGCGGCACTTCCGTCTCTCGCCTTAAATGGGTATTTGCTTCCACACAGAGCTTTAATCTTTAATACTGTTCAGCAATCACTCAGAACACAAACACTCAGCTAGAGTTAGTGCTCAGAAAGGAATAGGAGGGTTTGATTTTGATCTTGCCTTTGAGGACCTGGGCGTATAGACAACCCACCAAGCCAAAATTGGACGCAGCTTATTCCAAGGATGAAAGCAACAGCAAAGATCATACACACTTGGTGTCCCCTGTCCTCTGTCGAGTCGATGCCATTATTATACTTGCATACCAGTTGCATTACTGAAATTGAAAAGCAGTTAGGAAGGTAAATGTCGAGTAACATTTGCAAGTCACACCACTTTCTGCAAAGAGGGAGACCACACAGTAGTCCTTAATTCCCACTCTTCTACCAAAAATGAATTTGAGATATCTGCATGGTTTTCCCTGCTGCCTTTTCCTGCAGAAAGTAGATGGAAATTTGCAGGCTACTCCTCTTTTTCCTCATTCCACTCCTCTAAGATTTGGATTGCCCTACCTATCGATAACATTTCAATATGCATTATGGTGCACTGTGAGTGAATGTTGTAAAGTAACATGTGAGTCACAAACAGTCATTGCAGCTTTAAGTGTGTGTCTACCTGAAAAATTGCATGCCTAACTGGTTTTGCAAAGGTAGAGAGTCTTTTTACTTTGCACACTAGTAGCTCTGGTACTAGTGTTACGTGATACTTGTGAAAATATTAAACTTTTTTGATGTGCGTTAACTGGTGTTTAGTGGTTCTTTCTGGAAGAGGTGCTGTTGGCTGGTGGCTTAGTGCTTTGGGAAGAGCTATTGTGTAGGGAGAGCTGCAACCTAATCCCAGTGGTGCCTGTGTTTTGTGTGTGTGTTTTTATTCCCGGGCATTCGGGGTCAGATTCAAACAGGGTGGATTTCACCCAGGTCCCCATGCCTCGTGTTTCCTAATGTAGTTCAGCAGAGGCACAGCGCTGACAACGCCCAAATCTTAGGGGGCACGTAGCTTGTCTGGGGGCACCTCGTGCCCTGTCTTGTGCAGGGGGATCTGCAGTGCAGGAAAACCTCAGCCCACTGCACCGAGAGCAGTGTGATTATACTAGGCTTTGCCAGATACTCAGTGATGGATACATCATGTCACAGTCGGTGAGCTCCCTGTGTGCAAAGGGTTAACGTTTGCAGAATCCTGGTGTCAGGTGCTCTACACCACTGGTTGGCACAGCCTGTGTTGGAGTTGTTGTAGATGAAAGCCCCTTTTGCATACACTAGAGCTGTGCTTCTCCAATAGCCCATTTTACGTTACAGCTTGAATAGTCTCTGACACCCTTGATGTGCAGCTATGACCCCAAACAGGAGACAGAAGAAGGTGAGAAACTTTTTGGGCACAGGGGACATGTTGCATTTGAATTGCTTGAAGGTTTGCAAATCTTGTGCTTGCCCGTAGTCGGCAGTGCTGTAGGGGTGGTGTGAGCCGTGCCTGGGGACCTGGGTTTGGAGCTCTTTGGCATCTGAGAGCTAGGCTCAGTGCAGGGTAGAGGGGAATGAGAAGTGGAAGTTAAACTCGGTCTCAGGGTGACTGTGAATTTTGGAGGTGCTGGCATAGGTCATTTTGTTTATTGGATCCAGCTCATAACAAATAGGGAGTGAGTTTGTGTTTCTAACAGCGCAGCTTTTCCTACCGTGGACCATAGTTGATGTGCTTGATAAGACACAGCAGTTCTTTTCCAAAGGGACACCTGGTGGGATTTTCATTTCCAGACTACTTCTTACCCCTAGGAAACTGTTCCAAGTGAATCACACGCTATAACTGTCTGAAGAAATGTCTCCAATGTTATCCAAGCAATGACTGAGATGTCTTTCTTAAAGCTTTTAGGCTTGGTGAATAAAATCACAGTCCTCTTAATTGTTAAGCTGTAGTTACTGCAATATGAACACAAAAATCTTATATTTCCTGGGGAAAAGACCATTTGCATACCACTGTTGTAATGTCATCTCCTCCTTCCTCCTCTGAGGGTTCTCTCAGAAGCCTTTTGAATGAGTTTTAAAACAAGCAGACCTTGTTTTGTTTTGTTTTCTTAAGAAAATAGCAGAAGGCAAAATAAAGTGTTTCTGAACTTCTGAACCCCGTTCTGTGCTTTTTGTTCATTCCTTTGCCTTAAAAATGAGATTCTTCAAGTATTTTCTTTACTGACTGCAGGGACTGCTTTGCTGCTTAGAGCACAAGAAACCATGCAGAGGAGGGATTTAGTGCTGCCCTGGAGGTCTTTACTGCTGCGTGGTATTTAATCCTGTCTATATTTATATGAAGAATTGCATGTATTTACTGTGGAGCATGGTGTTCCTGTTACCTCATGTATCACAGGAATAATGTAGCCTGCCTTGGCATGCCTTTTCTTCCAGTGTAACAGGGGCTCAGAGCGTCTCTGCTCCCTTAACTGTTGCTGTTTCTGTGGGATGAAACCTCAGGATCTGCCGTGGGAGTCTACCAGCGCATGGGGAATTCCTTTTGCAACCTGAAGAAATCACCCCCTGCTTTCTGCACCAAACAAGAGAAAGATGCCTTGAGCTGTCAGCAGACATTGGTGCCTGTCAGGGACTGCACAGGGGCTGCACTGGCAGCACACGTGTGACATCTGAAATAGGCTCTGGCCTCTGTTCAGGTGTGATGGAAGGTGGAGGGGAAGGGGGGGATGCTGAAGGTAGGCCTGTTTGGTCTGAAAAGCTCTGCATTAGAAAACTGCCTTAGAATCACATCAGCTGGGCAGGGGGAGGTACAGTTTATGTATATCTTATAGTGAACTCTGTAGGTGTCCTGCAGTTCCACAGAGCAGAAGTCTTTGCCCACCTCTAGCCTGATCCCAGAGATGTGTGCCTGGCAGAGCATCCCTCCCAGATGGTTTTCAGTTGGTGGCTGCCTGTAAATGCCTCTTCCTGCTCCCCCTCTGCCCCCTGCACACACCAGCAGCACAGCCTTGGGAGGAGCAGGCTGGCCAGGTAGGAGGGCTGGCCAGGTAACACCTGGACTAAAAACTACCTGCTGGAATGACATACAATTGTGAACTTTTCCAGAAGGGCATACAGCCCTGGGCTCTATTGTCCCATTAGTGGAACAAGTTCGTTGGGCCTCTGCATAACATAATTGTTCTCCACAGCAGCCAGAGAGGTGGAGAAGTGGACAAGGAAGATATATCTACTGGTTCCTGTACTGAAACAGTCTTGGGAAGATCATATCCCTGAGTACTCTTTCAGTTCAAGCCGCAAATCATTTCTCTGGATTTACTGCAGAATTTAAGCCTGGAAGCACTTTGTAGTTTTACTTTCACAGAGCAAAGGGGAATATTTCAGATAATGGTCTTGTTGACATTATGGGAGCTTTTTAATCACTAAGGTTTGGCTCTGTGATATTCTTTACAAATCATTTATGAGAGGTGAAGGTGATTGTGAGGTGCTACTTATCACACCAGTATTAAATGCTGTATTACTTTTATATAATGTTTAGATTTCAGCTCCCCCTGTTTTGCATGCCTGCACATAATGCCTCAGGCTTGGAAGATTACATGTTTCAGCCTTTATTTTCATATCTGAGAAGAGAAGAGCAGTGAGGATAAATATGGGGTAAGTCTGGAAAGAGAAGATGAAGGGACTATCTGGGAAAAGACAGTGATGGGTCAGGCTGCTGTTAGGACTAAAAGGAGGGGAAGGATTCAGAATGCATCCATGAGCACTGACCAAACCAGTGGGCAGCCCACACCTGGCTGCTGACTCTCCAGAGAGCCTCACTCTCCAAATTAGGCTCCACAATTAACTATGTGAAGGAGGAATCACTTGTTAATAGGAGTTTAATAGTTTAATAGGAAAATGACATCGTATTTTGGTACAAGGTTATAGAAATCCATGCAATGATGATGTCTTAAGGAACTGTTTCTCTCTTTTAACTCATGAGAGGTAGTGCTGGGGAAATTGCAGGCATGAAAATTCCAGAACTCAGAAAATTTTCAGGGCAGGCCTGATTTTTCAGTCTCGAGGTGTTAGTATTTGCCTTTGATACAAACAAGCTTTGATCCACAGTCTTACCCGCCTTGGGGCTGCTGAGCCATGGGACTTAGCTGCCCACACAGCCCTGGCGGTCCATCCAAACTGGGCCAGATGAGCCCCAGCACCTCTGCTGCTGCTCCAGCACCTCTTTTCCAGATTTAAGTGTCTTGGTGGAAGAGAAGGCAGATGATCACTATGTGGAAGAGAATAATTGCTATTCCACTGATGGGCACTGCTCTTCTGACCTCACGGGCATGATCTCTGTTCTGTGTTGCAGTTGTTGATGTATGGGAGAGCTAAACTTACATCCATAGCTGGGTGATATTTGGACCTACATGGACACAAGTATTACCAGCAGGCTGCTTTTAATGCTGATGGCATCTAAAGAAGTCTTGTAGGAAACAGTTGCTCCAGAAAAAAAATCTACCTTAGGCTTCTACAAATCTGCTGCCCTTACATGGTGTGTGAGGATAGAACTAGAACCAGGAGGAGGAAATCAGAGCTTTAGTTGGGCGAGGGTAAATGATGTCTTTTCTTTCTCATTCAGCTGAGTTCCTGTGTCAAAACTGCTTGTTCTTGACTTCCTGTGGGTTGTCTGGTAAAGAGATGGGGACGTAAGTTTAAGTTTGTCTTTTTCAGTTGCTTTTATGCACGGACACCACCGGAAGGCCAACTTGAAACCGGAACGAAACCTGTCAATGTGAGAAAAGAAATTAAGTGGTGAAATGATCTTTTTAATTGCACAGAGAATGAACAAATTCATGACTTGGTTCTACCTGTGGATGACCATGGAAATAAAAAATTTCTATTGAAATCAAAGGAGAGAGGTGAAGAGCTAAATGTATAAAACCACAGAGGGAGGTGCAATAGGAGTTTATGATCAGATTTCCATATATTTTAAGTAAATATATAAGATCGGCGAAATGGCAGGCTGTTTGATGTGCTCAGTAGAT
This sequence comes from Pipra filicauda, assembly GCF_003945595.2. Classification (NCBI taxonomy): domain Eukaryota; kingdom Metazoa; phylum Chordata; class Aves; order Passeriformes; family Pipridae; genus Pipra; species Pipra filicauda. Next base: position 58,614 of record NW_024104361.1, read on the forward strand.
GATGCTGACCATGCTGGTAACAGCATTTGAGAGCATCTGAGGAAAATATGTGTTTACCCACTGGAAGCTTTTTTAAAAAAACATGAATTGTTAAATGAGGAAGCTGTCTGCTTTCTGAGAAAGGAGGGAGAGAGCGTGTTTGAGTGTTACATGTTAAATGCAGGTTTGCTAGATGGGCTGCAAAACTGTCTTCCTTCGCAAGCTTACAGGCAGGGTGCTGTTTGAAACGAGCCTCTCAGCGTCCCTCTGGAGTTAAGCATTTGGTTACCCTCGAACTGCGTGCAGCCAGGTTGAAGGGAGAGGCGGGCTACAGATGCAGGATTTGGCATGGAGATCCACGGGCAGCTGGAGCAGCTCCCATGCTCTGCATCCCGACACACCAGCACAGAGCAAGAGGGACATCTCTTGGCATGATGGGGTTGTGCTCTCCCAGCTGCTCCCTCGTGGGGACTCCCTCGTGCATGCCGGGATGGGACCTGCAGCAGGACGCCCCTGGGCTGCTCCTGCTTCCCCAGGACTGTGGGGGGCTCAGGGCTGTGCTGGGGGGATGGCCTGGGAGGAGCAGGTGGCTGAGCCAGCCCAGCATTAGCTCAGCAGATGCATTGCAGGGATTACAGATTCCTCCCTTGGAAGTAGGATGGTCTGCGTGTGGAACTGGGTGCAAATGTGGCTGCACTGATTTTACATGTGCTTACCTGCATTTTATTCCGAGGCAGAAAATCTTAAGGGCCGACTTAAAATCTCACTCAGAGGGTGCCCCATCTCACATTATCAGCAAAGTGTAAATTAAGTTGTCCACTCAGCCTATGGACTGCAGTTGAAAATCACAGCTGTTCTCTCCTCCAGAGATTTATGCTTTTTCAGACTGAGATTTTTGTTTTCTCCGTGCACACACGAGCACACTACTCACCTCTGGTTAAGGCAGCAGTATATGATGGGGTTGTACATGGTAGAGCTCATGGCAAGGAGGAAGACTGCAAGATACACCTGCTGAATGTACTTTTGCTGGTAGATGTCTTCCTTAAAGCTCCCCAGGATGAAGTATATGTGGTAGGGCAGCCAGCAGACAGCAAAAATGATCACCACTACCACCATGGTCTTCACAAACTAGGAAAACAAAACCAGGGGTTTATTCCGGGGCCTCTGGGTGGTTGTCTGAGCTTTCTGGGGCAATGGGAAGTGCTGCTTTTGTTTTGGGTCTGGTTTGCCCTCACGAAGTGCAATGTATGGAATGTAGAGCTGGGCTGCTATGGCAAAGAAACTAGCTGTGGCGTTAGAAACTGGGAACAGGGAGGGAGTTAGAGCAAATGTTTCCTGGTGCACCAAGTCCTGCAGAGGAATTGCTTGCTTCTGCATCAGGGAGATGTGCAGGGAAATGAGAACACTGCTGTTACATTGAAACCTCTTCAGCCTGTCAAGAGTTTTACTCTGGTTTTTCCTGCAACGTGTGGACTCACTGGGCACCAGGCTTTACTCTCTAAGGACTGCTGGGAACTGGACTGCTCCTGTGAGCCTTTGTTCCTTGCAGGCTGGCTGGTGCATCTAATCACCGTTTTTTTTCAAACTTGCTGGGGGATGCTCTTTACCCCTGGCCCAAAATATTTTGTTAACTTTTCATGCCCAATCCCACAAGATTTTGTACCCGCCGCAAGCTCCATTTTGGAATTGGAGCCAGCAGGGCTGGTGTGCTGAGGGGAATGATTTTTAAGTTTCACTTCTGACCTTTTTTTTGGCATTAACTTGGTGTTCGTAGCGGACTCGGTGGAGGTGGTTGCCTGGAACTGCACTTCTCCACAGAGTGATTCCTATAATGCTGTATGCAACAAACATCACCATTAAAGGCAGCAAATAAATCAACACGATCACGGCAATGTGGTACCTGAAAGAGAAGAACAAGCAGGTTTTCACAGTCGGTATAGCTCTCGGAGGGCTCTTTCAGAAATTGTCTTTTGGACATGTATGAGTGGCTTCCATCAACTTCAACCACAAAGCAGAAATTTTGCCTACAATCGTTGTAATAGAGACTTCTGTAAACAGCAAAACCTCATCTCTCTTGTGGGGTGATTCACTGCTCTTTCAAGACAGAGTAACATAATTTATCTTTTATCAGAAGGTTACAGTCCGTGGTCACGTGCACTGATCTTTGCTATCCCACTGCAGTGAGGAGAGAGATGGCGGAGACTCTCAGCCTTTAAATCACAGGAATGGAAAAGGAATAGTCCAAAAATTATACAGTAATTTGATGAATGCAATAGTGGCAACAGTGGAAAAACCTGTATCGGGGACAGCAAAAGGCTGCTGACAGTGTGCACAAAGATGCAGAGAGTGAGGAAGGAATATTGCCTCTCTTTGTGTAGCTGGCGGGTTTTATTTGTGTGTGCAGTTACATATCACCAACAGGCTAATGGTTACTGCTCCAGCTGAAAGCACTGGCATTTCCTGCAGCTGTATTTTACCTCAGCCCTTCCCAGCTTTCCACGTTACCCCACAAACTTCTGCTGGTTCCCTCGTGCTGGGGGTTGATTATTTTAAGCAAGCACCATTTATGGGAAGGGAACAACCTGCTCACTCAGTTACAGCAGCTGTCAAATTAACATAAACAGCATGAAAACCAGGATTAGGCAGGAGGGCTCTGGCACACGCTGCTGGCAGTGACCCCAAAAGGTTGGGTGGGTGGAAATGGTCTTTCTCAGTATGACAAGGCTCTGGGGTTACTCCCACGTCAGCTGCTTTGAGAGTGCTGTTGAAATGGGTGTTGGGGCCCTCGGCGGTGTTTGCTCCTTGGGGTGGCTGCAAATACCACAGCACTGGCTGCATATAGAAAAATATTGTATTTGTGAAATGTGGCAAGTTTGTCCCTGCCTGTCTTCCACCTTTTCCAGTTGTCCTCAGAGCAGTGCCGGTTTTGAAGGTCTAATGATGTGTGTGGAGTGCAGCAAAGCCCTTTTAGGGTTCCCATCCAGGGAGGAAGAGAGGATATAAACTAAGCATACATCCTATTGCTAAGCTTGAGCGCATGCAAAAAGGAACTTTTAGTCTTGTAGCTTTACTGCTTCACTGCAAAGTTAACCTGTCACCAGAAAAAAAAATCCTCTGTTGTCAAGGTTCTTTATTCTGGTTAAACTTCTGTGGATTCATTCCCTTCATAGCCAATATTTCTCAGGCACTGGCAGTCACAGTGCATTGTTTGGGGTTTTTCTTACTTGTTTCTAATCATAATTATACACATTTTTCCCACAGAAAAGGATTTTCCTTTGCTCTGTTATCTAGAAATCCTGAAGGCTGATTTTACTCAATTGCAAAGGATTTGGAAGACCCACAGTCAACAGTGGAACCCAGTTCTCCATTCTTTTGGGTTTTCTTTGGGTTTTTTAGTATTTCTGTCCCTCATTATTTGGACTAGCACATGAATGGCTGCACATGGCTTTTTCTCCATGGTCTGTGTTGCAGGCATCTGTCCCAGCAAATCCATCCCTCAGTATGATTTCTGGGGAGCAGTGCTTCCAACTTCCTTTCTAGGAGAGATGCTGAAACCCGCAGACATGAGGCTGTTCAGGGAGAGTGAGTGAGTGAATGATGTGTTGTGGTCAGGAACTGCTGCTCTTCAGCTGGGGATCCCAGAAAGAACCTGCCCCTGCTATTTGCCATGTTCAGGACCAGACTTTCCAGCCCACAGAGATTTCGTTGGCATGCTGGGAAACTTGTTTCAATCCTTCCCAAACCACGGATGTGGGAGAAATAAACCTCACACTGTTCATCTGAATGAAATAGTCATCAGTGACTCATCTATTAGTGATTATCTGCTCTCCCACCTTCTCAGTTGGCTGGAGCCTGGCACACTGTGCTCCACACCATGTGCCAAGGGGTACCAACCAGGAGGAGCATCACCCAACATGATGTGAGCCTGATTTTACTCTTTGCTCTTCTGTGACTCTGGAGACTGGGGACAACTGGCTATCGGTGATTGAATATGCTGCAGCTTGGCCAAAATTATGTGAAGCTCCTGGAACTTGGCACATATTAGTGTGAAAACCTGTTTGGTAATAACTTAACCTTAGAAGGCATCCAGCTGTCTGCCAGAGATTAAGACCGAGCAAGAAAAAATGTGCATGGAGCTGGGCAAAAGGATTCAGAGTGCAGAGTGAACTCAGGGAGTTTAGCATGTGGTTTTGGTTTGAAAAATTGTTTCCACTTTATTAATCGATTTGTTCCTTTTCCGCAGTTCTTCCATTAGTACTTTGCATAAATATGTTTTGCTTGATAAATTTCTCAAACTGCTCTGTGTATCACATGCTTTGAATAATGAGTAATCACAGCAGATCCCCTACATGTGGGGTATGGGTTGTTTCATCTGTTTGAACAATCTTGTTTAAAAGCAGGAGGAAATCTCTGTGAGGCTTAGGAACTTCTGGGGGTGCAGATGTGTGCTCAGATAAATCAGGCTATAAAACCTCAGGATGTTTGAAGCACGCTCCTCTCAGGTTTTATTTTCCTGTTCCCCCCAAAAAGAGCAGCATAATTTTTAACTAATTACATGGCTTATCAGCATTAAAGATACCCAGTTTCCTCCTACCCCAGGGAGGAAGAAAATCCAAAATTTTTGCAAAACAGCATTTATTGCTTGTTTAGAGACTTTTCATGCTCCTTTCTCGTAAATCCACCAAGCTCTGTATTTAGAGTTTCTAGACCTTATGACCAGTTTTCAAAGCAGGGCAGGATGGCACACGGCCTTTCTTTATCCTGAACCACGATCACCTAGGAGCTTTTTCCACAGTTGGCTTAAACTGAGCATAGATTGGCTGCCCAGCCCTCTATTCCCCTGCCCTCTCTCCCAGCACTCCCCATAACCAACAGTTTAAGATGAAATTAATTTCCTTAGTTAACTTCTACCTGAACTGGGGGTTTTATTGTTTCTCTTACGTGAGCTGGTGCTTGGATCCAGCGTCGTCAGGCCAGACCACGATGCATTTCGTGGTTCCGTTGTCCATCAGGATCTCGGCATAGAAGCACTGTGGGAAGGCCAACCCAAATGCCACCAGCCAGATTATCCCAATGATGACTCTGGTGCTTGCAGCAGAGAGCCTGGGCTTGAAGGGGTGAATTATTGCCACATACCTGCAAGAAACATAGGTAAGGCTTTTACAGTTACATTGGTAATCTGTACAGCACATAGAGCAACTGTAAAAACTCAGCGGGACTGTATAGGGGGCTTTATTAATAGAGATATTTTGATAGGTTCCCGGCCATAAATCATGGAACTGAATCCTTTCTGAAGAGAATGACTGCAAGTCTTAGGGCAGGATATATTAAACCCGTGGGGATGGATGCTTCTGGTCTGAGGAGGAAGCAGTCATCTATATCTTCTGCATATGGTCTTTGCAAATATTCCCCTTACAGAATTTTTCATAGAACCCCAGAATGGTTTGGGTTGGAAGGGACCTTAATGACTACCTAGTTCCAATCCCCCTGCCATGGTCAGGGACACCTGAGCTGGGCTCCAAGTGCTGTCCAACCTGGCCTTGAACACTTCCAGGGGTGGGGCATCCACAGCTTCTCTGGGCAACCTGTGCCAGGGCTTCACCACCCTCATAGGGGAAGAATGTCTTCCTAATATCCAATGTAACCCTGCCCTCTGTCAGTGTGAAACCATTCCCCCTTGTCCTGTCATGCCAGGCCCTTGTAAAAAGTATTCTCTCTCTTTTTTTTTTTAATTAATTTTTCAAATTCTTTACCAAAAAAAGCACAGCCTGTTATGCTGTTTCCTCCTAAGTATGCCGATCTCTGATGCCTCATATTATCACAAGAGCAGACAGGGGTCTTGAGTATCCTTTACCCTGAATTTTTTCCCACTGATTTTTAGCTGTGGAAAACTTGTGTTATCACCTCTGTCTGTAAAAGTCTCAGCATTTGTGCTTGCAGTGGAAGGGAAGTGCTGACCCCTCCTTCCCACACCTGCTCAGAGCCCTCACAGCACTTCTGACTCTTGGATTACTCACGAGCCCAGGGCACTCTCTGGTTTTAAGTTCCCTGTGTGGAAACACACTGTGTCGTAACAAGTACATAATCAATTATGCATTTCTTGTCATGCTTCCCCTGTTCTTTGTCATGGTTGTTACAAAGGCAAAATAGAGTGGCAAATGCCTATTGCCTCCTAGTTTTCATAGCAAAAATCATAACAAATTGTGCTGTCCCTTGGCCAGGCCAGTGGGAGGGAGCTCTGCAGAACAGGGAGTGATCCAGGGCCACACGGCAGCAGAGCCTTATTTAGCTATAAAATTTTCATGTCACCTTGCTTTTCATTAGCTTGCTGTAGGCTCTGGTCAGGAAGTGGTGAATATTCTCCAGAGTATTTGCCCACAGAAGCGCCTGAAATGATGATCTGTGGCTCTCGGTGAACGGCAAGTCCTGGGAATAAATGATGCCAGTCCCTGTGCTGTCATAGCCCACATCAGAGGTGTTACAGGGCTGCTGGGTGGAGGCTTTAAACTCAGCCAGGGGTGCACCTCTGAGGTGACCTGGGATTTTAGGCGAGGTCCTGCAAGTTGGGAGATTTACCAAACCTGCTGAGATCTCCTGGCTGCTTTTGCTGTGTGGCAGCACTGCCTTTGCCCCCCTGCTCCCTGTGCTCTCTCTCTGTGCCCTGCTCCATGTGACATCCCAGGATGCTGGGACCGCAGTCGTGGCACCCTTTCTCTGGCCCTCATCCCATATAGACAAAACACAATTTTGGGCATGCTTGCACACTTTCCAGACAGATCCTAGGAGACTTTGCTAACTGGAGTGGGAAACCAATAGACTACTTTTGTGCCTGGAGCACTGCAGTGGAAAGACCTGCTCCAGGACGGGGAAACAATGATCCTAAACCCTAAACAGCTTGGAATGGGGAAACAGAGCGATCCTAAACCTAGTGGTGAGCAGTATCACCAGGGACTTTTCCACAGAGACAAAGATGACTTAGAGCTGTCACTTCTTAGCCTTCTTCCTTACAATAAACTGCTTCAAAAGACATTGTTTTATCGAAGTTAAACACTGGAGCCTGAGTGGGCAAGTTCTCATAACAATAAATGGAAGTGGCGAGTTTCCAGGAGACAGTGTCAGGGTCTATTTTAAGGCTAAGGAAAGAATAGCTAAATATGGTTTGCAGTGAGGTGCCAAGTTTTCTTTCTGGTCTGTGCCACGTCACTAAAGAGATTTTGGCTGTATAGGTGCTTTCACTAAATATCCCCAAGGAACAAGAGCAGGGAGGCGTGAGGACAGGTTGAAATGGCTTTTGAAAAATAATATCCTTTAGCAGACAACATGTATAAAAAGCAGCAGTTACCAACAACCCTTGATTTAAAGCCAGGAGCAGCAAAAGTGTATTTGAGTCTAAAAGCGAATTGCCATTGATTCCAAATAGGGATTTGCTTTCATCTGGACAGCTGCAGACTGACAAACACGTCACTCATCCCTATCCCTGTGCTCGTGAGCGCTCCTTCCAGCGGCCGCAGGGGCCACTGTCCTGTCCCGTGCCGTGTCCCCAGCTCCGGCGCGGGTTTCAGCAGGAATTAACCAAAGGGGAAAGCCCTCATTCCTCTCCTAGTTCGTTTACTAAATTTTTTGTGTATTGATTTTTTCCCCGAGGCTGGGTGTGCCGGTGTGAACGAGCTGCGAGCAGGGCGGGAGTTAGGGAAGCGACCCCGGTAACTCAGAGAGCAGCGCTGCTTGGATGGCTCCACAGGGACACTGGCTCCCCTCCCGAGGGAGCTGGAAGGGCCCTGCTTGATAAGGAACAGAGGAAACCTGAAGGAAACTGCAAAGTCAACAGCAGGGCTTGATAAAGGACTGCCGGTGTTTCTCTTGGCTGTCCCAGGGAAGACCTTCACCGTGGGGTTGTGGCAGGGACACAGTATGGAAAAGACAGAAATATTCCTGGCGCCAGGCAGAGAGTGGAAGTAACGGAGGGAAGACAGGAAGGATGGAAGGAAGGAGGGTAGAAAGCCTAGAAGGGAGCTTAACCTCCTCTACTTCTTGTACACACCATTGCCTGTAAGGGAGGAAATTCCCACGAACTTTTGGCCACTTTCTATTTAGAAGAAAAACAGCTCCATGTTGTTTAACAATGAGCTGTAAACACAGTCAGACTCCACAAATTTAAGCTCAAGTAAAAGTGACTTGGCAGATGGAAGAGAATATTATGGAAGTACCAAATTACCCCAGAAGTCAAACAAAATCACTGTTATTACTTCCCTCCCTCTTGGAATAAGTCATTCTAGTGAACTATGGGAGCAGACTCTGCCATTTCTGATCTAATTCCCATTATTTCTGGTGTTTTGCTGGGCTCACAGCAGGACTGAGGATGCTAATACTTTCGGCATCCCACAGCGTATCCTCATTTCTCTGGAAATATCCTTCTGATGGTTTAAAAAAACAGACAACAAAAAAACCCCACCCCAAACCCACAGAAGATTTTGCAGGATGGCTGGGAAACAATTTATGGTCAATAATGTGGGAACAACAGAATTCCAGCCACTTCCACTTGTTACAGATTTGTGTGTGATTCAGGCCAGGGATAAAACAGAAGATCACATCATAATTAGCATCAAACCCCATAGTTTGGCACTTGTCCCACTTTGCTGATAAGGCATCTGACACGGTACGTGGGGGCCAATTGCACAAAACATTGCAGTGATTTTTTATGACATACAGGAGATTTTTTGGACCTTATCTTCTCCATTCTCCTCTTACCTCTCTGCAGCCACGGCTGTCATGGAGTAAATGCTCACAAACATTGCAGTGATGGGGAACCAGTTCTGAAACCTGCAGAATTCCTCGCCAAAATACCAGACGTTGTGACTGGCATAAATAAAATTGAAGATGGTGTTGAAAGCAGACATCAGCAGATCCGAAAGAGCCAGATTCACGATGAAGTAGTTGGTAGTGGTCCTCATTCTCCTGTGTGCAAGGATAATCCAGATAATGGTGACGTTGCCAACGATGGATGTGATAACGATGAAGGAATAGGTGATAGCCCACAAAGCAATTCTCCACCCTGGCTGAGTGAACTGGGTCACCCACGTCCAGTTGCCACTGTCCTCGAGGGAGTCAGCCTGTGAAACGTTGCTGGCATTAAAAACAGACAACATGCCCGTGGTTTTCTTCTTTGTCTAAGTGTAAAGGAAAATCTTCTGGCATCTGCTCATTTTCTTGCAGTAGATGCTGGTGGTATGAATTTCCATGCATGTAACTAAGGGCTGTTAAGAAGACATCAGGCTGAGGTGTCTCATCCTCTCATCCTGTTTTCCAAGTGATGCAATGCAGTTCCAGGAGGAGATGAGCGATGCCAAGGGCGTCCTCCTTCTTCCCTGGCATTTTAACCTCCACTTGACGAGTAAAACCTAACAAACAACTCTCTCCCTTAAGTTTATTTTTCCTCTAAAAAGGAAGAAAAAAGATGGAGGGAAGGAAGGTCTTTTCCAGGTCGGTGACAAGCGGTGTCTTCCTTTAGATTACTTTTAGGGTCAAGAAAATACAAGTAGAAGTATCAAGCCATAAAACACTTCAATCCAAGTGGAAATCCTTTTCCAGGGCAGGGATTTTCCAAAGAACCAGGTGTCTGAATCCTCTGCAGCGGGACTGAGGACATTTGCTTTTCTTTCCCTGCGTAACTACTAAACGCGAGGCAGGAGTCGCGCTGGGATAAAATTTCTACAGGTTTTAAGGGGACTTTGAAAGGAGGTGGAGTCTCTTCTGGGGAAAAACTAAACAACCAATTTGACATCAAATGAAATGTGGCAAAGTGGTACTTGAAGTTTTACCCCCCCGCCCAGTTTTGAATAACCTCTGAAATGGTCACGCTGCTGTATCAGGATTTTACAGGCGTAAGTGCAAGGGTAGTGACTTTGCCAGGTTTACCAGTCCTGCAATCCTTGAGTTTCCAGGACCCTCCCTTGTTTTCCCACGAGCTCTCACAGCAAGAGAGAAGCTACATTTAATGCGATTTAGCAAGGTCCTTCTCTTTGGATGGCTGCATCTCCTTTCCCAGGGTATGCTCTAGAAATGTAGTGCCCTCACACAAGCAGAAGTTTCAGGTCCTCACAGGGAAGAGGAACCCCTGACTCTGCTCGGAGCACACACTCTTGCTCGCTGCCAGCTCTAAAGTTCAGAGCAGAAACATAAGCAACACACTGAGGTTGAGAATTCCAAGAGTACTTGGCACTGGCTCGTGCCTGCTCTCCTGGAAGCTGAAAGTGCTTCAGGTATGAAAACCTGCTTTCAGGATTCAGGAAGCATGCAGGGTGCTGGAAGAGCAGTAGTTTTCGAGCTCCTGGAGCTGCAGCTTGTGCCAGCCTCTCCTGTAACAGGGCAGTATTTATCCATTCAGGATCCTCTCAACCAGCTCAGCCTGGACTCTTTCCTTCCTTCATTAATTTCTGGAGGCAACCTTGAGATTACCCATCACCTAATACCTGCAACTCTTTAAAGCAGATATGGTATTGCCCAAATGTTGTTTTTTTAAGAAACCAATACCTGTAGTACTACATATAATATCTCCTTCTCTTCACAATAGACTTCCTTGCAGGCAATCCCACTCACTTCCCTGCAGGCAATTCCACTCACTTCCCCACCCAGAAACTACAAAACCACACTTGTCCATATCTTCCAGCATGCATTGCAAGGCTGTTCCAGGCTCTTCTTCAGAGTCTTCCGCTGACACCTCATTAAGCAGCTTATGGACCTTTCACTTTCTGTACACAGTCCAGGAGGGCTCTTCCTGATTTGCAGCATGAATTCAACAGCTAATAGTGTTCTTCAGATTATTTTTTTTTCTTCATCTCTCAAATCTCTGCAAATTCAAAGGAGAATCTGAGCAAAACCCTCCATATGTTTAGCTGGGAGCACAGCTTAAGTGCTTTATCAGTCAAGGAAAGCAAAACATAAGCAAGCACTTGGAAAAAGGGCTGTACTTATTGACCTTTCAATGGTGAAACCATAACCTTTCTCGGCTGACTTTGAAGACAGTCAGAGTGCCCAGGTTTCCTAGGAACCTTCTTCTGAACTATCTGCCCTGCTTCCTGATCTGTTACTCAGGTGATAATCGGAGAGCAGTCACCCTTTGGTCAGTATTTCATTGTACAGGTCTTCAGGGATTTGCTTTCCTTTATCCACACCCACACCTTTTATTCCTTTGCTGGTTGTGCATTGACAAGGTTATCATCCTGGAGCCCTGCCAGTGACTTAGTGTGTACTATTGGCCTTTTGACTTGAAAACTGGAGTGATTTTTGATAGAGGTGGGCTCCAAATTCCTCAGGGAAGTTGCATGTGCCTGGGACTGTGGGTAAAACCTGTAACTCCAATGATTTTGGAGTTGTACCAGAGAAGGAAACTATCTGGGAGAAAGGTTTTTGGGTTTGGCTGTTTTCACAGTTGTTTTTATTATGGGCAGGATTGTTCAAGGCCGAACGTTCCTGTGCTGAGTCACTGATCCCAGGTCTGAGCAAAGGGTGAGAGGTGCAAAGAAAAGATGCAGGTCTGCAAGGTCAGGAAGGGTGATTGAGGGATGTTTTGTGTTTTGGAAACATAATACAAGGTAATACAGGCAGTAGAGGCTTTAATTGTATTGCAAGTTGAACTCTGTTTTGGGAGGAAGAACCTTTGTCCAGGGAACAGGTCTGAGAGCAGGACCATGAGCATCCACTTTGGGTGGGGGAAAGTGCAGCTGGCCTGCAGCTTTATCAGCCAGGCATGGGCTGGAAGGAAGCAGAAAAATGCCTCTTGGTAGCTCTGAAAAGCTTTGGGTCTTTCTGACACACTTTCATGCAGGGCTAAGTGTGGGTTCACTTCCTCTTCTGCAGTGCTCCTAATTCCCTGAGTCAAATGTTCTGCAGTCTATGGCTTTTTATGACTGTCCCTAGGACAACCCTGGTAGCCCTGGAGATGAGTGAGGACATGTGGAAGATACTGATCCGTAACATGAACAAAACCACCACTAGCTGAGCTATTGGATGGCCCCGGGAGCAGACGCTGTAATGCAGGATCTGCCTCGATGCTGGCAGAGATGCCAGACTCCTCGTTGGAAAACTGCAGTTCTGTGCTGCCTTGGGCTGAGGGGGAGAGAATGCAACCAAGAAGGACCCTCAGCACCACAGGCAGTTCATAACATCTTACTTTTAACCACTGTTTGCTGCTGAACTGTACTAATTGTGTCCAGAAATCTTGTCATTTCAATATACAGACGAGGTCTGGGATTCAGCAAAGAAAGGGATTAGTCAATTATTTTCGTACAGTTTCATAACAGGAACCTGTTTTGATGCATTGGCTCTGTTCAGAGTGAAAACAACAGGAAAACGGACACTCCTTTTAATCAGCTTCCCCATCCAGCTGGACGTGCCCTGAAATTTTATTTGCAGAAATCAGCACAAATGAACAGGCAAGGCATTAAGAAAGTCACACCAAAACTATTAATTTAATTAAATACTCAAACAAGGAAGATGTCTAAGTGACAGGAACATGTTGGGATGTGAATGACACTCATGAGACATGAAGAACCTGTGGCAGACTCTAATTCCCAGCACCTACACGGTATGTGATGTGATTTCCAGCCTGCACACCGCTGTAAGTGTCAGGGATATTTGCAAATCTGTCTGAAGATTGAAGTTGTGATATTTTAGAGGATGAATGCTCTGGGGCATTGAATTATCGTCAGAAACGTTACAGGTGAAGAGCTACCGGTTGGGTCCTGGGCTGGATTATTTGTTTTCCAGAAGCAGAATGTAGCACTGCATGGAAAAGCAATGGTGCTTTTTATAATAGAATTTTCCAGGGATACTTTTTAGCCTTTATAAACAAGGTTTTGGTATATTGTATGACCTAACGAAATGATGTGTGACTGACTGCTTACACAGTTTTACGTACACAGCTCGGAGGTTTTCCAGTCGCTTTCCTAGGTAACTTAAGGACAAATGCTGCCTCACTTCATCTCCTCTGACACCAGACGCTGATTTTCAACGCCATCTGTCTCTGCTCCGGGCCAGGATGCAACAACCAACTCTGTGACAGTTGTCTGCCACTTTGAATGAGACTTTTTTCCCCGGGGGAAAAATAGCCCTTTGTGGGACAGGAGTGCAGCGCTGCGGGCTTGAAAAGGCTTATTTCATCTCGGAGGCATGAATGGCGTTTGCAGTTCATGATCGCTGCGTCAGACCCAGCGCTGTCCCACTGTCACAGCAGCGGGACGTGGATAAACCTCGGTGCAGGCAGAAAACGTGGCCAGTGCAATACGCCCATTAACTGTTGTTATTTGCAGGACGTGCTGGACAACCGCGAGTTTTACAACGAAAGGTAAATGCCCTGGTATCGCTCCACCGTGCCGGCGTAGCGCCCAGGGAGCCTGCTTTGCAGTGTTTACGGATGCTCGACCCAAAATCCCGGCACCCACGGGCAGCAGGAGCTTCCCACCGAAGTGTTTTTGTCCGGGCTGTTTCAGTGGCGACCGCGGAGGTTTTGGGGGTGCGCGCGTGGCTCTGGCAGCGCTGGAGCAGCCGGATCTGCTTTTCCTGCCGTCTCCAGCTGCGGGGTTAACCCCGGCCGAGCGGCCAGGCGTGTTTGCCGGGGGAATGGAGAAGAAAAAAAAGCGAAAAAAAAAAAAGAAGAAGAAAGCAGCAGCCGGAGATCCCCGCTCCCTCCCCGGCGCTGCCCGTGTGTCCCCGCCGGTCCCGCTCCGGAAGCGGCGGCGCCCCCGGGCCCGCCCCGCTCCAGCCGGGAAGGGGCGGGAGCGGCGGGAGCGGCGGCAGGTGCCGCGGGGCGGGAGGGAGGATGGCGGCGGGGGACCCGGAGCAGGCGCGGTACTGCGGGCGGCTCTCCTACCTCTGCCTCAAGCTCACCCTCATCACCTACTCCACCTTCTTCTGGGTGAGCGGCGGGCGGGGCTGTGCGGGGTCTGGGCTCGGAGCGGGGAATCCCGGACCGCGGTCCCGCGAACCCCCGGGCAGCGGGATCCCCCCGCGCCAGGCCCCGGGCTTTGGCAGTCGGTGGATGTTTCCGCGGCTGAGGTGGCGGGTGTCACGCCCGTGGCAGCGCCCCGACCTTCCCTAGGGACTGACGAACTGGTTTTGGCGGATGGGGAGCTGCAGGAGTTGGAAGTTGGGCAGGTAAAAATCGTCCGTGCGCGCATTAAAATGCGGCTCTTTCCTCCAGGAGAGATGGGCAGATAGAGCCTTTGCCCTACAACGTCACTCACCTGTGTATGGGATAAGCCCTCTCCCGAGCCTTGGCAGGATGAGGCTGCGAGGCTGTAGAATTACGGGTGTGTGGCACTTGCTGTCCTCATCCAGTTGCTGGATAAAGCCATCAAGTCGCAGAGGCCAGGCTACGACCACTGACTTCTGACATGTGGCAAATCCACCCAGACCAGGCACCCTCCGGGCTGGAAGGAGCCCTTGGGGCTCTTTTAAAGTACTCTTTGTAAGCACCATGATTTTAAAAGGTGCCTTTTCGGGCTCTGGGATACTGGGGTGATGCCGGCTCCAGGCTGTACTGATGTCGGAGGTGCTCAGGCGGGGTTTCTTTCTGGCCCTTTCAGTTTAAACGCTGCTTAAGCTCTTGTTTGGCTGGTCTGTTTCTGTCTGACACGGTATTTGCCAAGTGGGATGGTAAAGCTTTTAGTGCACTGCGTGGGAGGAGACCTTTAGATCCATCAGGTTTGATGGTAGATGTCTGATTAGAGATATGATTTAATAAAAAATGATTGAAACACGAAGCGTTTGGGTGCAGTTCAGGCTTTTGGGGATATTGAATATCTTTTGTCTGTCTTAGCAGACAAGCCAACCCTTGGGTTTAGGCTTCTGACACTTTCCTGCGTTCCTCCACAGCGGCTATTCCGCAGGTGGAGAGAGTTTCAGGAGAGAGAAATTTGGTGTGTTATTTTCCCACCCGTGTTTTTGCAGCGAGTCCTTCGCGAAGGGCCGTGCGCGTTGTCTGCTCCGCGTTTTCCACGGGCACCAAGGGCCCTGGGTGGTGGGATGTGAACATTCATCTGGTGGCAGAGAAAGGGCCCTTCTGAAGCGATTCTCGGGGCGTCCGCGGAGGACAAAGCCTCTTTCAGACAGCCCGAGGATTTTATTTACTCTTTGTAGTTGCTCGCTGTGGATTTTCAATGCTCTGCCCTTGTTTATAACCAAGAGCTTCCATTTGTTGGCTCTGCCGGGGAGATGGTTTGCTCCGGGAGGGAGAGAGGGAGGGGAGGGATGGGGGCTGGAGGAGGGGGAAGGAAGGATGGGAATGCTGGCCTTTGCTCGGGGGAAGGAAGGCTGGCGCTGGGCATCATCCCGGTGCTGGAGCCGAACACACCCCGCATTGTGTAAGGGGCAGCCTGTGGGCTCCGCTCGCGAAATTCCCTTTTATTCCAGCTTAGCCAGGCAGATCTCATCAGCTGTAAATGCCACTCGCCTGGTTCTCTTTTCAGCTGTGTTATTCTTGCTGAGTTTGGGTGTTCGTTGGGTTTTTTTGTTTGTTTCGGTTTTTTGTTTTCAGGTTTTTTTTTAAATTGGTGTAAGTGGAAGTAAAGTTTGGCTGTGGAGTATTGGCTTGCTTAAATTTTGGGTGGTTTGTGATGTTCTGCTGCTGTCTGGGGCTTTGACCTGCTGGATGCTGAGTTCATTCGATTCCCTCCCTGCTGTAGCTGTTTCTCTGGTACATTACGAGCGATGAACGCCCAGATTCGAATCCCCAGGATGGTTTTAAACCACCAGGAACGAAATAATCAGCCTTATCCAAAGCAGAGAGGAAATTAAAACATCACTGGGAGTGTTGGAGGGGATATTTGCTAAGGGCCCTGTGTCGTCTCGTAGGTCTTACCCAGCACTTTTTTAAAAACTGATTGTCCCTGTAACTTTTCCAGGTAACTCTTCTGCTGGTGCATGACGCTGTAATGTAATTTTTCTTGCCCAGCTGAAAGAAAATCCAGCATTTTAAACAGAAGGTGCTGTTGTTGAGCGGCTGCTTTACTTAAGAATAAGTACTGTATATACAGGGTTAAAACCTCTGCTTATAAATAAATAAATGCTTTTGCTTTCTCTTGGGAAAGCAGCTTCTGTGCATGCAAAAGCCCCAGAGAAATCCCCTGGTATTTGCTGGTGGATGCTCATTTAATGTGAGTCAAGGCCAGTTAATTTTCCTGCGTACACAGCTGGAATTGCCAAACTGGGAGCTGTTAGGAAGGATGCAGGATGTAAACAGCCCCTGTATCGGTGGGTTCCCTACGTAAGAGTTGTGTTTCCAGCCCCAGTCACAGGAAGGGAGAGCACAGGTCCGAGAGGAGACTCGGGTGTGATGACTGCTGAGTTACCACATCTGCTCGTCATAAATAATTGCTGCTGTTGGCTTGACCATATTAAAGGCTCAAAAGATTTTTATTAAATGCATAAAAAAAAGTAAAAGATAATAAAAGCATAGATCTTGGAGGCTGTGTGAGCAAAAGTGCAAGTGAAAAGGGGTGAGCATATATGTGTCCAAGAAGATGTTATATGTGTCTATACATCTTAAACTCTTAAAGTGGGAATGTGTCTTGTATTTTACTCACAGGCACCTTTGAATCTCTAAAACAACCAAAAAACTCTGAAATTTAGTGTTTTGATGAGAAAACTATGGTTAAGAAAAAGAAAGTTCGATAAGAAGTTCTAGTCTTGAAACAGTGCTCTTCTGAAATTCTGATAATCCTCTTCAAGCTTTAATAGCTGTGGTTTATGTCCAGTGTTTGGGTTATTTTTACTTTTCTAGGCAACAGTTAGTGTTGATTCTGTTAATGGTATTTCAGGTTTGCAGGAGAATCAGGTTTTGGTTTTTTAAAATAATTTTTAAAAAAATAACAATAATAATAATAGAACTCCCGAGTCATGTGTACAAGTACAGTCCCCAGTTTTATAATCTGTATTAGGTTTGTATGGTGCTGAGACTTCTTCCTCAACTGTTAGAGCTGCATTTAAAAGTTTCTAACTGATTTATTTTGTCATCTGCTTGAAAAGAAATCAATAATTTATTACCCAAATCACTACATTTTTTTAAAAGCATGAAGCTGACACTACAAATGGACCATTTAGTAATAAAAAAAACCCCAATTACAGTTTTACAGTAGAAGCATATAAGTGGTAATTTTATTACCTGTTATTTGTCCAGCATGTTTTCTCTTCCCTCATCATTACAGCACAATTTCTGCATTTGTCAGAGGGGGAGTTACTCTCGATTTGCTCCTGTCAAATTTTAAGGTGCTTTTAAAATAGCTTCAGTATATTTATTTTTATGGCTGAGCCCTTCTGAGAATTTTCTTTTTAAATGACAACTTGGTGGCATGCCCCACATATTGTCCTTTGGGGATATTATTCATTCCCTTAGAAAGTCAAGAATTTCCAGTATGTTGTTAATTATTTTAAGATATCCCATAATTAAAAAAGTATTTCAACTGTTTGGCTCGTGTTCTGGTAAATCATGTTGTGTGTTCACCTAGCCCTTTGCCCAGGATATACCATGTCATATCCAAAATTAAGAAGTGAAATTAAAAATGAAGAAGTATAATTAAGAAGCATTGGTGTGCAGGGAGCAGACCCGTGGAAATGTCAGGTCAGAAAAGGGGAATGTTGTTTATCACATTGCCAAAATGATTTGTATCTGGTCTCTTCCCTGAGGATGTGTCTGGCTCTTGGAGTCAGCAGGAAAGTTTTTCCACTGCAATTTTCATGATTAAGTATTGTGGGCTATTTTTTATTTTATTTTATTTATTTTATTCAGCATAATTCAAAGTGATTTGCAACCTGCCATAGGCTTAGTACCAAGTGATTTAATGACTTAACTAATTATTTTGATTGAAATATCTTTACCTTTTTAAACTAAATATGTTTCTTCTTATTTCACTTCTGGCTTTATCAGGTACTTGCTCAAGAACGTGACGTAACTTCAGACTTGGATTTTTTTTGTTTGCTTTTAATCCAGTGCCTCTCTCCTGATGGCAGGAGTGGAGGTACAGGACATACCTGGCTGTGTTTACTGAGCCTAAATACAATAGGAGCTGGTATGAAGGGATGGATAAGCTGTTTGCAGATGGGCTTAAAAACTGTGTTATATTAAATATATATCTATTTATAGATATGTATTCATACACAGAGAGAAGGACAGACAGACACGCATTAATGTTGCTCATATATGTCATACATGTGATCTCAGATGAGTAATAAATTACATTTCAACCAGTGTTTCAGTTTGTTTAACTTCTAGCATGCTAAAACATTTTGAAATATATTTTTGAAATAAACAAGTTTGATTTGTTTTTTTTCTACCACAGCTCTTTTTCTGCCTTTGTCTTTGAGTTGGTTTTTTTTCCTTTCTTTATCCAAACTTCTGCTTTGTGTGTTTCGCTGTTTATAATGTATCCTGAAGTGAGCAGTCCCAGGCTCCTGTGTACTCACAACATGTCACGTCAGTGTTTACTGGGAGAAGGAGTAACATCCGTGCTCTCCTCTGTTTCTGTTCCAGCTCATCGGAGCCCTCGTCCTCGCCGTGGGGATTTATGCAGAAATCGAAAGACAAAAGTACAAAACTCTAGAAAGTGCCTTTCTAGCCCCAGCAATTATTTTAATACTTTTGGGCGTTATAATGTTCCTGGTATCCTTTGTGGGTGTGCTGGCTTCCTTAAGAGACAACTTATGCCTTCTGCAAGCAGTAAGTGCTGCGATTTTTATTCCTAATTTCCAGTGCTTGTTGCTTCCGCTCTTCAGCGCCCTCTGAATTCACACCCCATAACTATGTCTGCATTGAAAAATATTTTAACGAAGTTGCTTTATTTTAATTAAATCTGAATTTAATGGCAGTGATCCCTCCATCAGGGAGCAGTAGCCGGTGACAGGACCGGCGAGGGTCTGACCCCTGTGCTGAGAAAACCAACTTCCCAGTAGTTAAGGTTTTTATGGAAAATACCCAGGAATGTTTATTACTGTCAGTCAGTGTGTATGTTGTGCAAACTCAGCTGTTGACATACCATTTGACACTGGCTTCTCATTTGGACCTGGAGGAAGGAGCTCAAGAAGGAAACCCTGGCTCAGGCTGATGTCTGGTGGTGGCTGCAGTCTGTCTGTCCTCCCTGAGAAGCAGAATGTAGGGGTAGATGTGGAAATGCATGGTACAAGGTTACCTGAGTAGCTTGGGGCTTTGAGAGAAGGGCCCTGAGGGTGAAAAGAAAGGGACAAGATTTTTCTCTCCAGTGCCTCTGAAAGAGTAAATTTTAGGGGAATTCCTGGATAATGCTGTGGTTGCAGATGGAAGTTGCACATGCGACTAATTAAAAATAAAGTGTGAAAACATCTTTTTCACCTCCATAGAATCATAGATAGTTTGGTTTGGAAGGGACCTTTTAAAGGCCATCTAGTCCAACTCCCTTGGAATGAGTAGGGACACCTTGCACTAGACCAGGTTGTTTAAAACCCAACCCAGCCTGGCCTTGTCACGCCAGTTCAGTCTAATGAAATGCTGAATACATGGTGTGTTGTGGGGGACCACAACATACAAAGCCAGGAGTAACGGTGGATTCTGAAATTATGCTGGAATTTTGCTGAGATCCCATCCTTAGGCTTCTCTCACACTGAGTGTGGTGGTGTGTCTGATGCCGAGAACATTTTCCGTTCCCATTCTGGTAGCAAACCCAGATGTGTATTTAACAAAGCCAGTCCCCGATTCCTGCTTCTCAGGCTGATTCCAGATTTAGCAGGAGAAAAGATACTGTCTGGTGAATTCGTGACACTGATACTGGGCACAGAGTGCACAGAAGTTAAACCAGCTTTCAGAGGTGAGCATCAGGGGTTATTTTCAGACGAGGGATCATAAAACTCTGCTCCCGATGAAGTTCATTGTTCCACAGCAGACCCAAATTCACATAACAGCCATCTTTTATGCCTGAAGCGTTGGAAAAACATTTCAAGTGCTGGTACCTTGCAGCCATCTCATGGTGCTGTGGATTTCTTCATGTTATTCGTATTTTGCACGTGCTTTGATGAGCAGCCACGGGTGCACATGTGGTGTGAGTGCATCCGTGAGCATGTGTAGGTACACACACAAATAAATGTGTACAGCAACACACTAAAAGGTACTGAGCCTGGAACTTTGCTTTGATTTAGCACTGGCAATTTAGTAGAAGGTGATTCGGATTATCTTAAGGTGCTGTTTCACCCACTAATTGAAAGCAAACAGGTAAGCACTGGTTTTGTAGGAGACATAAAAACATGAAGTTTGGTGTGGTTTGTAGCAGTCCATCAGTGTGCTTCTCTGCGAGGCTGTTGTGGAAAGAAGTGTCTTGGCATGATAAATACGTCTAATGGTTTTGAGTCCTTTCAAAGCAGACAAATAACGTGTTTGCCAATTGGGCAAAACCCAGAATAACTCAAGCATGGAAAAAAGGCTTTCTCATGTCATGTAGAGTTTTGTAAGAACAGACCCATAATTTCATATCTTCTTTTAAAATGCCATCTTCTTTGCTGAAAGCCAAATCTCTTGGCAACTGAATGTTAGACTTAGGGGCACTAATTGAAAGAATAATTGAGGTTTGTTCTGTCTGATGACTCACTTGCGCTTGTTTTTCTGCAGTTCATGTACATCCTTGGTATCTGCTTGCTGATCGAGCTGACCGGTGGAGTGGTGGCCCTGATCTTCAGAAACCAGGTGAGCTCCTTGTGTTTAGGTTTTGATCACGGAGAACGTGACTTAAGATCCATGAAGTTACAGGTGTGCAATATAAAAGGTGTTAAAATTGTCACTGGGCAGTAATTGATGGAGATCCGAAGAAAGGTCCAGGCTTTTCAGGGCCTTCAGGGTTCAGCAATGGTGGGATTTGCCATTCATCTGCTCTGGAGATGAATTCCAGATTAAAGAATTTGAAGAAAATCTGGTAACTATGAGTGTGCAATACAGGCAAAACGTGTTTCCAGCTCCTCATGTATTACAAAGTGCTTTCTTCTGTTTTGCCATCTGGGTCTGACTGCTGATTTGGGAAGTTTCCAGATGGATTTGGAGACTTTATTTTTTAGTGGCCAAAATGTTTTACCTTACCTAAAGGACAGCTTTTCTCTGCCCACATCCATAAGCAACGTAACTAATTTATATAGGAGACTCCATCATTCACAAGCATGCTATTACTATATTAAAACCTTGATTTTTCTAGACAGAAAGCAGCATACTATTCTTTTCAGTTAGAAATGCTTTAAAACATAAATGTATTTGCTATGGCAAGTACTAGATTGCTGTGATTTGACTTATTTTTCTAATCTGGCAAAATATGAGCATTAAAAGGAGATGCTGAATAGTAAGACATGTTCCCTCCCCAGCCCAATCCTACCACGCTCATTTTCCACAAAAGCCATGTGGCTTTACCACATGTGTACATGTGATGTTAAAAAAAAACCCCACCAAACTTAAAAAAAGATTTTTTTTTAAAAAAGTAATAACTTTGTATTTTGAGGTAGTACTGTGTTCTCTCTGGCTGGTGCTTTCTTCTTACTCCATGCTGGACCAAAGCAGGACAGCTGTGCTTAGAGACAGGTTTCTTTCGTTGTTTTTCAGAGTTAATGGAGATGTTTGGGTCAGTATGGGGAGGACAAGGAAGTATTTATAAAAGCTTAGGGTAGCAGCCTTTATTGAGGTGCTGTTTGTCTTGCATATCTCACTGATTTTTTCCCCAGTTCTTTCTCTACTGCCTTCTCAGATCTGTAGGGTCTAAATGAGGTTCTTGGCCAGTTAGGATGGTCCTGCAAGTTGTTATTTCTCATCACCAATGTGCTAATGCTTTTTGTTCTGGTTTGTCTGTAAGTGTTGCAGTTTGTAATACTGAGAAGACGAGTAGGTGTATTTCAGGTTTTCTGACCTATAAGGATTTTTAGGATTTGGGCATTTTAGCAGCTGGATTGAAAGGGAAGTCGTTACATTCTGGTTATGATTAGTCCCTGTTTTTGCTGTGCTGTGATTGTGCTGGGTCTTGAAAACCAAATACTTTTTTCTTTGTCCTCATCTTCTGAACTCTAAAGATGTTTTATTGCTTTAATTTCTAATTTGCCATGCTGAGGAGATACCATCTTATATCTGCCAACCTGCTGCCATATTTCTCAAAAAAACCACTGTAAAATGTACAGATACACTTTTTTTCCTGCTTAAGGTGAAATAAAGCTCCTTATCTGGCAGTTTTGGACTCCTCGGAAAATCAAATTAGTGGAAAATTCACAGAAAATAAAATTTATGGAAGGTGGTGGTGTTGCTCGGGGTGTGGTGCAGACCCAAGATCCACTGTTCTGTCACCCAAGTGGTGGTGAGGATCCCAAGTGCCCAGAGGGAGGGATCCTGCCTGGGTATAACGGGACCATGTCTGGGAGATGCTTGGAGAGTCTCAGAGAAGAGAAGTGTTGCAATGTTGGCACTTCCCATCAGAAACCCAGCAGTGTGGCTGCTTCCATAAGAAAGAACAGATGGTTGGTCCCTGCAGGGCTGAGCTAAGATTTGTTTTTAACTAGGGTTTGTTTTTCCTTAAAGAAAAAAGCCTTTTCTTTTGTGCCCATCAGTTACACCTGTCACTTTAACCCGCTCTTCTAATTTTGTTTCTGTGTGTGCAACCCACGAATCTTGTTCTCCTTTTGCTTTTCAGACAATCAAGTTTTTGAACAATAACATTAGAAGAGGAATTGAGAATTACTACGATGATTTAGACTTCAAGAACATCATGGATTCTGTTCAAAAGCAGGTTTGTTGTTGGGTTTTTCCCCTGGGACTAACTTGGTGCCGAGATGCAGCAGGTCCTCGGCGACAGCTTTGAGTTTTTCCAGTGACGTGATAATCAAGTTCTCACTGATGAGGGGGGTGGGATCTTGTGTGTCTCTGTTCTGGTGTCGCTGAGATCAGGGCTCATCCAGCATTCCAGCTGGCATTTAAAACCCTCTACATCACTGCAAAAACAGGGGGCCAAAGTGCAGCTTTTGCCTTGGCAGGTGCAATTCAGATGCTCAAGGTCAGATCCTACAAAGACGTGGGCTTATGGAGGCCCCACAGCTGGATTCAGACAAGCTCAGCCTAAATTCCACCCAAGGCCTTGCACTCAGTGTTTCTGCTGGTCCAAGAGATGCAGAAGCATCTCGTTAACAGGAGGCACTGGATAAAGAGAATGAGGTGGCATTTAGGCTGTTAGAACACAACATGTTGTGTTGTCACTTGAGGGCACCCAAAGAGCTCTCCAACAAGGTGGTTATTGGAAGGAAATGCCCGTGGAAGTGTATATACCTGCGATTAAACTTCAGAAATGCTGTTGAGCCCAGCTGAGCATTACTTAATGGCATGTGAAGTTGACTCATAGCCTTTTTTTTTTTTAATAAGCTGGTCTGTTGAAATGTTTATTGGGTTATTGAAGAGTTCTGCCATGCAGTTCAGAGACTATAGAAGAAGCAGAAAATGTTCAGAAATGTGATGTCAGGGCCCATGTGATGTCCGTGACTGTGCCAAATAATGATTAAAAAAAAAAAATTAACTTAGGAAGTGTTACATGTGTTTTAGGACATCGTTATGGAGATGGCAGCCTGCTTTGAAAAACAAAGTTAGCATGGAAAGTCTGTCAAAAGCAAACCATCCCGAGGAAATTTTGTCGTTAGACTTCATAATGCTTTAAAGTTTCCATGCACTGCCCAAAGTTATGGATACATACAGCCAGTATACATCTTACTGATTAAATGAACTGCTGCTTTTCCCTTTGTTTAAATTATAAAGTGAATATTTGTATGAAGTCAGCATAAACTTACAGTATTTGTTTGTCAGATTTCAGTTCTTCTAAATTACACTCACAATGTTTTGGTGAGATTGATTTATGCCTTATAGCAATGCTTTAGTCTTTTAGACCCAGTTGGAAATGTAGTCATAATCCTTCAAGCAGCTGTAGAAATTTATTACAGGTCAAGATAGAATGAATTTAAAAACATTGCTTAGTGATGTCCAGACCTGCAAAGATAATTTTTCAACTTGGAAAAGATGGGAAGTGGAACTTACACCAGTACTTTGCTCTGGCACCCCGGGTTACAGCTCAATGAGTGATGGAGGAGTGCCACCTATATCCATAATTCTTTTTAATTCTCTCTATCATATACATTCATATGTGCCTTGCTGACAAAAGGACAGATTTTTTGGGTGGCTCAGGGCTTTTTAAATTGTTTTATTCTACCTTCGTTTTCTACTTATTCAAAGAGTTCAAGATACGATTTTTCCCCCCCCTTTTACCTTTTAGAATCATAGAACCATTTAGGTTGGAAAAGACCTTTAAGATCATTGAATTTTGTGTTGGTTTTTTTCCCAGTTTAAGTGCTGTGGTGGGGAAGATTACAAGGATTGGTCCCAAAATGCGTACCACAACTGTGGGGCGCCGGGCCCGCTGGCCTGTGGGGTGCCCTACACTTGCTGCATCAGAAATAAGGTAAGTCCTGGCCCCTCAGCATCACTGGGGTTTGCTTAGAAAGGTACCTTACTTTAGGAATTCTGGGGTGAGAAGTGAAGGAAAATGGGTCCTTCCCTCCCCTAATGGATCTGTGGGTCTTGACAGCTTGAAAAGGAGAAAATAAAATGAGTTAGATGTGTTGGCTCTGCTCCATTGTACTGACCCACCATGCAGCCCCAGAAGGGATCTTGGGAGCTCCTCTAATCTCATGGCGAGCCTGAACGAGAGCTGCTTAAAGTTAAGTTTTGCTGGTGTTTTCCCCAGGGTTTGCTGTTCCAGCTTTGCCAGGAAGCCTGGGCCCTGATTGCTTCCGTGGGTGGGGGTTGGAGTGATGTGCACCAGCTGCTGTGTGAGTTAAAACCCAGAGTGACCTCGTCATCCAGATTATTCCAGAAATGTGGGCAACTGACCTCAGGGTCAGGGCATGCTTGTGGACACAGGTCTAGACTGGAGCTGCTGCTCGGCCCTAACCTGTCCTTGAAAACTACCTGCCTTCCCACTCTCTAAAATCCTGGAAGGACTGGGGTCTGGACCAGTTTCTCCATCTGTGATGAACTGGTATTAACTGGTGCTGACAGCAGGAGGAGCAGGCATTGAGTTTCATATAAATATGTTTCAATCTTATAATTCATTGGTCTTTGAGGGATGTACAATGCTGAATTTGATAAAGAATTATTCCTCAGTTTAAAACCAGTCCAGGCAATCCCTGCCTCGCTGGGTTTTTGTCTTTGTTCTGAACACAGAAGAAATAGAAATTGAGGCAGAAAAATTGAGCGTGTGTAAGAGGAGACACAGCAGAGCTCGTGGTGGAGAGCCTGCTGCTGCCTGCTTTGGGCTGCCCTCTCAACATCTGCCTTGAGCACGGCTGTTTAATTACAAACAGGGAAAATAAACGCAATAGCTGCATCAGTAGGTGTTCCTGAGAAATGTGTATCATATGAAGGTGTTTATTACATGTGCTTACACATTTTTGGTGCGTGAGAAAGGGTCTGTTTAAATCCGTGGTGAGCTTCTCAGGAACCAAAGCTAAACAGTTTTGTTCTCAGGAACTAAAGCTAAACAGTTATGCTTTGAGTCTTGGGTGTTTGAGAGTAAGAAATTTGTGTATATGAAGATGGTGTCTGCTGATCTGCAGACAGAACTGCATGGAGCAGAAGAACTCAGGATTTTGCCCTCAAGAAAGGGAAAGCACTAAAATAAAAACTTCTCCAAGGGAAAATATACTCTCCATGTGCTTTACTGACAGCTGGAGATGGGAGGGTGAGGCTACTTGTAAAGTGGTAAGCTCAGGGAGGTTAGTTGAAAGGCAAGGAGAAGCCCCCAAATCATAAACAAGCTTCATATTTAAGCACAGGCTGTTGATCAGGATGCTGCAGTGCGTTAGGGCTCATGGCTTTGCCACACTCATGGTGTTGCTGGGCCTTGTGGAGTCCGAGCGGCGCGGATGCTGCTCGTCAGGGTAACACCAACACAGGGCTGCAAGGATGGCTGCCTCGGGGAAAAGCCAACCAGAGGATGCATAAATCTTGTATGTTTGACAAATGCTTCCAAATACAGGCTGGTTTCTCTCCTGGAAAGCCACAGATATGGTTTGTGATTACTCATTGACTTTGTAGTCATGGAAAACTCCTGCTAATGTTGGAGGTTGGATTCTGATCCTCTAAAAAAGCCTTTGCTAACATGAGCCAGGCTCACACTGGGGGGGCTCTGAAGGAACTATGTTTAAGTCAAAGTATTTATTAAAGACTTACACTAGTGTAGCAGATAAAATTTAGTCCCAAATGCCTATAATCCTCTGTTTCTAATGCATTTATCTCTGCTGTGTGTATTTACTTGTGCCACGATGTGCTGTTTGCAAATGCTGTTTCAAATGAAATGATGCAACTGCATTCCTTGTGGTCACGTATTTTGGGGGTGGTTACATGTTTTGGGGATGGTCCCAGGGTGCTCGAGTGGTTTGGGAATGTGAAATCACTCACAGCCAACACAACAACACGCTGGTGCAAACGCTGACTTCCAAGTGTATTTATTCCCTGTGGTCGGCAGATGGGTGCTCCTCACGGTTTCCCAACAGCCCTGTGAAATAGTTGGAGCTTTTTCTTCTAGGAATGTGCTGAACCTTGTTTGTCAGACAGTTGTGTGTTCAAGGTGGGAGCCCAGATTTTGGGGGCTTAAGAACTTTGACCCTGGCTGGTGTTTCTGCCGCTTCGTAACATCTGTCTTTTGCAAACATCCCTCTTCCTTCTTGGGAAGGTGACCTGGGAATCCCAGGCTACCACTCAGAGACCACCAGCATTTAGAAATCTTCATTCCTACATCTTGTTTTAATTTTGATGAAGGGGTATTCAGTTGCCCAGAGTAGCTGTGGCAACAGAGTAGCTGCCCCTTCCCTGGAAGTGTCCAAGGCCAGGTTGGACGGGGCTTGGAGCAACCTGGAATAGTGGAAGGTGTCCCTGCCCATGGCAGGGGGTGGGACTGGATGGTCCAACCCAAACCATTCTGTGATTCTCTATCAGTAACGCAGTTTGTTCTGCCTTATTTTTGTCATTTACATATTCTCATTTTCTTCCACGTCTTTGGCTTTGTTCGCTGCTTTCTTTGATGCTGGTGGGCTTTATGTTGGATGATTTGTGAGGGAGGGAGAGTTGTTTTCAGGTTAGCTTTGCCAGGCCAGGTAGAACTGTGGAACCCACAGAGAATATTACATGACTACAGAAAATGTGTTAGTAATTTGTGGTGAATGCAAGCACTCAGTCTTTTTAAAATATATAGATTTTATATTCATATATATAATGGTATATAAAATGATTCTGTAATAAATTTAGTCTTGTAAAATGTTCATACAAGCGTTCATAGTACTGGACATTATTTGAAGCTTAGATATTTCTGAGCTTAAATTTGTCATCATGATGGCATGAAGGCCATTTTATGTTAACCACTGGTTTTCTTAATAAGATGTGTTAAGTTATTAAGGCTTTAAAATGAAACCCAGCTGTTTGTTCTGTGATGTGTTGTAGCTCGCTTTGGTTGCTGATGCCACGCTGGTTTTGCTGGATAGATATGGCTCAAATGTGTCGTGACACACTGACAATACTCATTTCTCTGAAATCAGCTACTAAATCTGACCCTGGGCCTACTGGAAGAAACTGGTGTTGGACTGGGAAATAACCCTGTCGCTGGTTTTGTATGGGCTGAAAGAGTAAAAATCATGTTTTTGTAATTTTTATTTTCTGCTTCAGTTTGTATTTGTTGTTTTCTTTTCAGACAGACATTATCAACACTATGTGTGGATACAAAACCATTGACAAAGAGGTAACGTAACCAGTGTCCACCCTGCCATGGCAGAGGGTGCTGCTTCTCTGCATTGTTTTTGGTCAGTTGTAAAGTTGTCTTCTGCATGCTTCAGTCTGCCAGACAGTTAAATCAGCAATTAAAATGTTTGTGGGTTTTTTTCTGGAATAGCTTCCATATATTAAAACAGCTAATCTTGTTTGATTGTGGTATCTTCCCTTCTTTGTATTTTCCATGATTTCTTGTTTCATGACAACTTCCCCAAGCTAATTGCACAATTAATGTACAAGAAGCTGCTTTCATACTTTTAAGCAGTGACTTGAGTTGGGGAAAGCTTTTAATACTTAAAAGCCGAAGTTTCTCACTGAGTAAAATTGGTGTTAGTAAAGCCAACTTAGCTGTTTCAAAGTATTTTGTATCCCTGTAGTGGGTTTTTTATTTTTAGGCCTGTAATAGTTATTCCTGGAAGAAGAGCGGGACTTCCCAGGTTGTGTTGGCAGCCCTCTCCTCCCTCCAGGAGCGGGATGGGGCCTCCTCCTTCAGCCTTCCCTTTTGGGAATAGCCCTGGTGACTCCAGAGGAGAGACTGCCAGCTCAAGGCAGTAATTGCAGAGTGATTAAGAAGGGAAATCAGTAATTGGATCTGCCCTGAGTTCTCCACTCCTGGCTCTGGAGTGCTGGTGTGGGGGCTGCTCCAGGAAAGCCCCTCTCCCCAGCTCATTTGAGGCACTTGGAGCACAATGCCAGCCTCGGTTGTTGGGTTTTGGGATTACTGGTTATCTTTACACACGACTTGTCTTCATTTAGGTTAATTGATTTACTGCTTAATCACCTGAACGCTCCAGCCTGGCTCCAATGCCCCAAGCACTTAAGCATATGCTTAACTTCACCCCATTCATCTGCTTAGGACCCTCTGCAGCCTCAAGTGCTTTCTATATTATGGGTTGGGGTCACGGAGCAGCACAGCTTGCAGGACTGAATCTCAAACCCTCTTGTTCCTGCCCTTTTTAGAGCCTCTTGCAAAGCACTTGGTCCACAATTTATATTTTTCCACTGCTGTACTTTCAACTTGGAAGAAGAGATGAAAGCCAAAGGGAGACTTCTCTTCTTTCAAAGTGGTCTCAAATCAGAATTGGATGCATTTCTTGTAGAAAAGTGTCTGCAAAACCAGGTTTAAAGCAATAAAATAACTTATTTAAGTGTGGAACAACTTAAAAAAAGAAACGTTTAAAAAAATAACTTGTGCAGGTGTGGAACAACTTAAAAACAGATGGAAGGATTAGCAGTGAGGTCTCTGTTAAATGCAGTGGGTTTAAAGAGGTGGGAAGGCAAACCAGATTTGCCTCCCTGAATTTTGAGTGTCACACAGCAGTGGAACTGCCTGTTGAACGCTCACTCCCTTATTTTGCAGCGCTTGAGTGTTCAGAATATTATCTACGTCCGAGGGTGCACGAATGCAGTGCTTATCTGGTTTTTGGACAACTACACCATCATGGCTGGAGTGCTGCTCGGCATATTGCTACCCCAGGTAGGGAGGGGGCACTGCCTTATCCACTGAAGGGAGCATCTGATTTGTTGCTACAGTATGTGAAATCCCATTTGATGTAATGTAACTGATAAGCTGAGGCGGCATTCTGGTAATTTAGTAGCATTGCTGCGATATGTTGCAGGATTTGGTGGGGTAATTTGCTCTTGCTTGGGGTTTTTTGAGTCCTCTCCTCCTCAAGCTGCATCCACTGAGATTTTCTAATGCTCCAAAGGACAGGGGTGCTAATTCTTCTGCTGTTTTAGTTCTTCACAAAAAAATCCATTTATACCGCTATATGAAAAGTGAATTTATATATATATATGTGTATATTTACACACACCACTGCCCATATATCTGACGTGTGTATACACAGTTTGTAAAGCCTGCTGCAAGAAGCACGAGACAAGCCGCTGCCTGCGAGCTCTGAGTAGAGATCTCCTCCTTTTGCAGTTCCTGGGCGTGCTGCTGTCCCTGCTGTACATCACCCGCGTGGAGGACATCATCACGGAGCACAAGCTGGGCGAGCGGCTGTTCGAGGACGCGCGGCACAGACCCGCGCCCGAGCTCGGCGGGGCCGGCTGCTGCATGTGCTACCCGGGGTGACTGCGGGGACCCCGAGAGCAGTGGAAGCCGGGCGAGCCCTCCTGGTCTGGCGTGTGCTGCTGTCACAGACCGGCGGCGGTGCCACAGTGCCCTCGGTGTGTCTGCGCCCACGGACGCCCCAGAAGGGCCCCGCGCTGCTGCCGCGGGATCGCGGCGCTGCCGGAAGGTGGGTTCGTGGATCATTAAATCTTCTTTTTTGAGTGATTGCTGAGTGATGCAAAGCCAGAGCAACTATTCTGGGAAGATCGGAACGTCGATTTCTGGGAAGCGTCTTCGCGTCTTGGGATGTCGTATTTAAACGTGTGTCGTTTCCAGCCTTATTTTCTTACTCCTTCCAAGAGAGATTTCTTACCGATCTACGTGGTGATTATTAAACATACGTTTAATAAACGTTTTTTGCTAATCTTGATGACTTTACTGACAATAATGGATGTGATGCTGATCGCTTTCATTGCTCAGTTTTCTGTGCCTTTTAATAATGGGGCAAATGCCAACGTGGAATTAGTCAGGAAATGCTTGATATATTTTTTTAATGCAATTTATTACTGTCTGGCTTTTGTATAAACTTACAGGATGTTTGAGTTTTGGATATATCTTTCCTCTTTAGTAAATTAACTAGGTGATTTATGACTTTCTGTTTTTTTGGAGTTCTGTGTGTCAAGATGTTTCTAAATTTTATTGTCAAAATAAAAGCAGTAAGTTGTTTTTCTTAAAAAAAAAAAAAAGAAAACAAAACAAAAAAACCACAAAGATTTTGTCTAATATGCTTTTCATTTTCTTATGTAAGTTAAGCCTGTCCCTCAAATGCTGAATCCAAAGGTAGAAATAGGTGGAGCTGTGATTCTGGCTTGGGTGCTGCCTGCCTGGGCTTTTGGAGAGGCGCTGAACATCTGTGCCTCGCTTGCTTCTCTTAGTGAATTGGGGACAATACTTGGGAGTCACCAAGAGCTCTGGGGTTTTTGTTGGTGTTCCTTTGTCCTGAGCATTTCTCTGCAGTCTCTCCAGCCCCAGCAAGGCTTGCAGGCAGAATGCAGAACCTAATTATCACAATACTTCAAATAAACCAAAGACAGGAAGAGAATAAAGCAGGTTTAGATCCTCAATCTAAATCTCTGCTTTTCTGAACAGTCCGCTAAGACAAACAAAGCAATATCTGATATTATGCTCCTTGCTAGTTTTTGGTTTTGTTGTTGTTGTTTGTTTTGGTGGTGGTTTGTTGTTTCTTTTTTTTTTTTTTTTTTTTTTTTTTTTAATTTCCTTGTCCTGGTTATTTTTTCTGCTTTTTTTCAAAACTCAGTGTTTTCTGTTTAGCTCTCTGCCTTCACCAAGAATTTCTGAGGAAGCTTTCTGCATTTCCAGGAGCCAGAAGGGACTCATCCAGTTCTTTGGTGTTCCTGCTGGTTTCTAGGGAGAGAGATCTCACGGCGTTATTTCCTACACAGCACACTCTAGCGTCGGGTCCTGCACGTGGTTGTTACATATTTCAATTACTCCATATCGTTGTTGCCTAAATCTTCCTGGGGTCTGTCTTGAATAACGTGCTTTGGTAAGTTAGGAAATGAGGTGTGTTTTAAGGGGTAGGTTTGTGTACAAAGAGAGGAAGAGGAAAAGGAGGGGCAGCTTGGGAGGACGGAGCAGACTGCTGGAGAAGCATGGGAAAATTAAAGCTGAAACTGCTTTGTTGTAGAGAGTGAGCTGGGAAGGTGGGAATTCTCCTTTGATAACAGAAGTAATTTTTTTTTTCTTTACTATTAGTGTCTTGTAAATGTTGTGGTGGCTTGAAATATGAGCTGTCCAGGAAAGCAGAACAGAAGCATGGTTAAACTTTGGGTGGTTTAAATGAAACCGAGAGAGTCTTTGGGAATACCAGAGAGCAATTCTCCTTTAGCAAGGAAATTTGTGGGCTGCACTGAATTTTCAGCCATCCCCAGTTTTCATACACAGTGTTTGCATGGGAATGG
Source organism: Pipra filicauda (assembly GCF_003945595.2). Classification (NCBI taxonomy): domain Eukaryota; kingdom Metazoa; phylum Chordata; class Aves; order Passeriformes; family Pipridae; genus Pipra; species Pipra filicauda. The sequence continues at coordinate 90,469 of NW_024104361.1, forward strand.
TGTCTACCTGACAATCACGAAGTCAACCTGGATGGTTTTGTTTAATAAATTGATTCAAAGAAGTTTAGTAAGTTGATTCAAAAGCTTGACCTTTCCCATTCCCTCAGATTTGAGGAAATTAACTCTTGGCTTCACAGGCCCATAGTGACCAGAGGGAAGGATGAAGGAGGTGGCTGGTGGGAGATACAGCAGTTCTCTGCTCAGCTGCCTTTTCCAGACAGCTGACGTGAAAGTTGGCTTTAAATGGGTGAAGAATGCTGATCTAATTCAATCCCTGTCCTCCTGGCTGGGCTGCTCCTCACAGATGCATCCTTAACTTGATTTTAAAAAAATGCTCCTTGCCTGCTGTTGAAAAGACTGAGGCAACAATGCAAAATTCCAGAGCTATGGATTTTTTTGTGTGTGTGTAATTTTAAAGCACCTTGACAACTGTGAGCTTCCCGGGGTTCATCATCCATGTGCTCCTGCTTTCCATCACCATTCAGCTAGAAACAGAGGTTTGCCTCTATATTTCAAATAACTAGAGGCCATAGAGGCACAGACTTGGGGTGCCTGGCTGGAGCATCGTGCACAGTATGTGCTGTATATGCTGCTGCTGGAACATGATAAAACCCTTTAATTAGCACGGATCCGGAGGAGAAATGCCGAGCAGCTCTCCCTCTGCTGGTGCGGATGTGTCATATCGCAAGACACGAGTTAAGTCCCTGCTCGCTGGAATTAAATCTCTGCTCAGTGCATCCATACAGCACAAGGCTTCCTCCATTGGCCCTTTCCCCTGCCCTCCTTCAAGAAGCCCCTTTGTGCCGGCACAGCTTCCATGGGAATCCCTCCATAGCCCTGAATCTCTGCAGAGATTATCATCTGTTTGTGAGGGACACTCGGGATACGGCTGCTGGTTACAGCTTCACCTGGAAAACCAGCCTTGGAGGTGGGATGAGCTAATTTCCTCTCGATGGGGAAAAAAACCCAGTGTTTAAGGTCTAAAAAACATTTAGCTAAAAGTTGATTTGCAGATTTGTGTTCCTAAAGCCCTTTTGTTCACTAGGACCTCCCAGAGTTCCTGACATTTCTGCACCAGCTGATCATTCAAAGGTTCTTGTATGGGTTCAGGAATTGTTTTTTGATAAGAAATACTGTGGGTGTTCCACCACAGGGAGCAGGTGCTCCCACTCATGGGGATCCTGTGGGCTCTGCTGGGCCAGGGAGATCAGCCTGACCCCAAGGACATGAGTGGCATGTGAAGTTGCTTTGGGTTGACATCCTCATTTGATGACTGTGCCTTTTTGGAGAGGGAGGGCAGTGCTACTGTTTATGATGTCAAATTGACTTTCAGTCCATTGTGCTGCTTAAAACTGATGCAGCTCCATCTCTTTTTGCACTTGGGATAGAAGTACTGCTTGGGAAGTTCAGCTCCTGGCCTGATGGGTGTCTCTGCAGCTCTAAGGGATTACATCTGGCCCCACAGCAGCAGGAAGAGCCCTTGGCAAAGGCAACTGTTAAATCCACTCGAGAAAGTGAGAGCCGTTTCCAACCTGTTTCCAAGATGCTCTTTGAAGGAGGTACTTTTTTTCCATGGAAAGTTTTGTCCTTGATGAAGAGGTGAAAGCCGCCGTCCTGGAAAAGAGCTGATCTGCCTGGGATGTGCACACCAGGGCAACGCCACCTCATCCCCCTGGGCATTGGGTACTGGTTTGCTGATCCCAGCCTCATCCCAGTGCTCAGCCCTGCTTGGACATTTTCTGTGGGTCAGTCCCACGGCCTCTGGGATGGGAGGTTTTGCCTGGGGAAGCACAAGGAGCTCCTGGCACCGGCTGAGCATCTCTTGCCACAGTGCTCCCAGGGATGCTCAGGGACTGTGCAGTGGGATCCGTGCAGGGCTGATCCCTTGGCTGGAGCAAAGCAGGAGCAGCACCATCAATTCCAGCTAGAGGCTACAGCTTCCTGGGTGAAAATAAGCATAGCAACTCCCAGAGGGGTTTGGAGGGTGCTGGGCAAACAGAATGGGGTGTCAGATGAGGAAGGAGTTCTCTGAGGTCCCTGGAGCTACGTGCAGGCACTGGCAGAGCTGCTGAGCTGCTGTGGACTATTGGTTCTTGGAGACATCTGTGTGCAGGACTCGGAAGTTTCTGTGTTTTTTCAAACATAACTGGGTTTTGCTGGCTGGGACAGCTGACTGCTCCCCATCTCTCCCAGGGTGGGTATTGTGTGCTCTTGGGTGCTGTGCAGCACACTCCTTGGCTGGGATGGGTAAGTACAAATTCAAAGGGCCTCATGCTGGGGCTGGGAAAAGTGGCTATGCCACAGGAGCAGTGCAAACCGTGCCTGAAGCTTGGCTCCAGGCTGTGATGAGTCAGGGAACATGGTCCTCTGGAGGGATGGCCAAATCCACGGCAGAAGGGGAGAAGATGCAGGTAAGGAACTTCAGTGTGAGTTCTGAAAGCCTTGATCTTTCCTATCACAAGCCTGTAGGAGGTGACCCTCAACCCCAGACCGCTGCTGCTGGTGCTCATGGTGAGTTTGGCAGCCCTCACACTGGAATCAGGCACGTGCAGTGCTGCTGTTGGGATGTGCCTTTGCCTCTCTTGGGTCTTCTCCTTGCCCTTCTCTTGGTGGTGAGGCACTGTGCAGCTGCAAGTCCTCTTGGCTCATCCAAGGAGCCCTCCCAGGGTCCCTCTCCCTGCACATGGGGCTGGGAAGCATGTGGGCACAGCTCTGGGAAGGTCCCTGTCCCAGCAAAGGGGACAGATGCTGGGGCTGTGCTTGTGCTTCCCTCAGCTGAGACCATGGCTCAGGTAGAAGTGGTCCCCAGCTTCCCATAATTTGGCGTTTCCTAAAATAGTGTTGGTTCTTCAGAAAAGGGAGGTGAAATATCCAAAGCCCCCAAGACAGCTCCATGTCTGGGCTTCATTCTGTTCCCAGCCAGCTGTTAGGTTATTTCCATATAAAATGTATTTGTGCTGCAGAAAGCATCTGATCCACCTGAGGAAATGAGCTCTGTCAGGAATACTCTCTGTCTCAGCCCAGGATACGTGTGTGTGTCATGGGGTCATTGCACAGCCCCCATCCCAGGAGCAGGGACAAAGGGACCAGGATGGGTGGGATGTGCTGTTTGAGCATCCCACGGGAAGCAGCCTCATTGCCCGGCAGTGGAAGGAGAGGCTGTCAGTGCCCACGGGGTGCCTGCAGCACCCCTGTCACGCCTCATCCTGCCATCCCGACCCTGGCACCTTGTGAACAGGGCAGGATGTGGTCCACCCCCAGCCTGGTGACAGCAGCGGCGGCACGCCAGCCCCCCACCCCAATTATTGCTGGGTGTCGAAAAAGACATTGAAAAGCAAGGAGAAGAGCTGTGAAGAGGGTCATTTTAGTGGCTCTTTCTCTCTTCTTCCCCCCCCCCTCCCCGAGGAGGAAGTTAGAAAAGCAGAGCCCTCAAAGCCGCATTGAAAGGGTGACAGAGACGGGATAATGCGTAAGACTGAGGGAAGGAATCTCAGAGCACTCGCCACGGTGTTTTAATGATCTGTTAACAATTACCCCTTTCAGGGGAGAACATATGGTAGATGGTTTGCTTTTTTTTAAAAAAAAAAAAAAGGACAAAAAAAGAAAAAAGAAATTACTTCAGAAACTTAAATGATGGTGGAAAATGGTGGGTATTGTGGTGAAGAGCTGGGGGAGGGAGGTGTAGCGCTCGGAGGGAAGGGATGTCAGATGATGAGAGGATGTCAGATAACATGTCCCTGAACACGGGGGCCTTGCTGGAGCCAGAGACCCCCCAGAAATGCCGGTACCCTGGAGCTCCTAAGCATAGCTGGGGCTGGGTCCTGGAGGAGCCATAATAGGATTGAAGAAGTGTAGTAATGAAGGAAAATGATTAGGCTGCTGATTAAACTCAGGAAGCTGCTGGGACCCTTCGTGACATTGGCTGGAGCATCCCCCTCAGCTCGTGCTCAAGACCAGCTTTGTGGGCAGGGATGGTCCTGAGCTCCCCTCCCTGCAGCTGGGGCTGGCAGAGCCATCCAGATGGCTCCAAGGCTCTGGCTACACATGGGCAGTGAGTGCTTGGAGGTTTTCCTGCTGTTACCTGCCTTGGGATTGTTGCCTTTCTCCCACTGAAACCTTTTGGCATGAGTTTAGATTGTGGTTCACCAAAATCACATGTACAGGTTGATGGTAGCTTGTCTTGCAGAGCTGGGCTGCAGCTAAAATTCTGGGTCACAACTGCAGTGCTTTGTGTGAAAATACATCGATTTTTTTTTTTTTTGCAAATACATAATTTCTTATTGAGATACAGAAGTCAGGCTGGCTGCTCACCTTTGCAGGGGTCCTGGCATGAGCTGGCAGGAGGGGCTGTGCTGTTTGTGGGCTTCCCAGGTTCATTATACACCTGGACTCAAGGAAGAAAATGGTCCTGTATGGATATAAACTTGTCTTCTCCTCACCACTGCAGCAGTGCAGGGCAGGAGAAAGCTCCAATTCAAAGGTGAGGAATTTGGCAGATTAAGCCACGTGCTAGATGAAGAGCTGGGAGAGGGTTTGTGCAGATAGGCAGGGATAGCTGGGGAAATCTGGGATGAGGAACCAAGGCTGCCTAGAAGGGACACCAGTGCAAGGTGTGCCAGGAGAGGGGCACAAAAATGTGGGGAGGGGAGCGAGGGCATGGCAAGACTGGGACAGAGGAAGGGATGATGCTTCCTGAGGCTGAAAGAAGGGAGGAGATGAGAAGAGACCAGGCTGGCACAGGACTGGTCAGGGAGGGGATGGAGTGTTGCTGGGATTGGTGTGGGGGCTGCAACCACATTGAACCCTGTGGGATGGTCAGCACAGCACTGTAGGCTGCGAGGTGTGGATGGCACAGCTGAGAATGGCGACAGGAGGATCAGGAACTGGTTACTGGCAAGTACATGAGGCCAGCGGGCAAAATACCCACCCCACAGCTTTGAGTCACATCCCTCCTGGCAGCAGCAGTTTGGCTTGAGCCGTGACCCCTGCACCACGCTGGGCACATCTCCCAGTGGTGGCAGCGACCTGGCACCAACTTCAGCTGGCAAAGAAAGGGTCTAAGCCCCCCCATCTTGCTCTGTCTCATGTTGAAGGCTTCAGTGAAGCTCTGGAGAGGGGTTAGTTTTGTGTGAATCCATCAGGGCACCTCTGCCCTTTTTTCCAGATCAGATGGGGGGATTTCCTTCCAAACTCCTGGCTTTTAGCAACTTTTTTTGCTTCTCAAAAGCCAACTCTCTGGTGCATTCTGCTGTGTTTGAAGGCTGACTGGTGGAACCTCTAAATCAGAGAGAAAAGCATTTTTGGAGGTCAGGAAGCACCATCTGTCTGTTTGATGAGCAACTGGGGATTGACGAGTTTCAGAGAGAGCCAATACGACCAGTGCTTATAAGCTCATCTTGCATCAAAATGCCAGAAGTTAGATTTTTATCCTTATGGGAATGAAGCACTGATCAGGAAGGTGGCAGCCTGAGCTCAGCATATCCATAGTCTGTAACTATTCATTGGTGGCTGAAGGAGAGTTGGTGCAAATGAATAATGAAGCCTTGAGTCTGTGTTGTCCAACTGGTAGCTGAAGACAACCACTGCCAGCTGATGAAGTCTGAGTGCTGGGGAAATCCTGTCAAGAAAACTACCTCCTGTCCAACTGTAGCTGTGGAGACAGTAAGCGTCTGATTACAATTCTTCTTTGAGATTTCCATGCAGGCAGATACACAGCTACGGGCTTGCTTTGGGCCTCTGGAGCTGCTGATGGGCCTCTGGGCTTGAATGCATGTGTTTCATTCAGCCATCAGAGGAATGTAGTGGTGGTGGTGATTCAGCCAGATCTTACCAGAAACTTGGTGTAAAGATTAAAGCACTTGGAAAACCCAAGTGAGGGAGATGTGTAACCCATCCTATCTGCCCAGGCTGTCATCAGGGCAGAAGAGAAACCTTTTTTTCTGGCAGGAGAGACATGCTGGGGCAAGGAACTATTGCCATAAATGGGGAGGAGAGCAAGTCTGGCAGAGCTGGGAATGATGGGAAGAGGCTGGCTCCCAGAGAAGTGAGGACTGTCTTTCTCTGCCTGGGCAGGTGCTTGGAGAGTTGAGTAAATACTTTAATGTACAGGTTTCACAGCACCCACCTGTTGGCATCACAACCCAGTATCCAACTGACCCTTTTCTACTTGGCATTTGTTCCCTGCCTTTACTCTCCATGGTATTTCTGTTCCTTTCCTCTCTTCTATCCGGTGGTAACCCAGGTTTTTGCATTGCTAAATATTGTTGATTCTGACCCAAAATGTCTCAGTGTCAGAACAGCTGTCTGCTCTTTCAGCCTTATGAGGCCATTTCCTGTCAGGCTGTTTTAAGGACACATAAGCGTGGAGAGAGGTTTACTGTAGAGTGGGATTGCACACTGAAAACTCTTGGGCTTTCTATCAGGGCTTCTCCTCCTCTGGTGCAGTGACAGCATCCCTGACTCCAGGGCTTATTTCTCCTTGCACAGAATCACAGAATGGTTTGGACTGGATTGAAATGCTAAAGATCATCTAGTTCCAACCTCCCCTGCCATGGACAGAGATGCCACTCGCTCAACCAGGTTGCTCACAGCCCCATCCAACCTTTGAACACTTCCAGGGATGGGGCAGCCACAGCTTCTCTGAGCAACCTGTGCTAGGGCCTCCCCAACCTCACAGGGAAGAATTCCTTCCCAATATCCCATCTAACCCTGCCCTCTGCCAGTGTGAACCCATTCCCTCTTGTCATGTCATTCCACACCCTTCTCACAAGTCCCTCTCCAGCTCTCTTGGAGCCCCTTAAGGCACTGGAAGGTTCCCCAGAGCCTCCTCTTCTCCAGGTTGAACAACCCCAACTCTCTCAGCCTGTCTCCACAACAGAGGTACTCCAGCCTTTGGAGCATCATCGTGGCCCCAAGGAACATTTTGATGCACGATGAGGTTACAAGTGCTGAGGACTTGTCCCACTGGCTCGATCTGGAACTTCTCACCCCTCAGCTGCCCATCGAAGGGACAGACGGTGCTCAGTTGTGCACAGCTCAACGCTCACCACGTAAGGGACGACTTCCCGAGGAGGCTCTTTGCGCCTCTGCGGGCACTCCTGGCCCCCGCCCGTGGCCGCCTCCCTCCCCGGGGCCGCGCCCGGTCGTGCGCACCGTCAGGCGGCTCCTGGGGACGCGCACCAGCCGCCGCTTGCCAGGGCTCCCCTTCCCTCTCCTGCTTGGTTTGGTGCTTTATATATTTTTGCGCCCCTTCTCCTCTCGCTCTTATAGGAAGAGGCGGGGGCGGGGGGGGTGGGGTGGAGAAGGGAGAAATATTGTTTGAATTCACAAAGGGGGGCATCTGGTGCACCTTGCGCCTGGCATCTGTGCTCCTTGTGTCCCGAGCAGCGCGCTCGCACCGGGGCGAGGGGCAGGAGGGGCCGGCGTGCATCTGTTGGGCGCCACAATAAAGTCACAAAACAGCGGCGCGGGCCCGGCCCCGCCGCGCTGCCCTCTCAGAGGGGGACGCGGGGCTGCGGCTCCCAGGTATTATGCGCCGGGTAGGTAGGGCCGGGGCAGCAGCTGCTCCGCCGACCCGCCCGACATATGGCACCGCAAATCACGGTACCTCCTGAGCAGCCCCGGACGGGGGCAGCGGGGGACGGACGGGGCGGCCCCGGGGCAGGTGCCTCCACCGTGCGCTCGCCGCTGCCTCCTCCGCATCACCGGCCCCGCGGGCGCGCACCGCTGGCCCCGGGTGGGTGGAGAGCGCGGAGCGGCCGGCGGCCCCCCGACCCTACAGTCACCTCCAGGATCGGAAGCGGGCCCAGCCTTATCTGCCCTCCCCTCTCCAGAGCAAACAGCCCCCGGCGGGCGGGCGGGCGGGCTGCGGCCGAGCCCCGGCTCGCCAAACGTCCCCGACGCCTGGCAGGCGAGGGATGCGCCGGGGCCGCTCTGGTTACCATATGTTTTCAATAAAATAAGACAAATAGGGCCGGGAGATAGGGATTGCAGTAAACCTGTTATAAAGCAGCATAAACCAGGCCAATGTAAACGGCAGTAGGGCCCCTCCTGGAAGGGCCGTTGGGTGCCAGCTCTGCGCCGGGCGGCCCGGCCAGGTGTGAGCGGGAGCCCGCCGCGGTGCCCCCGCAGGTTTTTATCAGGTTCGTGGCATTATGGTGCTTGTTATGCTAACTATGAGTAAACATCCCCGATCGGGCTTTGTGGCAACGGGAGGGAGTTATCGGAAAGTGGCGGTGGGAAGGTGATTTAACAATAAAGTTGTCTTGTTTGCCAGCAGGTGATGTCTGCCCCCAGCCCCATGATTAATGCTTCCCAAAGCACTCCACTTTACAATCTCTTGTAATTATTTATTAAACGAAATCTATTTATTATTATTTTAGCAAACAGCGGTACCAGGTGGGGCTTTCTTTTCCTCTTCAGCTTTTGTTTGAAGGACGTTTGAAGTGGGTAGTCTGAGGCTTGGAAACTCGCTCGCCAGATTTTTTTGTCATCCAATTGCACAGGCACAAAAAAACCCCCCCAGACCCTCCGGGCCCTTCCTATTCATCCTCCGCTGCCCTCCGAGCCGCCCCTCGAGAAGGGGCGCCCGGCCCCCCTCGGCACCGCTCCCCCGCCCTCCCAGCGAGGCTGCTCGCCGCCGCACCGCGCTCCTGGAAAGGCAGCGCGCACAGCCCCGCACGGCCTCGCACCGCGCCGGCCAAGGCCACCCCGCGGGGCCGAGGACCGGCCCGGGCTGGGGAAGCTGTCCTCCGCCCCGCCGAGGCCCAATGGGGCCGCTCCGGCCGCTCCCGGCCCCAGGATCCCCGGCCGGGATCCGCCGCACCGCTTTGGTGAAGGAGCGGGGGGACTCCCGCCCCAGCGGGGCTGCTCCCTCCCGGCTGCCCTGCCCGCACCCCCGGGAGCGCCGTGCCGTGCAGGGGGAGCCCGGCCCCACTGCTCCCGGCCCCTCGCCCTCCTCCGGGAAAAGGTGCCCCGGCCCCGGGCCGCTCCCCGCCGCCGGCCTCAGCCGGTGCGCAAAAGTCCCCGGCACGTTTGCGCACCGAGCCCCGTGGCCAGCGCGGCTCCCCCCGGGCCCAGCGCGGGGCCGGAGGCGCGGGGGGGCCCTCAGGCCTCGGGAGGGCCCTTCCTCTACGGGACCCAGCCCTCGTTTCCCCTGGGGGAGCAAAGTCATGAAGCGGGTGGGGGCTGGAGAACGGCGTCCCGTCCCCTCCGGTGCCGGCGCTCGCCGCCCGTAGGGCAGCGCCCGCAGCTCTGCCGGTCGATGCGCGAGGGGAGCGGGGATGTTCCCGGCGCTGCAGGGGCGAGGAGAGGAGTGACGGGAGGCGGCGAGGTCCACTCGCTCCCGTAAGGGGTCAGAGGGGGTGTCTCGGGAGCGCGCCGCGGGGCCAGAGCCGCGGGAAGTGGTTGTGGCTGTGCCGAGGGGAGCGGAGCCGGAACGGGGCCAGGGGGCCCTCACGGCCGGCACCGGCGGGGACCCTGCCTGGCCCGGCCGTGCGTCCCCGGCCACCCCGGGGCAGTGTTGGGTGCTGGGTTGCGCCCTGTCAGCGCCGGGGCCCTGTACCTCGCCCCGACCCCCACCACATCCCTGCGGAACCCGGAGCGTGCGGCCGCCCCGGCTGCGGTGCAGCCCCTCTGCGCGGGGTCGGCGGCTCGGCCCGGGGGAGGTCTGGGGGAGGTCTGGGGGGCGGGGGCCGGCCTGGGGGAGAGGGGGTGGGCAGGGGCGGGGGGCCCCGACGCGGCACTACGCGGCGTGGGAGCCGGCGGGGTCTCGCGTGGCGGGGCCGGGCCGGCGGGCGGTGCCGAGCCCGGCACGCTCCCGTCGAGCTGATAAGATAAAAGCGTGCCAAAGGGTGGGTGCGGGCGGGGGGGCGCACACGCCGCCCGGCCGGGAAATCCCCATTGTCTGCTGGCCCTATATATAGGGGCTTAACGGCAGTCGTGTGCCGACGGCGCAACTTCTCCTGCCCGCACTCGAGGGACCGCGGGAAGGGGGGAGCGGCGCGGGGCGCGCAGCCAGAGCCACTCTCCTGGCCCCGCAGCCTCGGCCGGGCTCAGCAGGCACAGCCGCGGGGGAGAGGGCTCTCCCGGGCCGGCCAGCGCAGGTTTGGCTTCGCAGGATGGCCCCGCAGAGCGACCGCTCGCCGGACGAAGGGCAGCCCTATTTCGGCGGCGCGGAGGACCCCACCCCAGCGGCCGGTGGGGGCTCCGCGGGCAGCCGGGACGCCTCGCCGGCCCGCACCGCCCTGGCCCCGCGGGAGGCCGCGGCCCGCAGGAAGGGGAAGGCGCGGCGGGGCCGCGGCAAGGCGCGGAACGAGGGGCTGCTCAGCAAGCAGAAGAGGAGCCGGCGCATGAAGGCCAACGACCGGGAGAGGAACCGCATGCACCACCTCAACTCCGCCCTGGACGCTCTCCGCAGCGTCCTGCCCACCTTCCCCGACGACGCCAAGCTCACCAAGATCGAGACGCTCCGCTTCGCCCACAACTACATTTGGGCGCTCACGCAGAGCCTCCGTCTGGCCGAACAGAGCCTGCCCGAGCCCACCCCGCCGCCGCCACCCCCCGTCACCGCTTCCCCCGGGCCCTGGGACTCGCCCTGCCCCGCCGCGCCACCGCCCGCCGCCCTGCGCCGCGGCCCCGCCGCCTTCCCTGCCTTCCTGTGAGCCCCCCGCCCGGCCGCTGTCCCCCCGCTTGTGGCCTTCAAAGGGCCGGCGGGGCGGGGGCTCCCCGCGCTGCGCGCCGGGGGGCGGCGGTGGCCCCGCTTCCCCCCGCCCCGTCCCGTCCCGCTCGGCTGAAAAGCGCAGCGGGAGCGGGCGGACAAAAACAAATCACGGTTTTGTACTCGTTAACGGTAAATTATATTAATTTGTCGCTATCGGTATTTATTGATTATATTTCGTGACAAATATGTATTTTGTATATAAGAGTATTTTTAGCAGCGGTGGTCCAGCTGTCCGTAGCCGCGGCTGTATTTTGGGTTTTCTGAAGAAGAAGAAGAAGAGGAAAAATAAAGCGTGTCGCGGTCAGACCTGTGCAACGCTGTGTTTTTTCCACCGAGGGCTCTCTGGGGATTTCCCAATCGAGCGCAGCCCGCGCCAGGGAGGGCAGGGCCGGCCCTGCGGGGGCTTCCTCGGGGCCCTGGGCGGTGTGCCCGGAGCAGCGGTGATGGAGAGCGGCGCGGCGGGGCCCTGCGTGCCTGTGTACACTCCAGCGTGTGCCCGTCGGGGCCCAGCGCGGATTTAAACCCAGCCTCTCTTTGCAGGTGCCCTTTCCCACAGGGCTGCGGCCGGTCCTGTCCCATCGCCTCCAGGTGAGGCGTTCCCGGCTGCGAGGCTGTTTGGAGCACGTCCCCGGGGCACAGAGCTCCAACGCCTGGAGCGGTGCGGGTGCCCGGGGCAGCGCCTTCACAGGCCGACCTCATCCTGCCGGGGGGTGAGTTTAGCCAGGGCAGGCGCGGGATCGGGGGCAGCCGACGGAACCTGCAACCCTGAGAGGGGGCTGGAGCGGGGAGGGGGGGGCTGCTTCAGGCCTCTTAAAAGCTCAGAGGTGGGAAAGGCACTACCTCCCACGGCACGACGAGAAGAGAAGCCGCATGAATCCCCCGAGCCCTTCCTGGCCCTCTCCTGCCGGGACTCAATTTGTAGCTGGTAGATTTACGGCCGGGCCGCCTCCCCTCTCTGCGCTGCCCCGGCGGGGCGGCCGTCGCTAGACAAAGCGGCCCGCGAGGCCAAAAGCCCATTGTGATGCTAATTGTTCTTCGCTGAGCCCGTTTGCCCGCGGCAGAGAGACGCTATTGAGGCAATTTGTAGAACAAAAGAAATTTGGTTACTGGAAACAACGACGCACGCACAAACAGTCCGTGTCCCCCCCCCCCCCCCCCCCCCCCCCTTCAACAACAACCGCCCCCTCCCGTACAGCAATAAAAGAGGCGAGAGTGAAACCTGACCGGGTCCGGCATCCCGGGGGTCTTGTCCCGCCGCTCCTCCACCTCCCGCCCCGCCGATGGGGCGGCAATCGCGGGGCGCCCCCTCCTTCCCCCCTTCCCCTTCCTCCGAGCTATCCCCCTCCTCGGGAGCGGGGCTGGAGTGGGGGAGACCCCCGGCTCGGGGAGGGCTGGGTGGTGGTGGGTGCGCAGAGCGATGCGCGGAGCGGTCCCGGCGCCCCGGCCCGCACCGGGCTCTGGCCATGGTGCTGAAGGCGGCGGCGGGCACGGGCCGGGCCGGGGGCGCGGCGCTGTGCTCCCCTCGACGGGGCTCGGCCTTCGCGGTCTGCCCTTCCCGGCACGGCGTGATGGGGAGCCCCTCTCGGTGCCTCTCCCCTGGGAGCTGCTGGAGTCAGCCTGGGGGCAGGCCGGCGGTGGGGTGCTGCGCATTCGGGTGGGCTCTGGGGGACATCGCCCAGTCCTGCGGCAAAGGGCATGGCCCTAGTGCTAACAGGACACTTTGCAGCTCAGAAGCGTGGTGCATTTTGGAGAAGCAGTGACCTGTACTTGTGCACTTGATCCAGCCTCGGTCAACAAACTGTCCCACGGGGAGGAGCTGCAGGTGCCTCACGCACCCGGGAGGAGGGAGCAAGGGCAGCCAGTGCTGACAAGCAAGGTGAGCAGATCTCACTTTTTACTTCAGCTTTTTGGAGATCTGCTCTTTCTGCTGCCTCCTGGGACCCGTCCGTCCATGCAGAGCCCCCTTGCCTTGCCTATTCACTGCTTTGAGAAGCTGTGCCCACTTTGCCGGAGAAACATAGGCCATGGGGCAAGGTTGAGGACTAAGAAAAGGCTGTGTATGCCTATCTCTGTGTGTACTGTTATAGTCCTGAACGTGATCTATCTGTGTCGTAGATCAGATAGGCAGAATGAAAGACCTAATAGTATTCCTCCCCCTTCCCCCATTTCTGGCTGAATTGTGTATTGTTTTCGTACTCTAACAGTCTGCAAAGAGCCCCAAGGTCTCTGTGTGTGGCCACAGGCGAAACACCGTCATTATTTGGGTGATAAAATCATTTAATGTTTTCCCTGCTAGTCCAGTTCCCCTCTGATATCTCCCTGCAGGAGGTATCATATTGCCCTCTCTATCTGCATATGCCGTGGGACCAAAGTGGATCACAACACACTCACTTACCTGCAAAAGTAGCATTTTTGCAAAAAATCGCAAAGGATAGCTCAGGGTCGGTATGGGCAAGAAAAGGAGTAAGAATAGCACGAGGGCTCAGTGAAGAGCAGGTATTACAGAACTCCACAAAGATGTCTATACAGCTGATTTTCAGAAAGTGGTCACTTTAGTGGGGTTTACTGCATTGCTGATTCTTTTCTCTGGAGACTTAGGATGCTTCTGGTCTTCCAGCCGTAGGGCTGTGTGTTGGGGGTGGATGTGGGGGGGGGGGGGGCAGGCAGATTTACTACCTCTAGAGAACTAGTGACTTCTTTAGGGGCTTGAATGCACTTTTTTTTCTTTGCCTCCACATTATTAGGTTAATCATTGCTTGAACTGGTTGCTATGGTTTTGGCAAACCCATGGAAACTTGATAATGAAGACTGAAAGACTCCTTTTCCATTTATCTTTTCTCTATGTTTAGTGCATGATGGTCTCATTTCTCTTGACGGGGCTGTCCCAGCGCCAGTGCCTGGCTTTTATAACCACGGCTGCTGTAATGGCCTCTGGACTTTTTGATGTGGAAGAAACAGGTGGCTGCTGGACCTCGACCGTTTCAGAGACACAGGCTTGTGCCCTCACATACTTGCAGGCAACAGGTTGAAAACCAACTTAGCCCGGGCCCTGGCAGGTTTGGTTGCTGAAATCTCACACCAGGTGAACTCAACTCTTATTTTTGCAGCCATGGGAAACCCTTTTTACTACAAGCTGATGTCTTCATGCCTCCAATATTCAGCTTTAGGTCTCTGTTTAGAGAAAAAGATCGTCTAAACATCGGTTGGACTTGATGATCTTAAAGGTCTTTTCCAACCTTAACAATTCTACAATTCTATGATTTTTTTCAGTATGTAATAGAATCATTTATTACAGAAATAAGGAGACTTTATATACCTGTCTCCCTCTGGACCTTCTCTCTCCTCCATGGCTGCACTTTACTGCTGAACTCCATCTGTAGGGATACTCAGCAAACTCTGGCCACAGAGTCTCCTGCAACTTCCTCACCAATGCTCTGTTCTGCTCAAGGTTAAAATGGGGGATCGAGGACAAAAAACAGTTGAAAATAGACGCTGTAAATTATTTGAGTGGCTCAGAGAGGCCAGGCTCATTGTCAGGGCCAGGAAAGGGGAAACACCCAGGTCCTTTCCTCAGAGACAGACTCATCCCCCTCCTCCTTGCTCCTGGCTGGCTCCCTTGTGTCTAAAGGCTGGCAAGAAAATGAGGGTGATTCCCATAATCCCAGGGCAATTCCTTTGACCTCAGGCCTCCACTCTGTGCTCTAAATACGGCTTTAAGTGAGTTGCTTTCTGCCCTCTCACATTGTCTGCCTCTGACATTGCAGTCAGGTTTCCCGGAGGAGGAGGCTGCAAACCACTGCCTGTCCCCTCCATGCCACTGGGAACCAGAGGGGGCTTCTCCAAGCAGAGCAGACCCTCTCACCTCTTCCAAAGGGCATCGGGGCACCCCAGTGTCCCCCAGCAGTGCTCCTGTGCTGGGCCATGGCAGGATGCCTGGTTGTGGCTGCACTGGCCGCATGTTTCTGTGTAGCCGTGCTTGCCGGCAGAGAAAAGGCGAAGAATTGGGATTCTTTCACATGATCAGCCTTCAAAAGTCTGCCTTTCCCCCCCTCCTCCCAGCTATAATGACAATCCAAAGAGTTCCTGATAGGGTTTTAAAAGATGCTTATTCATTCACCGTCCACCAAGCATGAAAATCCAGCTCATTTGTTCATTTGTTGCCATTCTTCGCCCAAACGACCCCACAGGGGCTGAAGCCTGTTGCCGAAAACTTGTCACTCACACTTTTAACTTCTTTTTGTTGTACTTCTCTTTATTTCATTCTTCTGGGTCCCCACCTCCGCCACCACCCCACCCTCTCCTCCGGTCACAAAGGCAAGTCTGGGAAGCTCTTTAAAGCTGCAGTGCCCTCTTTTAAAAATCAATACAAGAAAAAAAAGCAATGGCTGAAAGGAGATCCCAAGTTTGTGTAAGGAAGGGGGAAACTCCATCGCATCTGCACTGCCTAGATGGGGAGGGCAGGAGGGGGTATGGCACCGTGTCCCAGCACCCCCAAGCCACCTTCAAGCCTTGCCTGTGGTTCATGTGGTGCCCTCACCAAAAGAGCTGGGCCTTTCTCTGTCAGAGGAAACATAACCTGAGGGTTTAAGGGGCTTTTAAGGAGAGGGCAAAAGCATCAACCAAGCAGTGAGCTCCCTGAGGAGCAGCCACTGGCATGTCCCACAGTGTCCTCTCCTCTGCTCAGAGGCTTTTCAGCACAGGGCTGATGGGACAGCACTGCTTTCTAACGAGACCGACCCACTGCACATTGCCCTTTTGGAGCTGTGGACTTCACAGTGCAGAGGAAAAGTGCAGAAATCAATGTGTATTTCTATTTGGAACTGGGCTAGACTGTGCTAACTAACCTCTGAGCAGGTCCTATCTGCTTGTGAATCCAAGTCCTTGGCTGGCAAGTTAGACTCTTCCCAGCTTTGACTGTTTAGTGATGCTCTCCCTTCCCAGAGGAGGAGGAGGTGCATGATAACACCCCCAGCATCTTTCTTCATTCCTGGACACACAGTGTGCTTGGGTGGGTTTTATGGCAAAAGCTCAGTGTTTCCTTTGCTTGGGTTGCCCTGCCTCCCTGGTTATTCTCTCACCTGCAGGGCTGTGAACTTTTCTGCTGGGAGCTTTCTGGCCCCTCTAAGCTCCATGCACCTCCAGAATGGAGTTTGCTGGGGTACAGGTAAGAGCAGGGTGCTGGGGGTGAGGCATTTGGAACCACCTCAGTGACCCCTTCATCGTGGGGCTCCTGCTCGGTCAAAACACGGGGCTTCCCTCCCTGAGGAGCACACAGAGGTTTTGTGCTTAATGGCCCCCACAGATGTTTCTGACCGCATTTAACCCTTGCAGCCAGGAGTTGTGCAGCTGCAGCCATGAAGAATCGCTGCCTTTTGTTTTCATTTAAACCAGAGCTATGATGCTTTACTTCATTTTCCTGGGGCCTCAGATGTGATCTTGCCTGGACTTTGTGCAGCTCTGTCTGGAGCTGGCCCTGGCAAGGGGAATCACATCTCCATCTTCAGCCTAAAAGCTGTGAGCAGAACGTGGGTTGCTCGCCCAGGGTCAGCTCATTATTTCAGAGAGAAACTGTAGGGAAATTATTTCCTCCTCCCTTCCTACCCTGTGTTTGCGAGTGGAGCTCACTTTCTCTCTTCCTCAAGGCACCACATCCGCAGTCTTCAGTATTCAAATTTCCAGCGGAAAAAGTTGCCATGAGTATGCCCAGGTATAAAGGCACCTGTCCTGCCCACAGCCCCCTTGCCAGGGCAGAGGCGATGGCAGGAGTTTAAGGGAAAAAGAAAAAGTGCTCTCTCTGTCACCTCCCAGGTACCAATCCATCATCCCCACACGCTGGGCACCAGGGCCCAAGCCCTCCCGCTCCCTCCCTGGGCAGGCTGTTTCAGGCACAGAGACCTCATGCCTGCGGGACAGGGGGAAGATTAATGGGGCAGGTGCTGGTGCCCAGAGCTGGCTCTTGCCCTGATAAGGTGGGAGCTGAGATAGCGCTGGGTCAATACTCAACGGTGGCCACCTGGAGCTGTGGCTGGAGCACCTGAGGGGCTCCAGGGAGGAGAGGGCACAGGGGTCCTTCCCTCCACGCAGCCCAGCTGTGTCCTGTGGGAGATGCAGCTGCTGTACTCCACCACAGCTCCTTGTGCTGTGCTGGTGGAGAGCCCCTGCTCCCGGCCGGACCCCCGGCCTCCCCCAGCCATCTGTTCCCCCTGCCCGCTCCCACCCATTGGCTTTCTCCACACAGCCCAGCTCCTGGGGCAAAGCCAAGGTTCCAGCCTCCCCCACCGTTAATAATTCCCGAGGGAGTGCGACGTTCCCATTTATCACCCTTCCTTTAAACCCCAGCTGTTATTTATGTGCCTGCCCCCCTTGCCTTTCCCAGTGCGCTGCTATGCCCTTGCCACAGCCCGTGATGCCCCAATATCCCTGCATTTTGGGGGTTTTGCATGTGTGTGAGTGCCACCATAATTCCCCCCACCCCCACTTTAGGCACCAGAGCTTGGAGATAAATGGTACTTCTGACTGCACACATTAAAACCGTGAAAAGGCACCTGTTGCTGGAAAAACTGCAACCCAGAGTTATCCAAAACTTTTTGTGGTTTGAAAAAGCTGTTCTGGTAATGAACTCTGATGTGGTTCATTCCTTACCTGCTCCTGGAACTTGGTTTTCTTGAAAATTCGGTGTTGGGTGGGTGCCACGGGAGGAGTCTGCCAAATTTTATTACTATTTTCTTTGAGGGGCAGCGTGCTCCTGGCTGCAGGTTACTTACCCCTGCTCTCAGACTCTGTATGTGGGAAATGCCCCTGCCCTACCCTGCTCAGCTCACATTGGGGCATTTTAGCTTTATTTCAGTGACCTGGGAGACTTATGGATGGGACCCTGGGGGTGCAAATAGCAACTCTATAACTACATTTTTTGGGTGCACTTGGCATCCTGCAGTATGGCCTCTGCAATACCAGAAGAGGAATCTTTTGGACGGTTTTCTTGTTTTCCCATGGTCTGTCCCTGCTCTCCTGTGGGATGCTGTGCTGTCCTGGCTGCCCCGCGCCGGGCTGCGCGGCCGATTAGGGACCCCCTTTGTTACCTAATTGGATTTTTCTCCCCTTGTTAGCCTGCAATGAAAATGTCACGGGTTGCAGGGAGGTGCCCATTCATCTCCAATTAAACTCGGTCGCCTCTCGGCCGAGCCGCGCCGCTATTCACCCCACAGCAGGCAGCTGCCGCTCACTGGGGGATGCAATGGGGGGTCCTGCGCCCGCAGCCGCCCCGTGCTGCCGGGGGAAGGGAAAGATGCCCGTACTTGGCCAGACACGTGAAAGTCTGGGGTCTGGGCAGCCCCGGGTTCTCTCCCCAGATGGTCCCCGTGGCTTGCTGGGGGATTTGCGGGCCGTGCATGGCGGCGCGTTACCAGGAGGTGGTGCTGGGATCCTGCGCCCTTGGCCTTGGCCGGACACGGGCCAGAACGCCGGGCTTTGGGCGTGCTGCCTTTTCCAGGGAGCCATCGGTTGTAGGGGGCTGCAAGGGGAGAGGGGAGGCGATGCTGGGTCACAGGTGGAGAGGAAGGAGCCCTCCACAACGTTCCGGTGGAATAGCATGGTTCAGACCGGGAAGGACCCTTCCCCGGGAGCAACATGCCAGAGAAGTCGCAGAGAAGGACATACCACAATTTCTGTCTAGACAGCAGTATTTTGTGGGGGTTTTCGGTCCCGTGCTGCTCTGAGATTGCCTAAGCTTGCTCATGAACCCCCAAACCCCACTATAGTCCGGGGGAGGGACCCCAGGCAAACGATGCTGCAGCCAGCAAGCGTTAGAAACGGTTTCTTAGCTGAGCACTGAGAAGTTTTTTGCACTCCGGGCTGTGGCAGGGTGTTTCATAAATGGCAATTAAAGAGCTGTCAGCCCCTAAATGCAGCCGCAGAGGGATATCCCGTCTGGAAAAGCGGATCTCAGGTCAGGTTGTCTTGGCCACAAGGTGCCGGGAGCGAGAAAGAGCCGAAGAGGTGATGGGAAACGGGCTCTGCCGTGGGGTGGGCTCAAGCCGAGCCCTCGGGGCCGGCCAGGAGTGAGCTCAGCTACATAGGTGCTACATAGTTGACTCCTGTATGTGATGTTACCTAAGAAAGAGCAGGGTTTTTTTGAATGCACCATATGACTGGAGAAGGTGAAATTATTTGCAGCAAACAATGGTGTTGATAACTTTTTTCCGTTCCTCGCTTTCCTGTGAGTAAACATCTATTCTTACTTTTATAAAAGCCTCCAGCAGCCGGGATTGTTTCTGCCCTGACTGGATGCCTCCCAGCCGGGGAAAGAGCTTTCCTGTTGCCTACCCAAATTCCTCCTCAGTGATCTGCTAAAGCCCAGGGCGCCTTTGCCTTTCCCTGAACTACACTTGCACCCGAAAACCTCCCTGACCTAAACTTAGCAAAAAGCAGATGAAAGAGCTCTGGGGCTCCCCAGGGAGAATTAATGATCTGCAAACAGATGGATACTCACAAAATGGTTTTTTTCCCTTGCTCTCCTCCCCTGTCTGCTGCTGACATACATATTTGGAGAGATGCTTGGAAAAATGTGCCCCTGGGTGTAGGATCCCCAAGAGGGCTTTGGGAGTTTGCAGGGGTTCATTAGCTCTGCAAGCAGGCGATGGACGGGGGGGAGGAGGAGAAGGGGTCCATGGGAGCATTGGGAAGGGAAGACTACTCAAATTTGAGTAAGGGAAGCCTTACTCAAATGGCTTTTGCCAGTGCTGCCTTGGAACTGGGATCCTCAAAATCCACCCTGTGGGAAAGAAAAGCCAAGCAATGCAGGTGAGCTCCCTGCTGCCTTGGCTCACCACATGATTCCGTCACTGGCCGAGCTGAGAAACCAGGCCTCCTGCTCTGAGATATTTTTATTGCCTGGGAACCAGGGTGAGGAAAGGTGTGGCTTGTTTTTATTTCCCCCCCCTTCCCTATCTTTATTTGGCCAAATCCAGGAAAATGCAGGGGATGGCTTACATTTCAGAACAGCACAACGGGCTCTGCTCTGCAGACGGCTCTCTACCATTCACAGGGCCACGGAGATGCTGCTAATCCTCGCCTTTCCCTCAAATTGTCTTTTTTCACACCCTTTGTGTGAGAAATGCATGCATCAGGTTCCCTGGACCAGAAGGCGGGGGAACCCTGGGGAGCCCTGGCGGAGGCTGCGCTTCCCAACTCCCGCAGGAAGGAGCCGCCTAAACGCAGGCTGGTGCGTCACGGCCAGCGGTTTCTTGGCACACGCTGGGGAACCCCGAATCTGCTACAGGACAATACATCAAGAGGGTGAAGGGAAACAATAATATCTCAGGAAGCAGCCCAGGATACTGCAGGGAAGAAGCCTGATTTAGACCATTTCCTGAAGGTCCATGCCATGGCATGGCTATGGCTGTCCTGTCAGGACCCATCGCTGGAGGGACTGAATGAGACAGTTTGCAGCTCCCTTCATGCTCCCTTAAGCTACTTATTTAGCTTTACTTTAAGCCAGTTATTTATTACTTCGGCAAGTTGCTCAGTTTTTGCATTTGCACTATTCCCAAGCAGGCTGGTGCAGGCAGCCTGGGTGTGTGGGGAAACCTGGGAGAGGTGTCTGAGGGGGGAAGAATACACATTGCTTCTAGCACAGGCAAAATATGCCTCCCATGGCCTGAGCTTGTCCTGTGATGTTTGCCACCTCTCTTTCCACCCGTCCTGGCTTTGATGTGGGTTTTGCCATGGGAGGGCAGCGTGTTTGTCCCCTCTGCTGCCAGCTCTGCTCCTGCTTGCTGCTCTTCGCCAACTCCTCTCTTGCTGTTGCACCCAAACCGCTGGCTCAGGTAGGGCCACGGCAGTGACCCGGCCTTGCTGCAGAGGGAGGGATTTGCAGAAAGCAAATTAAAAATCCGAGCAGCTGGGAGGGGAAGGGGCTGCTGTACTTTTCACCTTGGAGAGGTCAGCCCTGTAAAACACAGACGGGGGAACCCTGTGGCTTCTTGATTACTCTTGGTGTAACCCCTCCCAGGATAATCTCACCAGTGGAAACAGAGTTTGGCTAGGCTGGAGGTGGGGTTGGGAAGCAGTGTTTTTGCCATAGGGCATTTTGGAGTAAAGCCTTGCTTTCACCCTCAGAGCCCCGTGCTCCTCCAGGACACCTCCAGGACACCTCTAGGACACCTTGGAGGGGCATCAGCCAGGCAGGGACTGCCTCAGTATTTTCATATTTCTAGAAGCCAGATTGTTTTCCCAATTCTTTTTATGTCTTTATACACACATAAAAAGATTTTTTAAAAATTTAGGCTAAAAAAAGTCTTGGCCATGGGGTTCAGCTCTCTCTGGGGCCAAACCACATGGCCTCCGTCAGAACAACCTGAGATGGGTTCCTACCATGGCAGAGCTCCCAGGCCAGCTGAGCAGGGTTAAAGCCTTCCTGGTTTGGAAAAAAGAAATCAGTAAGATGGGTGTATTTCAGCCATTTATGCACAGTAATGCGCTTTTGTTCTAGTATTTGTATTAAAATAGAAGTTAAGAAGCCCTTTCTCAACACTTATTATTCTTTATATGGCTTTCATGATTTTATTAACTCCAGTCAGCATTCATAAGTAGTTTTTTCCTTATTTTTCAGCAGAAAAATTTTTTCACCTGGACTAAATGGCTCTGCTCCTTGCTCTGTGGGAGCCTGGGGACTTGTAAAGGCTCTGACGAACCAGCGAGCTGGGTTTTGGGGGCAAGAAGCCAAGGGCTCCCTGCTGCATTTCTGCCTTGGGTCTGTGTGGAGGGGCTTCTCTGTGTCCCCAAAAGGCTGAGAAATGCTTATTGGCCAGACAGAGCTTTTCCTGCCACAGTGAGATGGCATGGAAGCTCCTTTGCTG
This sequence comes from Pipra filicauda, assembly GCF_003945595.2. NCBI lineage: Eukaryota > Metazoa > Chordata > Aves > Passeriformes > Pipridae > Pipra > Pipra filicauda. Next base: position 112,045 of record NW_024104361.1, read on the forward strand.
TGGCAGGGATGCGCCTGGAGAGGCCTTGTGCATTCCAGTAATTCCCCCCAATTACTTTAATTTCCATCCCCTCCCCTTTTCCGTAACTCTGCTCTGCTGCGTGCAATGATGAAAGGTATTTTAATTCCCAAAGAAAAAACAGACCATGGAAATCAAAGTCTCTTTTTAGAGCTTCTCGGAATCAGAGAGGCTGGGGGCTAATAAAATCCCGAGTTACGAAGTGTGGCGGGGGCTGAAACCCTCCCGCTTGTCCCACAGCGAGGGAGGAACAGGGTCCCATTCATGGAGGAGCCATCTCCTTTGGGAAAGCCGAGAGGGGAGCCTGGTGATATACATGGCATGGTGGGAAGGCAAGGAACAGGCTGGGCTTTGTCGGAGGTGCCGCAGCCCGGGCTGGGCGGAGAGGTGGCTTTGGTGACGCCGGGATGTGCCGGCCTGGCTGGGACCGACGGCCCCGCAGAGGTGCCGGGGCTTCCTGCGGCAGGAAGTGCAGCCAGAGCAGCTGCTTTCCCTGCGCTTCAGGACTCGGCTCATACCTGAGTTAAGCTTTATTGGCCTGGCAGGGCAAATAAAGAGGCTTGTTGCCCTGAGTCCCTGCCCTAGAGTTACTGCTACAGCTCAGCCTGCCAGCAAATGCTCAGATGAGTTTGGCCAAGGCTTTGGGGATGGGCAAAGTCTGTGTGCACTAATCCTGCACTGGATCCAACTGCCCAGAGGGGCTGGGTGCAGGATTAACCAAGGCACAGTGAAACACAATGCAAGGGGTATGTGCAGCACAGCGAAGGCAACTCTCTGAGGCCCCCAAGGATGAGCCCCAGCAGGGACAAGACCCCTGGGATAGTAATTAGTTGTGTCAGGTCTTGAGGGCACTAATTGGCATTAATGACCCTGGCAGCCTCACCTGGAGCCTGTCCACACCCATGGGCTGGCTCTATTTAAGCCCAGCCTGGGAGCATTATTCCTTCCTGCAGCTTGGTGTGGAAGGGTGCAAGTTTGGGGAGAGTGTTGAGCTCCTGCTCCATAGAGATGGGTCACCTGCTATGCTGAAGGGCTGTTTCACAACTCCCTCTGCCTCCTACATCCCAGCTGTTTTGGAGATTAAAGCCCCTTCCTGAGTTGTTGGCATCCACCTGATGGAGAAGCAGCTTTCTGGTAGGAAGAGGCTGGGTGGGGAAAAGTCATCATGGTGTGGGAAGGAGAGGGTTTCATCCAGCAAATGTGTTTTTGGGAATGGTGAGCTGTGCCCTATGTGAGGCCAGCGGTGTGGGGGTGTGAGCAGGTGGGACTGGCTGGATCTTTCTTTTCCAACTCCCAGCTCTGCCTGTGCATGCAAACCTCTGTGGTGAGGACACAAGGTCCAGGCTTGAAGCAGAGTGGCCTCACCTCTGCTGGCCCTGCTCTGTGAGGATATAGTGCAGGGAGGATGGGAAATAGCTCTTTTATCCATTCCCTGCCATCCGCATAAATACCCAGGAGTGGTTTCCAAGTTATCCTTCCCTTTCCGGTGTGCTCCTCTGGGTCTTGCCTCGTGGGTGAGGAGCTGTGCTCTGGAGGCAGGACGTAGAGGTAAACTAAGGTAACATTGTATAAGCTGGGTCAGTGTGATGATTCTGAAGTTGCTAAATTACTGCAGGTTATGATATCTCACTTAATGCAGGAGATTTACAACACATCAGTTCATATAACTGTCTTTCCAGAGCCTTCTCCATCTACCTCTCCTTCCCAAGCAAATCCATTCCCATATATGCACTGCCACACCCCAGGCAGTACATATATGGGAATGGATTTGCTTGGAAAAAATGTTCTGTGCACTTGAGAGCCCCAGGGGGTATTTATTTTACTTCAGTTTTTAATTTTAGGACATGATATTTTTCTATATTCTGTCTTTGGTGGTTTGTTTTTTTGTTTTTGTTTTTGTTTTTTTTTTTTTCAAATTTGGCATCGACCAAGGAACATTGCCCGGCCACGCTTTGCAAGGCTGTGTGTGTCTCTCCTGGCATGGGGCTGCTTGCTACAGCAATGCTGGACAAATCTGTCGAGCAGAAGGTGGTAGAGGAGGAATTAACTTTTAAAACACACACACAGCATGCATGCAAAATATTCCTCCCTAATGCAGCACCTGGGATTTGGGCAAATGACAATAACAGTGGTGGGGCTGTGTGGGATGCACGGCCCGCCTGGCCTGAGGGCAGCAATGGTCCAGCCAACACAGGCAGGGCTGAGGAGCTGCTGGCAGCCATGGAGGAAATGCTGAGAGTTTTTAAACATCATTATTTTTGCCAATGAGTCTGTTTTCCTAATGGTTCTCTCTGCCTGGTTACCCCGCGTCTGATATGTTCCCCTATGGTTGTGCTGGATGTAAGGATTTCATGAGCAAAATGTTAGATTTATGGACTATTTTTTTTTAAAATTATTGTCCCTCTATGTATTGCATTTAAAAATATACCTTTGGTAGCAAGTGGGGAACCTTTCCTGGCCCAGCAGGGGCTGCTCTGTGATGTGCCCACCACCAGCAAAGCCCATCTGGCAGAGAGGGTTGGGGGCAAATTTACCTGTCAACACAAAACTGTACAAACCTCTACCTTGCAGGTGGGCTCAGCCCCTGCCAGACCAGCAGCACCCATTGGGAACTGTAACTTGAGTGGCATTGGGGTCTGGTGACAAGGATGGGAATCCAGGAGCTGCTCTTGTGAGGGGCAGGTGCAGAGAAGAAGCACCATATGTTAAACAGCCCAGAGGAAGCTTTCAAGCCTCCGTTGTAAAAATCCCCCATCTTTCTCCCTGTATTTAATGCATCTTTGTATGGACACTAATTCCTCAAGTATCCACGCCAGGGTTGACTTTTAGTATGTTTGTCCAGGCAGGCTGCCAGCGAGCGGTTCCTACAAGGCTCCCGAGCTCTGACATTTGTTAACGCAGCAGTAAATCACAGCCGCTCTTTGGGCAAGGTTTTTCCTGACAAAACGGCGGAGACGGGAGAAAGAGAGAAGAGAGCACAACAAAATGCAAAGGGCTTATTTATGCCGGAGAAGAGTAACTGTCCTGAACGAAGCAGATGGGAGACAATGAGGGAGAAGTACATCTCTGTTCCCTCCACTCCCCCCTCCTCCCCTATTCATTAGTGGGCTATAACTGAAAGGGGGAAAAGTCTGAGGTACTTTTGGCTGAGGAAGGCGATGAGGGAAGCCAGGCTGGTCAAGTCAGTCATGGAGAAACTTGCTGAGATGTAAAGGTCTTGGGGGGAAGCATCAGGCTGAGTTGGAGCTTAGGTAATGGTGAGATTATAACCCTCAAATCCCCTGTCCAAAGACACTTTGGTCACTCTTGTCCTTTCCCCACTGTATTTTGGGGGAGAATGTGTGACATGGCCCCCTTGGCAGCTGGCTGTGGTTCTGGGTGGAAAGATGGTTTGGGGAGGAAATAACTCAGTGTTATTGTGTGGGGAGATCTCACCTCAAAGTCACTTCTGTGGCAGCATCTCCATCCTAATGTGGGCTGCATCCCAATCCCGGTGCTTCGCCCTTCCCCTCACACCTACCCCCAGCCCTGCTGCAGCATGAGTATTTATTTATCCCTGCCAGCTTTCTGTCTTCCCTCTTTTCCCCATCTTATTTATGGCTGTTGCCTTTCAGCTCCCGGCCACTGCAGCCTGAACTTGGCCATTATGTGTGGCTCGTTGCAGAGGCCATCAATCTGCGGGGCCAACACGCAGCCTGATGGACTTCCCTCATCATCATCAATTTTCCCCGTTGTGCTGGTGCATCCCTTTGGATCTGGGGCAGCTGTACATGTGCTCCAGGAGGCCTCTGCACTCCCACCCCTGGACACCCGCTTCCTCCTCACAGAAGCCTTTTGTCCTGGGATGCTCACAGGCATCCGGTGGGCCTGCTCAGTACAGATGTCCAAGCAGGGCTTGGGGTGGCTTCAAGGAGGTGACAGGATTGCATTGCACAGAAAAAAGTACATTATTTTGCTCTAAATAACACTGTGGAATCCTGCTTAGTCAGCCTGACATTTAAACTCTTAAATTCCCTATACTAATTGTGCAGGAAAGTTGTTCATATTCTGTATCTTGGGTGCAGGCAGAGGTGGGTTTTGCTGCCTTTGCAGATGATGTCCTCAAAGGGGCTGCGGAGCTGAAGCTGTTGCCTTTCTTGCCCCTGGCAAGACTCCCAGGGTGTTTTGCCCATCACTCTGAGTGTGGGTGCTCTTGAAGTGTCGCACCCTGACATGTGTGAGGAGCTGGGGTGGGAGGTGGCAGTGCTTCAACAGCAAATGGCAAAACTCCCCCTGGTTTCAGCATGATGTCAGGGAGAGTTGTGTGGGTACCACCAGCTGCAGGGATGTGTTTTGGAGGGAAGGTGAGAGACACTGCTGAGCTCTCCCTGCCCAGTGCCAGCAACGCAACAGCCCTTGGACTGCGCCAGTTTTTGAGAGGTGTAAATCCCCCTGAGGAATGGCTCAGGCTGCAGGGAGATGACACCCAGCTCAGCACTTCCATTTGTCCCCCCCAGTGTCATGGGGCTTTGGGGTGTCTAATGCTTCACTACACTGTCCCAACCACCTCTTCCTGCCCCTCTTAGGGGGCAGGAAAGCAGCTGGAAATGGGAAGGCAATTCTTAGTGACTGGATGGTTTCATCCTGATTTATCCAGAATAAGTCAGAACTGGAAATAAGGCACTGTCCAGTTAAAAAAAAATGTTAATCAGGAGAGCTTCTCCAGCCAGGCTGTGGTTTGCTGAGTGCACTTGTCTGGGGCTGAGGGATGCTTTTTGTGCCTGGATGTCACCTGCAAACTGAGCAGCTTTGCTTTGCATGAGAGAAGTGCTCCCGTGGGAGGTGCTGCTGCCCTATCTCTAGTGAGGAGTGGAGGCTGTGGACTTCAGGGGAGCCAGTAGGGTGCCTGGGGTATTTTGCCAGAGGGATCAAAGTCGTTTGGGCTAAAGCAACACAGGGCTGGCCACTGATCAGACAGAAGCATCGCAGGAGCTTATTTTCATTCGGAACACCAGTCAAAGCCCCAGGCGTGTCCCGTGGATGCAGAGCAGCTCCTGGATGTTGACTCCTGCCCACGACCAGTGCGAGTGTGTTACCGTGGCTCTGCTGCTGCCTTGTGGTGGGTGACGCTGGGCTGTCGCCGTCTGACCCGCGTGGGGAGGAGCGAAAGCCCAGGGTGGGTCTCACTCAGCTGCTTCAATTTGCTGCCTCATTTGAAAGCAACCGCGTGGCTGCAGTGGCCTGGCTGCAGGGGTGAGCGGCCAGGGGCATGTCTCTCCTTCCCGCGGGTATTTTTAGGGGTGGCATTTAGATTTGGCGCAGGTACAAGCAGCTGCAAAATGCATGGCATTTCCTCTTCCTGACAGGCGATCCGGGGGAGGCTGGACGATGCCTGAAGTCCTGCTGTGCCGGCTGCCTGCAGGTGACTGGTTTGAAAAGCAGGGGCACTGAAATGTCACCCCTGACCCTGCTGCCCAGGAAGGTGCTGGGCTTTGGCAAGGCTGATGCTTGTGGGTCTGGCCGACACGGAGTGTTCCGTGGTGCTGTGCCTCTTCCCTTGAAGACACTGCTTATTCCCGGTTGGGTTATTGCTTCAAATCCCCAAAATATTGCTGTTTGCACAAGGTGCTTTTCCAAGGGGCAACTCTAGCTGCTGGCTGCTGTGTTGGGGATTTCTGCTGTTGGTTTGGTATGAGCTGAGAGTGCAGAGCCCGAGCAGGCTTCATGAACCCTGTAGAGCTCAACAACCAATGCCATCACTGTTTGAGTGGGAGTAGCAGCCTGGCCACTCACTGGCCCCACTGCCTGATGGGCTTGCTGCGAGCAGAAAAATGTGACCTGCTGTCTTGCCCTTATCCATCTCCCCTTCTCTCCTTCCCTCCTTCTCTTTCCCTTCACCTGGGAAAAAAATCCACCATCGGAGACCCATCTGGAGAAGTCTTTTAGGAGGGGAAGCCCATAAATTTCCCTCTGGCTCCCCCGACCTTTTGTTTCCCAGGGGAGGCGTGTGGTGGGAGAGGAAGCATTTTCCCCATGGCAGTGACACAGGGGACTGGAGTCTCCCCTTGCTGAACCAGATGTTACATAGATCTGCGGACCTGGGGAAGAAAGGTGCCTGGAGCTCTGCCTTGAAGTCTAGGAGAAGGATGCTGGCAAGTGGGCTATGAAAGCTTTGCTCTGTCCTGCTGGGGATGGTAGTGGGGGAAATGGCTTCGCCCAGCAACATGTATCCCTGTCGTGTGTGCAGGAGGAGCGGTGGAGGTGAACCTGATCCCGGTATTTCCATTTCACACATTACAAAGTGCATCGTTATTCTTGGAATTGATGTAAAAACTGGAAGCGCTATTCTCTGGGGAGGAAACCTGCAGTCCTGTGTCAGCCCCGGCTGTCACAGCAGCCTGTCCCGCGGCACACACGGCTGGGTTTGGCGCAGACACTCCCCGCGGTGCACCTGAGCCTGGCCTGAACAATACCTGCTTTCTTCCCTGGGAGCCGAGCGGGGCTGCCCTGCTTCCCAAAGGGGAGATTTATGAGGTGTTCGACTGCAGGGGACACTGACACTGATCTCCCCTGCTCGAGAAGAAAGGGAAGGAAAAGGGCTCATTTTCAGTAAAGGCTGAATAGTATTTGTCACAGTGGCACCTGGCTTTATCCTGCTCTGGAGTAATACAGAACAGTGCAGCACTGGGTAATGTCTCTGCCCATAAAAGGTGGGTTTCAAAGCTAAACTCAGCTTTGATTTCTAGCAGTGAAGTATTAATGCTGGGTCAATTAATCCAAGGCTTCCTGTGTGCTTCTCATGAAAACCAGGCAAGCTGCATCCTTGTGCTTCCATTGAACTCTGCTGCCCCAGGCCAGGCAGGCTTGAGGCACTGGGCTATTACATTGCTAGTCTTAATATCACCCTCCACCTGTACTAAAGAAAAGTGAGGGGTGGCCAGACAGCTGTGAACCTGATGATGTCACCTGGTTCTTCCCCTGATGTGTTTTTGGGTGGACAGGGCTAGGAGGTGTCCCCAAACACAACCTGAGCAGTGGCACCACTGGTCTGCTCAGTGAGGGCATTCGACTCTTGTTCAAGTCAACTTCAGGCTGAAAAGCTACTGTTGTCTTCCAGTTGTCCCTTAATTTTGCCTTGGGAAAGTCTGGGTCAGGTTTGTATAGGGTTAGATGGTGACACCCTGCCTGGGATGAGGGCAATAAACTACCCACCCATGCTTCTCTTCCAGTTTCCTGGAGGATGCTGCAGCTCCACAATTGTTTTTTAAAAGGAGATTTCTTTGGGGATTCCCTAAGGATAGGTGCCAACCAACCTCCTCCTAAGGGGAAAAAAAAATGGGGAGTTTTCAGAGAATCTCAAGTGGGCAGTGCTGATCTGTGTCCAGAAGAGTTGTTTTATCCTGAAGGAGACATCTCCACCTCTCTGCAGAGGAATGACAGATGCACCCCAGCAAACCCCCATGGGACTGCAGGCTGAGAAACGAGGTAAGAGCTGCTGTCCAAGCCCCATGTACACCGCAAATGGCCTTTGCATCCTGTCCTGAGCATCTCTGAGAGAGCAGGTCCCACTAAGGCTGCATTCCTGGGGTGGCAGTGGAAGGGCAGCAGTGATTTATTTGCTGAAGTAGCCAGGAAGGACCCCCTTGGGCATGTGGGGGTGTCCCCAGCTGGCTGTGACCCCTCTGAATGGCTGCATGGGCTGAAGCAGGGTGTCTTTGTCAGACGTATTGCTTGTGAGGGTTTAATCTACCCATCAGATCTTTACTGTATGTTGGTCTGTGTCCTCCTCCCTGATTTTATCCATGATAGGGATTTAAAAGGCCTGACTCTGTCCTCCCTCATGCGTGTGTCTGTGCTGGTGTATATAACAGCTTGAGGCCTGGGGGGAGTGTTGCTGGCCACTGTTTCACGGACAACTCTGCACCTGTTTCTCCCCACTGGTTTAAAGCACAATAAAAGGATATAAATACTTTGGTGACGCTGGCTGGGGCCAGCTTGGAGCTCCTGGGCCTTCAGCTGTGCTGTGGCAGGCGCCGCTCTTCGGGGAGGGCAATTTGAACCCCTCGGACTGGTGGCTTCAGGAAGGGATGGTTTAGATTTTGTTTGGTGGTTTTTTTTTTTTGAAATGGGAAAAAGAAAAGCCATCCCAACCATGTTTGACAGATGTGTTTATGAAAATGTATATCAGTGCCAGAGGAAGGCTTCTGGGACTGCCAGTTATCTCTGTGTGGAGTTGTGGAAGTGGCAGGTTGAACTTTGGTGGGTAGCTGTGCATAGCCCAAGGGGCACTGCAGAGGAAACTAGACCCAGGGAGTTGCAATGATTTCCCCCTCAGCCTCCTGATGATGATGGGGTCCTGGTGCCTGGTGTGGGAGAACCATCCTGCACTATTTCCTTCCCTCAAAGGCTCTGATTTTGCAGTTCGGAGATGGAGAAGGAAACCCTGGTGCCCAGGTGTTATTTGTGCTGGTTAAAAGTTATTGGGAAGGAGGGTGTTCCTACTCCTGAAGGGTGGCCCCTGCCCTTGTCCCCTGCTCTCTCTGCAGCACAAGCCTGTAATCCTGTTCTCTGCCATCATCCTCGGTCATTGGGGTGAGAGGTGTGGGAGGATCAGCCCATCCCCAGAGCAGCAGGTGCCCGTGGCCACAGGCCCCCTCTGTCAAATGTCCCGGTAGCCCCAGCGTGCTCTCACCACTCTCTAGGGAAGGAGCCTCTTTCCAGGAGATGGCAGCAGCTTTTCGGAGCTGGGACCACATTTCCAGTCTGTTTCTGGGGACAGGCAGCTGGGAGGCAGGAGGAATGAATAGTGGGGAGAGAAGACCCAGCTGGGTGAGAGGAAGAGGATGCTGGGGGAGTTGCAGTAGTGGCTGTTGTGCCTGGGTTGATGGCCTGTCGCCAGTGATGCTCAGTGCTGCCTCTTGGTACTTAAAGGGGTTATAAAAAAAGAGGGAAGAGCGACTTTTTACATGGGCAAATAGTGATAGAACAAGTGGGGAACAGTTTGAAAGCAGAGAGATATAGATTGAATGTTAAGAAGAAATTGTTCTCTGTGAGGGTGGTGAGACGCTGGCACAGGCCACCCCATCCCTGGAAGTGTTCAAGGCCAGGCTGGATGGGGCTGTGAGCTGGTCTAGTAGAAGGTGTCCCTGCCCACAGCAGGAGGGTGGAAACAGATGATACTTAAGGTCTCTGCCAACTCAAACCATTCTGTGATGATTCTCTGCTCCTGGGGGGTGGCCACTCTTCCTACACTCATCCCTGCTGCTGTGGTGGGTCATTTGTTTCCACCACCCCATTGCCTTCCCTTCACCTAGGCCAGAGCACCCAGTTTTGCTTTGCTCCTGCCCACTCTTTGCCTTGGCCGTTTTGCTTTTCTGTGACAAACAGCTGCCAGCAGCCCTGTTGCTTCCCATGGCTGCCCTCCTCACCCTACTCTGTCCCCACCAGTTGACTGTGCAACAAGACCCGTGGAGGGAGGGCTCCTCCAGCCCCAGCTGACACTTTCTGGCCTTGTGGCTTTGCAAGTGGCTCCAGAGACAGCTGGAGGCTCGTGGGGGTGCAGAGACATGGGCTGCTCATAAAACCCCCTGTCTCTCAGTCCTGGTGCCTCGGTGCCTGTCTGCTGCCTGAACTGGGGAAAGATGGGGTTAACAGAGGGCTGGTTCCCAGCAGAGTGCACCATAGTCCTTCTCTGAGACACGTCCCCATGTGGTGCTGGGCTCCAATACCGCTGTGGGACTCCTGTGTGAGGCACATTGTATCACCAGCCACTGCTGGTGAGATGGTTTAATGGGAAATTTCTCTGGACTGAGTCAAGTGCTGTTTCATGCTTGGTGAATGTGGTTTGGTTTTGTTGGAAGTCCCTGCAGAATACAACAGGCCTCAAATGCTGACAGAGAGGGACATGAAGAGACGTAGGTGCTATGTGCATCCATGGGTTAGTCACTGCTGCCCTGGTGCTCTTGAGGTCTTACCAGCTCAAAGGCTTTAGGATCATGGCTTTTGAGTGTACATGTGCACTTTGTTTTCCCTTTTATAAAATGAGGATAATTATATGGAAATGCTTTTAAAAGGGCTTTGAGATCTAAGGCTATGTAAGCAGGGACTCCTAGAGTTTCCTGTGATGAGTATTATTCAGTGCCCTGCCACTTTTGCAGCAGGAGGCATCAACTTCTGCGTGCCAGGAACGAAATGAAGGCCACGGCTTGGATCTTGAGATCACTGGCAAATCCTTATGCCTTTGATAAAGAAGAGTCAAGCCCTGCCTTTTAACCAAACAGTGCAATCTGTGTGCCTTATGATGCCTTTTTTTTTTTTTTTAACAAAACCCCAGTGAGTGGGAAGGGAGCAGCCTCCCCGGCGGCAGCAGGGGTGCGGTGGGGCTGCCAGGAGACAGTTTGCAAAGCGAGGGGAGATAAGACGCCAAGTGACAGCCGCTAGTGAGCTGCTTCCAGAGGGCAGGGTATAAATAGACAACAAAGAGATTTGGTGTCAGAGCAGCTCTCGCACCTTTCTGCTGCCCAGCCTGGCAGGCGTGAACAGGGAAATGCAGCTGGGGAGCCGGCGAAATCTGCCCTGGGATTTAAGGGCATATGGATAACGTAATGATGAGATAAGGCATTTATCAGCCTGTTGTGGACCTCTGTCCATCTGCAGTGGGCTTGCTCTGCAGTGCTGACTGGTCATGGCAGGTGGCACTTGGATGGACCTGGTATCTGCTCACCCCTCAGCCAGAGCCCGGAGCCGCTGGCTCCTGCCTTGCCTGCCCAGACAGCTCTTACACAAGGCTGTTGCTGTCATAAAATGGTGTCCTGCTTGTCCCAACTCTATCCCTGGTAATTTATGGTGATACTTGCCATGTGCTGCCCGAGATCGAGGCTTATCCAGCCCTAACCACCGCTCCTGCAAGGGAATTGGGCTCTGTGTGAGGTCCTGGCTTGTCCCCGTGCCCTCTGGTCAGCCTCACCTAGGCTTTTCGTGCCCTATTTCCCTCCCTGGCTGGGCTGTGCTTCCCCCTCAGGTGCTGCTGTGCCCAGATGCTCAGTTTCTACCCCGTTTCCTACCTTCTCTCAGCGTAGGAACAAAACCACCAGCGTAAAGATACTGTGGCCACGATGAGGTGTTGCAACAATATTTTGTCATAGCAGCACCAGCAGTACAGGGATACTTAAGTACTAAAAGAGTAAGAATGGTGCACCAGCAGGCAGCAAGTCCTTTCCAAGCTTGCTGACTACTTCCAAAACCACCATAATTTTCACAGCATTGCCCGTGGCGGCACTTTGATGCCTTTTAGGCAGCTTTGTGCCTTTTGGGGTCTGGATTTGTTTCCTAGCTTGCTGTTGCACCAGGCAGGTTTTGGCTCCCACGATAAGCACGTCCTGCCCCGAGTAGTTTGCACGGATGTAAAGTTGCAAAGCACCACTATAAAGACTACAGTGACTTGGTGAAAAGAGCAGATTTAGGCTGAAGAAGGAAAATGAATGGAAAGACGTGTGTGATGGAAAACCAGCCCAGCCTGTGAGCATAGGAGCCCAGGTTTGTGTATGCCGGTGTAAATCCGTGCCGGCTTTCTCGGTAGCAGGGCATGGGCAGAGGCGTCTGTGGGGGCGTGTGGGGCTGCCGGGGCTTGCAGCGAGCTCAGCTGTGGGGACGCTGCAGTGCTGGGCAGGGACAGACAGGCTGACAGCGGAATTTGGGGCACAAAGCAGGGCTGCTCCCCTGTCTGTCAGCCATGTGAAATTCCTGGGATACGGAGGGTCCTTTGTGTGGGGATCAGCTGTCGGACGGCTGCCTATTTTTAGGATGGCAGATCCCGTGCTATGCAAGGGGAAGGCTGATGGTGAGAGAGGTGTGTGGGGATGCTGGTGCCTCTAGGCAGACCTCACCTGTCCTCCTGTACTGTCATTTATCCCACTCTGTGTCTGGATGGAGGTGTATAACTGAGCAGAGACTCAGTATTTACACACAGTCATGTCTGGTGATGGGTTTGGTCTACTTGCAGAAATGAAGTGGGATATGACAGCAGCACTTCTGTGTGCAGGTGTCTGATGTGTCTTCCCCACTGGCTGGCTTCAGCCTAAGCTAAGGGCAGGGACGGAGAAATCTCTGGGCCTTTTCACTTTCTCTCAGGGTTTGGGGAAAATGGGTGACCTCGGAAAAAGGTTAAAAAAAAAAGGTAACCTTTCCATGTTGTGCTTGAGGGGAACACTGTGTGAGTACAACTTGTATCAGACACCAGAGAGGCCAAGCCAGGTGTCTGAGGATGTAGTAAATGGGGTTTTATAAACTCCACTGCTCCACAGCTGTGTACAACACCATGTATCTTCCTGTGCCAGTTGCTCTGTTCTGCGTAGATGGACTTGTTCTTTTATGTCCAGGTGTATGGAAGTGCATCCATGTGTACAAATACAGATTTGGGTGTTCACTCATCTCCAGGCATGATCTGAAAGCTTTGCTTTCACTTGAGGACAAGTCATTCATTGAGCAAAACCAGTCTGTGTAACTTTTTTTTAATCTAACATATAGCATAACAAAGTTTTTTCCACCGGCTCGCCCCATGGATTCATCATCCACACTAGTGATGCTGAGGGAGAGGGAAAAGAGCCCATAGCTGCTCTTTTTTAATACTAAATCCTTGCAAGTTCTCTGACAGAGAAACCTCTCTGCCAACAACCTGCACACTTTCTTCACATGTGCTAAACTGCTCGAGGTGCAGCTGAATTTCTCTAAACAATAGGCATTTGTTTAAAAACATTTTGACGAAAGTGTTACAAATGTTTTGTGTTGTGTTTTTTTTTCCATAGGAAGTGAACGTTTATGTAAGTGTCTTTACCTGAAGTGGCGTTTTCAGTTACATGAAATTTACACGTACACATTCCTTTGTTATTTTTCTTACAAAAACGTTTACGTTTGTTTTGTTATTTTAAAGAAAGAAATATTTTCTCTGGATTGGGTTTGGGTTTTTTTTGGTCCTCTTTCTAGTAGATAATAAGAGAAAATAAGTACAAAGGAAAACCCTGCAACAATCCCTCAGAGAGAGGGGAATGGTTTTAAGCTGAAGGAGTATAGGTTTAGATTAGATATTCGGAAGAAATTCTTTACTGTGAGGCCCTGGCTCAGGTTGTCCAGAGAATCTGTGGCTGCCCTGTCTCTGGAAGTGTTCAAACCATGTTGGACAGGGCTTGGAGCAACCTGATCTAGTGGAAAGTGTCCCTGCCTGTGGCAGGGGAGTGGAATGAGATGGGCTTTAAGGTCCCTTCCAGCCCAAACCCTTCCAGGATTCTATGAACAATTCACCTGCCTCCCAAGCTTGTTGCTGGACATTCTGGATGCCTTTTTGAAGGCCCTTTCCTGTGGAAGGATCCTTTCTTCTACACCCAGCCCTGATTAGAAATTTAGTATTCTTGAAAAAGATTTCCTAAAAAGGAAGACAATTGCCATATCATCTAAAGCTTCTCTAAAAATACACAATCAAAGGTCTGGGGTGATCAGGGTGTAAATGTCCAGCAACATGCTATTGAGGTGGGGCTTGAAGAGGTGCTTGGTGTCAGCAGGAGCAAAAGCAAGGAAGACTATGGTTGCTTTATTTTGCTAATTGCATCCATCACCTATTGAGGCTGGAAAAATACAAAAATAGGAAATCCTCCGCTCTTAAACTGCCGTAATTGCTGCAGCAAGTGAAGCTTTGGTTTTTACCTGGTGTAACAGTTTGTTTATAACAGGAGTGACAAATGCCTGTAGTGCTGGGATGCAGTGGTGTTTGGATTGCCAGACCCCGGTGGGATACAGCTCCCTGCTCTCCTGCTCTGGTGGCAGCACTTGATGTCAGCACTCTGCTGTGTTACAGCTCTTCGTGGGAATCCTCTGGATTTGTGGAATGATAGAGAGGATGTGCTCTCCAAAGGGGCAATGTCTCAGAGGCTCCAAAGCCTCAAACTCCTGTCAGTTTTATGTTCTTACAGACTTCTGCCCCTATCCTGGAATAAACATACACATATGTACAAGCCTGGGAAGAGGAAGCAGGGTCTGTACCTAAAACCTCTCCTACACTGAGCCAGGAGCTCCTGGCTCATGAGTTTTTGAGGCAACTTCTGTGAAAAACAGGGCTGCCTGGGTGCCCCTTCCAAGCAGCCGCAGGTTAGCAGTAAAGCACAGAGCACTTTGTCAGCCTGGTGATGAAGCCTTGACATATGGGGATGTGATGGTCCTGGACTGCAGATCCCCTCAGAATAATGCCAGCCATCAAAAACAATAATGGGGGGAATGAGAAATTCAGGAAGGCAACAGCTCCTCTTTTGAAAAAACAAAACCTGAAACAACAGAAAAAGTCCCAAATCCCCAGCCTTGGTCTGGGGCAAAGAAACAGCAAGGGCTTGCCAGCACCAGTGGCTTGCAGCAAAGTCTCAGGGTTTGCAGAGCGGTGGCCAAGGTGTTACGTTTTTGACTCTAAATGAGGTTAATGAAAGTTGCATGCACTCAAATCCCCGTGCGCCACTTTGAAAATGCAGGAGCTAACAGTGATTATTTATTGATTTCATTTTGTCCCCCTGGCTCATGTGGGAGGTTGGAAGTGAGAGAGCAGCCGCCTGTGTGTGTGTGAGAAGGAGGGGGAGAAAGTGTGTATGGATACACAGAATGTAGGGCTGGCACCTGAGGAAGTTTGCAATTCCCCAGATTTGGGGATTTTTCCAAGCACCAGTTCGGATGGTCCACAGGGGGCCTGGCCTCTATGTGCCTGTGCTTCCATCCTCAACTACACAGCCGTCCTGGGCAGCTCGTTCCACCTCGCCTGCAAGCTGCCCAGAGCTGCAAAAACTGGCAGGGGAAGGAGGAACAGAGAGCCACTGGGTAAGCTTCACTCCACAGGGACACTGGGTCAGAAACCCAGAAAGTCTGAGTCATCATAAAGGTCAATTTTAAAAAATATTCCCCCCCTCTCTAATTTTTCAGAATCTCAGCCCATAAACCTCGGAGGTTCCTCAGGATGGAGGAAGGGTGACTCCTGGTTTACATGCAGCTGTCTGTACCCAAGCATGCCCAAAACATCTGTCATCGGTGGAAATGAGCATTGTTCTGGCAAGGCTCTTCTTTCTTTGCAGTAAAGAACAAGCAAATTTGCTTATTTGTGGTTAATGTGTGTTCCAGATGGACAGAAATAATACATGACACACACCCCCACTGTTGCCCAAACTACTGAAGCGCTGTGGAAGATGTTTGCAGCACAAAGACAAGCTGGGGAGATTGTTTAACTTACTGGTCTCCAGTTTGGAGCAAGTCCTTCAGCCACAATATAAATGCAACCTCCCAGCAAGACTAAACTTTCTCACAGAAATGAGCAAAATTCTCAGAGGAGAAGAGCTGTTCTCCTCTGTCCTCCTCCACTGAGGTGGCAGCCTCCATGACATCTTCTTGGTGGCCACTTTCAGGCCAGTGTTTGCCATGAAAGAGCAGATACAGACCCCTTGCTTGCCACTGCAGACAATGGTTTGCCCCTTGTGTTGGTGCTGTGGCTTGTATGCACTTTGTTTATCACACCAGTATGCCACCTATATATGCGAATTTTTGCATGGATGCTCTTGGTGAAGCTTGGCCAATTTTCCCACCTGTGCTGTTGCTAAAATTCATGAGAATGGGGGGAGTTCCCATCTTAGTGCCCTGATACTTGTTCAGTTTACCATTCCCCATGCTAAATTCAAACTGTTTCAGGGTTTTGTGTTGCCAAATCCTTTCTCTGTGAATTTTATAGGAGAGGAATAGAGGTTTCCAGAGGAGAAAGTCTGTCTTCCTACACTTCAGTTCACCTAGGAGATCTGCTATGAGGTGAGACATCTTTTCCTGCCTTATGAACTGCCTTTCTGGCAGCAGCGATGTGGTACAAGTAGTCTCAGTCAGGGCATGAGGAACAGAGGGGACTCTGCATGTGCACCCTTTTCCTTGCTGTGGAAGCATGTCAGTGGCTTTTCTGGCCCTTGTGCCCAGTGCAAGCTTCCTCTGTCATGCCTTGCAAAAAGTGACATGGAGAAAGGGGTCACTTTTCATGTTTCAAAAGGAGCTGGGAGGAGACAGAAAGGGGCAAAGTTAAATATCATTAGTGTCTTAAACCTGCGGAGTGACAGACATGTACGATGACCCTCCAGCACCTGTAAAATACAATTATTCTCAGAAGTGTCCCTAAATGAAGAAGTATTCTCTTAGCTGAGCTTTACCTTTCATGCCCTGGGTGATGTCCAGCCTCGCTGCCTCTACAGCTTCCAGAAACCTATTTTGCAAACTAAACCTGTGCAGTGCCCTTGCAGGCAAAGGGTTACTTGCTAAGGTGCAGCTCTGCCTAATTAAGAGTAACAGCATCTTTCCGTGCAGTGAGATTTGTTTTTTTGGAGAATTCATCATTCCAGAGCGTGACCCTGAAATAAATGCCTGGGCCGGACTTGGGATCCTGTGCATTAACGCTTTGCTCCAGCCTGGCCCCTGGGACCTGCTGCCTCTTGCTCCCAGCTGAGTCCTGCCCTGTGCTGTGATCCAGGCCCCTTCTGGTAGAGAACCACAGCCAGGGTGTCTCAGGTGTGCTTGCAGGTTGGAGCAGAAACAAGGCAAGGCCTCCATGTGTCTTATGGCTTTGACCCCAAACAATACGCTGACGGCATAAATTAGGAGTTGGCTCAGGCTCACTTGAAGCTCAGCCCAGGTCTGCTTGAAACTCAGCCTAATTTTTCCTGAAAGCAAAGCTGAGTGGGAGAGGAGTGCTGGGTCAGGGAGGGGGTGCTTGGCAGGTCACAGCTGCCTGAAGAGCTGCAGTTTATCAGCTCACAGCAATTATCAGCCCACAGAAGCAGGGCTGCCTGTATGTCTAATTTCTTGCCTATACGGGAGCATGCAGGTGATGGGCAAAGATGCCCTTGGCATGCTGGAGTGAGCTGGGGGTCACTTCTGGCTGCCTGTGGATCTAAACACAAACACCTAAAAATCCTCCCTGATCAACCCACCTGGGAAAATCTTGATTTTTTCCCTATTGCTGCCTTTCCACGCAGGTGCTATGTGCCCTAGCTGATGACTGCACCAGCTCCTTGAGGCAGTTCTCATCTTCGGCAGTGCTGCGGTGGGAGAGAGGCAGGGAGTGTGTGGACCCTTATTTCCCAGAAATGGAGAAGAAAAATGATGGGAAAAGTTTATAGAGGGGCTTACTGCTCTCTGGGTTAGCAACTGGGCCCTAAAATGGACTGTAATTTGGTGGGTTGGTCTATAATTCCAGGACAAGAGCAAGCAGCAAAGCTGGGAAAAAGCTTTCAAGCTGAAAAATCAAGTAGAACTGGTAAGTTCTCTGTGTCGGTGTGCTCAGCCTCCAGGTTCCTGTTGGGCAGGGGCTTTCAAGTGGAGGTAGAAAGAAACGTATGGGTGGGAGGGCACTTATGGAAACGGGGGAGCTCAGCTTATACTGCTCCAGTGCAGAGAATGGACACCCAGAGCTGTGTGAAGGGTGCTAGTGGGATCAGGGGCTGTTGTGTGCTTGGGGCAGAGGGGTCCAACAGTGCTTTTTGGCAGCTCTTGCCTCAGTAAAGCCCCTTTGGATTCCAGGCAAGCAGTTTCCACATTCTGCTTTCTGCAGTAATTTTGGTTTTATTGCCTCAGGGAGAGGATTCCTGCAAACAAGTGAAACACAGGCGGGGGGTGATAAAAGGTGCAAATTGAACTGGCCTCATGCAGTCCCTAGGAAGCAGCAGTGGATGAAGAGACTTCCCAGTCTTTTACAGCTCTCTCTTCTTTGTAGTAAATTGGGCTTGAGGTGTTACTGTAAGGAAAACAATAATTTTTTGATGGCTCCATTACGGTTGTGACCATCCCCCGTGGAGAGCCCTATGGACTGGTGTTTTCTGTTCATTACACCTCACTTTGCCAAGACCTGGTTTCCTGCTGGCAGCCTCATATCCTCCATCTTTGTTTTCTTTTATTTCCCTAAAAAAATAGGAAGGTAATTATTTTTTTTCTTGCACCCTTGCTTATCTCTCCTTACCAAGGGAGGGGTGCAAAAGTGGAGGGCAGCAAGGAATCCTAGAGCTCTCACCTCTCATGCCTACGGGCCCCTTAGATCTAGCCTTTACCCTTTTTTTTTCTGGAGGAAGATTTTGGGGGGAAAAAAGGAGGGAACGAAAGAGAGGACCTTCTACCCATCCCAGGGTCTGATGCTGCACCACATCTCTGACAGGAACCACAGTCCTAACAGGACACCTCTCTCTGCTTGCCTTGGGCTTCTCTTCAGCTTCAGGTCCTAGCAGATGCTTTGCAGACTTTCCACAAATGTTTGGGAAGAGAAGCCAAAGTTAGGCTCTTTTGGCAGCATTTCCACAACAAATCTCTAGCTCCCAGGGAAGATGGATGTTATTAACCCAAGCTGAGTCCATGGAGGGGTCCCCAGGCTGGTGCCAGGGGCTGCTGCAGGGGGGCTCGCCTCCAGCCGGCAGTGTAAACTGGGGAGGAGATAAAGGCAGTGGCTCTCCCCCATCCTTGCCAGCTCTTGTTCTCCACAAAGGGCTGAAATCCTGAGTAGCAGGAGCCCCCCTCCCTCCAGGGCTATCCACTTTCCATTTAGTGGGATTAAGGTCTGACCGTCCGCCCCTGTTTGTCTGGCCCTCCCCAATTTGGCAGGGCTCCTTGCTACTCGTTTCTTCTGGTTTTGGAGGCAAGAATGTCCTTACTGAGCTATGTCCAGGTTTCAAGGCTAACATTAGACAACAGGGAGGTGACTCAGTCCTTTTTGATACACGCTTCCATGTTCCCAGCTGGTGTAGGAAATAAACAGCAAGTGGTTAACATCAACAGTAAGACATATAGAAGAAAATGTTGTCCTAACAACATTAAATCTATGGTTTAAATTGGGCAATGGCAGGAAATTTGGAATTAAGAACGGACGCTTGTCTCACGCTTCTCCATTTGCCTTGGGAAATAAAAATAATTCAGGCACAAAGTGAATGAAATGGCACTGGAAATGCCATATTACTGCATTTCCTGGCTTTTATGGCAGAGAATGAAGAAGGAAGAATAAATGAGGTCTTTTTTGTCCTTCAGTTCAAAGTGATGGCAAAAAAATCCATCCAGGTCTCAAGAGTCAACAGAGACTGAGACCAGTGTTACTCAGTTTTATCATTGTGTTGTGTAGCCATGACACTAGAGAGGTTCTTGCTTTTGGGGGCAATTATTTGTTTCTTTTAGTTGAGCAGCTTATTGAGTTTTTTTTGGTTCAGCTCCACTGGGACTACTTGGATGCCAGAGAACAGGTTCAGTACAAAAAAACCCTCTCACATTTACTGAGGTACAGAGACTTCTGAAGGACAGGAATATTTCCAGATCAAAAATAAAAGTGAAGCTGTTGAAGTTCACTTGTGGGCGCTGTCTGGGCAGAAGGTCTGAAACTCTTGCACTATTAAAATAGGTCTGTAAGTCCTGTGTGTTCCTACAAAGTCACCTTCTGGTGCTCTAGTTGATGGCATGGAATGTTTGTTCAATGATCAGCTTCATGGAGGTTGCAGAACAAGAGATGCAGGATAAGGACCAAGAAAGTCAACTGAATGACTGAAAGATTCAGCAGTCTTTAACTACTGAGTTGTTTGAGTATTTCTGGAAGAACGTGCTGGTCCAGAGGTGTTAAGAAACCCTGTTGACAAAAAAGTAACTTCTGTAGACTGGAAATGCCTCATTCATAGTTCAGCAGCTAACTTGGGGGGTCTCTACTAATAGCTTGGTTCAGGGGATGTTCAGGTTTTTTCTCAAAACCTAAGAGTGGGGAAAAATCAGGTTTGAAAAGGATGTTGGCTGGGTCCTGGGTCAGGGATGCTGTTTTCTCCTGTGTCTCAGCATGGAGGAGGGGTTGATGAGTTTGGAACACAGACAGAAATACCAGGAAGGCCTTCAGCCTGGAAATGAGTCGTACACGTTACATCGTTTGCTCTTTATCCTCTTTTTTTTTTTTTTTTAAGAACTGTCTGTGGACATTTGGAGATTATGCTGTTAGCTGAACGAACAAAAGGGATTAATGTTGGGCTGGTTCGTTCTCCCACCCTCCACCCATTTTGGAATTCATTACCATTCATTGCCACTAACCGAAATAACATGGGGACCAGCCGTGCACAGCGCAGCTTCCTGTGTCCCAATTTCCCCACAGCGGCAGGCTTGTCCTTGGAGACCACCAGGCACGCAAGGGCAAGGGAAAGAAGGAGTCAGACTTCCCCAAAACAGCTTGGTCATGCCAGGATCCCAAAACACAAGGCTAGCATCCGTCCTGATTCCTTTTTACTAGAATCAATAAGGGCTGAGGGATGTTAATTTTATCTTTGCCTGTATGTATTTAAAGGTGTGCGTGTGCACACATTTAAATGCACATATGTCTATGGGAAAGGTTTGAGCTTGGCCTTGTCCCACTTCTGGGCACAATGTCAGTTGAGTTATAACCAGAGTCTCCTACAGTCCTGAAAACGACCTTCCTGTGACCTTTTCTCCTTCCTTCCAGAGTCAACTGGAGAAGCCACCCCTGAGGGTCCTCTCTCCTGCCACCACACATTGGAGGTACCAGCCTGAATGAGAGCAGATCATGGAAGAGTAGCTGTACATTTCCAGATGCCAGGAAGGATGAAAGCAAACCTTCTTCCACCAGAAAGCAGCTAAATTCCCTGGAAGTGCTACAGAGGATCCAGCCTGTCCTGAGTGTCCCACTTGCTGTCCCATAGGTGTTAGACCCATGTCAGAGTTCCACTGGTATCTGCTGGCAGGGAGCACTCTGCCTTTGTGTGGGGTGGCAGATGGGATGTCACATCTGAGCCTGTGGGTGTCTGGTGACATAACTCCAGGCAGTGTATGGAGACAACCATCTCCCTCTGCCATCAAGCAGAGGGAGCAAGCAAGGGAGCTGCTCCTGCATGAGATGAATCACTCATGAGCCCACCAGAACCTTAGAGAGATCCTCAGTGTGTGGATAAGTCACATTTTTTATGTGTAACACCAACTTTCACCCCTGCTGACCCTACCTGCAGCTGAGCTGAGTCGTGACCAAGAAGGTAGTGAGGTCCTGGAGAGCAAAGCCAGCACCCAGCTCCCATGCTGGCATGTCATGGGGATGCATTACATCCCCTCCAGCACTGGGGGCTGTGGTAACCATCCTGCAACACTCACCACTGCAAACATTTTGGTATGCAACTTGAAGTGGTCTGGGAATTCGGCTGCCTCTGGGCCATGGTGTCTGAAACAGGGGTCTAAAAAATTGGTGTGCATGCACTCTGTGGCTGCTCAGAAAATGCTGCCGATGGAGCCAAATTCCTTCCTCCAACTTGCATGCAAACAAGCCACTAATTTCACTGCCAGTTGAATGTGCATATCTGAGGGCAAAATTTGGCCAAAATCCTTTGAGCAGAAGTTTTGGCATAATCACTCAGCAGAAAAAGGGTGGGAATTGCAAGTGGCATTTTGCAGAGAAAGAAGAGAGGAAAAAAAATAGAAATCAAAGCATTGAAAAGCTTTCCAGTAACAAAACTCTTCTCAGTCCTTTAAACAGCACAATAGCTATTGATGGATAAAAAATAAAACAGGACGGCGTATCCTCTTGAATTTATTCTGGTCCCAATGGGCAGTCCTTGGCATTTTTTTTGGAAGAAACCTTTGATTAAACACGTCGTCCAACGTGGAAAGACACAAAGCATGTCATAAAAGCAATTTGTAAAATGTTCTGGGAGACACACCAATGCTGTCAGGGCTGGGGAGCTGCTTAGCTTCACTTTGATTTACAGATAAATACAGTGTGTCTGGGGCTCCCAGTTGCCGACTGCGCGGGCGAGCTCCCGATTACGTGCTGTGTTCTGACTCCATGGGATTAATTGGGACCACCGGGAAGCGTGGCAGCGAGAGTAACCTTCCTGATTGCATGTTGGTGTAAGAAGTAAGGAGGAGAGTTTGCGTGGAGAGGTGGGGCTCAGCTTCTCCCATCATGGGACTGGGGACATAGAGTAAGATGAAAGGTAAAGAGGATATTGTAAAATTAGGATTTTCTGGATGTTCCCACACAGGCAGAGCTCTGAGTATTGAACATGGCTGTATCTCCCTGGTTTTTAACTGTGATGCATATTATAGTGGTTTTGGGGGTTTCTTCTGGGAATTGAAGTGAAGCAGGTGCCCAGTTGAGATATTTTGTTTTCTGTGGCATGATGAAACCCATGTGAGGACATTTGCCCTTCAAGCCCATGATTCAGGAAAACACATGTTGGAGTGGCCTAGAGGGGGCTGGGGGGGACCTGGCTTTTATAGATGGGGGGCTGGGGGTGTCCATAAAAGAGGGAGGAGGTTTTCTGGAAATGCAAGTGCAAAGGTAACTCATGCAGAATAATTAACTGGCGCTCTTATGGTTGTTAATTACTTTCCCTCTGGAAATGGCAGGCACTTTTCACAATGCTATTGTACTTCAATGTAGAGGCTGGGACACAGCAGGAGTGTGCTTCAAGTGTAAATAAACGTCAGCTTTTGGTACAGGGTGAGTTTGGCAGAAAAGCTGTTCTTGTAGGAGCAGGGAAGCCAGGAGGATATGCCATGGAAAACAGCTTTGTGCTGAGGCCTGAGGGTTTTTGGTGTTGGCTATTTTGTTTTGTTTTTTTTTAATATGTCTCAGCAAGGTTATGAAAAAAAGTACAAGTGGATCTGCTGAAAGATTTGTAATATTGAAGAGAAAACCTCACGTCCAACAGATGGAAAGAGAAGAAAATACACTCTATGTGTGCATGTGGAGAACAGGGGTGAGGTGAAATTAGCTTGTAAGAGCAAGAGTTACTCATAGGTGATACTTCACCACCCCATCTTATATCACTCTCGTGGGTCAGGCCAACTCTGCACAGGAATGTGATGGCGTGAGCCCTTACCAGCAGAGAGGAGCTGTTGAGTTTTTGTCCAGGGCTCGGTTTCTGAATCCAGCTCTAAGTGCTCCTTGATATGCAGCAGGTCTGGATCCTGATCTCCACCTTGCTGAGGTCTCTGATTTTTCTAGCCCTGATCTTCAGCTTGCAACTCCTGCCTCCTGCTCCTGGTTTTGGCCGGGGAGGTTAATCCTTGGCTCTCCAGCTTGCATATGAGTGCACGGCAGTGGGGATGTGCGTGTTGCCTCTGTGCTTTTTGCAGGCAGCAGTGTTGTGATGAGGCCAGCATGGTATTTGCTAAGGTTACTGTTCCTGGTTTGGCTTCTGCACTGGTATCCATTGTGCTTACTGTGGGAGGGATTCTCCTTTTTTGATTTCAGGCAAGGAAGCATGCAAGTGCAGATAAGTACCTTTTCCTTATCATGCAGAAGTGAGCAGAAATCCCTGGGAAAGATGAGAGCTCATTGCAGGAAAACATGAACAAAGCCAAGACAGCATCACCTTACGCCTCTTGCTGCCAGCAGGGTCTACTGACCTAATACAGGAAATTGCCAACAGGGAAGAGGCATTTTGAGGGACACTTCTGGTTTCCAAGGCTTGGGAAGTAGTGTGTGAAAGCACCTCCTCACCCCCAAGGCAGAAAACCACCTTTACCATTGTACCATTTCTTGAAGTCAGGCACCTTGGAGGGATTTGTCAGTGGGTTGCTATTCCAGACAGGTTTCTGCAACGTTTCTCTACCTCTTACATAGATTCTCTGACCCCAGCCATAGGGACTCTCCTTGGTGCAGCTGGAGCAGGAGCAGCCATGTGCAGGGAATGCTGGATGCCCAGGCTTTGCCACTGGAACCTGAGGTAACGGTGCAGGCACTCACTGCCTGCCTTCCCCATGGCTGTTCTTAGCATCATCATCAAAAACTGAGCAATGACACCTTTCCTCGTCCCTCCTTCCCCTTTTTTTCCTTCTGAAGAGGCTCAAAGAGCGCGGGTCCCTTCCGTGGGTCTCCTCTCCACCAGCTCACCTCCCTCCCTGCCCTCAATTGAAGGCAGCTGCCAGGAAATGTTTTTGGTGTTTGGCTGAAGTGAAAACACATGGAGGTGGGGGGGAAATGAAAGGCAGCCTTTACGACTTAATTTCTGTCATTTCGGGAAACTTGGGTTGAGGCAGGGAGAGCGGTATATCGAGCATCGAGTGTTTGTGTGCACAGGGTGAGACGCTCAGAAGATGGTGGCTTTGTCTGAGGCGAAGCGCCACAGCCCTCAGTGGTCCCTGTGAAGAACTGGGGCTGCTGCTTGAGCACAGACACCAGTTTATCCCAAGCATCCAGACCACCAAGGGTGAGCATGTGCCCTCTGCCCAGGGCTGTCAGTGGGGCTGAGAGATCTTTGAGGAAAGGCAGGAATTCCCAGGGATGATAGTGAGGTTGAGGGGTCTCTGTGAGGGGAGGTGGGAACTGCCTGAGGATGGCAGAGGGGCTGAGGGGTCTCTGTGAGGAGACGTGGAAACTGCCCAGGGATGGCAGTGGGGCTAAGGGGGTCTCTGTGAGGAGATGTGGAAACTGCTCGGGGATGGAAACAGTGTTGAGTGGTCTTTGTGGGGGATGACAGGAACTGCCTCAGGCACGACGAGTTCCAGCTGATTCTGGCGGCTGCACAGCCCTCACAGCCTGTTGGTGTGGTGCCTTTTGGAAATTGAGGTAAAAAAGGGAGAAAATGTTGGAAAACGGAGAGGAATAATGGGGGGGGGAAATGAGGAACAGCCCAGTGAGCACTGGGGGGTGGAGGAGGAGGTGGTGGTCCTCCCCTGCCTCCTGTGGAGACGCCCTGAAGGGGCAGGTCTGTGCCCGCCATTTTCTCCCTGTTGTGCTGAGGCGATGTGTGGGTGACAGCTGGGCACCGCTAACACAGCACAGCCTGAGCTTGGCTCATGTCATTTATATGAGGAAAAGGAGGAAAACAAGCCCAGAACCGTGAGTTTCATCTGTATGGCTGTGAGTTCAAATGACAGACCCCCGAGGTGTCAGCTCAAGCCCTAGTGGACACTAGTTCATGCTGCTGAGTCCACACAAGGCTTTTAGTTCGGTTTCCTCACTGAAAGAGTATCAGGGGAGGTGTTTGTGTGGGTTTTTAGTTTCATGGCACTAGATGCTCTGATGACAACCCAGGTTTAGTGCTGAAGCTCACAGGTTTCTCATTTTCTGGGGCAAGAATGTGTTTTGTCTACGTAAGGAGGAAGAAAAGTTGCTTTGGCACTTGCAACTGATAATGTATTTTTTGAGACAACCGGTTTTGACTATAGGCTAGATTTGATAGGTTTGTGCAAAGTTAAATGAAGATAAGATAATTTTATTGCTATTGTGATGTAAACCGAGACACAGCTCTGCCAAGAAAGGTATCCCTCCCTCTGGTATATTGTAAACTCACATACAGTTTATGAATGTGCAGATTAGCCAGTTTAGGGCTAAAAGGGGATATTGAAGACTACTACTTTGGATCATTCATTGTGGTTTTGTCCTTGGGAGGGTGGGAGAATGAGGCAGCTTGATGGACTGATTTGCTGTTAGCACAGCCATGGCTTTTCACCAGAAACAATATTTAACTGCTTACTGGCTGGCTTCAAACTGAAAGAGGAGAGATTTAGATTAGGTATTAGGAAGAAATTCTTCCCTGTGAGGGTGGTGAGGCCCTGGGACAGGTTGCCAAGAGAAGCTGTGGCTGCTCCATCCCTGGAAGTTTCCAAGGCCAGGTTGGACAGGGCTTGGAGCAATCTGGGATAGTGGAAGGTGTCCCTGCCCATGGCAGGGGGTGGAATGAGATGATCTTTAAGGTTCCTTCCAACCTAAACAATTGTGGGATTCATTCTGTGACTCTATGCACTTCCAAACACCGCTCCACACAACAACCCTTGTTTGGTAGGGTAGCCCCAAGAAATCAGTCAGATGAGGATATTTAATGAAATAAATTCCCTGAGAGAAGGAGCTTTTGATCCACAACGGATGCTTCTTGACATGGAGTGGAAAAAAGTATTAGACTGCTGCTGCAAACCTGGCTCTGTCTATATGAAGGCAGAGCAAGAAGAGAGAGCTGGTGTGTGGCAGGCAACAGCTCAGCATTAACAGATTGATAAATATGCCTGCCACCGAGAGGATACCATTGACAGAAATTGCAGACAATTAGTATAAATAGTGGAGGTGTGAACTCCAAGCCAGGCTGGGATTTTTCAGTGACTGTTGCCAGCAATGGGCTGTGAGGACTCTTGCTGGTGCTGAGACACATCTGACATAGACACAGCAGCATGGCTGGCCAATATGCTTTTGTCAAAAAACATACTTTATTTTTCATTATTTCTTTCTGCATTTGGGCATTTTTTTTTATCAGAACCATCACTGTTTTCTTTCATTTTTCCAAAGGCACCAAACAAACAAGCCTTTAAAGTGAAACAAGTCCGAGTTTTCTTTTCCCTCAGGAAATTTGTTTTCCATATTTTCAGAAACCAGTTCTTGCTAGTCCCTGCTGCTAGGCCTCTCAGGCCTGTGTCAGGGGAGCATCAAAGGGGACAGGGCCTGGGAGGAGCTGTTTACAATCTGAGAGTTTTCAGGACCAGTTTTGGGTTCACTGGGCTGCAGTTTCCACACTTTCCAAAATGCTAGTTTTTGGGGAGAATCGTCTGAGTTTGGCTTGGATCTTACTGTATAGCTGCCTAGTCCTTCAGACTTTTCAATTTTTTAATTTAATCCAGTGCAGCAATCGAGTATCAGCCCTGGAACTCTCTTGCACACCTGCAGTGATTGCTCATAGTTTAACATGTCAGTCCTTCTGCATATGTTATTTTTTTCACGTCTGCTTTTGCACACATTATTTGATTTACTCTGCAGAGAAGTCCAAGGACTTGGCCACAGCAGCACAGGAGTCCAAGGCAGAGCCTGTTAAGACCACAGTGTCCTTTGCGAACTCAGCCAGGAAAATATTGCAAGCCTGCAAATATCCTAAACAAACAGAGGGCAGTTTCAGAGAGATGTGGGCAGGGGAGTGAAACCAAAACAAACTACTCCTTTAAAGTAATATATGGCCCTGGTCTTTGCTACTGTGGATTCTGTGTAATTGTTTGGGCCGGAGCTGAAGTGGCTGTAAAGTGCAACCACTCAGATTTGATGGTGGTTTACACTTCTTTGCTAAATGTGCATCCCTACAAGAGGTACTGGGAAATGGAGACTCAGGAGATGCGTGGGCACTGTTAGGCTGTGTAGTGGAGACCTGGCAGCAAATCTGCCGGTCTCTGCTGGGTGTTGCTCAACACCTTGGCTCTCCCACACAAGAAATGTGCCTGGCTGAGCCTCTCCATCCAAGCCAGCCACTGTGGTCCTGTTCTTGTGTAATGCAGTGCTCGCTGTGAGGCCCATCAGGCCTGAGTCCACCCAAATGCTGCAGCACTGGCTTTTAGGTGTGGGCTTCACAAAGTCTTCCAGGAATGATCTTGCCCATCCACAGCATGACTGACATTCATCTGATCTTCTTTGCAAGCTCTGATTGCCCAGAGATGATGGCCCCAAGTAAGCTTGTTCTCAACCTTTCCCCAAAAAGCTAATTTCAGTTCCATGCATGTTGCTAGGCTGACAGAGCCCCTGAAAACATGAAGATACTTAGGAAGGGCACAGAGGCATTGAAATGGGATGGTTGTTCTTCTATCAGCTTCAGAGCATTAAGAGTGAGGGAGGCTTACTCATTAGTGTCCCTATGGGCTTCTCAGGTCTCCCTCAGCACCACTCACTGCCTTTCCCTGGACGACACATGGCACACGTCTCTTGGAAGTGTGAGTTGAACACGAGCAGGCTTTTAAATACTGTCCTGGTGACAGGAGCCTTTCCAGATGATGATGAGGATGTGTTTGTGGGTACCATGAGGTTCAAGACTTGCAAGGTAAGGGTTTGATAACTCTGGCTTGAAACTCTTTGTGGTTGACGGTTTATTCATCTTCTTTTTTTTTCCTTGACCCTGGTCAGCAGTTTATCTTAAAGCAACTTATAGTAGCCTTGTTTCCCTGCAGAGGAAAGGAAGAAAGACTCAATGAAAGGCATTCATTGGTCACCAAAGGCCACCAAGCAGCAGAGTGGCATACGTGGGAAAAACACCAAGTTGCCCATCCATCAGGCCACACAGCCCTAGAATTATATGTGCCTTGTAACAGAAAGGCTAAAAGGACAAAAAATGTCACGGGGACTGAGAGGAAGCCCCAGACTGTCTATCTGAGCTCTTGTGTGAGCTTACACCAGCCACTGCTGCAGATGATGGGTATCTTCCAATGCCGTTTCCCTACAAGCGGTCAGCCCCTGGCATTGCACCTGCCTCTGAGATAAAGTTTGTTCATCTCAGCCTGAGCTGCTGTTCCCAGCAGCTCCCCAAATTGGACACAGGGAACAGGGCAGCTCAGAGACCTGCTCCCAGCCACATTTGGGGGCTGCCTCAAGGCACTTGCCACCTCACCTCACTAGCCCTCAGCGAAGCAAATGATAGCTCAGGCTTGTCGCTGTCAATGGCAGCATTTTAACACCCTGTGGCTGTCAGCAATGTGAGTGTCCCGTGTGTAACGTGCCACTGGCCAGACCCTGGCTGTAACCTAAACCAGGATTGAATGTATCCTTGATTCTGCCCCGGCAGGACACAAGAGGATCTTGTGCTATTCAAATGCAAAAGCAGCATGGTGTTTGCTTTCTTAAAATTGTTTTTGATTTGGGTTGGTGTTAAAACAGGTTGAGCAAGCCCAGCAGAGAGAGTCACTCTTGAAAAAGGCAATCTGAAAGGACTTTCCCAGGGAGACCAATCCCTAATCCGGCAGTTACAAAGCTGCTGCAGCTGTCGAATAGGCTTCTAGGAAAAACAACAGGACAGCGAGGCAGGGCTGAAAGCTGAAGTGATACAGGTGATGGAAAGCGATGCTGCCTCACCAGGAACTGAAGTGACCGTTAGCTGTAAAAAAAACAAATTGTATGCCAGGGCATGATTTGGGACCTGAATGTACTGGGATATCTGCTGGTGAGTGCAACTGGGTTTTCCATCTGGAAGGCATGACCCAGAAGCCAATTTAAAGTACAAATTAGATCTGTCTCCTCCCTGAAAGGAGGACAGGGTGGTTATATAATATAAAGGACATATATGCAATAAGGACAGGGTGGTTATATAATATAAACCATTCTTGGTAATTTAGTGGTCCCGAAACAACAAACAAGCCAAGAGGGGAAAAAAAATGGTTTGCAGAAGAATTCAAAGCCGAAAGAGCTGGACTGAGGAATTCAGTCCATATGATCCGGCAGAGATGTGTGCTGCTATTCCTGTACTTCTTGAAAGGAAACTGCCACCAGATCCTCTGCTATTTTCTGTCTGCAGGGCCCTACTGATAGGCGTGATATTTCAGCCTCCACGCTAACCCCCCATGCTCCAAATGTGCAGGGACAGTTGTGTGCTCAGCCCAGCAGCGTTCTCCGGTGTGCCCGTGAGAGGCAGCTCTTTCCTTGCAGACGTACAGCAGAGCCCTCGGGAAAGGCAAACCTCTGCGGATCACATGGGTTGTGTCAGCTTTGCCCTGATCCATTGCAACATCCACTGACATGGGCAGGATGGGCATTTCAGGAAGAATGTCTTCACCGAAAAGGGTCGTCAAGCATTGGAACGGGCTGCCCAGGGAGCTGGTGATCTCATTCCTGGAGGTGTTCAAGAAATGACTGGACACGCACTTAGTGCTATGGTTTAGCTGGACAAGGTGGTGATTGGTCATAGGTTCGACTCAATGATCCTGGAATTCTTTTCCAACCTAAATGATTCTGTGATTCGCAAGGTGGGTGGTGGGCAGCAATGCCTCCAAAGAAGGGGTTCCATGCTCTCTCCCTGCTGACCCCTTTTAAACAGAGAAGTGTATTTTATTCACTGCATTTGTAGCTGCATATGGTCAAATTAAAAAAAATATAATATTCTGAGCCTGAAGGAAGTGAACCACCATTTCAGGTGAATCCTTCAAGGACCATTGCAAGGTGTGTTTACTACTTAATATTGGTCTACTAAGTATATATGCTTTACTCCCTGCTGTTTGAAATCAGCAACAGGCCTCTCAAATTCGAAGCAGGTATGAAGCACTCACACAAAGTGGATAGCACTGGTTTATTGAGGAGAAAGAGGAGGAATGTTACAATGCATCAAGATGCAGTTTCAGATGCCTGTGGTAAAAATGGGGGACTTGGCTTTTCCGTGTAGAGACTGAGTTTTGTGACCAGAGGACCTAGCTCTCCCCTCTTCTCATTGGGACCTGTCATAATGGATTCCCTTTTTCTAGACTGGCATAAATCTGGAGTGACCACACTGACGTCAAGCTGCCGTGAGACCTAAGTGCCAAAGACTAAGGAGGCTAAAAAGAGCTTTTTTCCATTGACTTTAATGAGTCCCAAGCGAGAAGAACTGGACCCTTTCTCTTAAAACAAGTTCATTTATTGGCACTCAGCTTCAGACATGTCCCTTGGGTGCCGAGCCTGATGGGGATGCAGAGCACTGACACTGCACATCCTGGAGCACTGCAGCCATTGTGTGAACTGGTCTTGCCAAGTGTGCCTTAGGGATGGAAAAGCATCTTTCCATAGTCCCCTTGCAATGCTGCTAAAAGGAGACAAACCCCTGGTGGCAGGTAAAATCCCAAAAAGCTGGAAGAGACTCCATAGGTGGCTGAAGGTTTACTGATAGAGCTGCTTTGAATAAAGCAGGTTAACTACCCTGCCAGGAGGGTTTACATCAGGTGCTGAGAAAGCAACTGTGGTGGGAGCCATGCTGCTTCCTGACACCATCAATCTGCTTCCAAGGATGGCAGCTCATGTCCTTCCTGCTTTGCTTTGGCTTTGCTCTCCCTCACACTGGAGTGCCGGGGGGATCCGCAGGGAACTGCGGCGTGGGAGGCAGAGGGCACAAGTGAGGGCTTTGCCCTGTGCAGGGGAAGCACTGGCGTTGCAGAAGGACATTAGCAGTGCTCCTTGTCTCCTGGCTTTCCTCTGCGAGCAATTTCCAGGGAAATTGAACCCGACTCCGCTCCATTAGCCACTAACCTCCTGTCCGCCGGGCCTGTCTTTTGCATTACGATGGAGCAGAACTGCTTTGCTCGCTGCTGTCAGGGTCTGAATCAGCTTTGATAAAAGACCAAGTGCTGGAGTGAGAGGAAGTATTTACCCAAAGTTGTTTTCAATTTCCTGAGCTTGCTGTATCCATTCTCCTTCACTTCTGGACTCCAAAACAATCAGTCTTCTAGGGGAGCCTCGCTTCATTATTTTTGCTTCCCCTAGTGCAGTTGACACTTGGTCTGGGTTTCCCAATCCTCCCAGCTCTGATTCATTAACTTCAAAGTCCATACAAAGCTGCTGCGGGTTCCCCGGCTGCTTGCACAGGGATCCCCGCCTGCCCCGGCACTGTAGGGCTTGGTTTTCCTAGACAGAGCTGTGACACAACTCTGCCAGCCTCTGCACATGCATGTGGCATCTGGTCTGCCCTGGGCAGGATTTTGGGGTTTCCAGATCACCCTATAGCGTGTTCACCCCACGTGTGGGCTGGTTGTCCCAGGTGGGTGGCAGCTTGAGCCTGATCTGCATCTGTCAAAGGTGAAGGGTTATTTTAGCGATGTGTGTGGAAATAGGCAGTGGAGGATTAATGGAACTCTGTACCTGGCAGAGGTGAGGGGGAGGCAGGATAGCCCAGCTGTGCAGTGAGGCTAGAGGCATTCAGCAGTAGCTTCACACCAAACTGTTTAATGGTAAACCCAAATGCAAATCAGTGCTCTGGCTTATCAGTCCCTCTCGTGCCAATGCACCGCAGGGAGCACCTCGGTGCACCAGTAACTAACTGAGCACACAATGCCTGAGCTTGGCCTTACCAGAGGGAGGTTTTCTGCTCAGCAAGGAGCTGAGGGGGAGTTGCTGTTGGGAACAGAGGAGCTTTTCTCCGGAGTCTCAGCCTTGTCCTGGAGAACATTGTGCCCTACTGATTTCATGCCTGAAAATCTCACCCTTATTTTTCCACCTGGCTGAGCAGATTTGGAATGTTCAGTCTGAGAACCTCTTTGCTACAGCTAATGCTTTGTACTGCTCTAGCTGTGCTGAGAGCCTGTGATGGTGCTCTGCATCAGGGGTTTCCCAGGTTCACCAAGAGTTTCCAAAGCAGCTTTCCCAGTGTAGGCACATCTCGGTCCTGAGCAAAACGCATCTCCCACAGGCTGCTGTGGGAATTTTTAAGCTTGCAACATATTGGAGAATAGTACTGTAAGGGTGGAGGCTTTTTCTTGTCTTATTTGTAGCAATGTTGTTCCTTTTAATTTACCATCTCTTTCCCATCCAGGCTCTGCAGGAACCAAGATAACAGCGAAAAACAGGCTAGAAGAGATGACCTTCTCTGCAGACTGCAGCAGCATTGAACACAACCCATTAAAAATCAGCTCCAAACACGGAGGAAAAAACCCAACAACAAACAAAAAACCCCAAACCACTGCTGAAAAGAAGTAAAACATCTCCATGTGAAATGCTTCTTGGCTGTGAAATGCTTTTTCTGTGAGAAAAAAGTTCCTTCCGCCATGAAGAAGGGTGCAGAGCCTGGTTTGCTCAGAGCCATTCCTCTCGTCATCTGAACAAAAGGTGAGAGGTTAGTTAAAAACACAGGGAGAAGCGTGGGCAACTTAACTGTGTGTGTCCACCACTTGCTGCCTCACTGTCCTCCTGCAAAGCCTTCCCTCTGCGGGGGGTGCGGGAGAAGGGGTGGCCTTTCAGAAGGATTGGCCCCAAACCGTGCACAACCCGGGTTTGTTTCACCCTCCCTTGGAGGCTGTGAGCCAGCCTCTGCAGGAGCTGCTGGTGGCTGCATTCCCACCCTGACGCAGCCCAGCTCTGCTCGGTTGTTCTCACACAGCTCCGGGGACAGGTTCCCACCACTGAGGCTGCACGAAGCCAGTTTGGCTTTGATGGGAGGGAGGCAGCAATGAGCTCAGGCATTTCAGGGTTATGAAAATATAAACCCCCAACCAGATACTACTAACTCTGTTTCTTCCCTATTTTCCTTGCTGCTACCAATACTAGGAGTTCATATTGTGCAGTGAGCCCCTTTGTTTTGTAGGAAACCAAGTGATTGAAAACAGCCATGATATTACTATGCGTGGACAGTACATTTTTTCCATGTATTTTCATAACTCTTTTCCCAAAGGATCAAATGTGTCTTTATTCTATAACTCTACAATGGGTTAGAGCAGCTCCTCAGGCGGGAATTGTTCTGCTCCATAGGCTACTTAATACTTCCTATAAACAAATGCCAAATTGGGTAGGTAATACTCAATATTACTGACCTTCCTAGCAAAGTATGTGTAGCTGCCCATTAGAGAGACAGGGGTGGAGATACCTATTGTGAACCTAGGGCTAAAGATGACAAAATACTGGTTGTGGGTGTTTCTTTTTTGTTGCTGTTGGTTTTTTTTTTTTTTTTTTTTTTTTTTTTTTTGTTTGTTTGTTTTGTTGGGGTTTTTTGAGTTGTTTGTTGGCTAATTTTTTTTATTTTATTTTTATAAAAAGCAAGGGGGTGTGTTCAGCTGCATTTCCCACAAAAGAAATGCATGGAAGCTTTGATCTCAGACCTCTATTGTAACTTAGGCATCTCTGCTACCTAAGCTAAAATCTATCTAGTTGAGTTTCACAATAATGCTATAGGATGTATTTTTAAGCTTGCATTTGCCTGCTTGCTTTTTGTCCCTAGTTAACACTATGTAATTCTCTAAATATTGTCTAAACTTGAGCCATGACATCAAGACTCTTCATCAGAGCAGGACCTTCACAGTCCTTGGGATGGGAGGTTTCCACTCTGTTTGCCCTTTGAGAAAGAGCTGCTTGGGGCAGACAGGGCACTGGTGGTGCCCCATGGGGACCCTAGACCAGTGGCAGATGCTGCCAAATTGTTGTGGAGGTGACATTACCCCACCATAAGCCTGGCAGTCTCTGGGACATAGAGCAACTTAGGATGAGGGAAGGTCTGTGACCAGGAAAGGAAAAAAAAAATGACTAAATCTCTCTGCCTCAGTATCCTATTTGTGTGAGAGCACTATAGCTGTTCCTCACAAGGACCTTGAAAACTGATGTGAGTTTTTCTATTCCCCCACTGCTGTTTCTCTCCAGCAACCCCCCTCAGACATCCTACTCTCACTGCCTTGCCTGGGAGGGACACGGCTGCGCTCGCCTCGGCCCCTTGCAGTGCTCCATGTGAGCAGCATTGTGCAAAGGGACAGTCTGCAGACCATGCACTTCCACTTGCAAGAGTCCTCCCCTGGCCTCGTTTTTCTACTCTTCTCCCTCCTCGCCTTTGCGCTCAGAAAACATCTGTTTCCAGATGTTGTTCTTGAGTCTAATAAACGCAGCGAAAGGCCTTGAGTTAATATATTTACAATAGCTGGAGATGTCGGCTGCTAGTTAATGGCTCATCGAGCTCACTAAGACCCCCACGTTTCCTGGGCGGGGGGAGGACAAGAACAGAAAGGAAAAAGAGAACTGGGGTG
The DNA here is from genome assembly GCF_003945595.2 of Pipra filicauda. Lineage (NCBI taxonomy): Eukaryota > Metazoa > Chordata > Aves > Passeriformes > Pipridae > Pipra > Pipra filicauda. The sequence goes on from NW_024104361.1 coordinate 146,470, forward strand.
GGGTTTTTCCTCCCTAGTAAATGACCTGAAAAGGGGAAGTTCTCCTCAGACAGTTTTGGAGGTCGCTGGTGGGATTGAGCACACAGCCATTTCCATGCAGTTGGCTTCAACTTCCACTTAGTAACAGGAAGGGCACATTATTTCTTTAAGGAAAGGTTGTGCTTAAAGCGAAGGAAGGTGAGGAAAGCCTGCTGCTATTATCCACCCCTTTCCAGGCCAAGTGAAGACGAGCTGTAGATACCTGGCAGGCTTGAACTGTGCTTATAGAAGCAAGAACCTCATCCATGCGCAGCTCTTCTATTTCTGGCCTGTGGCATGGAGTGGTTCATGTCCACAGTGCCTACCTTGGGTCAAAGAGGGTCTGTTGCAGTGATACCACATTGTGCCCTGCCTTACACATTGTGCCCCTTTATGAGCATTGTGTGTCCGTTGCAGAGCAGTGCTGGGCAAACTTTGCCCACATACCAATGCCCCCTAGAAAGCTGAACTGACAGTGCCAGCAACAGACTGAGCGAGCCAGAGGCTTGCCAAACTCTTTGTCACTGATCAATTGCCCCAGTGCCATGTGCTAGATGGGAAACTCTTTCGCTGAACAGAGGAATTCAGCTGCTTTGGGAGGTATATATGGTTATATTTGCTCCAGATATCATTGTATGTTTGTGCTGAGGTCCATAACCGCCCCAGAGGACCTCCTAGAAGTGGCGGAAGTGTGTGGTTACTGTCGTTGTAAAGAATTGCATCAACCTCCCTGAGGAGAGAGGGATACAGCCTCAAGCTCAGCATATCGAAGGCGGTCCAAGAGTCACCGGTCAGTGAAATCACTCCTGATTGTAACGGAGCATCTGCTTCTACTCAACGAGCCTCAAGAGACACAAACTTGCAGGAGGTTTCAGGCCGGCACCCACCTCCTCAGGGGCTGTGGGGAGAGCTGAAGGCTGAGCTGTGCTCACCTCGTGGAGCGATGACTCCACATGCTGGGGCCCGTCCCTGGAGGCAGCTCATTTGTCGAGCAGCGCTGCAGACGCGACATGCGCAGTTGGCTCAGGTTCGGAGCTAAATTAGTCCATTTGTATTGGCATGGGATGACAGGGCTCCTTAATGCCTCATGGGTAGAAAAATTGCCCTCCTGCACATCTGCAACTAAGGCTTCCGCATGAAACCCGGCTGAGTGCGGCTCTCCAGCCTGCGGCATCCATGACATACCCCCTAAATGAGCTGATCAGCTGGAGAGGGGCTGGTGGGGAGGCAGGAAAAGGCACTTACAGAGTCATTCAGCCGATGCTTGTGTCTGGACAGCAGGGTCTCTATCACAAATAAGAGCGAAAGAGCAGAGACCTCTCCTCAGCCAGTGTGGGGAAATGAGATGTAGACACCCAGCAGATTTCTGTTTTCAGCTTAGAGGGTGGCTTTTTGTGATTTTAGTGCTTAGACTGGTATAAAGGGGAGATAGAGAGAGACAGCCTGAGGTGAAACAATGTATAACACAGGCAGGTAGCTGCAGTCATCAGTAGCTCAAACTCAGTCTTAGTGTTCTTCATCACTCTCTAGGATGCTCAGCACCCCAGTTGCCAACTGACATTTCCCTGATCTCTGCTTCCCAAACACTGCATCATCAGCCTCTAAGCATCTCCTCTTCATTTCTTGCTGTCTGCTTATTTTTTGTGATTGCAGATGGTATCTTCGGTAACTCCATGGACCGTGGTTTATCTCTGGAAAAGCCACAGCCTCAGGGACTCCTTTTCCTTTTGCAAAGAAATTGGCTGCTAACGTAGGGAAGAGACCGAGCAGGGGGTAGGAGACAGGGGTGGCTGCGCCTTCCGAACAGACACCCAGTGTGTGCCAGGTCTGTGGGTAACACGTTTCTGCCCTGCTCATATGAGAAACTGTTGAAAGGCTGCAGCCATCAGAGAGGTGTTTTCCATGCGTGCCGGAACAGCAGCGCAAATTGGAGCAGTGAGATGACAAGAAACCTGCTAAAAGAAATAAAGAAAGGATTTCCTGCCTTGCAGACACTAAAGCCCCGTTTTGGGAAGCGAGTGGCTGTGAAAGGCATGAGGCCATTCAAAGAATTGGGGTTGTGTGCTACTGGGTCCTCCAAGGGTTTGTCTGGTGGAGGAGAAACAGCTCGTGCTCGCGTTAACCTGCTCCCAGAAGGTCTATTTCTTCCAGCCCTCTGAAACAGAGACCGGGCCAGAGATGAATATGAGTTTTCTCTGCCAGTAATTTCCAGCACAGACTGCACGCAAAATCTTCATTTAAAACGTGTAAATGACAGCGAAAGAGCCACAAGGGAGCCAGATTTTAAGAGACCAATTTGCTGCCTGGGTTTTAAGGACTGTGCACCATGGTGAGCCCTGTGCTGCTCTGCTGCTGAGCGTGCTCAAGGAAGGGATCAAAGAATGGACAGACAGACAGGCAGGGGCTCAGCAGAGCCTGCATGTCACCCTGGAGGATAAAATATTGTATGTTATGCTCAGAAAAATTGGGAGAGGTGGGCCTCCCTTGCTCCTGAAGAACAGAAAGAGACTTTGTTTCCCAGACGCGTGGCTCGGAGCTGCCCTACAGCACGTTTTAGGGAGACTGCTCCCTGCCAAAGAGGGTTGTCTGTCTGGTGCCCTGCGCCCGCCGGGACACGGAGGAGAGGACGAGAAGCACTGCTTCACTAGAGGGCCTCAGCAGATTATTTCCTCTGAACGCCCTTGGCAGGCTGTACCCCCAAATCAGGCCCCAAAAGTTCCCCCCTTGCACTGCAGCTTGCCTGCCTGGGATGTTTCTCCCTGTTGCCCTTCGGTTGTTTCTTGCAGAGCCCTCAGCTGCCAGCTCTTGTTTCCAAATGTTTCCCTCTGTTTCTCACCCTGCCTGGCTGATCTCCTCAAAATATCAGGGTCAAAATACCCCGCCGCTGGTGCCTCAGGGATGCCCCAGGATCTGCGTGGGGGACGCGACAAGGCTTTTGCATCATCCCATAAAGTGCTCTCGGCTGCGGGGAGGAAAGGAAGACGCAGGCTGGTGTGAGCCCAGCCTCTGCTTTACAATCTCTTTCCTGCCACTATAAATAACCTCGGCGAGAGTCACTTCAAAGGAAGGGCTGGCGGCGGAGAGGTGCTTTGGGGACCGAGCGGGACAGGGGCGTCCCACTGCCCGATCCCACCCCGGCGCTTTGCATAAATAAATAAATCATGCAGCAAGGGAGAGGTGGAGAGAGAGGGCGAGCAGAGGAGGTTACTTTGGGAAGCCGCGCAGCTCGCTCATCCCAGCCCCGTAGTTCGAAGGGAGTGTGTCATGTTACAGGGGAGCCACGATCAGCCAGAGCACAACGTCGCCAGAGCAGCTGAGAATTACCTCTCTCTAATGGGGACTTTCATGTGCAAGCTCCTGGCCAGTTTGCGAAGGAACTGAAACGGGCAGCTTAGAAGGAATCAAAAACCCCCCAGCGAACCAAAAGACAGAAACACAGGAGGAAAAACAAAAATCTTGATCAGATTATTTTTCCCCCTCGCACTCTTTGCTGCAGTTGGATCTCTTTTTTTCTGCACCTCTTTTATGTGTGTGTGGTTTGTTTTTATTTTTTTAAAGACCCCCCACCCCCCCATCCACTTTTGTCATTATTGCTGTCATTTGTCATTTGCTGGCACTGGGATCCTCTTGGATGCTCTTTTTCTGTGCCTTCTGGATTGTGCTTCTCGGAGTAGGAGTGAGGCTTTCTTTATTCTATTTATTTATTTATTGTTTCTCAGGACAGGGAGGGAATGTTGGAGGAGAAGAGCTGGAAAGGCGTCGACGAAGCAGCTTTTGACAGGGGGTGTGTGACTCCCCCCAGGACCGGCGATGGGGAGAGATGCTGCCGCCTCCCTCTCCTGCTGGGCTCGGGGCTGCCCGGCGTCTCCCTGCTTTCTCTGGTGCTGAGCCTCCTGCTGTACTTTCGGACCTCCGATCTGCAGTCCCGGGTGTCCCACTTGGAAGCGGACAGACCCACACAGCTCCCTGCTTGGCTCTCAGCAGACCAAATGGAGACGGCTATTTTGGGAAGAGTTGACCAACTGCTTGATGAGGTCGGTGTCCTTTCATTTTGCATGTATAGTTTGCAGTGCTGTAGATTTTAGGCACGTGCATGCTTGCATAGCTGTGTTATCCGTTTTTTTTTCCCCTGCCTTAAAAACCTATCTCTGCACAAGTGATGCTGCTTCTAGGTTGAATTCCCTGTGTCTCCAGGTCCCTCCCGCCTCTCAAACTCACCTGGTGTTTGCTTCTCTCTTCCCTAGCCCACACTGTGGCTGAACTCTGCACTTTGCAAAGAGGAAAACCTCATCCCTGGTCCTGGCAGGGAGGGAAGAACCTCCAGCCTTCTCCGTCTGGTAGTGTTGCCTGCTGAAAGAATTTGAGCTAGAGGTTAAACCTGGGGATTCAGTGTGTGTCTGAGCCCCAGGAGAGGGAGAGGCATGGCACATTGCAGCTAGGGCTTCTATGGGAGGAGGTAATTGCAAACACCCCAGTGTTATGATGGGCTGGCTTTGCTGCTGTGCCAGCCTTGACCCCCTCTACAGCTGCTGGCTCAGGAAAATGAGGCACACTGGCATTGCCAGGATGGCTTCTGGTACTGCCAGAGCATCAGTGCAGAGCATATGCCTGTGTTATGCCTGCTTGAGCCCCATCCAAGCTCCACTGGACCCTGTGGGTTTTCCTCTGAGGATGGGGGAATGCTGGTGCTGGCTTCAGCAGGTCAATAAAGAAGCAGATTTTTGTTGGTGACACCCTTTACTCTGTTGGTGCTGCTGGGGGCTGTCTGGGCTTCTCTACCCTGTGCGGGATAAGTATTCTACAGTATTCCTTGCCTTGTTGGGCTTTGAAGCAGTGTTGACATGTCTGGGAGCAGATGGTGGTTCATGTCTCTGAACTCTTCAGATGGGTCCACACTGACCTGTTCCCACAGCTCTGGGGGAGTCTTGGGGCTGAAATTCAGGGCTGGAGCTGTTTCCACCCACCTCTCATTTTCTCTGTTTATTCCAGCTTTGGCTTGAGTCATGCTGGAGAGATCCCTGGGGCTAGCCCAAAAACTGTTTGTGTCTGAAAAAACCCCCTCTTGTGCTGCTACTGCCAAACGAGGCGAGGCGAGGAATGGAATGATCCGAGTGGTGGCTATAGGGACCTGCCTTGGGCAGTGCTGCCTGGTACCTGGGGTGACCTTGGCCCCCCTCCTGCTTTCCAGGAGCGGCAAAGGTCTGTGGTGAGGAGTTTAAACCTGCAGCTGACAGGCTCGGCTTCTGTTTATGAGTCTTGTGAGAGCAGTTCCTGGATCGGCTGGGGTTTGCAGCCAAAAGCTGTGAACCTCGAGTTAGCAAACACCGCAGGAGCTGAAGGATTTGGTTTTGAGTTGTCTCTTTAGATGAGGAATAAGGGGAAGATAGGGTACATGGAGTAGTACCCCACTTAAAAGAAGGTTTTTGGGGAAACAGAAGCATTGCAAGTGGCTGGAAGAGTTGCGCTCTTGAGCAGGAACTCCTTCCCCACTACCAGGCAGGGGATAACGTCCGGCGATCCCCCCGTTGCTGCTGGCATGAGTCTGCTGGGAAGTCGCAGTTTATCTCTACCAAGTGATTTGAGAAGTGCTACAGGATGCCTGCCGGGAGCGGTGCCCGAGGCCGGATGGCCCCCTGTGTCCTGCGGGCTCTGCTGGCCACGGCACCTTTCCGCCTTTTTATAGCTCGGCTTAGCGAGGAAATGGGGCTCTCATGGTGCCCGTGTGCCAGGCAGCGCCCCTGTTTTCTGAGCAGTCCCTCCTGTGCCCCTGGGCATGGCACAGTCTCCCTGGCAGCCAGCGTGGGGAGCAGCCGTGGAACAGGAGCGATGGCTTGAGGGGCCAGCACTTGCTCCCGGGTACCACCAGGGTTAACAGCTCCATGCTGGGTCACAGCTTCCAAAAGAGCTTGGAGGAAAGTGCCGGAGCCAGTGGAGAAGCAGGGATGCCTGGCCCAGGTCTCTGTCCCTTTACACCTGGGAAGGGCTGCTGCCAATGGAGAGAGGAGAGCTGTGCCCCCTGGGCAGGAGACCTTCCCCAGCTCCACTGCCCACTTCCCCTAGGCTCCTAAACCTCAGGTCTCCACACTCAGCCAGAAGCACTGTCATGGGCCAAGTGGCTCGAGGTCCAGGGTGGGGGTCTGCTGGTGGACAGATGGTGAGATGGCATATGGGGCTTTTGCTTAGGAAAGAAAAACAAATCCCCCTGGTCCTCCTCTTCATTGTGTCTGAAGTGGGGCTAAGTGGGACAGGTCTGGCTGGCAAGGGGCAAGGATGGAGAAAAACAGGGAGGATAAAGGGGAGCAGGAAAAGGATGTGAGAAAAAAATAAGGAAGGCAAAAGACTGTTCTGAGCACGACTGGAGGAGAGGGGCTGTGAATGGGCTGCTGTGATGGACGTGAAATTCATTCCCTCCTGCTCAGACCCTCGCTGCCTCTCATTGCCACATCCTCACAGAGTTTTCTGGTGTTTTGACCTTAATGGGTTTCACAGCTGCCAGCTCAGTGTTATCCATCACAAAATAAAACAGCAAAGCTTAAAGGAACCCCAGCTTTGGAAAAACCTGGTCTGAGGCAGGCAGGGAGGTGGGAGGTAAGGGGAGCCATGGTATGGGAGCACATTTCTAGCTCTGATGGCTGTGAAGATCAGCTGGAGAAAAATGAAGAAGCCAAGTCTGTAAGGGCTAATATAGAGGAGCTCTAAGGTTATGCTCAAAACCAGTACTGCTCTGTACTCCAAGCTGGAGTGTGTAATGCTCTCCAGTCAGTGCCCAGGTGTGCCCTGGATGTTCCCAAGGGTCTGTGAGGGACACCATACAGAGTGCAGTGAAAAGCGCAAAATGCCAAAGCTCTGTTAGGTGCCTTTCTTCTAGACATGCAAAAATAAAGCAAACCGGCAGGGAGAGGAGCTGAGTTGGTTTGCTTAAAATGTTAATTTTAAGGCAGTTGGTGGGGGTGTTTTCTTGATCTTGGAGCCTGGTTTTTGAGCATCACTGGTGCTGTGTCAGTGTTTCCATCTCAGTTCAGGAAGAGCAAGGAGAGGGCGGCAGATGCTTTCCCAGAGGCAGCCTGACCAGTGCTTCACTTGCTACTGTGTAAACCTCTTGCCTGGTGTAGGCGAATACCCGAGGGGGATTTCTACCAGACACAAATTGACTGGGTTTTCCTATAAAAACATCTGTGCAGAATGGGCCAGAAATAAGTAGTTCAGGGGGAACTTTACCTTCACATAGGAATTGCTCTGCATTTATGGGACATCATAAAATCATACAAAGAGCACAAATAAACTCATATTTGCAGGAGAGGCAAAGCTTTCCAAAGAAGAAAACAAGGTCCTTTACCATGCTGGGTAACATTTGGTACTATTTAATTTGCCGAAAGCTCATCAGGGTGGAGAACAGGATGGATTCAGTGCTGCTGCTAGGAAAAACAATCCCCGAATTTGTGAGCTTGTAGAGATAGAAGTGTGTATGTGTAACACAACAGCAGGTATCCTGTGCAGCCTGGAGGAAGATCAGCTGCCCCTCTGCACCATGGTGAGCATGCTCAGCTTCTCAGGGGTTTGTGTTGAAGGTATTTGTTGTGGCTTTAGTGATGCTGAAGGGATTCAGGGACTGTGCCCGTGAATGGGGAGGGAGCATCGATCCTCACTGCTTTCCCAATAGTCTCATTTCGCTGAGATTCTTTCCTTACTTGTGCAAGCAAAGGAGGGACAGCTGAAAACTCCCTTTCCCTCCCGACTTAAAGCTTTTTTTCTTCTGCTTTTATTCAGTATCTCAAAGCACACTGCTCAATTCTGCTTCCCAGTGTCTGCAAGCTTGCTCTCAACCTGGCCTCCATCTTCAGCTTAGTGTTTTCCATCCCAAAATACCAGATATATTTTTTCCTTCCAACTTCTCTGGTAGCTAAGTCCTGTTTCTTTTCAGCTGCTTGCAATCCCTGCACCTAGATGGTGTTATTTCCAAGCTTTTTACTCTATCTGGGAGGACTCCCTGCTTGCTTTTGCTCTGGGCCACATGGTCCCATGATTCCAGGAGCTGGGCCTTTAAGAAAAAACAGTGAAATTGGAGATAAAACAATAAGAGTTAACAAAACCACCCACCCTTGAAATCCCCCTGATGGTTGTAATAGATTATCTATTTAAGATGTGTTTCTTTTAGCTGTTGGAGATAGTGGTGGGAAATGATTTCACCTTCCCCGGGTGACTGCAAACAACTGGGAATGCTAAAGAGCTATTAATCTGCCCCCTTTGAAGAAGTGCCCTCCCTCTCCCCTGATCTCAAGTGCCCCTCCAAAACAGACAGGCACTTGCAAGGTTTAGGAGACCACAGCCATGGTCCTTTAATGCCAGAAGAGTTCTTGCTTTCTCTGCTCTGTCTGCCCCTGTCAGCCCTGTCCTGTCATGCTTGCAGTAAGTTCACCCACGGGAAAACCCCATGCTGGCTTTACTGCCATTCCCAGCACGTGTGTCAGCCCAGCCCTCCTTGCCTTTCCCTCTTGCAGACAGAGGGTTTCCCCCTTTCCTTGATGCTCAGTGATGTGTGATAGCTCCCTAAACACGCAGGGGTGCCCAGTTGGAGCTGGTCAGCTCTGGCTCCGGCGCTAGCGAAGGCTTTTTCAACCACGTTCCTATGTGCAGAGGGAAGGTGCAGCTGTTATGTCACTGGAAAACATGACAGGCAAGAGCAAGCTGGCTCTGCTGACAAGGCAATCCTCTCCAGAGGAAGTGTTTTCAGCGTTTCTGCCAAGGCAAGAGGGAGCCAGTTGCTGCTCTTGGTGTTACATGCTCCAGGTATCCCCCAGGTGAAAAAGCAAACCCCAGTTCCCAGGAAGGAGATCACAAAGCCTAGATTTCCAAAGCCCCACCTTCTTTTAATTTTGCTTACACAAGTCAACCTTGCCCTAAAATTGAATGGTTTTGTGTTGCCTGGGAATGAAAGTTTTCCCTTGAAAACACCATTTTTAGAGGGAAGCCCATTTGTTTTGCTGTCCTGAGCAAAGGCAGCTGCTTATGTTGGACCGGGCGATATTTTGTACAGTGGTATGAGGGAAGCAGAAAAGGACAGAAAATTGTTTTGTTTCACCATCTCAACCTAAAGTTGAATTGAGGTCTCCAGAAGCCAAAGATTTTTTTCTGTGTTTCAGTCCGTGTTTAATAGACTGTGCAGGAAACTGAACTCCAGGTGCTCCTAAATTCCTGGTAGGGTTTGCCTCCCACTGAAGGGGAGCAATCCCACGGCACCACTGCCCTTTGTATTCCCCAGGGATGTGCAGAGCTCTTGGACTCAAGGGAGGCACCAAGGATGGGGAAAATGCCAAATGCCGGTGAGTGCCTGATGGCTGATGGTCATGGTGCACAGGGCTGTGCTCCCATCCCTGCCCAGCAGCTCCTGCACCTTCCTCCTGAGGCCCCCCCCATCCTTAAGGCTATTTCAGTAGTCCCAGGTCTTTCCAGGGCCCTGACCCTGCAGATAAAGTCTTGGGGAAATGTTATTGCTCCGGTTCCGTTCCCGGTTATGCTGAAGTCCTGCTGGGTCATCACTTCCCTGACAAGTCCAATTGCTGCTCTTCTCCTTCTGTGCTGGCACAGCAACCCAGCCAAGGCTTCTTGCAGCCCACCCAAACTTGGCCCTTTCCCCTTAGCCCCTCCAGTGCCTCTGCGCTCAATGGGGCAGCGATCTGTTCCAGGTTTCCTTGCAGATTTCTGTCCTACAAAGGGTCCTGCTGCAGCCAGGGTGTTTGGATCCTTACTGGTTAGGAAATGCCTTTCTGCTCCTGCCTTTGCAACCCATCATCCCTCCCTTGTGCTGAGGCCGATTCCCAAACGTGGGAAAGCCACCCAAATGTGGCGGTCTGATGTTGAGACATTTTGGTTGGCATGCGTGTAGATGGAAATGGGAGTGTGTATGCCTACATACCAGTGTGAGTATCCAAATAAAGGCTCCTCTGTCCTGTTTGTGCCCATGTTTGACCATTAGCACAAAGTGATTCAGTGCTGCAGAGCAGAACTGTGCCATCGGGGAGGTGGCAGCTACATGGGAATGTGTCCAAATGCAAAGATTCACATATCAGTGCTTTTAAACTGAGAAGGTAAACACAGATAAAAATGCTCTATGGGAACTGGCAATTCTCACCTGAAACCCCCTCATCACCCTGATATCAAATCAACTCTCTATCAGAATGTTTCAGCACTGAAAATACTCAATTTCTAGTCAGTCACAACAACCCTTACTGCTTTTGACTTGCAATAAGGAAGCCAGTCATTTCAAAGTGAAAAAATGGAAGTGTTCCAGCCAGTTCTGCCTTCCCTCATCCAGGCAGAACCAAGTTGCTTTACTTTTTTCCTCTCTAAAAGGAATTTCCCCCTAACTGATGTGTTCTTTCAGGAAGGTGCTCGATTACTTGTGAAAATAAAGTCATTTCTGTATGATCCTGGGCATGGGCTTCTGTTGCACCCAATATTTCTTTTGGAATGTTGGCCCAGTTGTGAAGTAGGTCAAACAATAGGAAGGTGTAACTGGGATGGGAAGCTGGGCTTGAGGGTTAGAAGGGAACAGGGAGTGACTCATTAGCGCAGGCAGCCCAGCAGCTCAGCCTTCTCAGATCATCTCAAATCATTAACCAAGTGTACTTTGCAGGCATTAATGAATAGCTTCTTTGGGTTGATTTGCATTTTCTTTAATAAATTACAGCTATTTTAATACAGTCTATGAGGGGTGGTGGGGATGCTGTCCCTAAAGCACATTTGGCTCAGGACATGGGTTAAGTTTAATGACATTTCCAGTGAGGGAAGATTTGGTGACCTCAGGTGGACTCTATTGGCCCTTTAAGAGATACACAGGTGGGCCCAGAGAGCAGGAGACTGACATGCTGGCACCATTAGAAATCCAAACTCATTGGAAATGAACATTCTGATGCAATTCGACATTGTGGAAGCTCTTGATAGGTTTTGTTCTGTTCTGCACTTGGAGAAAAGTTAAGTTTCACAGCCTCTGAAGGTTTCAGGAGATGCTGTTGCTGTTCTCAGTTCACCTTGAGCCACAATATTTTGGTGGGACCCTCCTGTCCATCCAGGTGTCTCCATGAGCATAAGGAGCCACAGGGGGGAAGAGTACCTGCTTCAGATCTTCGGGTTTTGTCTGCTGAGTGAGTCTGCTGAGAAATGCAGCTTTTTCACAAGGACACAGTCACCAATTTATTTGCCAGTGCCAGCTCTTGGTTTTGTAATGCCTGTAAGGACCACATTTGGAGGCCGTTACGAAACTCCCTCGGCCTGCTTTTAATCAAACCCCACATTTCTAGTTAAATACTGTGAACTTTAATGCCTTTCTTCATTCCCAAATTGTTCTACCCTGTCTTTCCCATCTCTTGGGCACCCCCCCCCCCCCAACTCCCACTTTTCCAAGAATTTGAGGCTTTGGTTCTGATGGTATAAATTAATCCTTTTCCTGTTTCTCCTCTATTGACAGAAATTGAAGTTTCACTTGCCGAGACATCGAGAAGTTCGAGACACACACCAGCGATGCAACTGCCCGGCAGGTAGGGATGTGGGGAAAGCTGGCACTTTGGAAGGACCTTTTTTGTCCACATGTCATTGAAGGCTTTTTTAATGCTGTGTCATGTATGAGTGCAAAGTTGTGCATGTTTGCATAACAGTGCGCTCCAGATATGGGAATTCGATGTGGAGGGGTGCACCACAAGTTTGGTATGTGCCTAAATACCAACAGGTGACAGGAACAACAGGGCAAGTGTCAAATGTCCAGGTAGATTCTAGACAGACAATAAAGAGAGAAAGATAACATCTAGAGGGTAAATATTCCCAGTGATTTTAGACATCGGTGTTGAAGTGGGCAGAGTGGCTCTTGGGGAGGTGCATCTTTCTTGGCTGGTTTTAGAAGGTTTGAGACATGTAGGCTAGACCCAACACCAAAGCTGAACAGATGGATTTTGGTGAGCCAGAATGCCTCTGGGATGAGAAGATTTGAATTCCTTGGTGTTGTACCACTATCTGAGGCATCTTGCAGAATAACAGCCTTCTGCTAGAACTGTTCATTTGTGAGGGGGTTCGATGAAGTGGTCACTCGAGGTCCTACTTGTATAACATACAGAAATATTATGGGATTGCTTAATTGCATTATGTTTTTAATCATGCTAATATCAAAAGGCTCTTTGAGACACATCTTCTGAAGTGGTTTCAATACAATAAGTGACAAATTGCTATGGAAAAAACATTTGTGAATGGCATTTCATTCCATGACTATGAATCATTCAGCCTTCCTCATTGTCTTTTGATGCATCGGGCTGTGTAGAAAAAAACCAGAGAAGTGCCAGCTACCACTCACATCCTCAGCTGAATTTTTGTGAGAGTTTGAATTTGTATATCCAAACTGGGTATCTGAAGCTCATTTTGCAAAGAAAGAGGCAGGGGAAGTTGTGTCTGGACGAGCACATGCAAGCAGCATTTCTATTTTCTGTGGTTTCTCCTTTGGTTCTCTTTGGTGCCCAACACGAGGTGTTTGACAGTGTCTGGTGGTACACATATCAAAGTGTATTCAAATATGGTCAGCAGCGGGATAGTGGTGGAAATTATGGGGGGTTGTCTTTGCTGTAAGTAACGTCTCAAAATCATTGTATTTAGACCTGTGTAGAGACACAGGAGGCAGTCTCTTGCCACATTAAAATGGATCTGCAAGGTGGCAGCTTGTAAAAGCAAGAGGTAAAGTTGTACAGATTTATGATGGAAAAGAACTAAAATCCAGGATCCAGACTTGTAGAACATTGGAAAAAGCCTGATTTGACTACTCTGGATCAGGACTGTTGGACTTCCTTTTTAGTCCCAGAAAGAAACAACTGGAGCTATTTTAGTTTATATTTAAAAGATAGTACAAATGAAATGTCTTCTAAGTGTCTATTCTTCTAAGTATCTATTCTCTAAAGAACAGATCAAAACTGAGCTCAACTGTTTTTAAATGTCAAACTTTTTCCTCCAATGGGAACACAAATCATAGCCCTACTCCATTTTCAAGTTCTTGCCTAGACTCGACATATAAATGCCATAAAACCACAGGAATGAATATCCTCCTGGTGTTTCTGAGCCAGCTTGGAGAAGGAAACTTAGAACTTGAATGCAGAGCTGAGAAAAAACAGATTCACTGATTTTTGAGGCCATCTGAATGTGACCCCCTGCACCAGGCATGTGATAGATGAATTGCCCAAGTATTTCAGCATCAAGGTCATAATACTTGGTTACAGATACCCACATCCCGTGGGAAGGCTTGGCAGCAGTTGGTGATGGATTTCTCCTAGCACTTGGGTGCCCACTCATCCAGTTAAGCTCATAGTATTGCTGAATGACAGCTTTGATTTAGGAGGACTGTAGTATCATCTCATAAAGGTTCAGGCTGCCTTTTTACCTGTTAAACTTGCTCGTCTTCATCAAATATTCTACAGGTATGGGTACTGTATGTAAATTTTTCCCCCACCCTGTCACCTAATCCGTTGAGGGAAATGAGACCACGGTCTAAAGCTGATGTTGTGGCAGGTGAGGTCTTGATTGTCTTGGATCAGTGCAGAAATGAAGGCACCTTCAACCAGCTGCTGTCTCTTCTCAGACCCTTTGCTCCAGGGTATTTCCCTTTGGTCTCCAGGCTGATGCAACACAGGCCACCTGAATGCACTGTCACGCTGTTTCAATGTGGTCTCTCTTCCAGCCCGAGACCTTGGGAATCCTTTTCCCCAGTGCCTTTTCCCCCTTGTGTTTAAAATGCCCCAGGGACCATACAACGTGACTTTTGCGGGAGACCAAGGTATTCAGAAGCGTCAAGATGTTGCAAGACTTGGCGCATGCCTGTTGCTTCTCACTGGCCCACTTCACTGCCTATAAACACATCGTACTCCTCAGCAAAAATAAATGTTTATCAGAAGTGACATTTGAGTTCATCCCGAGCTGCGAGCCAGGTCCCTGTATGGCAGAGAAGGGGAAAAGGAAGACAAGTTCATTTGCTGACCTGTTCAGTGCGGATGTGGAGGTCCGGGGCAGTGTCACCCGTTGCCATAGAAGAGCTTCAGAACACAGGGGGCTGTGAATGTAAATGGTTTGGAAACGCTGGGAATAGGAGAGCAAGAAGGTTGTGAAGTGTGTGACTGCGCTGTGGATATCTGAGTGTGTGTGATAAGGACTGTAGGAATAACACGGTCAGGAAAACAGCACAGCTGTATTTATAGCAAACGATAAGGAAATATAAGTTTCCTTTGACTGGGAAGCTGCTACTTCAGATCACTTGGGCTGGGGGTGGGTGTGGCTACCTGTGACGCGTCGCTCCTTGGCATTGACTTTTTTGAGCTCAGGGGTCACAGTGGGCTTTTCCAGCAGTGTCTTGGCCGGGAGGACACAGCCTCCAAGTTTAGCACAACCTTTCTGGGTAATTAATCACTCGGTTCCCTCTGTCTGATAGGTAACCTGCGTGATTCCTTCTGTCCCCACTGTCTGCCAGACTGACCTGGGACAACTTTGCACAGGTTGGGAAAGAGACCCTAAGGTTCAGTGGTAGTAATGACTGTAGCTATTCACCATCCCCAGAGCCTGCGCCGTGCTGGGGCCAAGTGTGGGGAGGGAACTCAGCACAGGTTTGGTCTGAGGTTTTTGCATGCTAGGATGAGACTGGGGGAGGTTTTCTGGGGCTGAGCAGATGCTTTTCCATATGGTATGTGGATGTGGTTGAGAGCTACCTGAGGCTGGAGGATCCTCTTACAGCCAACTGGCCTCCCTTGATTTCTTCCACGTAGTAACAAAACACTGTGAGGGAAAGCATTGTCTTTCAAGTTGACAGAGCAAAAAAATCTAAGCTTTCTGTAGATCAGGTCTAATCTAAGATTTCCTTAGATTTTTTCTTATATTAGGTCTAATCCAAGATTTCCTTAGATTTTTTCTTAAATCAGGTCTAATCCTGATCCAGTTACATATCCAGACTGTGTCTGCCTGGACAGCCTCGATAGCCAGAGATTACACCAAAATCCGTTCCCACAGCCGTCCTGGTGGAGGTGGGTGCTTGTGTATTTTGTATACTGTGACTTTTTATTAGACCTTTCCCATCATCCTCTCTTCAGCTCTGATTTTCACAGTCCCCACGTGGCTGTTTTTCACTCTGCTGGCTCTCTGCTCCAGTCTTCAATATCCCTGGCTGCTTTCTGTCTACCCCCACAATGCTTGTTTTGGTCCAGTTTCTCCTTGGGCAGGTTAGGAGCCTGCGGTGCTGGAGGCGGTCAGCCATGCAAGCAGGGAAGCAGCTCGGAGGGATGCCGAATGACTTTTCCATCTCTCCCTGTGGCAGCACTCGCGGGCAGAGGAGAGACCTCGGCTGCAGGAGGAGGCAGCTCCCGGGAACTGGGACTGGCAGTCAGAGGGAGGTTGCACAACCCCGCCACAAACAAGCGTACCTTTTGCTGTTACAGGGGCTTGGAGGATGGTGTGGGGCAGCCGCAAGGATTTTGGCAGTGAATGGCAACTGGGGTATTCTCGGGAATGTCTGTAAGACTTTACAAAGGAATGTCCCCGAGGCATTTCTTCTACAAAATTCCACCCACGTTCCCTGTCTGCCCCAGCCTGGGGCACAGGGAAAGGTGCTTGGCCACTCTTCAGCTGCGATTGACCTTACAGAAATTACAGCAGGAGATACTGCAACACACAAAAGTTGCTGCTGTTCCCCTTCTTGCAGGGTGGCCTGCAGAAGTCAAGGTGCAGTGGTGGCCCCAGTTGCACCCGGGAGACAAGTGCCACATGCTGTGCACACTCGGTGCAGGCATTCCGGTCTCCCCCTTGGGCACCCCCCTGTCCATGCTGTCCTGACCCCTCGGCACACTGGCAGCTGCTGGAGGAGCCCAGCAAGAAACAGTGTAGGGCATCAGTGGGGCTCTGGCTCCCACCCAGGATGTGTCACCCAGAGCCAGCAGGGCCAGCTCACGGGAGGCCGCAGGATTAGAGGCATATCCTGACCCCTGCCTGGCCCCATAGGCAGCTGCAGAGGGAGGAAAAAACGCTGGGAAAGGCAGGATTAGGGGTAGTGGGGATGGCTGAAGCAGGGGTAGACCCTTGGGCAGCATGGGCTGAGCCTCAGCTCCGCAGCACGCAGGCAGAATATTGCATCCAGGTAGATGCATCTGTTCCTCCCTTGGGATTCATATCTTCTCCCCAAATGTCTCTGTGGAGATGAGCCAAAAAAGGGGACAGTGACTGAGTCCTGCCTGCTCCCCACATCCCAGCTGACATGCTCCTCTCTTGACAGGTTGTTTTCATGGCTTTTATATTTTCTTGTTGTTGTGTTTGACATGATCCTTTTTTAGCTTGCTGGGGCTGCTTTGGCAGATGATAGAATCACAGACTGGTTTAGGTTGGGAGGGACCTAAAAGATCATCTCCTTCCGACTCCCTGCTGTGGGCAGGGACATCTTCCACTAGACCAGATTGTTCCAAGCCCCATCCAGCCTGGCTTTGAACACTTCCAGGGATGGGGCATCCACAGCTTCTCTGGGCAATCTGTGCCAGTGTCTTAATGCTTCTCAGGGGCTCCCATGAGATGAAAAGCCTGAATGCTCTGGTGAGCACTGAGAGGTGGAGAAGGCGTTTGGGATCCCTGGCGTGGGGCGAGGGTGTGGAAGCTATTTAAACACCAGCAGCCATGAGCCGTGTCAGAAGCTCTGGCTCAGAGCCATGAGGAGCATGAGGTGGGAGGATGCAATGAAACACCCATCCCCATGGCCCTCCTGTCAGGAGGTGCAGTGAACTAATTGAAATGATACAGTTTTGTGTTTGACCCCTTTTCAGGATGGTAAATCAACGTGGCTTCCTATGCTGACTGTGCAAAAGGTGTTTTCAGCTTTAAAAGTGTCTGAACACAGCTTTTTGACAAGTGCTAACAAAAAAAATTGGAAAAGAGGACTTTTATCTCAAGCAGCCACTCCTTGCCAAAAGCTCTGAGCTTTCTGATTTGCCTGTTTTCCCTTGAATGCACTGGCAAAGCCCTCATGGCCAGGCTGGCTGGAGAGCCGGGATCTGGAGGGAGCAGTGCCCGGGCTGCTGCGGCACCACCGCAGGCACAGCAGAGTGGTGCTGTGTCAGAAAATGTGGTTCTCTGGCACGCCATCCTCATGGCACAGCTGGGAGAAAAACTGCAGCATAATCATTGCTTAAATAGTACTCCTCCTTTTTTCCCCCCTTTGTAAGACATCTCCCTGGGAATTCCCTGAAATTTAAATATATTCCCCCATCCACATATTTTGGGCCCTCCAGAGTATACACACACTTCAGCCTGGAAGGTTGTTCATGCGCCCTGGCCTGCTGGCTGTATTTTTGGGTTGGGATTTGTTTGGTTTAGACATACTGTTGTTTCATTTGTTTTGAAGATGCAAACCACACAATGAATTCCACAGATTCTGTGAGCAGTTATGAATAGATGAGGATGAACAATTCAGGAAAAAAAACAAACAAATAGTTTGCTTGGTCACTTAACTCTCTTTCTCTGAACATGTAGGCTGCTGTGCTCTTGCACAACTACCTGGAGCAACTCGAGGAGTCACCCCCACCTTGGCTCTTGTCACCTGGAGGTTGCCATATCCATGGCTGAGAGACAGTAAGAAAGAGGAAGTCAGGATGTTCCTTATGCCTTTAAGCACCATCTCATCCAGCTTAGTCTGTGTATGGGATTTAAGCTGACTTTATTAAGGAGTGTTTAATTGATGTTAATGAACCTGCTGTTGTTGTCTCAGTGCAGACTAGGAGGGCTTGCATATGCCATTAGTACAGCTGCGAGCATGGCCTGGGCTGGAGGACTTAGAACAGCCCCGTGGTGCTACCATGCTGATGGAGTTTGGATGGCAAAAACCTCGGCCTCTCCCTCTTTATCCAAAGTATGGTTAGAAACAGCCAATGAATTGAAAAGGGTGGGCTCTGAGGCACAGTAATGGGCACAAGTGCTCAGCAAGGGAGTGGCCTGTTTATTCACACTCGTCTGCTTGTTGGTATGATTCCTTCTTGCCATTCTCAGGCCTGTGTCTGGGACACCCCAGGGCTCCTCTCTTTGTCCTTCTATGTGTCTTCTCATTTTAAACTTTTTATTTTAGTTTTTATTATTTTAAGCTTGCTGGAAGGTGGGAGGAGTTTGCTCCAAACACACAGAACTGCTGTGGGACTTTTTCTCTGGAGGCTGAGCTCTGCCCAAAGGTGCAAACAGGTGAACCTTTATGTTCAGGTGTGCATGAGTCCTGGTGGCACAAGCATTAATTTTAATGGTGCTTGTATATTATAGCCCAGGTGTTATATCCCAGCCACTAAACCTTGGTTGTTCAGTGCAGCCATCTATGCAAAACCATAGATAAACTAACCTCTTCTCTAGGCAAGGGTATGGTGCAGAGAAAGACATTGAGGATTAAATGCACGGGAAGGAGATTTCAGAGCAGATACCCACCACAATGGGCTCCAGCCAGAAGCACAGATTGAGGCAGGAGAAAAGCATTGTGGTTGTGCTGATTTTTATCAGGTAATGGTCCCACTGTGACCCTTACTGTCCCTATCCAGCTGTGTCTGAGTAACAGATCCAGTGGCACATGGCATCCTGCATGCAGACCAGGGCCTGACAGGTTGCCTGTGGGGCAGCTGGGATGCATGTCAAGGGCTGCAGCAGGGAGCTTCTGCATATTTGACGGGTTTGTGTACAGATGTTTGGTAGAAGTGTTTACACCATTGCGTGCCTTGTGCTTACAATGTATATGGTACATATGGGCATAAATCAGCGCCTTGACAAAACAAGGCAAAAACATCCCAGCTGGCTGAGGAAACCCGAGGAGCACATTCGCTGCTACTGTACGGCGACGGCTTTGATTGAGCACGAGCGTGCTACCGGGGTGGAGGATTTTTCCCAGGCCTGGGCTGTGTGCACATGGCCGGGCTGGTTTGCGTCAGCCGCTGACGCACGTCCGGGCCCCACGACGCGGGCCTCGCGTGTGCTGCCCATGCTGGCAGCGCTGCGGCGGCCGGGGGAATGAGGGCGAGCCGTACTGGCCGCCAAGCGCGGCGGCGGGCGCGGCGCCCGGTGGCGGCCAAGCCCCTTGCGCAAAGCGTGGGCGCCCGCCAGCCGGCGAGGAGCACCGAAAATACCCGGCATGGGCCAAGGGGGACGTCGCAGGTGCCAAGTGGCTCACTCCAAAGTTGCTTGTGAGGGGACTTCGTGCCAGTGCCAGTGGGACATGCTGCCATGTGCTTGAGGGCAATGGGGAAGTAAAAGGCGGGCTGCTGGCCTAGCCAGTGGCAGGGTGGCTCTGTTAGGTGTCCCTGTGGTGGGGGAGAGAGGGGCTTTACAGTGGGGTAGAGAGGCTCGTGAGGAATCCTCCTCTCCAGGGTGTATGGTTTCAGTGTGGTGATACCCTCTTGGCTCTTCCGGGCATCTGCCCACACCTTTTCCCTGTGGAGACCAAGGACCAGGCTGATTCCCTAGTGCCCAAGGGTGTCCCAGGACGCAGATCAACAGGAAGAGTGGAGGAGCAGCTTTCCTTCCCCCGGATCGTCTTTCAGCCCTCGTGCCAAGCTGAGGCCACAGGTACGCTGACGGTACAGGGGCAGAGGCAGCCTTAAAAAGGGAGAGGTTGCATCATGTGGGGCTGGGCAGGCTTTGGGAGGCAGAAACCTCATCTGTTAAACACATACCGCCCCCCCTCCGCCAGGGAACATTCAATCCTCTCTTTGATGGACGTCCAAGAAAATACTTCTTCCACATCCTAAACTTGTTAGCACCAGTTAATCATCTTAACCTTCTTCCCCTCTGAACGCACACTCCAATGAGTTTCCCATCGCTGGCAGCTGTTAAAGACGCAGCAACGCTTTTCTCACCGACCTTCGCAGGCGAGTGTGCAGCCATTAATTATTGAACATCCCGGCTGATCCCAGGTGGGAGAGCAGAAACCCATGTCTTCTGCTGAAGGCTCTTCAAAGTGACTGTCCAGTGCGTCACTTTGAGAGTGGATGCAGTTGATGCAGCCCTCCCCTTGCAGGAGCTGGACCAGGTCTCTACCCCTCCGGGTCCTGCCTCACTGACATTCATAAGCATAGTAAAAGAGAAGCCTGGAAAATATTTGTCTGCATTAGAGCAATGCTCCCAGATTAATGTTGCAGAATGCCAGCAGCATGACAACCAGAGGGTTGGAGAGATGTGCTCACATGAGGGGTCTGTGCCATGCAGCTGGTGAGGGGAGGGGGGCTGTAGCATGACACCTGCTAACTGGGCATTTCCATTTCATCTGGCTATTTCTCCCCCTTCCTGTATGAAAACCCCCTTGTTGCCCATTGCATGTCTTTGATTTTGCCTCCAAAATAAGCTTGTGTTTCAGATAGAGGAAAGGTGACTCCTCGGTGCATCCATCCCCTCTGCAGTGCCTGTGGCTCCAGAGGGGCAGTGATGCCCTTGGATGCTATCTGGCTCTTGTATATGTGGGACTGGGAGGCAGCCCGCTCGCACAGGCTCCCTGGACCAATTCACCCCCTCACTCCTCCCACCGGGGCCGCTATGATTCCTGCTCTGCTTGCCCATCCTGTTCCAGCCTGGCTGCTGCAGCTCAGTGTCCGTTTCTTCCTCATGTGATGTCTTGGGTGAGCAGCATCACAGACGGACTGTGCAAGCAGGAGGTAATTAAATCAGCGTATTCCCCAGGGAGGGGAGGCTGATTAACAGCACATTTTCCCCACGCCGGGGGGCTGAGACACACACGGGCAGCAGTATCAATCCATCGCTTGCCTCACTCCTCTCCCTTAGGATGTCTGGTTTTTTTCTTTTTGCCTTTCTTTTTTCCCTTCTTTCAAAGGGAAGGTGAAGATTATATCAGCTGAACTGGAATCTGAACTGACAGAGCTTTGTGCGAGGGACTTGTTTATTATGATTTGGTGTTGCTCCGGGCAGTGTGCGCGCCTCACTGGGGACCACCCAGCTATCCCAGCCACACCAGGCTCCCCTTGCCATGCGGCTCAACCAGCAGCAGGTAGAGAACCATGGGGCTGCTTTGCCTTTGGGAAGGGGTCTTACAGAGGCCAAATCTGACTCTGGAATGTGGCACTGGGTGGATGTGGCCAGATCCTGGTGGCTGCTCTTTTCTTGGCCTTCGCCTCTGTCATCTGCCACTGCTGTCCAAGGGAGGAGATGTTGCTGGAGGCAGTGGCAGCTGCTGGGAGTTGTGTGTTGGCCTCGTCCCTAAGCTGAAGCACACAATGGGCTGGGATTTTTTTTTATCCTTTTTTATTTAGTTTTTAAATATTAGCTTCTTATTAGAGTAATTTTGGCAGCAAAGAGGGAGTAACTATGTCTCCCAAAAAGGCAGTCACTACCTACAGATTAACTTCCCCTTAAACCCTACTATATACAAGTGCCACACAGATGAAAGAGGGGTTGAAACCCCAAAAGCAGCCCACAGAGCTTATGGGTTTTTGGCACTGCCCTGGCCACAGCGAGGGAGCCATGTCTCAGCTCTCTGCTCACCAGGAAGTGAGGTACCTGGTTCGGACCTGTCAGAAACCCAGGGAAAAACTGTGGTATGGCAAGGCTGTTTGCCATCCCCTGTGCAATGGGATCTAATGTGGGCTTAAAAACAGAAAGAAAGGAGAGGGGGGGAAAAAAACCATCTATTTTTGGAAGATGTAGCCTCATGTTTTTTAGTTTATCCCAATGTGTCTAGGGATCTTTTGCTTATGGATGACCTGAGTGCTTATGGAAAATGCTTTTTTTCTGGGGAAAAAAGGAGGAGATGGGAGTTATCAGGTGTGGTTGTGAATAGTTCTCTCCTTGAATTCCAAAGCCATCCTGGATAAATCCCCATGCTCTGTTATTGCACTAACCCCTATCTTAATGGGCAGGGTCCTGGAGTTTCTTGGGACAGTGATGGGAAGCGCCTCTCAAGTCCTCTAGGAAGGGAAGCTACAAACATGTGACTCTTGGACTGGGGGCTGGTGTGGTGCATGCACTATCCCCAGCCCCACGTGGTTTAGCATGCCTTCAGCCATTCCCCCTTCCTCTACATGGGTTTCTCCATGTGCCTTTCCCCTGCAGCAAACTACTGCAGACCTCAAGTCCTCATTCCTCCCCTTTGGTCTCTTTTGTTTCTAGAACAGTGAGGATTTCCTGTTTTGGTAGGACTTGGACCTCTTTAGTGGTGGCTGAGAAGCCTCAACAGTTATTTACCAGGTGTAACACACACCCCATGTACTTTGGAGAAGTTTCTCTCTAAATGTAATGCCCTTTTCCCCTTATGCCCTCAGGGCCTTTCCTTTTGTCTGGGAGGAAGAGCTTCAGAGTAACTGGTTTCTAAACTTGCTTGGGTTTCTTCCAAGTTATTTTTTCTCTGCCGCGGGGAGAGGGGAAAATATGTCTTTTCCATTTTCATTGTACTCTCTTTTCTTTTTGAGATTATAATGGGATCTCTCGCTACCTTAAAAACTAACAACCTATATGCCTAAATAAGAAAAATCTTTTAGTCTCAAACAAGATGGAGGTTCTGACAGAGTTTAGCAAACTTATTGAGTCAAATTTGCCATGTTGAGAAGATGAGAGAATACAGGTGCCTTCCAGACCATGCTCTGAGGGAGACAGCGTTGGTTGGGGTTATTTTTTACCTTTCCAGTTCAATGGCTCTCTCCACAGTGTGTGCTCTGCAGAGCATCTGGTTTTGGCACTGGGGGTGGCAGGGAAGGGATCCGCACGCTCAGTTCATTCTAGGTAAGGGAAGCCGTGAGTCCTTCGTCCCTGTGAGCCAGTGCGGGTTGTCTCCATATGTGCAGCTGTCCCAGCCTGGCTCCCACCAGGCAGAGCCCAGCACTGGAGTAGCCAAGTGAAGCCAGCCTCCCCGAGTTCGAGACGTGCTAAGAAAGCATCAGCTAGATTTGGATGAATGAATGAATACTCTCCTCTTCCTGCGCCATAAAACACGCTTAGGCTCGTAAACTCCATCACATTTTTCCTTTTGAAGGGACTAGCACCAGCCCCACTCTCCTCCACATGCTCTGTTTGGAAGCAAGGCAGTGCATCAGGAAGGAGCCTGAAGGAAGAATTTATGGTGTCTCTAATTAGTCAGTTTGTTCCATCCTTGAAGAAGAGGATAACGAGCGACAGGGATGCATTGCTGGCCTCTGGAGGAAGAGTGCTGTGGCTTAGGCTCATGTCCAACTGCTGATAGGGTAATTAGTGGTAACTGGGAGCTATCAATCATCTTGGGTGGAAAAATGTCTGGGCGAAAGGAAAGACCCTCCCAAACATTTTCATAACTCAAAAGGGTGTGAGACAGGGTCTGGAAGACAGTACTGGCAGTCCGTAAGGTATTTGAGGAAGGAGTCTATTAAAAGATAAATTGAACACAATGGCCTTTTGTTCGTCCCTGGGTAGGTGACAGAATTTGCTGTTATAAAAATTGCAAAGTATTTTGGAAGGAGGAAGGAAGAAGAAAAGAGTTAGCAGATGGAAAAGAGGGAAGAATAACAAGAATTCGGGGGAGAAAAAAGTAACAGCGCACTAGTTATTGAAATCAGCTGCTAATTGCAAAAATGATATAGGACGAAAAAGAATTATGCAATTTGACAAGTAAATAAAACTTGTCATTTGCATTTTAAGTGCATGATCAGAGAATTTATTTAAATAATTATTAGATATAGTAAGGTCCAACTTTCTACTTTTCCCAGACAACCACATTATGAGAGAGATTTCAATTTTCAGCAGGAAGTAAAAACACCATGGATTTTGGTTTTTACTTTACCCAGTCATGATTTACTTTGGCCAGTTTTCCCCTGTTGTTCCTTCCTAATTCTGAGGCTCTCTGAGGAGTAGGACTTGTGCAGGGCCTGGCCGAGTGCTGAAGAAGTGGCCAGCTCCTCGATGGAGGAATGTCAGACTCCTCCTGAGTAACCAACTGCAGTTTTCAAACTGGTTTGGATCTCCAGAGTTTTCAGACACCACCTTTTTAGTCCTGCCGTGGAATAGGATGTGTTAGTGAATGTAGGGTGGGAACTGCAGAGAGATTATCAAACATCTACTCTGCCAAGAGTAGGGTTTTGTTGGAGTGGTAGCTTGCTGCACTGGCACGTGTGTCTTCAAGCTAAGAGTTGTGAGATGCTTCTGGAAATGTCCAGATATTTGAGGTGGATTTCAAAAACACAGAAGGAGCTGGAGAATTGGTGGGGTAGTGCCCCTGGAGAGCAGGAGCTGGGGAAGAAGTTGAGGAAACTCAGCAACCTGGCAGGGAAACTGTTGGAAGCATGAGGAGCTACAGGAAGGGATCAGCTAAAGAAAATAACGAACTCCTCAGCAAGCTGAAATTCAAGACAGGAGAAAAGTAAAGCTGAAAGGATTTAAAATGTATGGGTATGCAAGATGAAAATCTGAGAGCCTAGGGTCAGGTGGGACTGTGAATGACACTCAAGAAAATGCTAGAGTTGTTCATTGTGAGTGAGAAGGAGACCTTCCTTCTCACTGGAGCATGAATGCCAGTCACACCAGACAACAAGGACACCAACTTCCTGAAGAAGTCTCTGAGCCTTTGAGGGCTTGTGAAGGACAAGTGACATGTCAGAACATAAGGGCAAGGCAGAGGTGGTGACAGGGAGGAACTTCGTGTCCCTCTGTAAGACTCTGCAGATAAAGTAAATAGACAGTGTGTCTTCTGCCTTCACCACGTTGTGTGCTGTTGACTCCTGCAGTGAGCCAGAGACCAGGTTACTGTTTAAGAACTACACTTCAAGGTGCAAACGGGCCACTGACGGGGAGCAACAAGAACAACCAGAGGTCCAGAAAACATGGCTTCTGCAGAGAGACTGAAAGAATTAGGTTTTGTTTAGTCTAAAGGCAAGAGAAGACTGTGGGGAACAGAACAGCAGACTTCAAACGCATAAGAGGTAACCGCGAGAAGGAGGGAAATAAAAAAATCTGTTCTTCAAGTTTGCTGTGCATCAGAGGTCACTGACTGACTTAAACAACAACACTGGAAATTTTGGGTAGTCTCTAAGAAAGATAATAAATATGGCCTTATGAATCAGGGCTTGGGTATCGCCTGGACTGGATCACTAGGGAAGCATGTAGTGTCATCATCTCCAGAGGACAGCAACACGTTAGAGAAATATTTGCCCAAACGGGCTAGGTAGAGACTTTTTATTCCTTTGGTTGCTTTGAAGATGTTCCCTCCTCGATTTCATGTCACTGTCATTCCACAGGAATCCTTTAATCTCTGTTTGGTTTGCTCAGGGGAGGTGGAAGGGGAAGAGAAAGGGGATAGTCAAGAGCAGCAGTTTTGGGCTGGTGGTTTGCTGTAGCCTGGGGGCACGTGGGCTCTTCGGCAGAAGGTGGTGTAGCGGAATGAGCCTGCCACCATAAGGTTTCAATTTACTGTCCAGGGGTCCGCACCGCTACTGGAAAACCTTGAGGGGGCCTCCAACCATGAAAACCCACTGGGAGAGCTGACCCCGGGGGTCCTTCTCTGCTTTCTGTGACGCTAAGTGCTTCAGCATGGCAGAGAAAAATGCGATTGTTTGCTGCTTGGAAAGAGCTTGCTGACCCACGGATGCCTGCCCAAAACGAGCATTGCTGCCCAGCCCTGGCCATCCCAGCATCTCTCCCCCGGCAGTGCCTGAGGTGCTGTGCTTGTCCTGGTGCAGCCAGCGCTTCGTGGGCCATCTGCTCTTGACCCTTTCCTGTCCTTTGTTTTCACAAGGGGCTCTCCCAAATGTTTGTCAGACTATTTCTGCTTGCCTATTGTTGAACCCTTGTCTTTAAGCACTTTAATCTGCCTAATGGGCTGCCTGCTGTTATGCCAATGGCCCCAGTTATCCTCATCAGATTCTTCTGGCTCTGGAGGCCCACTGGCTCCCATTGTCCTTACAGACATTTCTTAAAACAAGCAGAGATGCTTGGGGATGCACTTGGAATCTAAACTAAACTCCACTATCAGACCCTCTCTCTTATTTTTGCTGCCTAATCATGTTAATTCTGCTGTGAGGCTCCACCTCGGTGTTCACTTTGTTCATGGCATCCTTTGGACTTCTCTTGGTGCTCTGCTTGTGGCCTTCTCCTTGGCTTGGACTGGTGGTGGTGATGGTGTGCCGGGATGCTCAGAGTGCCTGAGCAGCGACTTTTATCCTCAACAGCTGCTGATATTAACTGCCGAGTCTCGGTGATGTCATGGGTTTGATTTCGGAGGCGAGCTTGAATGACTGGCATAACCTGGTGCCTCAGCTTAGCGTTGGTCAGATTTTTTGGCAGTGAAATCCTGATAGCCCTTTTGCCGTCCAACATTGCTGCAATCCTTTGAAGAACCTCTTGCCACTCTGCAAGGGTGTAGCCGAGAGGGGAGTGTTCTGGGGACGGGGGGGCCTGGCCTTTGCAAGGGATTCGCACTCTCTGGAGTGAGTTATAAACTCAGATTGGCTGCTACTGCTGACAACACCTGAAGCAAAATTTCTGGAGGTTGTGCTTTGGGTTGTCACTGTTGCTTAAAATTTTTCTTATTATTTTCAAGATTTTTCTTGTCTTTAATTTCCCCTGCAGCTAATAATGAAGCTCTCTGAGTTAACGTCCCTCTGCCTCCCCTTGTATCATTTGCCCCCGGATGGACATGGGGAAAATGGCTCTTCATGGCTATGAGTACTGTAGGTGTGTTGTTTGAAAACTGTAGCGTGGCCAGTCTCTAAAACAGGCCCAAGCCACCATTTGGGCTCCATGTACCCAACTGGGGTCTGCCTGCTCCAAAATGGGATCACTCTGCACTGGACACCCATGGAGCCAGGAACGAGGGGATCCAGGCCACCCTGGATAAGGTCATGCTGAGGCCACTGACATTTTAATCAGCATTTCATAACTAATTGCCTGGCCACAGCTATCTTATTATCAATTAACATAGTCCTGAATGTCAGGAAGTAACTGTATCTCTCTAACTCGCTAAGGCTGCCTTCTGGGTCTGTGAAATGGCTGGATTTCCTCACAGGGATGGATTACATGTTTACATCTTCCCTGCTGCCAGAGTGTGTAGTGCGGATGACCCAAGTAAGCAACAATAATGTCTTCATGTTCTCTCTCTGTCCTCCTCATCTTGTGTAAGCTAAAGAGGGGGGAAAAAAAATCCCTTGTGTGTGAGCTTTTGGAGCAGGCTGGAAGACACCCACATTGCAGGCACTGTACTGCCTGAATCCAAGAAATTAGAGAGAAAAAAAAAAAGCTCCAGCATTTGAGAGCCTTTTTAGAATGGACATTTTTCCAGACAGCAGGAAATGCCCTTAAATGGATGGGATCATTTCAATGATCCTTTTGGTCCAGAGAGCATTGCTGTCTCTCAAGCTGGAGGATATCTCTGCCATCAGCGGAAGGTCTCTTACCAAACTGACCTGCTCCAATACGTCCATCTTTTAACATCTGCTATTTTGGAACACGGGACTTTCCAGATTAGGATAAATATGACCCACTTAACAAAACTAAGCATTCCCTCTTGTGAGGCTGAAGAGGGTACAGCATGGAGGGTGGCTTTTTATCTCTCTGCGTGGGTGAGAGCAAAGGGTTCCTTATAGTTCTGTTTTCGTTAGTCACTGGTTGAACGGGCCATGTGGAAGGTCAGGTGAGGAGAGGGCTCTGTGGCATGGCCTTGCTGTTCATCGCAGGTGTGTCCCTTCTGTATCTGCAGTAAGGTGGGTTTAGCCTATCTGCAGACCGTGGCTGCCCATTTACTCATTTGGGCTACAGGGAAGGCAGAGCTGCTTTAAGAAAAGCTTGTCTGCATAAAAACCAGAGCAGCTGAGAAGGGACAGTGCAGATGGTGCTAATTTCCAGAGGCCATATGTTTGGAGGGACCCCGGGTACCCCTACAAGAATTCTTTGTTTTCTCAATGTTCAGTTTCAAAGGTGCTCTGGGGGTCTCCTCTTTGCAGGAGACCGCTGCTTCCTCCCACTCATCCACTCCCGACACGTTTTCTCCGTCCCCTCCTCCGTCCCCCGCTGCTCCTGAGCCCTGCAGCTGGATAAACAGCGATCCAGTGCTTACAGCCCTCCGGTGCCTTCCAGCGAGGCGCCGGCACGGAGAGAGGCTTCCTGAGCTGCCCGTCGTGGGCGGACAGCCGTGCTCGGCCCACGTGCCAGCGCCAGCATCGCTCCAGGCCCAGCAAGATCAGGTTCAAAACACACGGCATCTGGAGGTGCTAATTACAAATGGGGGTTCTCTGTCTGTGCACGGCTGAGGGATTTGGTGGTCTGGGAGCTCTGGGTCTGCCTGCTGCCCGGGCTTAGCTATGGAATGGGCTTAGAAATGTTCGCGGTAGCTTTGATCTCTGCTCTGTTGACTCATTGTCTCTTCTCTGTTGACTGTTTGTATGGAAAGGGGATCTAGCTCTTCTCCTATGCAGCACCACCACTATCTCACCCCAAAAGAGCCTGCTGTAGGGAGAGGAGGAACGCCCAGAGGCGTGATTTGTACTTGTGACTGTTGATAATATTGGCTCCTGGTTGTTTGTGGAGCTCTTTGGAGTTCACCACCATCAAGAGCTGGCCCACCTGGGGGCAAGCAGGCCTGTTTCAACACAGCTGCCCCAGTCTGGCTGGGAATGCAGGACACTGGTGACATGAGGGACAACGTGCAGTGGTGTTGTGGTGACTCTGTTGCAGTTCAGGTGGCTTTCGTGAAGGCTCCCATGAAGCCTGGTGGACTTGTGAGTTTGCCCCCTTGGCTTACAGAGTTGTCAGCGTCCCTGACCAGGCCAGACCTCTGGCCAGGGGCAAGTCTAGTGCACTGCCCAGGAGGGGCTGGCTCAGCCTGACCACCAATGGTTGGAGCAGTTGGGGGTGGAGGTGCACATATCCCTGTCCTCCTTTGCCAGCTCTTTCCTCTAATGTGCCTTTACTACTTGTTTTATTAAGAATACACTTTATAACCTCTGCTCCACCTTCTTGTTTATCACTGGGACAGAATATGACCAGTGCATTTTGCTGAAGCTTTATTTTGCTTTGTAAAATCCCCAGTGCTTTGCAACAGCTTATCCAGCAACACCTCCTCCCTCCCCGCTGTCTTTGAGACATCTTGCCTCCTCCTCCTCTCCCTTTTCCTCCTCCTCCAGCCCATGTAAGATGATGTTGCTTTTGGAAATGACTCTGTCTGGGGGCTTCGCTTTCTCCTGGGTCACATGGACGATCCCAGCATTTGAAGCCCAGTCCCTGGATGGTCTCTACCAATTGACTTATTGCAGCCAAGACTCTGTCCCTGCAGCTCCCTGATGTGTGTTTACACAAGACTGTGCAGTCCCCCCTTCACAGAACCATTAATTTTATAGAGGGCATATAACAGAGATGGGCCTCCACTATGCCTCCTGCCTTTGATCTGTGTGGGGTGTGTGGCCTGGTGGGCCCAGAGCTGCTGGCAGTGCTGATTTACTCCGCTCTGTGGACAGAGCTTCTGGAGCAAACAAGAGCTTATGTTTTCTCGCAGTGGTAATAGCAATACCGTTACAGGCTGTGCTGCTGGCTGGGTGTGTTGGGGCTAGAAGGGCAGGGATGGCTCAGGGTTTGCTTGTCTTTAAGTTTTTCTTTTAATATTAGCTCAGTAGTTTGGCTCATGCAAGTCGTGAGTGCCCCAAGCCCACGCAGGCAGGTAGGCGGGTTATTAAGGGTCTGCAGTGTTACTAATGGAAATAAAGTCCGTGTATTGGCAAGCCATAAGCATTGACCTTGTGACAGGGCGCTCACTCTGAAACAAAATCTCTCCAGAACAGTTCTCTCACAGAACTTCATTGTCACCCAAGCCAGACTCAGAAAACTTTCTTTTTTTTTTTTTTCTCCCAGTCTGGCATAAATTAGGATTCCTGGATGTGAGTCTGACCTTGCCCTCCAAAATGAACTCTCTGATGAGGAACCCTTTTGTTGTTTAGACTTGATGTACCAAGTAGGACACTGACCTCAGCATCAACACTGGTTGTGGGGCAATTGCCAGACCAACCAAATCTGGGTCGCCCCTGAGATCCTGTCCTAAATTTGATTGGAGTTGAGTTGTTGAGCCTTCTGGCTGTGAGTGTTGACCTTAGCTCTGTCTGTCAGTCATCACGAAGGTGCTAAGCTTTATTATTTTTTAACCCAAAGGTACTCTTTAGAGGTAACCTAAATGAACCACGATGAAAGCTGTGTCTAACAGTGGCATTTGACAGGGCAGTTTTAGGTCACCAAAGCTTGATAGCCAAACCATTTGCTGAAGCCCCTGGTATGAAAGAGTCATGCTAAGTGAGAGATTTCCAATGTGGAAAACGTTTGTTCATCCAGAGTCTCCGGTTTCTTTTATGGACTTTCAGCCAGGGGCATTTTCAGGATGACGACGTATTCCGCAGGTGCTCACTGTGACATCCGCCTCCCGTGCAAGGAGGAGGCTGCTGCCTGTTATCTGTCAGCTCGCCTGTTATACTGCTTAGCCCTAATTCTTGGCACTCTGTATAGAGAAAAAAAAGAAAACAAGAGTATCTATAAAGTATGGAAAATGTAGAAGCCCCTGACAGTTGTATGGTGTGTCTTGCTTCTCCCACAGAGAGGAAACCACAAAATAGTGAGTCCAGGGGTTTCTTTCCACACACACAATATCTGTCAGGATTTTGAGGAATTTTCTGGGAACTGATGAAAGAAGCGTGCTCTTTAAGCCCTGATATATACTGTACAACTGTTCTGTACAAGGGAGTTGCAGCACTCGCAGGTTCCAAAAAGCTTTCCAAAATAAAAGAAACCCAAAGGATTTCAGGGAATTTCTTCCAAGAGGCAAGATTGGCTTCTATTGGAACATAGGCAGAAGCAAAGGGGAAAATGTGCTTGTATTAAAGAGAAAAGATACCTGATACGTTTAATAGCTGTAGTTTCCTAATTACCTTTTCACACCTTTGCAAGATCACCAATGCTGATGGGAAGTGCATAGGAATTTTAGCAGCAAAGGGGCTCTTGCCTCCCTAGATTCAACTTTTTCAGTCCCCAGGGGTGGCAGGGATGTGAGGTGGAGTCACACAAGTAACAAGCCCCCCACTCGTGTGCTGAAGGACCAAAACTGTGTGTAACAGCGTCAAGAGCTTGACTTGCATGGCCTTCCTGACACAGGGCTGTCAGAGGCTGCCCTGCACTCAGTGATTATTAGCAGCTGCTAATTGTGGGGATACCTTAATTAACAAACAGAGAGTTGGTGAAAGTGCATCAGCAAATGGGAGCAGCCTCAGGATCAACCCCAAAAGATGGTGCAATGTTTTTATCTAGTCCTTCTGGTTAGCATTTATTACATTAAAATAATTAATGATTGTTCATTTTTTTCCTCTCTTTCAGGTCCGCCTGTAAGTACCAAACCTCTGTGGTTTTAGAAGCTGTTGACACAGAGTTTGTGGGGCATGAACTGGCACAGTCTCCTGTCTGTGGTGTCTGGTGTGGTAGTCAACTTTGCAGTCCTGGTACCCTGAGATCTCCCAAACAGCAAGTACTGTGGGTTGTCAGGATCTATACTGGAGTGGGATTGCTCTTGCCTGCAATTCAGCCTGTGAGGGGGAGACAGAGTGAGCCAGGGATGGGGACACAGCAAACCCATGTGGTACAGGTGTCTGTGTGTTACCAGTTGGCCCCACATACCCCGGGGGAACCGCCTGCATGTGCTTCACATGCACTGGGTGCCACACACTGAACAAGACGTGTGTGCAAAAAAGAGAAAGACAGATCACAAACACATGGCAGGAGCTGAGCTGGAGGGACTTGTTCCCTGCTACTTCACCCAGGCTGGCTGAACTGCTGGGCTCTCAAGTATAGCTGCACAGCTATCAATTTCCAAGGAAAAATTGTGTTGACAGCTTCCTTTTCAAATGTTAGCTAATGTAAAACCTCAGTGCAGATGATTTAGGCTTCAGGAAAATAGCTAGGTTATTGCAGAAATTTTCTTGTAGCTCTTAAGAGACCCACAGTGAACCAGCAGCAGCAATGCAAGGACTGAGGCCATGTATCTCTCAGGATTATAAAGAAACACTATATTGTCTCTAGTACAGTCCTTCCAGGGGAAATGGTTTATATTCGTGTACAATAGAGTGACTATAGTGGGTTTCTGTGGAGGAACATGAGAAGTTAAACATACGGTAGTCATCTTTTGTCTGTTCATGCAAAAATGTCTTAAACAGTTTGCAGATGACGTTCTGAGGAGTAGTTGCTGTGCACAACCTATTTTCTTTCCTGTTTCATCAAGCTGAAATGCTATAGACTGAACTCCCCCAGATATACGAACACAGACGTATTTAATGACAACAATCTTCCAAAAAGTTGCACCTTCTAGGCCAAAAGGTCTGAAAGTGTTTCACAGCTGGAAGCCCTGATCCACACAAACCTTCAGCTTATCCCAGGGGCTTTGAGGATAAGGACAGAAGTGGATGTATTTCAGCATTAGCTGTGGGGTTTTGGGAAGAAAGCACTGCTTTGGAGGGGGCTGCAAGTGGAGTCCGTCCATGGCTGTCCCTCCTACTCCAGCCTGGGTAGCCAGACGTTGGCATTAAATAGACGGGCGGGCACAAAATTGGTAGTGGTGTTGGTATGTCTGTTATTGCTGTGAGAAATTAAAGAGAAATTAATAGCTCAGCACAGACATCTCCTAGAGAGCAGTCGGTGCCTTGTGGGGTGAGGAAGACGCACGCTCCAGGCTTCCTCTGCAGCACTAAGGGTTAGAAACCTAATATTGTAATGAGAGATTGAAGCCTGGCAGAAACACATGAGACCACCGGAGAAGTGCTGACATTATTTGCTACTGTATCCTGGCTTATTGCGACCCCTGAACCTGCCTCCGCATGCAGACTTCCAGGACAGGCCATAAGGAGTGCTACAGCCAATGGAAATAATAAGAGGAAGTCAGGCAGACTGCATGTCGTTAGCCAAGGTGGAATTTGTCCTGGGATAGCAGCACCCTCATCTCATTCAGGACCTCTTGGGTTTCTGATGGCTGGTGAGCGAAACCACTGTGAGCGAAAGTTCACCTCTGAAGAGCCAAATGGAATCCTCCATGTCACCATAGGAAATATTTTCCCCCTCATATTTCTTGTGATTAAAATGGCAATGGGTTTATGAGCAAACAGACCTGGGCTCCTGCCTGGCTGACTGTCATATGCATTGTTCTGGAGAGCAACCCCAAAGTGCTGACCACCTCACATCTCTCTCCTGTTTTTGTTTTCCATCTTGCAAAACACAGTGTGCAGTGTGGCAGGGCTTAGCTCTCAGTGCTGGTGTTGGCTTGAGTGTGGAGGTGGGCAGAAATTCTCACTAGAAATGCACTGGAACCTGCTTGTAGTCTAGGACAACGAGGAGAAAAGCCAGGGAAGTGGATGAGCAACATCACAGCAGCAGAAGGGGTCTCCATGCTCTCCTCTTGCCCAACTGATGCTCCCCCCCCTTATTTGTGAAGTCAGTTGAGGCTTTGGTGAAGGCAAGGGCAACCCGCAGTCACGTAAGATATTTGGTGAGATTGAGACTAAAAGGGGCAAAGGAAGGAAGGAAATGATGAAATCGTGCAATAGTCCAGAGGTTTCCAGACTCTTTCACTGTCTGGACCACATCCGAAGCAGAAGATCCTCTCATGGACATTTTCTCTCCCATTTCTGATCATGCAACATTTCTGTGGCAACTGCAGCAATTCCATACATGAAAAAATAATATTTAGCAGATGGAAAGTAATGAAGAAAGTCAAAGCCCTGTAATTAGCTTGTTCTCCATGGAGTTGCAGATACCTTCGGAGCCCGTGCAGAGAGCTGTGGGCAGAGCCATGCCAAAAGGAGAGAAAACTTCACAAGCAGGAGATTAGGAAACCAAAGCAATCAGAGCTGATGGTCAAGGAGCTGTGGAGAGTTTTTTAACCATTCTGTTTCCTAAACCATTCCATGTGATTTCATCTCTTTATCAAGCCCTCCCTTCAGAGTTTGAAGGTAGTTTTTGCTGTTTCTGTGTATTTGTCCCAGGGCCTCACAGAAAGGCCTGGGCTCCCAGTAGGTACTTCATTCTTTCCGTCTCATCCCCTCATTCTCTCTGTCTGGTAGTACTTTGATCAGGAGGCCTCCAGCGTTCGTAAACTGGGAGAAGTAAGTCTGGCATAGAAAATGTGCTGTGGAACAGAGTATTGCAAACAGGACATGGCTCATACAGAACAGGGACTGCAGGAGCTTTGTAGGACCAAACCTGAGGGTAACATAATCCCCATGAGCCCTCCTGTGTGTGGGAAACACTACTTTTGAAGATACCTTTGTCAGCTTAAGAGTCTGGTCGAAGAGGCGGGGTGTGCAGTATTCTTGCTGATGGGACTTGCTAGTTGCAGCAAGATTTAGAAGGCCTAAGTCACTCTGGGACAAATGCAAAAGTCTGTAATAACAGTATCTGCATCTGAGTTAGTCATGAGTGAGGAAGGAGTGTGGGTTTTGGAGTTAGAGCTGTGTGCTTTCCTGGTGATGGCTCCCTGCTCCCCAGGCTGCTGCTCACCTGGAGACTGCACGAGTTGCAACAGGCAGTTTCCTAATGAAGGAAATGCAAACTGTGCTGCTGGCTCTCCCCTGACTCAGGACAGAGGCTGTTTGTGCTCCTCTAGCTCCAATGTGGGAGCTTCAGGCGGCTTTGCATGACTTTGTAACCAACCTACATGGTATCATCCACCCACGAGTGCTCTTTCCTGGCTCCCTGTCACAGACAACCTTTCCTTATAAACATCTGGCATGTATTTGCTGTCCTACTGGGAGCTCCCCCTTTGCTGTTGTTGCTCGGAGGGCTGTAATGCTGTGCAGTCACATACCAGATACGGTGCCGTCATGTACCACTCCGACACCAGGTACTCACGGGAGACCTGACACGGCTCAGCCCCGACCTTGGGCTCTTCCTGTTCAGGCACCAGCCACAGCAGAGCCAGGAGAAATTAACTCAGCTTTTACCTCAAACCACGAGGGAGATCAGCCTGGGCTCAGCTGTGGAGGAAAGCAGCATTTAAGGGACTAAAAGCAGAGGAAAGCTCAGCGTTACGTTTTCCAGCAGCCACAAAGGAATCCCAGGGCAAGATGCTGACACCAGGAGTTTTGCTTGCTGCTGGCACACAGAGATAGGCAAATATTAGCAGGACTGAGAACCCGCCTAAAACCTTGGAAGAAAGCAGTTTCCCATAATATATCATGGACAAAATTTAAAATCAAGCAGCTGTTTAGCGTTTGATCCATCTGCAAGGGATGCTTTTGCAAAGCATGTATTGCTCTTCAGTTTATCAAAACATGGGCTGCATGGGAAGGAATGCTCCCCACACCGAACAGCTCCACAGAGGGAAGTGGCTAAACTTCCACCAAGGAATGGTTTGATCCCAGGCAATAATGTCGGAGTTTGGGTTGTACAACCAGAAGAGCCTTTGTGTACACCCAGAAAAATGAATATAGTGAAGTGCCTTCCCTTTCCAGAGATTTCAGAGTACGTTCACATGCGCCGGGGCTGAATGTGGGGGAAGGCACGAAGAGGTGGCACTGATGAGGCCGGTGTCTCCAGCTGCAGAAACCAGAAAACCAGGTTTGTGCCCACAGACACAGTCAGCCATGGGCAGGAAAACTCTGTTTTACATAAGGAAACCCCAAACATTGCTGGAAACAGAACTGAGAGATTATTATCATGTCATTTTTGCAAAATATAGAGCAGAAGCTGCATGACTGCTGAAGCCATAATCATCAAGATCCTTTAGCAATGAGCTGCTGTCTTCCAGATCTGCACAGCCTTCAGTTTTGGTGACCAGGAATGCAGAGGGGGGTGGTTTGTTTTTTTTTAATTGCATAGTTAAATTTAACTGCAAGAGGCAGCAAACTGCCTTGTAGGTAAGTGGCTGAAGAAAATTGCCACCAGTCCTGCGTTCATGTGTTTACGAGTCTCTGTCCAGTGTCTCCTGACCCACAGTCATTCCCAAAACCACTGTTGGGATCGTTCACACCCTGACAACGCACTGGGAAGTAACTCAAAGGGGTAGAGGACACTGAACACAGCTGCTCGTATGTCTTCTTCCAGACATGCTTTTTCCTGTGTCAGCTTGTGTTCTCACATTTTTCTGTTGCTTCTGGACAGGACTGTATTTTCAAGTCTAAGAGAATTGTGTTTCAAAGTGATAAGTCTATAAATAAGTAGCTAACACCCAGCTGACTTTGGTCAAGAAAGAGAAAAACGTGACAGTTGGCTACTTCAGGAAGCCAGTTCCCAGGACCTGAGTTTTATGAAGTGTTGGAAATTGGGATTACACTTTGTTTGACTGGAGACTCTTGTCCTTCTTTTGCTGCCTAAATTGCAGTGTGTGATTTCTGTTGTGAGATTTGCTGGTTTGTCATATATACACATGAACTGGTGGCTCACACATGTTCTTAAAGACAGGTTTGGGCACACGCAAATGCACTTTCCTCTCTTTAACTTTCTTTCTACCCCTCAAAATCCCTCGACACTTGCACCACAGCACAAAGCTGCTGCTGTGGCACACTTCATTGTGCTGTTTTATAACCTTGCTTTTGGTTAGTTACCAATTGCCTCTGATTTTGCCTTAATTGCCAGGGAGACAAAGGTGCGATGGGGATCCCTGGGCGGCCGGTAAGTCAAAACCTCTTGTGTGTGCCTTATCCTCCCCGTTCTCTTCCAACCCCCAGGATTTGGCGGGGGGAGCTTTCAGGATGGTCCTTGGCAGGTGTCAGTGTTCTCTCTGAGCCCCACACCTGAGGGGCTCCCCTTGTTGCTGCAGGGTGACCAGCCCTGCAAGCCACACACGTGCCAGGAGGGGTGTTTCCATTCCCTCTGCTGTGCTATCCAGGTCCTCCTCTGGTTCAGCATCCCCCTGGTTGGGTGCCTCCTGCTCCACCTCGTGTGCTGGCCAGGCTTGCTAACTGTGGGCTTGCTAACACGCACCCCTGCCTGCCACCAGCAGCTGCCCTTTCCAGATAATTCTGCCCTGAGTGACGGGGACCATCCCCTGCCTGGCTCAGGGCTGTATTTTGGAGCTGCTCCTTGCTCAGGCATCCCATGATGAGGATGGGGAGGAGGGGGGGGGCAGGAGCTGAGGCCACCCTGCTCATCCCAACCCCATAGCCAGGGTTTTGGGGCGGGAGAGCGTGCCCCTGCCGCTGATGCCTGTGTTTGTCTCTCTCTCTCTCTTCCCTGCACCCTCTTGCATGTGGCTGCGGTGGGTGCCACTGACCCAGGGACTAAAAGGGCAATCTGGAGAGAAGGTGAGTCAGCTTCTCATAGCCTGTAGCACCCCTAGACTCTAGGGCCTCCTCTAGGGCCAGCCCAAGCTCCCTGGTCACAGTCATGACCACTGCAGTCAGCTTTGGGCTTCCACACCCCCAGGCTGCCCCATCTTCCGTGTCAGTGCAAGTATATTTCCCAAATTCCTTCCAGGCTACTCAGCCTCTGAAGACGCTGCGTTTCTTGTTTATGACAATTTACTAACAGCATAAGAGCCAGCGGGCACACGCAGGGCTTCCCTCCAGGCTTCCTGGGTTTTAACCATTGACTTTCTTCCCCACTGGCAGCTCTGCTTGACCTAATCAACCTGCAGCTCCCCTCCACCTCCCAGGTTAGCCTGATCCCTGGTGCAAGCAGGAGCAAGGAAGAAAATGGCACAGCGTTCTTCTATTTCTGACACAGTGGGACACCATCTCAAAGACTGCTTGCTGTGTAATGAGTTGGTGTTTTGTGCCCACAAAGAACTGGTGGTTTGCAAAGCACCCTACTGCTGGCCCCTGTTTTGACATGTCAGTGTTAGCGTATTTTCCCCAGAGCTGTGAGTACTTCCCACCTGTGAGAACAGGGAAATGGAGGTGTTTGGGGTGTGTGAATAACTGAGTAACAATATGTAGGAATTAGGAAAGGGATGAATATTCACCTGACAGGGGCATCACCTGTGCGCTACCATACCAGGCCTATTTGCTCCTCTTCATAGTAGATAGAGAGAAAAATACAACAAGGAAGGGTAAGGTAGGAGAGAGATTCTCCTTCCTTGCTTTCACTGCTTGCTCATTGGAGCCAACCAACCTTATCCAACAGACTAAGATTTCCCCACCTGAAGCCATCCTGCTTTTTCTCTGCATGTCCTTGCATTTTTCTCTGGCCAAAGTTTTCAACATGAAGGGACAGCAGATACATACAAACAAACAGTGGAAAAAATCCATTGTCCCTGCTTCCCCAAAGCACTCTGTGAGAGCCCTAGGTCTTTGGCAGGCCACAGCTTTGTTTTGCAGAGAGCTCTGCTTGCTTGCAGGCTGCTTGGTTTATGGGATGCTCCATCCCAAAGATCCCCAGCCCTGGGCACTTCTGGAACTGCCTCTCAGGAGTACACTGTTTTCCAGAGAGAGGGACATGTCTTGCCCATCGCACGCCATGGGTGGCAAGGAGCTGGAGAGGCAGCTGTTTTCTTTTCCAGCAAGCACTTTGCTCTGTTTTCATCCACATCTCAGCTGAGTTTGAGAAGTACACAAACTGCCCACAGCTCCAATTTCCCTGAAGCCCAGTACCTCCCTCCTCCTTTTCTTTCTTCTGCAGGACACAGTCCTCCTGGACTCACAGTAAGGAAACAGCAAGGGTTTCAGGCCATCTTTCACACTTGCAATGGGGCAGAACCTTTGTTTTGCCAGAAAGTGTTTTATGTGTTTATAGTTCTCCTTGCTGTGCAGCTTCCATTTTCTGGCACTTCTGAGCGACTACAAATGACATCTCTTTTCTCCTAAAGTGTGAGGCAAGAGCTGGGGGAGGCCAGAATGGCAGCTGCCCCATAAGCCCTGAAGGTCTCACATCTGAGGCACCCTCATTTAACCCCAGTTTTGACAGGAGTATCATTGTCTTTGTATTTTCCTTTCCTCCTTTGCTCACTCCTCTTCCTCTCCCTCGTGTCTCTGCAGGGTGCTCCAGGAGAAGCCGGCATGTCTATCATCGGGCCCCGTGGTCCGCCTGTAAGTGGCTTTTTCTCTCTATTTTTGGCTGATGCAGGATGTGGGCAGGTTACTGGGAAAGACTGAGGAGGGGCACTAAGACACAGCATCAGCTGGAAAGAGCAAAAACCCTGTATAATGTGGTTCCCATACTGAGCCAGCCTTGGTTTTATACTGCTATTATATACTATATATAATGAAATTACAGCTCATTCTCCAGAACAAATAAGGAAGCCTTTCCTTGCAAGGAAACCATATTCCTGCATTTAAAAGGAAGAAGCATCCTTTCTTCTTTCAACAGGGCTGCTACCACTTTTGCAGAAAATGCCTGGCTGATCTCAACCTTGGTTTCTTCAGCAGGGGACAAACTCCCTGATTTTGATGAAGGAGCAGGATCAGAGCTAAGCTGATGAGTGGCGAACTCACAAAGATGAGTCGTTTGGAGGTCTTGTCAAGTATGCAAAATCTTGAAAACTCTTTGTCAACACATTTACTGCTATCTGGGCAGTCCCTTAGCTGTCTGGGGCGATGAGGAAAGTGCAGGCAGGATTATGCATCCTGTTCCTGCAAAAGTGTCCCTGCAAGGTGCAACAAGTCAGCCAGACAAAGCTTTTTGCAAGGATAAGGTCATAAAAAAAGACCAAGTTGAAGGGTTGGAGTGTGTTTACATGCCCTAAACGCTGGATGTTTCTTACACTGCAGTTCAGCCGGCAAGCCTCTGCTTTTGTGAGGGTGCAGCCAGTCCTCTCCACTCCATCCCTGCACAGCCTCCACCAGAGATTTCCATGAAAAAAAGACCTGGAGATTCAATTCTCTCCCTCCCAGTGGGCACTTCCGATTTTGATTAACCTGTGAAGAGCACCATCCTTGACCTGCAGAGAGGATGGGCCGCTGGAGCCTTTGTTTCACAGCAGAGGTCAAGTGAGAGAGACCTAGGCAGTGAGAACACTTGGCTACATCTGGCTTTCCAATTAACTTTCCAAAAGCCCCATGGCAAGTGTTTCTAATAACAAACAGCTTTGCCGGTTCCCAGACCCACCTGCCTGGGATGCTGGAGTTTGAGAAGTGACAGAACCAAAACTCAGGACCCAAACAATATGCCCAGCAGATGGTCCCTGGCCATATGTCCAGGCAAGGAGGAACAGCTGGCAGGTCTCTCAATGCCAAGATCTGAGCAAGACCACCCTGCTCCACAAACAGCAGATTTTGGAGGGTAAGTGTCCTGTGGATTTTGCTGTTTCTCCCAGGCTGTGGCTCTCAGTCTTCTGGACAGTGTAGTTACAATAATCGGAGAGAAAAGCCATCAGTCCCTGTCCATGTAGGTCCTGCAGAGAGAGACAGGCATCACTGTTTCTTGAAGGACACATGCCTGGTTTGCAGAACAGTTTTTAATGTCTGCTTTGGTGCTGCTGCCTTTGCTGTGGTTTGCAAAAGTGCAGAACACGTTGCATCTTCAAAGCAGCAGAAAATTTAGATGGCAAATGGTATCTAAAATGGGGTTTTGCCTACACCAGTCAAAGCCCTGATATGCCA
Organism: Pipra filicauda; assembly: GCF_003945595.2. Taxonomy (NCBI): domain Eukaryota; kingdom Metazoa; phylum Chordata; class Aves; order Passeriformes; family Pipridae; genus Pipra; species Pipra filicauda. Next base: position 186,954 of record NW_024104361.1, read on the forward strand.
GGACTGGCACAATTCCACACTTTTCCCGCTGCAAAGCCTACTGTGAAGATGATCCAGTTTCCTGGGGAGCTGGTGATAGGTCAGAAGGATGGCTGAGCACTGAAGACAAACACGGAAACCCTGGCCAAGGGGCCACTCGGAAAGACGTGGGATGACAAATAGTTTCCAGATTTTTGTTTGGAGGTTGAAGTTTTTGCTCAAGCTCAGAGCTGCTTAACTTCTGGCCAGAGAGGGACAGTGCAGCGATAGTGGCAGAAACAGACAGTCTCCATGATTTGGCAGCTCCCAGGATTCCATTCTTCATACAATCAACATTTTAAAAAGAAGACAAGGAAAAGCAGCCACCCAACAAAAACAGTCTCTTGGAATCACTCACTGCTGAACTGTTGTCTTGGCGTGATACTGTGCAAATCACGCTGTTGTCCTCCAGAGAAAGAGGCAACAGTCTGTAGTCTACAGAGGAAGCCAAATTGCACCATTTCCAGGTTTTTCTCCCTAATTCTTTTTTTAGCACTTCTTGTCCGGGGAAGTGTCCAACCGGGAACCAAAACTAATGAATTGTGGCTAGGCTCTTCTTGCTTCTTGCCTTTTCAGAAGCCAGCGGTGGACAGATCCTCTAATTTATAGCCTATCTTCCCTCCTGGTCACTGGCCAACAGGACCAGGTGGTTTTCTATGTATCTTGCAAAGCAAAGCTGACCAAGTTCAACTCTGCAGAGCTAAAAAGCCAGTGCAAATGTTATAAGTTCCTGCTAGCATTGTGTACAAAACCAGAACTGCCAGTGCAACACGAGGCATTTTGTGGAACGGGCACATCCCTCAAACCCTGCAAAAGGACTGTTTGGCCCCATCCTCTGCAGGGTTAAATATTCACTGAGTCTGCAGAGAGAGGGAGGAGATGTAACCTGAAGGTAAAGGTTTTCCCTGCCAGTGTAGCTCTGAGGTCTCTCCCAAAGGATACTTATTGCTTCACTGTGGCAAACCTCAGTCTCACAGCCCAGCAGGCCCGTCCCCTCCTTCCCCTTCCCTTCCCTCATCACCACACGGGATCGCTCTGGTTAAGGCAGAGTTGCACCCTTGTTTATAGCTCTTTCCTGGGAAACCCTTGTGGGACTCAAACAGTCCAGTCGTGGTGTCTCAAATTGCTGAAGAAAGCATTTTCTTCCCCAGAATGGGAGAGTACATAAGGAACCTGGGCTTTTTGGCATCGTAGCAGAGCTTTCAGGGTAGGCAAGATGCCGCAGTGGTCACCTGATGAGCATGGTACAGGATTTACCTCATCCTGCTGCTTCCATCTACATGAGTGCTTCAAAATCTGCTGAAGTCTGGACCATATGGACCATAAACTTCCTGACTTGGCTCACACAGTTTTTAATTTTTATTTTTTTTAATTTGAGATTGAAAATCCCTAAGTGAAGTGGTATCTTTACTGGATACCCACAAATCTACGGTCACTGTGACCTGGGGTGTCACAGGTCCCAAAAACTGAAGAACTGGGAAAAATTAACAGCCAGGACATTTTCTTTTTTTTCTGTGTTTTTAAGTGGGTGATGAAGAAGCTGCCAAACACATCCCAAGCCAGTGTTTGCTGTACCTGATCCCAAACTGGTAGCCAGTTCTGGCTAGCTAGCAAGAGGTGGGGAAAAGACTTGGTGCTCATGTTCCTCTTGTCGCAATGCCTAACTCTCCTTTTTCTCTTAGTTTTCAGAGGACCAAAAAAAACCCAACCAACCAATCAACCAAAAAAACCAACAACCAAAACCAACCAACCAAAAAAAAAAAAACAAACCAGAAAACAAAAACATCATCTCTTCTCCAGAATTATTTGTGAGGAAAATGAATGTGCTGGGACTTGAGATTAGGGGAGGAGGAGAAGGGGGATGGTTGTGTTTAGACACCAGTGATCTGTGAGGCTTGTCTTGCACAGAGCAGCACCCTGCATTAAACGCCTCCGGTTTATGGCAGCAAGAATTGCCATAAAATGAGCTCAGCCTCTGGAATATACTCCAAAGCCTAGCATATGGGCTAGGGACACCCATTTAATTAATGTAAAAACTTCAAGGAAACTGCTTGCAGTCCAAAATGGAGCTGCTCCAGCATTTTCTTGGCCCTATACAAGCTGGAGTGGGGATGAGAGATTTCCCCTCCTTCCCAAGACACTTTCCCTTGGAGGAGAATTAGGTGTCTCTTCAGAGAGTCCTAGGATAATTGGTCAGAGGCTGGAGGAAAGGCTCTGTAGAGAGGACTTAGGGTCTATCAAAATTCATTTCAGTTCCTCTAAACTGCTGTCTCCGTTTCATCCTTCCCAGGGACAGCCTGGAACAAGAGGTTTTCCTGGATTCCCGGTAAGTGTAACTGTTAATTTATGAGGTACGGGTGTGTGATGTTACTAGGAAGCCTCATTAGTGCCTGCTGTATCTCATCATTTCTTCCTGAAACCAATTACCTGATCTGATATCACTGGAAAAAGTAATTCTTTCTTCATTTGTTTTTCTTTTTTTTTTCCTTTTAAGTGATACTTAGGGGGGAAAAAACTCCAAACCACACAACTCCAGAAGGAAATTAATTTAAAAAAAACCCCAAGTGTTAAAATAACATAGGTGAAGCCAGATCTGTTCGATAAAAGAAAACCGTCCTAAGAAATATCCCCCAAAAAAGAAAATAACCCCTAGGTAGATGAAATTCCAACCTTAATTGAGCTTTTAGGTGATATTCCAATAGCAGGAAGTGCCTGGGATCCAAAGGGGGCCCTACATGGTGAGGGTCAGCTGGGGACTGTGCTGGGCTGAACACCCTGGTCATGCCAAAGGGAGAGTACATAAAACATGAGAGGGAATTCTTCTGAAACACTGTTGCAGATGGGCAAGGGAACAGAGAACAAGCCCAGGAGAGGACAAAGCAAATTTCATTTCAATCCTACAGCTGCTGGCAGCACTCTCTGAAGCACTGAGGCTGCTGGAGAACTCAAACGGTTGCTATTTATTCATATGCATTTATCCTGGACAACTAGGGAGCCTAAGGCAAACACCCCCCACATCCCTGCTCCTGCCAGGCAGCTCAGCTGCTGCTCCAGGACACTGGATGTGCCAGAACAGGTCTGCGGGGGAGACTCTCATGCCTGGAAAATGGGAGGAATTGGCAGTCTCTGAGCTGTCTGACCAGGCTCCATGGCTATGCCCTGTGCGGAAAGGGGGGCTGTGAGCTGCCCCGGGGCTGGGGAGAAGCAGATCTCTCTGGGCCGTTGTGGTCTTTGGCTTTTGGAGGAGCAGAAAACAAATCAGCCCAGCTCATGAGAAAGTGCCGAGTGGGACAGCGCTCTGTGGAGCCTGTTTCTCATCAAACAGTACCTTCAGCATGTGCTGAGCTGTGTGTCACCTCTTCCCGGGGACACTTTTATTATTCTATCACTTGCAAAAATGCCTCTTCCCCAAAGGCGTATGCCCTTTTAAGTTGAAGTCTTGAGAAAACTGCTGATTTTCAACTAGTTTACTGGACACCATAGGATTTTAAATTCTGAGGGCTTTTTGCAAATTGCCTATGAATCCCTCCTCTCTTCCCTTCTTTGTGTCCAGCATTGCTGCTGAAATGGGCTGACAGTGAGCAGGTCCCTGCTGGAGCAATTGGGAATCTGGGCTTGTACTCAGTGGGCCAGGTACCTGCCAGGACCTGGCCAGAGGGCAGGGAGAGTCACCTCACCTCACCCCAGTCCGTGCAGTCTTGTGGCACATGGTGCTTCCTGGGGCAGATGGACAGACACCCCGGGAAAAGCACTTCTCATCATTTTTCCTTTTTTATTTCAGGGCCCTATTGGCTTGGATGGCAAACCGGTAAGCAAACAACTTCTCTGCAGGCTTCCTGTCCTGCCTCCTGCTAGGTCCCACTGCCCTGCCAGCCTGTGTCTTATACAGTATGTTTTTAAGGGGATTATTTTGCAAAGTCATGCACGTGCATGGATTAAAAGAAAATTAGGAGACTGGCAGGTAGGAGGATACCACAGATGCCTTGGGGGGAGATGCAGGAGTCAGGAGAACTCGGGAAGGCAGAGTGTGGCCTCTTCCCTTCTAGGCAGATCTATAAAATAGCACGTCACAGGGAAAGCCTTAGCAGGCACTCCCAGCCTGAATCAGACAGGCAGAGCAGGTCCCCAAGGCAGCAGCCCTCTGCCTCAGCCAACATCTTCCTTTGAAGTTGACTCTACAGCATCTTTCTCTTCACTGCTTTGCTGAAAAGAGCTGCAGTAGAGGAGGGAAGGATCCTAAAGATCTCCATGAGACCTCCATGCTGTCCTTAGAGCCTCCTCATAATCAGCTTTGTAGTAGAGAGACTGAAGTTCTTCCCATCCTTTGGAGAGCCAGGTGTAAACACAGCTACTTCCCCATGAACCCAGCAGACATGAAACCCACAGCTCCATGTAGCAGCCACACAGCCAAGTTCCCCACCAACTTCCTCTAGCCATGCTGCAATGGAAAAGGAGCTGGTAGCTCATACCTCTGGCATCTAACTTCCTGCAGCAGGATCCTGTTTTTGCCATGAGGAACATGATCCCCAAGAGAGACCCAGCAGCCTCTCTCTTGTACTGCTCTGTGGGCACACACTGCACTCAGCAGAAGCTGTTCTGCCAGCCCGAGGGGGGCTGAACTGTGTCCCAGCCATGCCCTGCAGAGCCTTTTCACCCTGTATTCAGCCCCCAGAGCTTTGTTCTGAGCATTCTGCGTAGCAGGGAGTCGTGTCCTCTTAGTTGTGTGAGCAAAGCTCGGCGCTGCATCCCCCTTTGGAGGTACCTCCCGAGGTAAGGGGGAAGCGGGGTAAATCAACATCTTCTAGTGACTGTGGTGGCCGAAGCTGATGCATATTTTCTTTCTTTTGCAGGGTCATCCTGGACAGAAGGGAGAGACGGTAAAAATATACATGTTTGTCTGCAGGTGATGGGTAGGTTTGAAATGATGTTGCCTCTCAGCTGGAAACAAGCTCATAGGCAGGGTAGCAATCTTCGTTCAGCTGATGCGCGAGCTGCATCCCTAATTCTGTAACTTCATAATAGCAGTGCTGGGATGCACGGCTGTAATTTTTACATTATGGCTATCAGATTCATCATGTCACAACAGCAACTCTCTAGTTATGCCTGGGATGTGTTTTCCTTGCACTTAGCAATTATGTTCTTTAAATATATTCTGGGAGCTGACATTTTTTGTGGTTGGCCTCATAGCAAAAGTAAAAGTTGATGGAAAGATTTCTCAAAACCCATCTGGCAGCTTTCAACTTATCTAACAACAACCAAAACCCCCATATTTTTTGTATTAAATGTGTTCCCCCCCCCCTTGAAGCTCTGTTTCATATGTGCATCATTCTTAAAATGCATTTGGTTGAAAATGATAAACTTAGGCCGCACTTGATGGAAGCCCAAATGCGGTCTTGTTCCTCTTGACATCTCTGATGATGAAATCCCAAACATGAGTATGCCGAGCTAGCAGCTCTGTAGTCACCTTCGCTCACTGGAGTGCTGAATGTTTTCTTCTGCTAATTCTGTTTTTTGAGCCCGAGTGTCAGTACAACCCTCTGGCAAGCACATGTTGAAGATCCCTGCTCCCCACTCCCATTGTGCAATCCTAGCTCAGGCTTCAGTCCTTGCTGCTTCTGGTTCCATCCCAGTGCGTCGGCCGAGGAGCCGCGCTGTCAACTGAGGTCCTGGGAACAATAAGGGTGTGTTTTCCTGATGATTTTTCCCCTCTCCTTTTAATAATTCCCCCCTGCAGTGCAGCCAGAACATGTGTGCATTTTTACTCCTCCAGAGTAACAAAGGGAGCCCAGACTTCTTTTGGGAGTTTTCTCCACAACTGTTTTTAAAAGCTGAGTTTTTCACCTACTCCATACACTGAGAGTTGTTGTCTTCTTGTCACTGTAAATGGGAAACCATCTCATGCTCACATATGTATTTCTTTAAAGGGTGCTGCAGGTCCCAGGGGACAACCTGTAAGTATCCAAGTATCCCATCTCATCCCTATCCCATGTCTCCCCCTAATCCCTCTCCCTTGGCATTCACTGAACTCCTTAATTTACTGAGGCCTATTTCGTCACTTTTCTTTTATAGGGACCCCCAGGACAAAAAGGAGAAAAGGTAAATTCAATGGGAGATGTGTTAAGAATTAAATGTAAAGAGCGGAAGGGACTCAGTGGACTTGGTGCTGCTCGGTCTGACTGTGAGTGGCTGAGGAGTACAGCAAGAGCAGAGGGCTCAGGGGATAGGTGACAGGAGGCAGGCTGCTTGTCGGGTTCAAATTGGTATAACTGCACTGAATTTGATATAATCACAATGATTTACACCTTCTGGATCTGACCCCGTGTGCCTATTTCAGTCCCCTCTGTTTGTGGTTTAAACTCTTTCCTTTTAATCCTGTTCTTTCACAGGGTCAGTGTGCAGAGTACCCGCACAGGGTAAGTCATTAGTGTTATTATCCTCTGTCCCGTGCCTTCCTGCATGTTAATCCTCCCTCGTTTGAATGGCTTTTTGTTGTAAGTAGAGATCGTCTCATTAACAAGATGCGTCATCTGGGCCCCGAGGGCAGCGCTCGGCTGATTGATGTGTTTCACAGAAAAGCAGCAGATAAGGTTTTCCAGGAGGGATGTTGGTTCTCTGGTCTGTTCCTGCCCACCGGGGCTGACCCCTAGATATCTGCTGTCATTGCTGCTTCCTGGAGATTTGTGCTGGAGAAGGGAAGGTCTGTGTCCTCACCCCAAAACCCAGTGAATCCAGAGGTTTCTGGAGAAGTAGGGGTCACTCACATCTTGTGCTGCTACACCAGCTCCGTGCTGCTTCCACAGCCTCTGCGGTGGTTGTGTGGCCAGGAGCAGTGTGGGGTTTGCAGACCTGGGGGAAACTATCATCATCCCTTCGTTTTTTCTTCTCCCTCATGGTGGTTTCACCCCTGCATAGAGGCAAGAGGCTGTGCTCCCTGACCCACCCACAGTGCTCTGGCTGGTCCCTGTGCCGGTCCCGAAGCCTGGTGGACTTTCTGCCTGCAAGGAAGAGGCTGAGAGGGAGGGTTGATGCCAGCAACCATTTAATGGAAGCCAGGATGTTGCCCCACTTGCCTCTTCATCCTGGCCTGGCCGGCATCCACAGCCAAGAGAGTACATCATAGGGTTTGAGGGGATTTAACCAGTTCTAAAAACAACCGGAGTGCTGAAAATCCACTGGAAATGCATTGGAACGACATCATATGAAGTGGCTGGAATTTGTAATCTGGGTGTACAGGGAGACAGGCTTAAGAGCTTTCTGTTTATTTTTGACGGGCCTCTGGATAATTAGCTGGGCTCTGGTCCCTGGCCCCGAGGGAGCAGGGCTGGGATGCTCGGAGCAGCAGAGCCAGTGGAGAGAGAGCTTGGCTGGCAGCAAGGGAGAAGGGAGCTGTGGGTATGTGCCAGTCCCCGTGCAATAACAGCCGGTCAGCTGTGTTTATTTAGCGAGCGGGCTCACGAGATTGTTATGTTAAAAAGAAGCTAACAACAGCGTTCACCAAGCATCGTCCTGGGTCATGTTACAGCCCTTGGCTTCCACCATCCCCAGCGCTCAAGGTGAAAAGCAGTGGCAGACCCAAAGCAATACTAGGCTACTGGAAGTAGCCTAGGCTCGGGCTTGGGGGCAAAGGCACGCTGGTTTGGTGGGCTGGGATTGTAGGGTGACACGCTGCAGGGCTGTGACAGCGGGAAGGGGATGGGTGCAAAGCTTCACATCTTAGCAGTGTTTCCTCATGGAGGTACTTTTGGTTGCATGAGGCAGCAAGTTCAACATTTTCAAAAGCCTATGAGTTGTTCCAAGGCAGAGACATGCTCACGGGAAAGGTGACTGTCCTCAGATCAACTCAAGAATGGGCTGTGCTGAAGGCTCTGGTCACAGACTGTGCAAGCTCAGGGAGCCAGAGGCACAGACCAGTCAACAGAGGTGCAGTTCTCTTTCTTCCTCCCTGAATGAAAATTAGGATGTTGTAAAAATGCTACACAGCTGACTGAATTGCAATTTATTCTTGCTTTTCTGTTTGACAAGGTTCTTTGTCAGAAGTTCTGGGTGAGGAAATGAAAACCAGTATCCTGAAAAACCAGGGATGTTGTTTCAGTTTTGTTTCATCTTTGTTTTTATAGGAAGGAAATACAAAGTCAGGCTATATGCCTTGGCTCTTGTTGTAGTTTCCTATTTTTTTTCTGTATAAGTCTGTATGGCCTGCACTGCTGTGAGGGATGAGCCCAGGCATTGGGGCTACACATGTGGGGTGAGATGGCCACTCGAGCTGCTCGAAGTGCTGCTTGGGGGAAGGGGGGATGAGCTGTGCTCCGTCTGCTCTCAGAAATGCCATGTGTGTCTAACTGACCCCATTTGTCTCACGTGTCTTCACTGTTCCCCAGGAATACCTAAGTACCACCCTTGCAGCCCTGCGCTCTAACCAGATCCTTACGCTGAAGGTTTGTGGGTAATAGTCTGATGTGACCCAGTTCTGAAGCAAAGGCATGAGGATGTGACTCCAATATTGCACATTGCCTTCTTCCCATTGGGACACAGAGGAGGCAGGGCAGGAGCTGGGTGGGAGAGCCTTCAGATTTCTTCTCTAAACTCTCCCACTTGCACCTGAATCCATTGCTGGGTCTTGTCTCGCCTCTGTTTTTTTCCTCCTTATCCTTTTCAGCATCCTCCTTCTGCTTCTCTGTAAGCTGCATAATATTTCAGATACCCTTCAGCGCTTGAGGAGCCAGTCAAAGCCAGCTCAGCTGGCTCTCCTGAGCTATGGGGCCTCCTGCACTGTCTTTTAGAAAGGGATAGAATTGCCTTTGGATAAAATCAGCCCAGCTGAGTTTCCAGCAGCACTGCTTCTGGAGCGATAGCTTGTGGCTGTCTGGATCGAAGCATTCAAACACAACCACTTGATCACCATGCTGCAATATTGGGTTGCCTCTTCTCTTTGCAACAGGACTGGATCCTTGCTTTCACTGCGCACAAGAAGGACAATGTTCGATGGGAATAAAGTGCGCTGCTTGGAAGCGTACGGTGACTGTGGTGGGAGACCCGTGAGCACACCTCTGGGATCTGAGCGCACAGCTCACAACGGGGAATGGCGCACGCAGGCACGATTTTGTGTCTGAGCACAGAAAGCCTCTCCCTGTGTAAATCAAGAGCAGCTTCAATGGAAAACTGATAGCAACAGGAAAGTGGATCAGGCCAGAGGAGCATTCCTGGGCCTGGAGCCGGCACGGTGGGTGCCAGGCTGACAGCAGCGTGCATGCAAGTGGAAACTGGATACAGCAGAAGGATGAACAAATGCTCCTGAGCTTTAGTGCATTTGATTTCTGTGTGTCCGGGTCAGCTTTGTACCCTAAGGCAGCATTCCTGGCTATAAGCAGTCAGAGGGTGATGTTACTGTTGAGCAGAAAAAGCAAAGCACCAGCTACCAAGGCAATGTCCTTCTGCAGAAAACTGCCATTTGGATAGTTGCCCCAAATCTGATGATGAGAAATTAAGAGAAACAGTCTCATCAATGCAGATCTTAGCAGAGCCAGTGGGGGTATGTCTTGCAGTGAACAGTGCCTAAGGATATCAGTGGAGCTGAGTTAAAAACCCCCTGGGTAAGTTCTGTTTCTGAGCAGAGGAAGCTGTAAAAGCTCTGTACAGTGGGAGCATCGAGATGGTGAGTGGCCACCCTGCACCTGCCAGGCTGGCACTGCCAGTCCCTCTGTGAGCAGCGCGGGGAGCTCAGAGGTCTGCCCGCAGGTCCCTGTGCTGTGCTCATGCTGGGCTTTATTTTCATGGCAATCTCTCTGTTCCCCTCTTCTCTGTTCTCTCCCCTGGCCACTCTCTGACTCTCGGTGCCCTAATGGCCTCCTTTGCCCTGTGACCTTCTGGTTTGATCTTCTTCAGCTGTTGCCTCTCCTCAATTCAGTGCGGCTGGCTCCACCTCCGGTCATAAAGAGACGCACTTTCCAGGTAGACTTCTCCTCCTCATTGCCTGTTTCTAAGCTTATCCTGATGCTTGCCATTAATCAGCTTGCTACCTGTCTTTCTTCCCCTACAGAGGGGTTTCCAAGAGTTTCAGGCAGAGCTGAGGGACTTTCTTTGAAGCAGAGGAAATCTTTGATGTGATAATGTTGCTAAAAAGAAATGCAGTGAAGCCAGTTTTTTAAACTGAAAGAAATGGGCCATGAAACCGTTCTTAGGGCTGTCGACAAGCAGCCTCCTCCCTAAAGGAGTCAGTTCCTGCATATTCAATCTCCAGAAGAGGTTAGAAACCTCTTGCTGAAATGCAGCTAATGTCTGTGAAATTTAACTGAGATGAATGAATAGGCAAACGCTTCTTCTGAGGACTAGTCTAGTCTGAGGCACTTGGGAAATGTGTTTAAATAAGCTCTTAGAATGGTTTCATTAAATTGCATTAAATCTTTGTGTAAACACATTTATTTTTGTTTCCAGGACCATAATTCATGTTTAGTTTATTTTGGGAATTAATTCATAAAGCGAATTACAGACATATGAATAGTGAATAAGAGTGTCCATAGTCAGAGTTCATGTGGCTTTTAATGAGCCCACTTTAAGCTCCCTCATTCCATCAATTGGGATTAACTCTCCGTGTGGACAAACCGCTGTACTTACCCCGTGAAGTGTGCTGGGCACTCTCTATTAAGTGGCTGGGTTTTGTCACCCTGCTGCCTGTCTAGACAGTTGGATGCTAGCAGGGAACTGTAGGATGCAATTAGAGACCTTTACCATGAGGTGCCCGGTCCTTGCCCAGCACTGGACAAATCTTGACCTGACCAGTTGAGCCTGTGCTTTCAGTTCAGTTTCTATCGATTCAGCATTTGCACCACACAGAGCCCCATGGCTTGCACTGTTTGCCCTTTAAAGTGACAGTCTGGAGAGCCAGGCCAAGGACTGACCTCTTGGGAAGGCTTTGAAAGCTGAAGTTCCTCTCCAGGATGAAGTGGGAAACTTGAATAGCTGCCCTACGTCCTGTCGTCAGCCAGGGCTGCAAATTCCCTCTGTCCGCAGAGGCTTTAACTTCACCGGAGAGTTTTGCCATGATCTGTTTTGCTGTTGCTGTTTCGTTCTCTAAGTGCAACAGAGTGTAATCCGCTCCTACAGGTCTGCCAGCACCAGGCAATTCCAGGAGCCCATGAATACTAAGAAAAAAAGTGTGGCTGCAAAATGAATGTAGTGCCAGCGCCTGGAAGAGAGGAAAACCATGCTGCTGCCTCTGAGCACATCAGCAGGAGTGCTCTGCCCAAGGGCTGAGGCTTAGCCGAGAGAGGGGCTGAGCAGGGTCCTGTGTGAGAAGGCTGAGCAAGAATTGCAGTGCTGGGGCACAGTCAGGGTGGCTGCCTGGTGTTTAAAAGAACTGAAAAGTAGCTACAGTCAATGGCTAAAAATATAGAATGACAACTGACAAAAATGACACCTGATCTCCCACTTACTGTATCCACTTACTGTCTGGTTAGCTCTGTGGGGGTCCTTTTGTGCTGAACACATTAATAAGACTATAATGATGTGGTAATAATGCTTTGTGTGTTTAGGGATCTGCGTGGACGGGCACTCTCCTCAACAAAACACGCTTTAAGACAGCAAAGCAAGGGTGATGCGAATGGGAGTTTGGGTGAGCTCCTTCCAGCTGCTCCCCATGCTGGGGCAGGGCTGCTGCTCTTCCCAGCACCTTGTCCCCTGCCAGCACCCCTTCCCAGCACTGTGCTGCATTTTAGTGCCCTAAATCTGGAGCATGGACTGGGCTGGCAGAGAGCAGCTGAGGTGGGAACAGGAGGGAGAGCCAAAGTGAGATGGGCAAAAAGCCCCCTTTGCCTTCCAATGGTGCACCCATGCTGGGGGTGCTGTAAGATGGAGTGGGAGGGAAGTCTCTGAAGTTGGAATGAGAGGTCAAGGCATGAGGTAATCTAGGAATATACTCCAGCGTCCTCCCAACATCTTCATTAGATCCAAATTACCTTCCACATTTAAAAGCTACGAGACCATTTACAGGACAGTTGAATAGCACTGAGCGTGGAGGATAGTGAAGCTTAGGAAAGATCCTGTGTTCCCTTGCATGGGCCATAGGATACACTTAAAAAATGGGGGAAAGTGAGGATGCCCCTCCTGCCTGGCCCAGCAGGCTTCCCAGTGTGAGCTGTGGGTCCAGTGGTGAGGAGCAGGAGAAGGGCTGTGGCTCTACACATGACTGAGCTTCTTGTGAGCCTGGCCCACGTGTTGGAAATTTTCTTTTAAATAAAGCTCATGGAAGAAGGGATGAAATTTGCAGCTTATTACTTTCATCTATCATTCTAAATAAAGCAAACATCCCTGTATCTGCATGTTTTACTAAAGGCAGCCAGGATAAACAGCACACTTGGTAGGAACACATGCAGGGGACAGATTTCATGCGTCCTCCTGGAGTGTATAAGGCTGTAGAGAGGATAAATGCAGTGGAGACCCAACTGCACACCTAGTGATTTTTAACTGAGAAACAGCCATGTTTGATTTCTGGCTTCCCATGGATCCACCAAGTAGCGTTTTTCAAATTTAAATTGGATCACTAACAGTGATCACTGTCATGATACTTTATCCAGGGAGGGGAGCCTGTGAGACGAACAGCGCAGCGCGGGTGCCACGGTGCCTCAGGATCTCGCTGGATTCATCAATTATGGATCAGCTGTCTGGTATTCAAACGTGGCGCTTCCAACCCACTGTCTCCTCAGCGCCGCTGGGTCCCACGTCCAGGTCCTTGGGGCCAGATGACATTGCTGAGGCATGAGCCACAGCCCCTGAACGGCTACTGAGGGCCTGGGGAGGAACCGGCTCAAACGGCCCCGTGGCAGAGAGCTTAAAATGGCAGGTGGCTCGGCACGCACTGCCTTGTTAAATCTTAGAAAAACAGGCTATGCCTGGTGCACATGGGCCTGCTTTGGGTGGGCTCCAGAAATGCCATGATGATCGTGTTATTTTCTTTTGGGTTTGTGGCATTTCTACTTTTGGTCCTTGGCAAAACAGAGGGAGTGTTGTCCAACAAATATAGCATGGGGGAAAAAAATAGGCTGAGGTAAGACACTGCGGGTTTGCCTGGAAGTGCCAGTGTGGTCATGGGAGGCTTTGCTTCACATGTGACTGTCAAGTGCTTTGGAAAGCCTCCTCAGAGGCTCAAGAGACGTCGGTCTTTCGCATAAATATTGTACTTGACCGACTCAATGAAGAAAAAGGTCTCTTTGGACTGCTCTGTCATTTATAGATCCCTTTAGAAGAGAGGTCTGATCAGGCAGCTTCGGATGTCTTTGCAAACCGTAGGGTGCTGGCTCCTGCCACCCAGGCAGCCCAGCCATCCTCAGCAGGGCTCTCCATCACTCTTGGAAACTTCTCCTGGCACTAACCTGTGACTTGCTTCTACCTCATCTGCTTCAGCCAGGCTGGTCTGCCTTGAGCCCTTGGGGTGGCGGTGTGAAGGGTTTGTTCTGCCAGCTGATAACCTCTTGCTTTACAAACCACAGGGTGAACAAGGACAAGCGGGGATCCAAGGTCCCCCGGGGCCCCCTGGACCACCAGGGCCCACTGGACCGGCTGGACCTGAAGGAACCCCAGGACGTCCTGGGCCAGTTGGACCCCCTGTAAGTCCAATTACTGAAAAACAAATTCTTCTGCTTCCCCTTCCCCTGGGGCACAGGCAATTTCCTCTGGCCTCTCTTGCCTCTGCTGAAGCTGAGATAGTCACGGACACGAGACTTGCAGAGGATGTGGATGTGTGGAGCGGATGAAGTTCCCAGGAAGGAGGGGAGCGGGAGGGAAGGCGGAGGTGTGCGCAGGGCACTGCTGCTATCTGGGCACACAATGGGTGACACCAGGCTCATTTCCTCCTTCTCAGACCCTGCAGAGGGCCCCGGAGAGGAAGTAACACGAAGGGTGTAATTGTTGTGCTCAGAACAGAAACCTGACTGATAAGAATCCCTGCCACCCCTTTGAAGTCCTGTCCCTGCTCTAGCAAGCAGCCAAGGAGGGAGAGGACAGAAGCACCATTTATAAAGTCATACCATTGCTAAATGGCAGGGGACAGGGCAGAAAACCCTGCTAATGTACCTCTCTCTTGTAACAGGGCAGAGCGGGAGAACCTGGGAAGCCTGGCAGAGACGGAAAGGTGGGTACCAGGAACCAGCTCCGTTCCTGGGGGCTGCAGGGGGAGACATGGCACACTGGCTCTGCAGCCTCTGCGGAATGAAAGGAGTTTCCATCTCAAAGAGTTTTCAAGGCCTGCTAGCAGGACAAGCAGGTCTTTTCCCCAGAGGCAAAAGCACCCCTCCATACGTAGTACCGGAGTCAGGGATCCTGTAAGCATCCTATTTCTCTCTGAGCTCTGAGGAGCCAAGGATAGGATGGCTGAACACTTGAATTGCCATAAGCAGGCAACATCAAGGGTGGTATAGGCATCAGAGCATATCTAGAGTAGTTTCCCCCTTCTATCTGCTCACATACAGCTCTGCCACGGATATTTTGTTTATTTATATTTACATATACATATATCTGGTATGTTTCTTGGTTCATATCAGGTAAATTGCTTGGTTATTTCTCATTTAAAGACATGAATGGTTTGTTTGTTAATATATTCTCTCTTGTCAGAGGAAGCTGCAAATGCCTGATTTACTCCAGAGCTGCACAGTGGGTACAAATTTCCCAGGCAAGCCAGAGAAGCAGAAAAGGTTCTAGAGCATAATGCATAAGGCAAAGCAGCTCTTTGGTTTTCAGATTCAGCTAGATCAAACCTGGGGAGATGGAGCACTACAGACATGGATTTATTTGAGTGTATGGTTAAGACAGTATTCATCTACATGAAGAATAGATTGGGGGTGTTTGAGCTCACCAGCATAAATCATCTCTGTAAATCATCTCATTTCAAACCAAAGCAGCCAGCGTCTCCCATCACCCTGCAGTCCATGTAATGTCTACGTTTGCCAACCCCAGTGTCTGTTTTGATTTTATCCACAGGGCTTACCTGGGCCTCCTGGACCAAAGGTGAGACATCTCACCTCATTTAGAGGTGTAGCACGGTGATAAACAGGGATGGATACTCCTGGTGAGGACAGATGTGTACATTTTGACGGATGGAGGAGGGGAAAGGAGGTTACATCAAATCGCTGAGAAAGATTTCTGACCCAGCTTAGCATTGCCTTTGGGGCCCAGCCCGTGTGCTGATTCATGGGTTTTGTCCAGGCAACACGTCTGAGTTGCATCTTGACTGAGCCAGGCACGCCTCATCAGCCCCTCTTGCAAAATTGTTTGCCACACACAGCTTTATTGGCTTCTTCCATTCTCAAAGCATTTCCCAGCGCTTTAGGAATGGATTTTGCAATGCTATTGTTAACTCCGCCACGGGTTCCCATTTATTCACTTGCCAAAGTGCGAGGAGGGGGGTGGTTGTTGTTGTTTTTCAGCTGCAGCCACCCACCCTAATTAGTTTTTATCTGAGATATGTAGCCAGGGTGAGGAGATGGGAACCATGGAGCTGAGGCACAGAGCTGGCACGTGTTGTCCAGCTGCCAGGGCTTACTGTGCCTTTCCTGCCAGGACTCAGCCCAGTGCAAGTAATGGTGACCCATGGGTTTGAAGGGTCAGGAGCTCAGTGGAGTTGCTCTGAGCAAAAGAGGAATTTCTCCCCCTGGAATGCCCTCCCATCCCAGCAGTAAGTCAGGGAAAAGAGCAGAGATTTGTCCTTCTCAGGCCAAGCCTCACTTTCTTTTCTTTTTGCCTTTTGCAGGGAGAGGCTGGGATTCAGGGATACCCTGGCAGAAAGGTAAGAAGGGGAGCTCCAGTGCTGTTAAATGAATTAAGTGCACTGATGTCCTGTGGAATCATGGCTGCAAATCAGTGGACTACTCTGGAGCCCTCTGTGGAGCTCTGCTCCCACTGGACATGGGGCTCTGGCAGGCCCACAGATCTCTTCCTGTCGCCCACATCAGGAGAGCCTGGGCCCAGAGGTGTCTTTAACTCTCCAGCACCTATGAAACAGACTCCCCGTGCGTGTGCCCCTCTATACCCACTTCCAGGCTGAAATGCAGGTCTTGTTTATCCAGACCTGAACAGGAGGCTGAAAAGGGCCAAATCCCTGGCCGTGTACTGCTCTCTGGAATACAGGAAAGAGTCCTTAACCTCCTCCAGGTTAAGAGGCAGAAGCTGGCAATGTCCGAATGCCTTCAGCAGCAGCTGATCAGCAGCAGGGTTGTCAAGGCCGGAGGGTGTAATGAAGAGACAGAAAGAGAGACAGGGGAAAGACACAAGGAAGATCAAAGGGGAGAGAGAGAATAAAGAGATGTTAGCTGGAGAAGGGGTTGAATGTTCCCAGCAGGCAGGAGTCCTGTGTCCCCTGTTATCTCCACCTTGCTTTATGGGTGCTCTGCGAGTAAAATGGCAAGACCTGAGAGCTTTTTAAATAGATCTGTATAAACTGAGAAGTTTTTGTTATGTCAGGAAGTGGAAATTATAGCCCCTGCAGACCACAGCCCACTTCTGCAGACAGACACAATTTATTGCCCCTTCTCCCGGTGAACTGTTGGATTTTCCATTAGGAGCCCATCCTGTTCTGTGTGCGCTGGGCGGGCGGTCCCGGCAGCGACCTCACAGCGAGGGCCTCTGCTACCAGCTCCTCTTACACAAAACCACTTGTCTGGCTAATTTACTTCCGAGCAAAGAGCCTGCACTGATCTTGGAGGAATGAGCCCAAGGTTGTGACCTTTCTCTGGGAAAGGTGGAAGGAATAGATGAAAGTAGGGGAGCAAATCCTAAGAAAAGGGAAAAGAAAGCAAAATGTAGGGGAAAATTGTTAACTCAGATATAATACAGGATACGGGACCACTCCCTTCCCGACATTTCACACACATCTTTTGTGATGCAGAATGGTGCTCCTCTCCCAGAGAGACCCAGGTGGTAGGTTGGTGTGTGGGAGGCACCTCAGTGTGGGACATCCCTCTCACACCTCTGCTGATCTTCCTGGCAACCCACAGTTCCTTTTCTTGCTGCTGTGTTTGCTCCTTCCTCCATTTTCTTCTCTTCCTCAGGGTGAGGTGGGCGAGTCAGGCCTGCCCGGTGCCCGTGGCCTCCCTGGAGCCTCTGGCCCCAAGGTAACCCTTAAACTCGAGTCAGTGGGGGCATCTCCCAAGGGCAGATAACTGGCCCACAAGGCTAGAGACACACTAAAGGATGTCAAAGGCTGGGGACTGGAGGCAGTTCTCTAGAGCCCGTAATGAGCCATGTAACCAGGAACACTTGCTCCTGAGTGGGGAGCCTGGGCAATTGTTGGCCAAGGTGATTTCATGCTATCTGAACCAGTACCTGCACAGGGCTTCATTATAGAAGGCTTATTATTAGAGGCTTTTGCCCCAGGGTTGAGGGAATGGGCCATGAAACATTTTGACGGTTTCTACAACCAAATCATGTGGAAGAACATTAGTATGGGTGACCTCCAGCATCTACTCCAGAAACCTAAACTGCCTTGCATTCCCTGGGAGGGGTGGGCTGCAGCCAGTGCTTGGGCTGGTACCGTGTTGCTGTCAGGAGAACCAGAGGCCTGGGGTTGCATTATCACACCCCTCTTTTGGCTGCTTTCTCTCTGTCCCTCACTGTTATGATTGCTTGCTCAGTTACTCTTTATGTTCACTGTCCCTCTCTCTGTTCCCCCCCCTTCTCTCTCCTTTGCTGGGCAGGGTGAAAAAGGGGACGCTGGCATAAAGGTAGGCATGAGGAATATGTTTCTCTAAGGCGCGGTAGATCACCTGGGAGATAGATACTGCTCCTTGGGCTGACGGATTGCAAGGGGAAGTTGGGTCCGAGGCAGCTCTGTGGGGTATTTAATGGAGTGCACATCTGTGCTCTGATTAACCACAGACAGGCACTCTGAGCTCAGGCAATAAAAGCAGCCTTTATCCGTTCGGTGGAATTCGATTCTTACCAAAGGCATTTCTCTGACTATGAAGCTTGCTAGTGATTTGTTACATCTCTCTATTTGATGGGCTAGGTTGGGGTTTCCTCATAAAATCTGGTTAGCTGACGCATCAAATCCGCTCAAACTCTGCAACTCAGGCTGAGGTTTGGCACCAGGCGTTTCTGTCTGTTTCTGGACACTTTTTACAGGCTCATATGGTCTGTGCCCAGATGTTATCTATTTGACTGAAATTTACTGTACCCATATATTTAAAGTATATTACTCAATGTAGGCTGTGCTTAAAACATTACAACATTGGCTAGTGTTCATGGCAGTCAGAGCACACTGTGTCATTCCATACATCTTAAACATCACGAGGAAAGACCGGTCCTGTAATACTTGGAAAAGCATTAGCTGTGACACGTACATTTCAAGTATTTAGTGCGTGGCATGCGGCTCATTTATCGTGCAGCACATACACTTTCTATATCTTTTCCATCTGGGTGGATTATTGTTTGAAGGGAGAAAAGGCCCCTTCAGAGGTTACCAGGGACGTGTAACGTGGAGTTTAAAGAAATGTTCTTAGGGAATGCAGGATCTGGGTCCATAGTTGAATAGAGCAACAGCAATTGTCTTCCTACAAGAAAACTACACCTCCTCAGAAATACTGAGATGCATGTACAGTCCAAAGGTTCCCTGTGTCCATCTCCACATCAGTGTAATTCCATCAAGCACAAAGGCATCGCTCCTGTTTGTGCAAGTGTGAATAAAGGTGGAATTGCACCCAGAACTGATGTTTTGGGGCTCAGAGTTTGTTTTCATCTCTCCTGTTAAGCAGAACTGGAGGACTGAAGTCATCGAGTGTAGCCTGGGGGGAAGGAAAGGCTGGAAGGGGAAGTCGTGTTTCACCCCTGCTTGTACTGCCATGTTTCACTGCCAGCAGACATCTGCTCTGCTTGTGCACATCTAACCAGCCCTTCACTAGATCTCTGGCAAAGGGAAGTCTCCAGGTATTACAGTGATGTCTCAGGGCCATCCACAGGCAAGAGCCTTCCCTCACTCAGGGTCATGCTGGAGACACACTCTTCCTACTTGGCTCCTTATTCATCCCATGTCACAAAGAGCAGAGATGAGACCGGAGACACTTTTTTGTGATACTAAATTGCTGCTCCAAAGGGGCACCTCCCCAGACCCAAAGTGGCGTCTTTTTTCACACACAGACTTTAATTTGGTACTGTCAGGATCACTTGTCTCTCAACTTCCTTTCTTTTTGCTCAGAGGAGTTGAAAGGGAAGTGCAGAGGTACCCTTAAATCAGCAGCCAGACCTCACCCAGTAGCAGCTCTTGAGCGTCCAACACTGCATTTGTTGTCTTTGGAAATTGCTTCTTTCTGTTGTCTCCCACCTAAGAGGATTGATTTAGATTCTGGAAGACTTTTAATGCTTCCAATGTTGGATCCAATTATCTAGGCTAGATTCTAGCTTCTCTTAGCTTTGAGGAGCCCTGGACAAACACTGTTATTCATGGTTTAGCTGTCATGACCAATTTTGCATGGGATATCACTGCTTTGGCTGGCAGTGAAGAACATCTCAGGCCTGAAAAGGTTTGCTAGTATAACACAGACCCGGTGCTAATTTAACCACCTCTCCCCACCCAGTGACAGATGCAGCACAGCTTAGATTCTCTCTCTGTGGCCTCGTACTTTGGTCATGTAAGGACCTAAATCTGTGTCCCATAAAGGTCATTAGCCAGTGATTGTGATCACCTGGGCCTCTTGAATGAGCATTTGACTCACTGCCCCCAGCCTGTCACATTCAGCTTCACTGATGTTTTCTTTTTTCTGAAAGGTCTGTAGGATGAGGCTTTTTGTCATGCTCTGAGAAGGAGCAATAAATAAAGTGCCCACAGCCTTGCTATATAACCCCCTCATAATCTGCCTCTCCCCTCACGGAGCAATAAGGAAGGGTGTCTGCTTTAATTGGGAGCTAACGAGCTAATCAGCCTGGGGCTTCACTGGCACCCCGTGGGGATAAAGCTGCTCACACCAGGTGGAGGGTAAGCGAGTGTGAGGGGAGAGGTGTAGCCTAACTTTTCGGGAGACGTGGGGGAGGTGTTTCCTAAATCGGCGTGAAGCTTGCGAGAGCTGGGAGATGCTGCTGATTACCTTCCTGGAGCCCACTGGGGACTTGTGGTGGGTGTTTTGCCTATTGTACCCACCTTTGGTGATGTTTCCGAGCTCTTCGCTTGGCTGCACTGTTTCAGTGCTGCTTTTGATGGGCTGCTGCTGTCTGGCTACAGCGCCCTGTGCAGCTCGGAGGGCACCGGGGGATCACAGAGGGATCAGCCCAGCGGGTGCTCGCTGCGCTACAATGGCTTTCAAACACATAAGGGTTTAAAGATGTTTTGGAGATGTTTTTCTCTGGCTCTGGGATTTCATTCTGCTCTTCAGTGGTGCAGTGTCACGTTTGCTGCTCCCACTCTCTAATTAGCTCTAGTGCCTGTGTGATCCTGCCGGTGCCGGGGCAGTGCCAGCGGGCTGAGGCCATCTTCAGAAAACACAGGGTGGGGTGGTTGCTCTGTAACTTGCCCCCTGTGGGGGGTTACCCTGCTGCCTCTCGCTGAGGGGGCTTTGCTTGTGCAGAGCTAAATAATTAAGCATCTCTTCAGGCAGGCAGTTCTTCCAGGAAAGTCTCTGGGATGAGGAATTACTGTCACAGTCAGGGCTGCCCTGTGGGAATGGTCTCTGCAAACAGCGTGGGTGCCTCCCAGCAGAAAGCATTGGTCTTCTTTGCTTGATCTCACTTAAAAAAAACAGGGAGCATAACTGGGAAGGAGAGTGAGAGAGTGGTCCCCATTTTCCATTACAAAGTGTTCGTAATTATTGCTTTACAGCTGAAAATAGGGTAGTTAAGTATGTTGTACAGGGCAGGAGGTGCTCACACTGCCTCGATTATGTGTATTATGGTATTAGAAGGTATTTTACAAAATATAGTTCACAGGATGGCACAATTACAAACAGCGCTTTTTAAAAAAGCATACACATATATCCCTGCTGAATAGTCTTTCCAAGCAAGGACTAAACACCCAGAACAAAACAACAACAGCATGCAGATTGCCTGAAGACGTTTTATTTTCCAGTTATCACCAGACAAAATTCAGGTTAACAATACGAAGGCAAGCCTTGGATTCTCTGCTTCTCCAGATAAGTTTGTTTATCCTGTAGTCACTGCAGACTGACTCCCTGTGCCCCTGCAGCATGCCATGCCATGTGGCAGCAGGATACAGAGACTGTGGCACTCTAGTGGGGTTGGTCATGCTATAAGCAACAGGCTTGAGAGGTGCCACTGAAGGGAAAGGTCTCTGGTTAGGACAGTCGGTTGGGTGAGAGTCAGGTGGGGAGAACGGGCCATGTCTCATCTCACCCAGGAGGGTTTCTCATCACCTGTGCCCTGGGCACTCTGCACGGAGCCCTGAGAGGACTCACCTCCTGTCTCCTGCTCTCTTTCTCTGTGTGTCTTGCTCTGCTTCCAGGGGGAGAGAGGCATGCCAGGGCTGCCAGGAAGACATGGCTCTAAGGTACCTTGTAACCAGAGGAGTGATGCTTGTCTGCCTGATCTCACCCATAGCACTCGCCTGTCCCTGATGCGCAAGCATCGCCTGGAGTTGTGTGTGTGTCCGTTAGTTAGTGACTGTCCTCAGCTGAATTATTTCTGCTTCTAAATTGCAAAACATAGGGCCTAATTTATGCAGGGGATGGTGGGGGAAGAAGTGTTTTAGCAAGCAAATGGCATGCCCAGTCCAAGGATGACTTGCAGCATCAGGATCTTAATGCTTTACGCCAGTGAGAGCGGCCAGTGCCAGTAGGGAATTGGTGTTTTGTAAATTGGGGGTCCCAGGTGACCGCAGCAAATGTGGGATCAGCAGGGCCAACCCAGACTAATGCAGTGGTGAATCAGGGTCAGTGTGTGAGCAACCCTGCATGTCTGTGCCTTGCAGTTTAAGGATAAGTACTAGAGAATAACCTCATCCACACTCACTGCCATCTGAAGGCCGAAGAGTGAGGAACAGGCATCCCACCTGCACTGCAAAATCCTAACACAAAGCTGCTTGCTGCACGTTATCCCTTTTCATGGCTCTAGCCTGTATTCGCTGAAACCTACTGACCCTGAGACAATCTGGAATGCTTTTTCCCCCCATTTATTGCATAGAATCCCTGATCTCCATCTTCTGTCCTTGTGTTTTTTAGCTTTTGTCCCCGATTTCTGTTTCAGAAAGCTGAGAGGTATGATCCTGCTGCTCTCTGGCTCCCCACTCCTCCTTGTTTGAACTTTTCCAAGCTCTTTTCACTTTCAACTTGGCTCCCAGTCCTCCTCTCTGCCTTGTGCTACATCCCAACCCCTCACGTTTCCTAACTTCTAACACCACTTCACTCCCTGCCCTCTCCTTAGTTGACCCTCATATTTGTTTTTGTAACTTGACCTTTTTGCCAGGACCTAACTACTACTAATACAGGGCATTCAGAGATTTCAGAGCAGAGGGTTGATAGGGAGACCTGCTTTTTGCATTAGTGCTGTTGAGGGCAATGTGGCAGTGCCTATGGGAGCAGCTGCCGGGAGCTCCGAGGCTCCTGTCTGGGATGGCAGGGCAGGCTGGACCCCACTGTCCCGTGGTGGTGCCTCGCTCTGCGCTGCAGAATGACACCTGAATGGCAGATGTGTGGCTTCAGAGCTCTCCTGGAAATGTTTTACTGCAGGGTTTGTCTTCTGTGATAAAAACAGAATGATGGGAAATAGCAAGGCCAAGGCTCTGGGGTACGAGCTGGCCTTTCTCGAGATGCTCGAGCTGATGCATTGGGCTCAAGCACTGAACTGGGGGTTTGGTCCTTGGTCTGTCTTTGCATTCCTCAGTTATTTGACACTGTTCATCTTGTTGGCCTTAGCTTCATTTGCAAGACTAAAACCAGGATGGGGGGTGGAAATCTGGTTGTCTTGACTGGGTTGTGCTTTGGAGGAGCTTTCTGGAATGCAGAGCCACTGCCATAGGTGAATGACCTGCGCAGGGAAAGAGAGTGTGTGCTGTGTGGTGTTACAGCATTATTTCTGAGTTGTGGAAAGGAAAAGATGTGGATTTTTGCCTTTTTAGTTCCACCTGACTGATACCGTTTTGCTTTTTAAAATTTTGTGTCTGATTAATTTTCAAACAAGGTGTTCCTGTCTTTCCTCTCTCTGCCAGGGCGCTCCTGGGATGGCCGCTGCAGGGATGAAGGTCAGTTTTACACTGCAGTGCCTTGAGTAGGGCACGGGCTGGGGCTGGGGCTGGGAGAGCGCAAGGCGCTGGAAAATGGTCGGACAGCTCCCACTAAAGGGAAATATCAGAACTGCCATGCCTTTGGCAGAGGTACTGGACCTGTCTCCAGCAGCAGCCCTGCTACCCGGCACCGCTCTCGCAGAGATTGGTGAACTCGGATCATCACAGCCTCCCTCAGCCCCAGCTGCACCCGCAGCCTTGCTCTGCCCCTCTGCACGCACAGCTGGGAGCAGGCAAATTCCAGGAGATGAGTCTTGTCTTACTATGCTCCCTGGTGCCTGGTAAGCCTCTTGAAGTACTACAAGGTGATTACTCAGTCTTGTAGAAGCCATTACTCTCAGGTTTGCTGGTTTCTTACAGCAGCCTGGACACTGGCTAATGAAGATAAAACAAACTCCAGGCACAAAAGTCTGCACCTAAAGCATTCTTATGCCCTTATTTACAAGCCCAAAGGCCCCACAGATGAAGGTTCTTTTCTCTACTCTGATAGCTCTAGGAGGATTTGTACTCTCTCCTCTGGCTTTTCACTTTATTTTCCTGTCTCTTCCTCACCAGGGCGAGCCTGGGACTCCAGGAGAAAAGGTACTCTCAGAAGGCTTTACTGTGAGCCTGCACTTCTAGTTGGTTTGTGTATCTTTATTTTTTTCCCTCACGGAGCAGCTGAGGGATGGCTCTGTACTTCCCAGTACCCAAATCCAGGCCCAAATGGCACCTGCTGGTGTAAGCAAAATGGTAATAGGATACAGGGATACCAAGTGAGAGAGGGACTGTATTGCAAACATTCCCTCCCTCCTACTCCTGTCTGTGTGGGTGGGAATACCCTCCTCCAGCTGCCTTCCTCGTCTCCTCCCTACTCCACAAAACATGCACAGCATGCTTTGCTTAGTGAATACGTTCCCTCTGTCCCTTCCCCATCCCCTTCTGCCTCCCAGGACTTCTGATCCCACCAGCAGCCTTCCCCTGTCCCTGAAGGGGGCTGTTCTGCTGTGCAGTGTCTGCCCATGTTCTCAGTGTAGCCTGACCTGGTCTGAGTTCCCGGGGCAGGCACAGTACAGAAGTACCCCATCCATGAGCTCTCCATCCCTAAGCAGCCACTTTGGCTTGGGAGCAGCTGGCCCCTCTGGTTTGAGGCTGGCTGGGTTGTGTTATAGCGTGTGACAGCCACGTAACAGACACATTCTCTGTCTCTTTTCTTCCCCACAAAGGGAGATCCTGGAGTCCCAGGGAGGATGGGCCCCCCAGGTTTGCCAGGGAAGAGGGGGCAGCGGGTAGGACATTGTGTGTTTGGGCTGGGTGTCCTGGCAGTGCCGTGCTGTGTTCCCTGCGAGCGGGAGCTGGCGGGAGCCTGCTGCGTGTTGAATTATTGTGCTTGCAGGGGATTATGTGTCCTTTGCTGGCTCTTGCCCCCTTGGTGAAGTGTGTTTGCATGTTCCCGCTTGCAGGAGTGGGGGGCTGGTGGCAGGCAGGGCAGCATGAGATGCCTGGGATGTAGTCTTGTCCTGGGAATGATTAAGGACAGTGCTGCCTCTTTTTGACTCCAGAAATAACACCCTACAAAGGGATTCAGTAATCTGACCTCCCTCCTCAAGAAATCTGCTGCTTTGCACCTTAGTTCTGGCAGCACAGGATGTTTTCAGTAGCCCTTATGGACATGTGTATTCAAAATTAGTCCTTGAATGAAAAGTGGGATACTGAGGCAGAATCGGGGATTCACAGAATCCTGGGACAGGATTAGCCATTATATCTCTACAAAAACCCCAAATGCCCAGCCTTTTCCTTGGGTTCTGCAAATGTTTTCGCTCTTTCCAGGGATAGAAGCATTAATTTATGGCAGCAATGTGCACGCTCCAGCAGGGGAGGAAAGCTGTGGGGGTCTTACAGGTGGCTGGAGGCCAAATTACCTTGGAGAAAGGGGTCACTGGGCCCCCTAGGATTGCCTGAAAAAAAGATTGCTGCTAGTTAATTATTTTCCACGGAGCCACCAGTGCATGTCTGTTCCTGCAGCATTGACGCTCTAGGAGTCTCACTGAGTCCCCTGCATGTCAGATGGGTGCCCTTGAGTTCTGATAAGCAGCACCAGCCTCTGCAGGGCAGAGACAGGGCTCCAGGAGCCATTGTGGAGAGAGCTGGGCAATGTGTGGGGGGAAAGAGGGTTTGAATTTTCTGTGTAATCTGTACAAGTTGCTAAGTCTTGGAGGTGTGAGGGTTGAAGGTAAGAAGACACCTTTCCCTGGTGATGCATTTGAAACATCTTTTCAGGGTAACAGAAACTTCTGATATCTCTCTCTGTCCTGGCAAAATTTGCACTCCCAAACAGGACACTGCCTGGAAACCATGGATTTAGCAGCTGGATGGAATGGGGCTGAATAGAACTTAACTTCAGCATAAAGACCACTAATTGAGTTCCAATATTGAAAATATGACCCGGCTGTCATGGTGAACTAAGCAAAGGCACTTCACCAAGGGAGTGCTGGGTGCCCTCCGTTGTTCGCTGCCCGTGGCATCCTCCGTGGTGCCTCACACAGCCCAGCCTGCAGCCCTTGCTCTCCAGGCATCATCTTACACCATCAGCTGCTGTCTTAGCCACTTTTGCCGCTCTTGTCTTCGCTGCTTTTCGCGACCAGTGCGTGTCGCAGAGCTTGGTTGCCAACTGAGATGCTGCACTGCCTGTTTTTTGTAAGAGCACGATGAGACTGGGATTTGGAGTTAGGGAAGAGGAGCAAGGCATGGAGAAAGTCCTGCGTGCCAAATAAAATTTGCCCTGGGCAACAGCTTCTCTGTAAGTATAGAACAGGAAGATCCTGGGCTGAAGAACTGTCAGGGAAAAGGGTTTAGCAGACTAGAGTGATAAGGAAGATTCTCGGGGGGGACCCTGGATCCCTTTCCCACTGACCTTCCTTTGGAGAGAAATGACAATGATGTGTAGAGATAGTCAACAGGAAGGAAGAAAACATTCACTGCTGGAGGATGTCCTGGCTGTGCCTAAAATAAAATGCCTGGGGAGGGGAAGGAGAGTTTGAAACCAGGAGCAGCTCACCCTTTGCCTGCTCCTCCAGAATGAAGAGTCTGCAGAGGCAGCCCTGACCGTGTCTGCTTTGCCAACAGGGCGAGAAGGGACGAGCTGGTGACCCTGGGCTTCCTGGACTCCCTGGGCCGAAGGTTTGTCTCTTCCCTGATATTTTGGTTTTGGTGGGACCACTCTCTTCCCCTTTCCTTCGTCCCTCCTGTGTGGCGCAGCTCTCGCACTCTTAGGTGACTGTGGCAGCGTGTTCTGCAGCACTCAGCTGGATGTTTGTGCCCCAGGGACGTGAGGGGGCACACAAAGGATGCCTTTTGGTGAGGAATTCCTTGCGCTCATGCATGGGGGAGAGGTTGTGGTCCTGGGAATGGGACCATGGAACCACATTCCAGTAAGTCCACGTTAAAAGCATGACCTCAGATGTAACGTGGCATTTCAGCCTCCCTCCAGCTCCAAGATCCTTGTGTAATGAGGAGATGGGCTTTTTGGGAGCTGCACTGCTGTGCTCTGAGTTGGAGGAGTAGCCTTGTAGCCTTGGAGAGACCCAGGGCAGGTCAGCTAAAGCTAAGCCTTCAAACTGGCTTTTTCCTGGTGCTCTGAGGTTTCTGGATAGAAATCACACCTTTCAAATCAGACTTTCACAAAGTGCTTTCCCTTTGGGCAAGGGGACAGTGCATGGAATGACAGTGGCCATTTCAGGAAGTGATGTAATGGCAAAGGTTTCCTGTTGCTGCCTTTTTATCTGCTGTGTGCAAAAGATGTGGTGTGCAGGTCTGACTGGCTAATGACTACAGTTCCTGAGAGAGACATTGCAAAGGAAGCCACTCTCAGGTGGTTTTACCAGCTCAGTTCTAACAATACAACACAGTTGTGTTCAGGCTGGAGGCCAGGGATGAGGTCTGTGCACAGACCTTGGGCAGTAAGTGCTGAGCAGCCGCAGGGATGAGGATACCTGTGGCTGCTGGCAGGGCTTGACATGGACCCCTGGCAGGACTGGCCTGGTTCCTGGCCAGCTCCTGGTTCTGGAGCAGTACCTTTCTGGGCTATCAAGAGTCCAGCTGATAGACCTTGTCTTGGGCCATGGCTCTTGAAGCCAGCAGTTTGGCAAGTGAAATTACAGAGGTGGAGAATCTGATCTGTGACACATGCCTTGTTCTTCTTTGCAAACAGGGAGAGAAGGGAATTGCTGAGAATGCCTTGGTGGGAGCTAAAGGAGAACCTGGCCCTCCAGGTCTGCCTGGACCCCCTGGACCAAAGGTGAGTGATTTTTTTTCCTTCAGGGACTTGTGTGTTGTGAGGGATTGTGCCCAGCACAAGGTGTGTAGAAAGGAGCAAAGGTTGCATTCATCTGTGCCCACTTCTGATTACCTGCTGAAGGGATATCAGGTGCTGCAAAGTGTTTTAGTACTGCTCTAAATGCTGAAGGTGATTTGTGAACTGTGTTTCTGGAAGGAAAATACCCTCCTTGTGCTCAAGTGACTCCCCTCTAGGCTCTGTGAGAAACCAGTCTGAACACTCCCTCTGCGCTGGGTGGAACAGAAGGGCTCCTGGTGGGAAGTCGTGGCAGGAGATTTGGGCTTCCCAAGGAGAAGGGGGCACAGCAGGGGCACTTGGCTGGTGCAGTTCTTCCTCCTAGAAATGCAAAGCCAAAGTGAAGTCACCCGTGGTGCACACAACACAAACCCATTCCTTTCCCTTTCTCTTTCTGCCAGGGAGAAGCTGGTGACGTTGGCCGGCCTGGTGCTGCAGGGTCACAGGGAGAAAAGGTACAGAGTTTCTGCATAAACCAGCTCCAGTTCAGAGGTTCAGTAGCTGCAAGTTTGTTCCTACATGTACAAAATTTACTGGAAAAGGAGAATTTCTAAATTAAGCTGTCAAGCCCAGACTGTTCCAAAGGACCAGCAGAGAATGATTCCTGGAGTTTGAGCAAGTGAAGGGGCAGGCTCTGTTGACAGCATGTTCTTCTTGTTACAGGGGGAACGTGGTTCACCAGGAGACCAGGGACCCATGGGCCCAAGGGTAGGTGTTCCTTTACTAATGAGGAGTTTGGGCCCTTCAGAGGGGTCTGAGGATAGTGGGGCCATACTGACAGTCCAGATTGGGTCTTCCTGTCACTAAAATACTCATAGCTGGGCAATGGCTAAGTTTGAGACAGGCCATTTATTTCTCCACTCCGTCTCCCACCTCCACATTAGAAGGAAAAAGTCTTCCAAGCCATCTCAGGGTGGCTTGTTTGTAGGAGGAGGTGGGTTTGGACATCCCAGTCTGAACTCAGGCCCTTGGCCTATGAGAGAAGGGCAGCAGGAGGGTGCTTGGTGCGTGCCCGAGTCCAACAATTGGTCAAAAAATCCAGTTCCTGCATTCTGGCTTCAACTGCACCTCTTCCTGGACCTGCCAGCTTTGATGGTCAAGGCATGGCGATCTGGGCTGGGCTGGCTGCACTTCTGTAGTGTTTCCTACCCTACAGAAGCTTTCTGTAATAAATGAAGAACTGGACACTCATGAAATGGGTCCCTCTGAGCCCCCTTTTTCAGGGTGAACCCCAGCTCTGAGCACCCCAAGGGAAGAGCAATCCCAACCCCTGGCTAAAGAGGTGGTACTTTGCAGGGCCCCAAAGGAGAGCCTGGGAAGGACGAAATGATGGACTATGATGGGAACATCAGTGAAGCTCTCCAGGTGAGCAACTACCCTCCTGTCCTGTGAGGTGACTGCTGGATGCTTTACAATTTTCCAGGGGAGGCAGACAGCTGGGAACAAGGTAGATCTGCTTCCTCAGCAGTAGCAGCAAAGGGAAGCACTTGGATTGTGTGCCGTAGTCCTCTCCATCCCACAACTCCCTGCATGTAGTATTTTTGTCAATACCTGGGCACCTTGCTGGGCTGATGGATTAACACCAGTGGGTGTAGAGGTCATGTGAATCCCCTCAGGAGTGGCCTATGGTGTGGGATAGGTGGTGAGTGAAGGTCACCAAAGCTTCCTGGGAAGTGTGCACTGAGGATGAGCAGTGAGTGAGTGGCTGTGCCCAGCTCTGAGTTAGCCTGGGTTCCACTTTGGAAAAGGGGAAATTGTAGAATAACAGCTCTGTGGGACTCAGAGTGAGGGTTTTTTGCTCTTGTTAATTCTGTAGGTTCCTTGCTCATTTAGGCCAGTGTTACATTAGTGGAGAAGAAACTACCTCCAGGAAAAAGCTTAGTTTTCTGATAACTGTTTTAGTTTTTAATTTTATATTTTTTCCTGTATTTTCCTAGGAAATAAGAACTTTGGCCTTGATGGTGAGTTCTGGTCTTTGCTGTGGGATTTTGCACGAGTAGCCTTATGCCTATCCTAGGCAGAAGGCCTGACAATTTAGATGCAGCTAAAACATTTGGCCTTTGCTCTTGGGAGATAAAGCTGGGGCAGCTGACAGCTGAAGGGAGAGCTCATCTTGCCTTCTGATCTTGAATTCTAATCAGGACTTTGATCTCTCTGCTTTAAGACATAATACATGCTGCTGAGAACGGGGAGTGCTCAGAAGGAGCAGGGAAGAGCAACTCTGAGGACTCTCCCCTGCTTGACTTCCCAGCCAAATATGATTTTAGGAATCCCTTGAAAAATTCCCTGTGATTTCCCTTTTAAACTCCAGAGAGCCTTTGGGTTTCAAAACACAATAATAAAAGCCCTGTTGATAATATGAAAATGAACTTTTTCTTTATCTAGGGACCCCCAGGACTTCCAGGTGTGGCTGGACCTCCAGGGCCACCAGGACAGAAGGTACTGGCTCAGTTCAGCACTTGCAAAGCTTAAGGAAACAGGAGTAGCCCAGGAAGAATTCCCACCCACAGCTCTTCCCTGTGCTCCTATCTCCCTGTCCAGCACTCTTGAACTGTCCTGCTGGCCTCTACCACTCCTCCTCATGCACTATATCCTGAAAATCTCTTTTCCCACAATGATAATGCCTTATCCGAAAGATGAAGGATCCTTTCTACTTTCCCTCCCCTTCAGAGAGCAGCTTGTGGGAACTGCACTCTGTGGGATTGTGTCAGTTGGGGACTGTGTTACAGTATTGGGGCTGTGAACTGGCAGTCAGGATCAACAAGACATGGAAAATGCTCAGGCAGTCACACAATGTATTGTTTCAGCAGAGGCTTCCGTGCTTTATTTTCTGTAAAAAATAAAAACCCCCAGGTTTTTCCACGCTTTTCCCCTGTGACTAGTCCCTGCAGTCATTTCTGCAATGCCAGTCCTTCATTGTCGCCATGAACGAGTCACAACAGCTGCTTTCAAACTGCCAGAGTAACAATTCTGTGTTTCAGGGTGAAATTGGCTTGCCAGGTCCTCCAGGCCATGATGGAGAAAAGGTAAGGCATGATGCTCTTCCCTTCAGTGGCCTTACCTGGAGTCAGTGTGTTCCACCTCTGTCACTGACAGAGCACAGTTGCTTTTCCCACAGGGGAGAACAGTATTTTGCTTGACAAAAGTGAGCATTAATGGTTTATCAATGTCCTAACATTTGTCATGGCAATGCTACTTTGTCCTGTCTCCAAAGGGCATATCCATGAGGGAGAGGATGGGCTCTGGGCCAGGCAGGAGTAAACTTTCTCTTATCTGTAAAAACTTCACTTTGTGTTGTGTGAATTTTTTTTTTAGGGACCGCGTGGCAAGCCTGGAGAAATGGGCCCCCCTGGTCCTCACGGACTGCCAGGAAAGGATGGCCCCCCTGGAATAAAGGGAGAGCCAGGCCATGTCGGGGTCAGAGGAGAGAAGGGCGATAAGGGAGAGCCAGGACAAACGGGCTCACCGGTGAGTAAACCAAGGCCTCCCAGACTACTGGTGGCTACCCAGGTTATGGGCAAGGCCCTGGGACTCCTTGGGCACCTCCGAGCCCCTCCGAGGTGGGTGCTGCTGTGTGAAGTGTGACACTACAGAAGTGAGATCCTGGCATCTGGCAGATGTGCTGTCCCCGCTGCCTGCCCTGCTCTCTGGACCCTGTGTCACTGCCTCAGCTTGCTGCCTGGCATGTTGCTGGCACTGACTCTGAGCAAGGAGGCTGATGCACCAGTACACCCCATCCTGGGAGGGCACCTGCATGGGGTAACCCGTGACATCCTGGCCACTAACAGGGGCACAGTGCCCGGGCTCCCAGCTTGTCTGTCACAGCTTCTGTGTCCCCAGCACTGCTCAAGGAGAACGACTTCTTGCCTCTCTATAAGAGCACTAGGATAAAACTCCTGCTGTCTCAACAGCAGCTGGGGAGTGATTCCTAGCATGGACTCCAGCAAACTGCATAACCACAAGCAGAACATGGAGGCAGGAAAGCAGTGCCCCATCCCCGCTCTGGGGACGGGCACATCCACAGTGGCAGGAGGATGTTCAGCCATTTGCTCGTCCACTTCCAATACTAGTGAAGCCCAGCATTTTCCCGGGCACCTGATGGATGTCTGGGGTTTTCAGGGAGCTCTTGGGATGGCCAGAGCCAGTCTTGACTCCTGCAATGATGTCTTGTGTGTCTGCCTGGCTTAGTCTTGCAAAAAATCCACAAATCTTTCTTGATCCATAGGGTCTAGATGGCCCCACTGGAGAGAAAGGCGAACGAGGTGACCAAGGGATGCCAGGACCATCAGGATTGCCGGGTCCCATTGGACTTCCAGGATTGACAGTAAGAATGGGAAAGACAGGCTGCTCTTTCCTGCTTGGTAAAGAGAGAACAGCACAGAGCAGCACACAAGGGTTCATTTCCCAAAGTGCTGAGTATCCCGGGAGACTCAGAGCCCTGCCCTTAATTAGGTGTCGCAGAATGTCCGTCTGGTCTCCAGCAGCAGGCAGGGAATGTGGAATACATGGTCTGCTCACACTCCTCCCTGAAGGAGCTGCTGCTGGCCAGCACATGGGTGGTTCACAGATGGCTTCTGATGGAGGGAGACTCCAGAGCACAGCCAGTGGTGACAGGGTCTGTTGTTGTGTGCAGGGAGAGAAGGGTGAGCCTGGGGAACGTGGAGACAAAGGAAATCCAGGAGAATCGGTAGGTCACCTTTCTCATGTTTCTTCTGCAATCTGGGCAGCCAGGGAGGGACGATTTGTCAGCAGAGCTGCTGGAAACAGGCACATCCCACCCTCTGGTGATACCCCCTCACTGAGGACAGCAAGGCCCCATCTCCTGGGACTGGATCACCAGCCACCTCTAGCTCCTGATGCCTCCCTTTCCCTGACACAAGAACAATCTATCTCACAACCAGCAGTCAATAAGGAATACCTGGGGTAGAACAGAAGATCTTGGAAAGTGTAACAAATATTTTCCTCAGCATTTGCAGTATAGGGGTTTCCTAGCAATACTTGCACATATATATATACACACACATATACGTTTAGGGTTTTTTCAGTAGATTTTAGGGTTCTTGAATTTGCCCACTCTCCCCTCAGAACTCACCCCTAGGTTTTAGAATGCCCTGCAGCAAGGAGTCCCACAGGCTGTTGACATGTGTGGAGCCAGCCACCTTCTTCCCCATCTTTTGCTCTTTGACCCTGTGCCTCCTTGCGGTGAACTGTGGTAGAGTAGTGAAAGCGGACGTTTCTTTGGCAAAAACCTCACTGCTTTCTCTCCTCCTAAATATTTGCAACTGCTGCATAACCCTCCCCAGCGTCCTGCTGCTGCTTCCCAGTCACTCTGTCCTGGATTGCTGCTGCTTCCAAATGCAGTCCTTAGGGGGAGTCCAGGTTTCCCAGCCTGGCAGAGATCTACTGCACCTTGTGCCCTGTCTGCCTTTATCCCTAGGGCAGCACATTGACGGTGACTTCTCCTGGTTTGCTTTCTAGATATCTGGCCCCCCCGGACCCCAAGGTCCTCCTGGACCTCCAGTAAGTTTTGAGTGATTCACCTCAGGAGCAAGGCACTGGGAATGGGGGGGATAGAGTGGGAAGTGATTGGGGAGGATTCTGAGTGGAGAAAACAGGCAGAACCAGTGCAGTGTTGAAATGGGAAAAGTATCACTTCCAAACTCACCCCCAGGGTAGGTCAGAGCTATGGTGGGCTGGGTGGGCAAAGAGAGGGGGTTATGTTAGTCTCAGATGAAAGGGAAGACAGTAGTAAGATGGGATGATGGGATTAAAGGGATCAACTGCAGAAATGGTCTTAATAGCACACCTGGCCCCCTGCCAGGGTGTGCTTGGCAAGAGCCTTCTCGTTACCAGATGAGAACAGTACATGAAGTGCCCGTGACACAAATAAAGAGGCCTCTGTGCCCTCAGAAAGCGAAAGCCCTGTACTGAACACTGAGCTGGGATACCTGGAGTTTAAAGCCCATCCTGAAACATTACTCATGTCTTGTCTCTCATCCCAAATACAGGGTCTTCAGGGCCTCCCAGGACCTAAGGTAAGGCTGCAAAATCTTACGTCCTGAAATTTAACTAAAGTTGTCCTAGGTGTTAGAATTCCCTTCAGTAACAACTTCCTAGTGTTCAAATAGTACTTTTCTTCCATCTTTGTAAGAGGACAAATCCTTCTGGATGTTTTCTTGAAGGAAATGGATTAGCAGCTCTCACTTTAGGGCCCAAAGGACTGATTGTTCCCTCCAGTTTTCACCCAGAGAAGTGGGAAGTCACTGGTCCGTGGAAATCTTCCCATGAGAAAACAGTTGAAATCTTTGTCTGAAGGGTCAAGATCTGTACAGCAGGATGAACGTACATCATACATCCCTAAGTAACTGACCTGTAGCTTGAAAGGAGCCTTAAAATTACCCTGTATGTTCTGCTGTAAAGCACTGGAGAACTTCCCTGTCCTTGGTGGTGAGAATCTTTTTAATCTCTGTCTAAATGCTCAGCCCACACTATTGCTTTGCCTGCTGTAAAACAGCTCCTAGACAAAAAATAGTTCAAGGAAAGCTGCATCTTTCCTCTGAAATTCTGGGCAAAGATTGGAAAATGTGGCAAACATCTTAATTGTTCTGGTTATCCTCAGTATTTGGCCACCAGCACTGTTTGGGTGCTGAAGGGGATGGTGTCCTTATCCTGATTCTCCTTTCCTCCAGGTGTTATTACAGACACAGTAATCCATCTGGTCTGTAACTCAGTAGCCACTGCTATCAGGTGGCTGGGAGACTTGTGTAAGAGACCGTGCAAACTTGGTTCTTCTGGCACTTCTGTCTCAAAATGCAACCAAAATAACGTCTTAAAATGCCTCATGAATAGGAATGAGGGGAAAGAAGCTTTAGGTTACACTTTGAGTTTGTGAGAAAAAAAATATTTAATGTATTGTGTTTTGTTTAACATTGCTATATAGTTCATAATAAAGAATTTTAAAAATACAATTGGGAAAGGAATGATGAAATTATTTTCCCCAAATGTTTAAACTGATGCCTTTACATTTACAAAAGTCTTTGCAAAGATGACTTCTGCATGATTTTTCTCTGAAGCTTGTAGACACCTGTTATTTACTTTCAATCAGTCCACATCTTAAAATGTAAACCTGCCCTATCAGATAACTTCTGGTTATTTGTCTATAAATATATATACAGCAACAACAGCAGGGAGAGCAGCACAGGAGTGAGCCCAGTTCCCCTTTCAACATCTTTACTCACAGGGCCTGAATCTCCTCCATCTGCCATTGACTTAGAACAGGTGCTCACACAGGGGGAATTTGACTGACAGTGGTTTTCTTCAAATTGGGCTGAGAATTGCGCTAAAGCATTACTCTGGTGCCTCTTGTATCCCCCCTGCTGCTCTGGGGCTCTCTGAAGGGAGGAATGTTTGTTATATAAGTGCTGTTATGGTGAGTTTATTTTCTGCTCCATCCTTCCTTTAGGGGGAAGCAGGGATTGATGGAGTGAAAGGAGAGAAGGGTGCCCAGGGTGAAAAAGGAGACAGAGGGCCACTGGGATTACCCGTAAGTATCCAGGAAGCAAACAGCACTTTGTGAGCCAAACTTGTGTCAGCTGTAAAAAGATCCCTCAATAGGAGACGCATGCGGGGATTTGATATGTAAAGACAGAGAAAGAGATGGTCTATAAATAACTGTGCCTTTGCTCTGTACAGAGCCTTCAACTTTGAGATCTGTTGAGTAGATCAGCGATCACTTTATTTCTTCCTGCTTCTGGGAGGATTGGGAAAAACAGGCAGTAGCTTTCCTGGGGGTTCTCTGCACTTCAGGGCAAAAGGACAAGGCCAGAAACAGAAGTCAGAGATGTGGAAAAGTAAATGCCTTCCCAGCCACTTGTCACCTGGGCCAAGCTTTGTACAAAGCGTGGTGGTTCTCAGTGCACCCAACTTCTTCAATAGCCAAAACATTCCTGTCACTTCTGCTGCAGAATCAGTGCTTTCCCTGCCCTGGCGTGTCCCTGCTGCTCGTGAACTCAGTCCTTTCAGTCTGTGTTAGTGCACTGCTTAGCAGCCAAAGGAATTGTGGCTCAATACATTACAGAGAAATTGCAGGAGCTTTAGATACAAACCTGGGGACTTGGTGAAGCTCTTGGCTCACATCTGCTAAAGCCTGCTGTGTGAGCTGACAGCTGATAATGAGTTAGTCCCACCCAGTTGCTCCACTGGCCCCAAAGCCCTCTCCTCATAAAAAGCACTGGTAGCACAGTACACCCTCTCCCTTTCCTGAATGCCCTGGAATGAGCACTGCAGAGTGCATCTCATGTACTGTGTGACTTTGTTGTCCTGTGTTTGACCACCCAGATCCCTTGTCCCTGACTTTGGCTGAAACGTGCGTGTCTTTGTTTGTAAAATGTTTTCCTCCTTTAGTTGTGCTGTGTAGCAATTCCCTTCCAGGGCCTGAATGCATCCCCACTGAGTCTAGGCCCCCAAGTGAGCTCACATGACTCTATTCCTGTGGCTCCAGGCAGAGCCAGTGGGGAGAAAGCAGTGCTTTGGGAAGGCCACAACAACCCCATGCAGCGCTACAGGCTGGGACAGAGTGGCTGGAGAGCAGCCAGACAGAAAGGGACCTGGGAGTTCGGATTGACAGGAAGCTGAACATGAGCCAGCAGTGTGCCCAGGTGGCCAAGAAGGCCAAGGGCATCCTGGCCTGGATCAGGAACAGTGTGGCCAACAGGTCCAGGGAAGTGATTCTGCCCCAGTACTCAGCACTGGTGAGGTCACACCAGTTCAGGAAGGATATTGAGGGGCTGGAGCACATTCAGAGAAGAGCAGCGAGGCTGGGGAAGGGACTTGAGCACAAGTTCTATGAGGAGAGACCAAGGGAGGTGGGGTCGTTGAGCCTGGAGGAGACTCAGGGGAGACCTCCTCACTCTACAACTCCCTGACAGGAGGTTGTAGCCAGGTGGGGGTTGGTCTCTTCTCCCAGGCAGCGATCAGCAAGACAAGAGGGCTTGGTCTTAAGCTCTGCCAGGGGAGGTTTAGGTTGGATATTAGGAAGAAATTCTTTACAGAGAGGGTAATCAGGCATTGGAATGGGCTGCCAAGGGAAGTGGTGGATTCTCCGTCCCTGGAGGTTTTTAAGATGAGACTGGATGTGGCATCAGTGCCATGGTCTGGGAACCACGGTGGTAGTGGATCAAGGGTTGGACTTGATGATCTGGGAGGTCCCTTCCAACCCAGCTGATTCCATGATTCTGTGATTCTATGATCAAATCCAGAGGATTGTGCTGCAGTGAGAAGGCAGATCCCAGTCCCACGAGAAATAGAAACAGAAGCTTTCTGTGTAGATGGTTATTCCCTCAAGGCTGTGGGGTATCTGGACAGGGGAAGGAGATCCTTGTGACAGTCTGAGAAGAATTTGCCCCAGCAATTGTCCTGAGAAGCTCACCAGCATGGCAGGGAATGTGCTGGCTGCTTCTCCTAGAGCCCCATTAGCCCCCAGGGTCCCTTGGCTTCTCGCGTCACTCTTCCTGAGCTGTAGAGGGGGGGAAGGCTCAGAAGTGTCCTCTGGGAAATATTTTGTGTTTGGATCAGCACTATCAGCTGGCCAACCAGGAAGCACAGTTACTGAGCTGCTGCTAAGATCAGACACTGTGGACCTTGTGTCCCACCTCAGAGCCACTGAACTCTGTTCCTAAGCTTTTTCATGCCTGATCCTGTGTGTCTTCAGCCTGTAAAACTAAATGCAGTGCCAGACATGTACTGAACTATTTCAGACTCTGTAAAATCGTGCAGCTGGATCTGTTGCCTTTTCCTCTGTGACTAAGGGCTTGACATGATGCCAGAATTTCAACAGCCTTGGGCTTCTTTATGGCAATGCAGGTTCCAACTCTGCTGTCACATTGTCCTTTTCATGATCTGTCACAGAACAGCTGCTTCCCCAGGAGTTTTCTTGGTGGCATTGAGAGAAGGAAATTTACCCTCTTTAAGAGGATCTAAAAGTTGCAGGTCAATGTTATATGTATTCAGTGTTTCTGTGTTTTTGTTGGTTTGCTTGTAAGTACCATCACCTGTCCTTGAGATCTTAATTTTTGTTAATTGCAAGTGTATGTTTGTCTCAAGTCACTGCTTCACTCACCTCTCCCCTCCCCTCTCCTCCTGCCTTGTTTTTGTGAACCCTCCCCGTCTGTTCAGGGTGCTTCAGGTTTAGACGGCAGGCCTGGACCACCGGTGAGTTCCATTTCTCCATTGCCCTATGTTCCTCCTCCCCAGTTCCATGATTTGTTTTGTGTCTTCCAGCCCAGTTCTAGTTTACACCAGGAATAACCTTAATTTGTTCCAAAGCAGGCTTGGGAGGGTGGCTAAACTTAGACTGGGGAGTGATGTCACACACTTGTCTTTTTTTGATGCTATGAGTCTGTCTGGATCCTGGGATCACAGCTGCCTTGTTCCACTTTGCCTCAGTAACAAGATGAATGAAACCTCTGCATGGTTCCATGATGTTCTGTTCTCCTGTCCTCTCTGTCCTGAGGGGTCTCTGTCCTGTAGTTCTCCGTGGTAACCTTGCTTGCTGCCTTTACACAGCAGGAGCTCTTCAGTTTTGTCTGAGGTGTAATAACGCCGGAGCGTTTTGTGCTGTGAGCAGGAACGTTTGTGTCAGCTGCTCTGACTTCTGAACAGAACCTGAATGGCAGCTTATACACTCGCTTGTTTGGGGATATTGTAGATTTAATTTTATAGATGTGCAAGGGAGACCTCAGTGTATTCCAAGGCACTGAGTGATGCCGAAGTGCAGGCAATTAAGATTTCCATGATTGTATGAATTCAAGGAGAGCCCGATTTTTCTTACTTCCTTCACTGCACTGAAGTTGTGTGCTACATGAGCTACTCCTCCACTTGTATTCTGCAGATCTTAACTTGTCTGAAAACCTCTCCTGATCCACATGAATCATCCTGCTCACATCGGAGGGGTTACTTCAGTGACTAAGGATTGCAGGCTGATGTTAAAAAATGCAAACCCCTTTGCCTTAAGGCTTTTAGAAAAAGACTTCTCAAGCCTTGGTTCTTCCTAGGAGGCAGGTAATATGCCTCAAAAGTATCCCTTTTTCGAGGCTCCATGATGGAAGTGTAGATCCATACCTGTGTGGTTAGCAAAGCATGGATGGAGTTCAGGGAGTCTATAAAGAGTTGGAAGTGCCCAAATCCTGTTCTTAGCCAGAAGGACTATTGCTGAACTGCTGCACTGCCCACATTAAAGATCAGCTTTGGCTGATTCATTTCCCAAAGCTCCAGCAAGTTTCAGGAGCACTGGGAAAGAAGTTTGGTATGCTGGTGGGAGATGGCCCCTGTGTCAAAGGGTTAGGAACAACGCTGGGTTTTCCTGTTGGCACGACTGGGAGCCTGGTGGAGTGACAGGAATGGCAAAGAGGGAACAGAGGGACTGGAGGGTACCCCTCTTAGTTCACATCTCTGCCTGTGCACCCCTGCATTCCTCGCTGCACCACGGGGTCTGTCACCTTGCATGCACAACTCACTGGCTGCCTGCCACCACGTAACCGGACGCTTTCCATTTTGCTCAGCTCTGCTGATTTGGGGGGGGGGGCAAAGGGAAAATAAGGAAATAAAGGAGAATTGCCTAACATAATTCTAAATGGCCTTTATTCTGCTACAGCTTTCAGCCTTGTCTGATATAAACTAGAGAGAAAGAAATCCTGTCTGTGGAGTTGGTAGAAATGCCTGCTGAAACAATTGTCAAGGGAAAACTTCAAAATTAAAAATAAGGCTCTGTACAGTGGTGCTGGTGTGATCTAACTTAGCAGTTCCCATGTTGTTCAAACTGCCTGTACCAACTACTTCAGATCACCACCAACACTGAAAGCTGTAGTGGTGCGAGGTGCCCTCCACCACCAGACTGTCCTTCCAAGCTGTGCTTTTCCTCAGGGAGCAGCGGTGTCTCCTGGCTTTAATGAGGCCCTTGAATAAAAGCATCCTGATGTGTTTTCCTTCCTACAACTGCAGGGTACTCCAGGACCAATTGGGGTTTCAGGACCAGCAGGACCAAAAGGAGAAAGGGTGAGTTTGCTTCAGAACTGACTGATGCTCTGTAACTTCTCTGAAGATGTGACAGCTCTGAGGAATAGAGGAGATCTAGGCTTTTCCAGAGATGGAACTGCCCTCTCCTTGTGCATACAAGGCTCTCAGCTGGGCCTCTTTGATATTTGAGTGCCTCATCCTTGGAGGTTTTAGGTGCTTTGAATTGCATCCTTTGCTTTTTCTTCTCTAGTGCTTTGCTCCCTATTTGTACTGAGTAGGAACGTAGCAATTTCTACTCTTTTGTCTCCATTTCAGGGCAGTAAAGGAGATCCTGGAGTTGCAGGACCAATGGGGCCAGCAGGGCTTCCTGTAAGTATGGGCATACAAGGGATTTATCTACAGGGCCTGTATCACTGACAGCTGAAGATGCTGCAGTAATCCAGTGTTTGCAATCACAGCTGGGTTGAGTGTAACTCCAGTTACAAACCTTTGCTCACTACGGGAGCGACAGAAAGAGCTCCAGAGCAGTGACTCAGAGGGAGGAGGAGGAAGCTGAAGGGAAATTGTTAATTCACCTTGGTCCTCAAGCTACCAAAAGAAGCTGAGTGGGGCTCCCAGGATAGGTATTTTAGTCCAAAATGCTGCTTTGGAGCACATCTGCTTTCACAACCTGGCTGGGAGAGCCCTGTCCTGTCATTGCAGGGACAAAAGCTGCCTCCAGTGAGGTTAACAAATTCCACTGTTTGGGATTGCTTTTGGAAAAACGGGGCCAGTGTTGGAACTCTAGTGTAATGTAATCATGAAGCTGCTTTGTTGCTTAACACAAAAAAGGAAGTTTACTGCTTTTATCAGGGACTGCCTTCTCTAAACTAGTTTGTTTTTTATCTGAAGAACCCTTAGAGGAGTAGTGCTGTTACAGCCTGGATGGTCTGATGGAGCGGAGGTTGTCTGCTGGAAAAGTTTTGTTTGTTTGTAACATAAGTGGAAAAAACCCCAAATCCCTGAGCACACATTCTTCTTTTTGAGTGGGAATACAGTGGGACCTACTTGTTTTAAAATATTTTATGTTGATGCATTTCAGGGTTTACAAGGTCTGCCTGGTGACAAAGGAATCCGGGTAAGTTACCAGGCAAACTTCTTGTATTTAATTACTAACACCTTTACACAGGGACAGCCCAGTTAACTCTGAGCACCTCTAGTAGCCAGCATGTGTTTGTCTGCTAGACCTTCACACGAGTGACTTTGCATACCTGGATTTTAGAAGGTGATACCTGTAGCTTGTCCCATCACCTAGGACATTGTGGCACATCTATCTGAAGGCTGAAGGAGGGATTTTCTAATGTGTTCATTGCTGTCACAGCTCTGTTCTCACCAAAGCATGGGACTTCATGTGTAGTTCAGTTAGGCCAGAGTGGTGTGCTTTAGGAAATCCTTCTTATCTACTTACTGATGTGTGTGAATTCCCATGAGAATTAGCTGAGGTGCAGCCACAAATCTTATTTTGGTACTTTTAAATTCCCCCTGAAGCATGAAAAAGAAGGTTGTCCTCTAGCAAACACTCCTCCAGAGAATTTGGAAGATGGAAATTTGGAAAAGATAAATTAAATTTGCCTGCCTTAAAGAGTCAGACATGAAATCTCTTCAGGCATTACCCTGAATAGATATGATGGTGAAGAGCTGGGTCAAAACCAGTAACATGAATGGCAGACTTTCCATTGTACCACCCGTGTTAATAGAAAGATAAATATTACCAAGAAGTGTATGTTGAGAAGCTCCTTCTTTTTCATCAGGTTTTCTTGCCTGTTAAAGCTCTGAATCTTTTTGATAAAGACACTTGAGAGCTATAGTTGAATATAATTTATATTTAGAAATACAAATGACTTCTGGATTCGAGTCTTTGTAAGATAACAATTGTCTTAATGTCAAGCAGTTCAATATTAGTACAAGTGTGTGTACTCACACAACTCTTCATATGACTCTGGTATCACCTGAGTTTATCTGAAAACATAAATTTTGATAGTGCATGTGCCCATGTGGTGATTTCATTATATGGGTTTGCTTTTGATACATAGTGAGTCTTCCATCTGCAATGGATTTCTGACCTTACTTTGCACAGAAAGGGCAGTTTTGTAAAGAAGCAGCCAACTGGCATCTTAAACTAGGGGAGAAAGGTTCAAGGGAGCCCCAAAGTTCTCCCCTTTTTTAATCATTGCATTTCTGGCTTTGCTTCTTAACTTCCTCTTCCCTAACATGTGTTTTGTTTTGTTTTGTTTGTGTGGCTTCTAAACAAAAAGTAACTTTTAATTCCTAGACTTTTTCAGTTGGTTTTTAGACTGGGTGTCTTAGTTACAGAAGGATCTGTCATTAGCTGTAGATGGAATTTTTCTGAGCTCTGGCATAAAAGCAAGTGAAACTGGGAGAAATTGCAATTCCTTGTAGAGAATGAGTTCGAAAGCACGAGTGGGAGGTTGTGCTGGCCCCTTGAAATGTGCATGCACTTTGCATCACTGCAACCCATAATTTGCAATGATGAAAAAGTTTGAGAAACTTGAGTGTAAATGGGCAAGTGTGATATTTTAGCAGATGGGATCCTAGAAAATACCCCTTTTCCCACTGAGTAGAGGGGATTCCCCTTACTCCTCCAAAAGTCCCAGGCAATTTGCCAAAATCCTGTCTGTTCCTTTAGGCAGAGCAGGGCTCTTTAAACCCCAGAAATGTTCCTGCTGCCCTCTGCTCCGAGTGGGAGACGAGTGTAGCTGTGCCTCGGGTTGTGGTTGTGCCCTGGGTAGGGGTGGGAACAGGCAGAGTTTTGTGTAACCCAGCTGAAAAAGTGGGACCCCTGAACTCGTACTGCCAACCTGATACCTTCACTCTTATTTTAATGCCTGTGTTGTTTTTTTTCTTGTGTGTATGTGCCTCTTCCTCGCTCCTACAGGTCCACCTTTGTCCCCTTTATCCCTCCATCCTGTTCCGCCTTTCTTCCTGGTTCCTTCCTCCTTCCTCCAGAGCAACCCATGGCGCACTTTTCCTGGATTATCCTCTCCATTCCTGCGCTTGGCTCTGGGTGACTTCTCCTCATTGCCTCTCCTCTCCCATCCATTTCTCCTGCCAGCTTTGGGTTTAACACCTTTTTTTTTTTTTTTTTAAAGAAACAGCAGCCCATGCTGTCTGACTTTATCCCTTAATTCCTTAAACGCTCCCCACAAGTTCAGAGTTCAGTTCCCTGTGCAGCAGCCCCTTCCCCTGTTTCATGCTCAGCAGCTCTGAGGATTTCGTGTTATACGTAAAGATTTGGTATATAGATGTAACTGGCGAATACCATGCTATACCCTTGTGCTGCCAGGTAAGAGGGTCAGGGAGCAGCTGCTGCCCTGTGGCTGCTCTAGTCCCTGGTCTAACAGGTTTTTTGGGAGAGCACTACTCAGAGCATCCTAAGGGGCATCCAGGTTGTATGGACTCTCAGGGCTGAGTACTTCCTTTATTCCCTGGCAGAGAGTTCTCCGAGTGAGACTTTCGTTAAGAATGAGAATTCAGAGTGGTAAGAAAAGCATCTTAGTGCCATCCCAGAGCTGGAGTGGCAGAGGAGGGACCTTCCCAGCCAGCTGCAGATTGAGATGAGGTGGCACATTGCTGGCCAGAGGGGTGTTTGCCCATCCTGTGTGTCTGGGGTCAGCATGTTCCCTGATGTACCTCTCTCTGGAGTGTGGGAAGCCCCAAGAAGTCCTCTGATGATCCCTTTGATGCTGAGCCCTCCCAGTCTGTCAATGTGGGACTGCAGCCACAGCCAGTGTGTTTATGCAGCTCAGTTACAGCTTAGCAGCTCTTCACTTAACATCTCAAATGGAGATTTTTCTTCTTTTAAAATGTTTCCTAAATGTTTATCTTTTTTTTAAACTATCGCTGACATTTGTTTGAAATGGATGATCCTAAAGCTTTTGTGTATTCTTTTTTTCTCGGACTAAACTATTATTTACAGGGGGAGAGGGGCAAGAAAGGCTCTAGAGGGTCTAAAGGGGATAAGGGAGACCAAGGAGCGCCTGGATTAGATGCACCCTGTCCGTTGGTATGTTCTGTTTCATCAACTGTATTGTTTTAAGATGTGTTGATGGGGAAGACAGAAGGAAATCATAACATAAATAATGGTCTTGCAAAAGTACAACACTTGGATAAGGCCTGGCTGGGTTCCCACCTCAGCCTGTGGCAAAGCTGCTTTCTCCAGGGGGAGAACCCCCGATCCTCTGAGTGACCACGGTTATGTTCCTTCCTCTTCCAGAGCCCACTGAGGTTTGGGGTACATGGGGGTGTCCCATGTGCTGGGAGCCCAGGGCTTTCTCCTTTGTGGATAGAGCCCTGTCTCCTTTGCTGCCAGTTGCAGCTCTTCTCTGAGATGGTCAGTGTGATCCTGTCTACGAGATGGCAAAACTG
The DNA here is from genome assembly GCF_003945595.2 of Pipra filicauda. Classification (NCBI taxonomy): domain Eukaryota; kingdom Metazoa; phylum Chordata; class Aves; order Passeriformes; family Pipridae; genus Pipra; species Pipra filicauda. Next base: position 230,942 of record NW_024104361.1, read on the forward strand.
GAATGCTGGTTCCCCTGCCTCGGAATAACGGCCAGCTGATGGGACGGCCTGAGAGCACACAGGGCACTTGAGCTGCAGCACCCAGAGGAAAAACAAATCTCACTTATCCTAAATGGGATGTGTGTCTGTCAAAACAGATTGGCTACAAATCTAGGCAAATTAATAAATATAGGAATATGCGTACACTTTTATCTAAACTCATATGCTGCAGCGAATTCTGCCAAAAATCTGTAGCAGTGCCACAAATCCCAGGAGTACCTGTGGATCATGCAGCTAGAAATCCAGCTGCTGGGTTTCCTAGTGAGGATCAGAGGAAGGGATGATTCTGAAACTGAGGAAATGCCGTTCCCATCCTCTCAGCTTCAGCTCAGAGAAGCATCTCCTGGCTCGCAGATCGTGGAAAACCCAAAAGGAAACTGCTGGTGCTGCTGATTATCTAAGTGTGGAGACAGCTGTGTGCTGGGTGTGCAGCAGAGTGCCCTGTGAGGGTCCCGGTGGGGGCTCGGCCACCCCCCGTGACAGGGAGCTGGCAGTGACTGAAATAACAACAGTGGTTGATTTCATGAACAGGGTCTCCGAGGTTTTAAAGGCGAGAAGGGTGAGCCGGGGTTACCTGGGCTGGACGGCCTGGATGCCCCATGCCCATTGGTATGGCCTACCTTCCCTTTCCTGCATGCTCGTTTGCTTTTTGGGTCTTGGGTGCTATTTCTGATACCTCCAAATAGCTGCATGCCCTAGAAACACCTGGCAGCTCCTTCCTTACCTGTCTCCATCCTCCCTTCCTCACATTGCTGCTGTTAGAACCAGGCCCTTCCCTTCATGCTGTGATTCCCAGCTGCTGCCAGCACTACTTTGTGGCATGAGGAAAAATAGTGGGAATGCAGATTTATTTACAACTACTTCACTTCTTCCTTTGCCTTCCCTTTGGCAACTTCCACTAAATCAGCCTATGCAGATCCAGCTCTGCACTGGCTTTGCTTCCTTGCAAGGAGCTGTGATGCTCGTGTCCTTCATTAACTCTGTTTTTAAGTGCTTGTGTGTGGTAGGCACGGCCTGATGTGGCTCTGTATTGCCTCAGTCACCCCCTACAATAAGATGACTGAAAAGAATAGTTATCCTGTTAGCAAGCCCATGTGAAACATATTAAATGGACACTTAGCCTCCCTGCGAGATAATTCCTATATATGACTCTCCCCAGAAGTCCAAATTGTACTCATAGTGGCAAAAAAACTTGCGTGTTTCCCAGTATCCAACTAAAGTAATAAAATGATTATTGTACTAGTGCCTGATCTAGCCCAAGTGCCGTAAGACAAAGGTCTTGAGGAACACTTTATCTCAACTGATTTCAAAGTGTCCCCCTAAACATCACCAATTTATTAATTTTCTCTGAGATTTTCTGAAGATGCAGCGTTCAGGTGAGGTTTTTGCTCCCTACAACAGTCTCAACATCTCCATGATACACAGAAACTACTGCCCTTCTGGCCTATTTGGCATGACAAAGTTTGCTTGAGGATGGTCTGTCTAAGCTCCCTTAAGGCTGTTTGATGCCATTTACAAGGGATGGAAGATCTGTTAGTTCAGCTAGCTGGAAAAATGCATCCCAAAACAAATACCCACATTTAGTTTGGAAGGTTTTCTTAGTTCTCCCAGGGAGAAAAAAAGCTGTGAAATTGCCATCAAAAGCCTTTGTTATTTGAGCTTTGTGAAGAGCTAACCAGTTTTCCTCCCAGCACCCCCTCCGTTGGGCACTGCTGTGTCCTCTTTGGGGCACTGACTCTTGCAGTGGCCACTGGTAAAGTCTCAGTTGCTGCTCTGTAAATTCTGGGTAGTAGAAAGAAACTTGGGCCAGTCCCACAGGTGAAACCAGACCTGCCCAGAACGGCCCACAAAGGAGGAAAACCACAGGGCCATGTGTTCTGCCTCCTGATGGTCATAGCCAGGTTACTATGGAGTAAGTTTTGGCTGAGTAAGGCACCTGATTCCCAGTCCCTGTAAGGATTCCACGGGTGCCTGGCAGACCACCCCTCTGTTTGTGTCACTGCTCCCAGTGAGGATTCACCCCACATGGCCATGTTGGAACACACACTTCTTGTCAATCCTATTTTTGTTAAGGGAAACTTGCCAGAAAATCTGATGAAATACAGATGCCATTATTTTTTTATATATAGTGTTCTGGCATGCGAGCTAGCTTGGGAACGTGAATAAGCATGTTTTTGGATCCAACTAGGTTAAAAGCTTAGCATCCAGCTGACACATCCACGTATGTAACTTATGGAGGCTGTGAACTAACGCTTTGCACATCTGAGATATGTGGAAGGAGATCCTTGATGCTAATAAGCATGTCATGTTTCCATTCTCAGCACATTCGCCTGCAACAAACACTTCCTCGTGACCCTGGTCTTCCTTTGATCCCTAAGCTGTACCTCCCTGGCCTCCCATTCCTTCATACACCTAACTTCCCATCTCCTCCTGCGCTGCACTACACCAGTCATTCCTACCACCATCAGTGTACCAATGGGAACACCGCAATATGCCCAGTAATTAACTGGTAACTCCATATTTCCACATGGGGAGGGAAGAGGAGGAAACAGTACAAGGAGACCACAGTCCAAAAAATACATTTGAAAAGCAATATTGTTGTGGCAACGTTCAGTTCATCAGGCCCCTGAAAGTGCATCTCTGTTAAATAGTTCGTTTCTCAGTATACTACTGTGCATTTGCTTTTCTGTTTGTATTGGTTTTGGTTTTCCTGGGGAATAGTGATAGCCTATAAATGGGCCACATGGACACAGCACAAGTGTTTGATTTCTCATGTCAGAGATGTATCTCCTTACCTCTGACTTCACCTCCTGCTCAAGAGCACCTTAGCACTGACATAACATCCTGTTTTCTCCTGTCAAACAGGGCTTCACAGAGATGATATGAATGGCAGCCACTCACAAAAGCCTTTCCCAACCATGGGGTCTCCATCTTTTAGTAGCACGGCCCTTAAAGCGTCCAACCTTCTTCAACGTCAAACAAAAATTAAAAAATAATAATGACAACAACACACCCACCTGGGGCTGTGCAGCCCAAGACGTCGGAGTTGCAGAGGTGCTGGGGAATATTCACAGAAATCCCACTGCTGTTATTGAAGCCCAGGACCCTTTTCAGGGAGTCAGCTGAGACATCCCGAACCAGCACAGGCGCTGCCCAGCTGCTTGCCTTCCTAATTTCTCTGGAGCGGGATCTCCTCAGAGGCAAGAGGGGACAGCTGGGCAGGATCTCACATGACAAAGCAAAACCCTTTAGCAAACAGGGCAGAAAGGAAACGGAGGTTTTTTATAGACCCTCCTCAGGATCAGAGGTTAGTGCTGACTCTGGGGTTTGCTTATAACCTCAGCACTACAGAGCCAAGCATTAAGACACAGACCCACCACCTCACACTTTCCTCTGCCTTCCTTCCTCCTTCCTTCACGGAAGCCTGGATAAACTATTCCTTGAGGAAGAACGAGAACAAGCCTACAGACCTCATGTGTGTAAGTCCCTTGCATAGCCTGAGGCCTCTGCCCTCTGCAGTCCCAGCCCTTGCTTCAGGTTCTTTGAGCCAGAAGTCTGGGTCACTCCAAAAGGATGAGGAATATCTCAGACTATTCCTCCAGCCCTGATTCACACTGTTTGTTGCAACTGTTATAGTTAACCCACATCTTCTTTCCTCCATCTCTGCACCACTGTCTGTGTCTAAACTGCTATTTCATCCATCTCTTTTTCAGGGGGAAGATGGGCTTCCAGTTCAAGGCTGCTGGAATAAGGTAAAATAATCTTGGAAATGCTGCTGTGCTGAGTTGGCAGTGCCGTGTGTTCTGCTAGTGTTTTCCAATGAGTCTGGTTAAGAACAAAAGAGGTGTGGAGGCATGGATGGGATTTCCAGGACTGTAGCCCTGTGCTGGTTTAAAGGTAAACCAGCAGGGGAAATGAACTCAACTCAAAGGAGAGATTATAAATCAGAATAACAATTTAATAAAATAATACAATAAATACGATTATACAGACAAACAGTTGGTTTTAACCCACAAAACACAAATGTATAACCCAGCACCCTGGGGCATGAACAGAGTGGTGTTCGTTGGGCCCCCTGAGTCCAAAGTAAAAGGAGAGGGAAAAACCTGTTGGTGAGGGTGCTGTTGCAGTCTGGTCAAGAGTGGTGATCTGCAGTCTTCCTCTGGATCCCACAAGTGGTTAAAAAAGTCCCAAGACTCCAAGATTATCTATCTTCCAGTTCAGGCAGGAATGCCCAGTACCTCCCTCAGGGCGGGGAGTTCCACAATGGGTGCGAGGAAAGGAACATCCTCCTATCTCAAAGGCCTCTTAACACCCAGTTTATAGCCTGAGGAGTCAGGGCTGCTCTGGGCAGAGGGTGTAAATAATCTATTGATAACAGTTTTTGGGAAATGGCATGGAAGGCTGTAGAATACACAGTTTTGGGTTACACCCATCCAGTGATGAACTGGTCCCAGCTGTTCTAACTAGGACAACAGCTGAAAAGCAGCAACCAAAACTCCTCCTTGTTTGCGTATCACGGTACAGCTCTATCTGCTACAAAGGAGAGAACTGTATGTGTGGCCTTTGAGCTGCCTGGCCCCAAAGTGCTCTAATCCTTACACAAAGATGAGATTTCCACATGGATTCCCTCAGACCCCCTGGGGTCTGGCCCACCTTCAGCACCTGTTGTGGGTGTAAATGCCAGGTCCTCAAGCTGCAGTGGTGGGAAGATGGTGGAGGCAGAGTCAGCCCAAGCTGAACCTCCCACCCTCACTCAGGGAAGTGGAAAGGATCCCTGCTGAGATTCCCATTGCTCTTCCTCCTGGAACCAGCTTCTCTAATGCTGTCCTTCCCTCCACGCCCTGTGAGCTGGCATTAACACTTGGTATTGAGTTGTCACTAACACTCGTTTGTTTTCTTTTGCAGTGATGATTCTAACCTGGACTGGCCTGTGTGTGTTACTGTACATAGGATATTTATTTTTATACAGTGTTCTTCTCCAAAATGCCAAAAGTTATGCATTTTTACAAATTATCAAAAAGCTGCATATTTTTTTGTACAGAAAATACTAGATTTTTTCCCCCTGTTTGTCAGTTCTCTGTATGATTCTATGTCTGCATTATGCTTGTTTTGTCATGGAGTACAGCTGTAATATTTACATGATACTTGTGCACACGTGATGAATATAGGAACTTAATAAATTATTACATTAAAGATGCCCGAAGGAACTGCCCTGTATAGATTTAAAGGTCATTTTCATTTTCCAAGCTGGGTCATTCCAGAATATTTCAAAATATTATGTATTTTTTATTAAAGTGAAATATAAACAGTTTTGTTGTGACTGAATTAAAGTGTTGCTGAAAAACCTGCTGGTAGTCACCGTGCACTGGGAATGTAAAGACTCCATGATTTATAATTATCCTCCCATGGGCTGGAATAACGCTCGTGACAATGAGCTCTGGCTGGCAAGAAATTCTGACCCCTTTCTAAATTGTAGGCGTGCAAGTAGCTCAGTGAAAACCTCATTTAAAATTAAGCATAATGCAGCATTCCTCGATGATATCCTAATGAATGTTTGTTAGAGAAATCAATCCATATGGCTTTTCAAAACATTAACCAAAGGTCACATGCAGATTTGCCATTACAATTTGCATCTGTACATCTTAATTATCCGTCCTGACCTACCCTTGTTAATGTCTCAAGTCTAAACTACCCAGAAAGGAAAGTACTGCCAGGCTAAAGTGACTATCGCAATATGCTTTCCTTAGAAAATGAGTGGAAGCCTAAATCCATTCCCTAAAACACGTCCACTGGCATTGGCCCTTCACGTAGGGGGAAAGGCAGTGGGCAACCCAGGAGATTCAGGGGGAAGCCACCATGTTTAACGATCCCAAGGGAGAAACGTGAGTGGTGGTTCATTAGTGAGCCTGATCCACTCAAGTCCTGCTCTTTGTGTGATGCCACCACTGAGACAGGAGCTGGGCTTCTCCTGGCTGCAGCTGTGCCAGCTGGAGTGGTCCCCACCACCACCCCTTCTGTACTCGGCTACGCTGCTCAATTATTCATCTGTTCATAAACCATTCATTAGTTATTTTCCAGATGATTCCATACAGTCTTTTAGCACCATCAGAGTCAAGTGACAGGGTATAAGGGATGTACTTCCCTGGTACACAGGGACTGCCCAAGGAACCCAGTGCAGCCCCTGACTGCTGCAACCCATCTGTCACCTCACCCTTTCAGAAATTTATTGAATTTCATCTAAAAACCAGTGAGGTTTCTCTGCCTGTGTCCCCTCCCTCCCCACCCCGCAGGCTGTTCCGACTCAAGTGCTCTCGCGGTTAGGAAACTCCTTGCAACTTTCAACCTAAACTAATTCATGGTATTTACAACCATTTCTTCTCATGCCAACATTGTCCTTGGGATGGAACTTTTCCATGCATGATGTTTTTGTGAGATGCTTGGGGTACTGGAGCTGAAATGGCACAGAAGGAAAATGAACCACAAGAGCCATGAGGGATTCTTGTTGGTTTTCTCAGTAATAGCTATCGTTAATATAAGCCCCAGCTCCCTGTTACAAGGCTTTGCAGCTGTGGAGCTGAGCTAATTGGAACAGCCAGTGTTCCAGTCGTGTTTTAATTGCTCACTTGTTAAACAAAGCAATTCCTAAAGACCCAGATGGGTACACTGGAGGTGCTTTGGGTTTGGGAGTTTGTAGCAGCAGTGAATTTCTACTCTGATCTTGAAGCGTTCAGCTGCAAGGTAGAATGTTTGAATGCTTCACCCCTTCTAAAAATGCTGGCTATCCTTAATCCTTGAAAACTTACAGATCCCTAAGAGAACCTGCCAATGCTTCCTGTCCCCTTTGGTCTCTGTAGAGTGCTTTTGTTTTGTAGCTGGTATTTGTGATTGCACTGCATGGAATTGTTGTTGCTTGGTTTTATCTGATCCAAAAGCAAAGTGCACGTCTGTAACGTTGCCCTGGCACAGCTACTGAAAGGTCAAGGACTTCTGAGGTAATACTGTACCTGTTTTATTTCTTGAGCTGTTTTTTGACTGATACATTTGTGAGAAAGCCCTTGCCTGAGGTGCAGGAGGCCTTGAAATGTAGTTGCCAGAACTCTTGAAAGTACCTGACTTGGGTCAGCAAAGACTTATCTGTTTCTGGGGGAAATGTGTAAGGTACCCACTCACCTGTCCTAAAGGTGGGAACGTGGTGGCAAATGTTCCCTGCCGTTGCTGCAGCCACAGCCTGGGATTTTAACTGAAGTAGATGAGTGAACATTTTGGATTGCTCTTCCTACAGCCCCCGTACTAACACAATCCCATCAGCCACTGGGATAGACCGAGGGTCAGTGACACCACACTGATCCGCTGCTCTTCCCAAACCTGAGCACTTTGCATGTCAAGAGAAACCCAAACGGTGGCAGCGGGGTTTGCACCACCCTGAGTGTGACAGTTTCCTTTCAGGGTCTGTCCCTACTAAAACCTGTAACCTGATTACTGTTGATTCTGCCTGGCTGTTTTCACATGAAACACTTTGTCTGCCACTTCAAGGGTCAAACTCCTTGGCTGATAGCCAGAAAGTGAGTCTGAGGGTGGAGAAGCTTGAGAAATGGCAGCAGAGTGAAAGGAGAAGGAGGACCTTCCTGAAGATTTGCTGGAGATGTTTTGCAAGTTGCCTCCCTGAAGCCTGGGAAGAGTTGTTGAGCTGCGCACCAGGAATGTGCCTGCTTGGGGCTGCGGGAGCTCGGCATGCCAGCGCTTTCTGCTTTGCTCTCTCTTCTCCCAGAGGCCAGAGGCAGGGGTCGAAAATGACACCATTTATATTCTTTTCCTTTGGTCATTTTCGCTTCATTCGACTTTTGTGGTCAGACTCTTCAGATGAAGAATTAAGCTCGTTTTCCAGCAGCGGCTGCATAAATGAGTGCAAGACATGGACAATATTTCGGGGGGGGGGGGGGGGGGGGAGGGGAATCCTTTGATCTGAGAGAAATCTTTCTTGAACGATTCTCTTTAGGAGAAGCAGAGAACCCCCCGTGTTCAGCTCAGAGTGCTGCTCAGAGAGGACACGATCACACTTTTTGCTTTCGTTTCTGGTTACCAGGTGACAGACTTCCACCTGTATCACTGATGATTCCATCTTTAACCTTTTCATCACAAACTTTCTTCTCCTGTGAAATTATAAGGAAATGACTTTGTTTTTTGGGTATTTTTTTTAACTGCTCTGGATTTTGAAGGCATGAACTATGTGTTCAAAGGAGGCAAATGTGGAGTGTGGAAAAAGTCTGGTTTCACTGACTAATTCCTTTGCTTCCTGTACTTGTGCTTTGGTCTCCACTGCACACACTGGATGTACTTTGCCTGGAGCCCTCCAGAAATGTTTTCTGCTGGCCCATTAAGGCCCTTTTGTGGGTATCTCTCCGCAGACGTACTTCCAGATGGAAAATAAGGATCACAGAGGTTCAGTTCCACTGTTACATGTTTTAATACATTCACTGAAGGGAAATAAAGATTTGGCAAAGTACTGAGGGCTTCGGAGGATGTTTCCCAGCTGCCTGAAGGGCAGAATATACAGTCCTGGATACCTCCTACCAACTGCAAACCTGGCATCCCTTCCTCAGCCCCTGCTGCTGAAGATTAAATTCTGTTCACATGTAAGCTCTAGTGTCTTGCCACCACAGCAATTTATTAAAAAAACCCCAAACCTAAAATAAATAATTAAGTATGTATCTTATGAACATGACTACTTCCCTGAGTGCATTGGGAATCCCATTTGCCCAAGCACTAAAACACACATTTAACTTTGATTCCCTGTGATTCCCGCTGGCCTAAATGATCCATTTGCATACTGAAGTACTCTGGTGAGCCAGGGCCATTGTTATTAGAGCTAATGAATGATGTTATCTGAGTCATTAGGAAGAATTAAACGATAAGCAATTCATGTTACAGTTCAGAAAGAAAGAGCTGATTTCAGGCTCAAAGGGATGTATTTAAACCAGAGCAATCCCAGATTCGAACGCCCTTTGTTAGCACTGGAATCATCCTGACCTTCTGATAAGGACACCTGTACCTGACACCCACCTCCTCCTGCCAACGCACAGGAAGTCTACTGTTAAAATAATTCCAGGTTTACAAAGATTGGGGGGGAAGTCCTACTTTCAGTTTCATCTGAAGGATTGCAGGGTTTTTTCTTAAGGCTTCTAACAGATGTATTCAGTGCATAGAGTAACAGGGGAAGAAATTGTTTCAGTTAGGAACTAGACTGGTGGAAAGGTTAATTTATTTTATTTGTATTTTTTTTTATTTTTACTTTTTCGGGGGGGGGGGAGGGGGTTGGAGGGAGAACCTGACCAGAACTGCAGGCGGTAGGTGTGCTTTTTTCCTTCTTTTTTATTGAAAACATTTATATATATAATTTGATAATGTTACTTTTACTGTTCTTTTTAATAATGATTTTTGGGGGCAATTTGTTTGCTCTGTTGTGTTTTCTTCTAGGTATATTTTTAATGGGCTTTTAGAATAAGTGTGTAAAAGTTCCTCACCGAAAACGCCCTAAGGACATTTCTATCGTCTTTTTTTTCCTCCCTAAGTTCAGTAGTAAAATGGTGCTTTCCACAGGCAAACCAGTTTTCAGTGGGAATAAACATATTCCCACAGGCCACACCGAGGGACCAGGTACCAGTGACCTCTCTCAGACAAAACAGCTCCCTCCACACTCTCCATTTACATTTACAAAGATGAAAAGGGCTATGTGAGGGACCAGCCGACTGGAAATGGTCCCTTCCCACCTCGGGGGTCTGTCGGGAAGCAGCTGGTCTAGCAAGAGCTGCTGTGTCCCCTTCAGCTGCATTCTACAGCCGGGCTAGAAAGCTCGTTAAAATTAAATTAAAAAGTCATGTTTATTTGAAGATGGCAAGTTCTTGGAGGGTACCTGCTACGGTATTGCTGTCTCTTGTTACTGTTTTCCCTCCTCGGAATCCAGCAACACACTCAGGCTCAAGCTTAGCATTAGGCTGTGCTTCACCCTGAGCCTATCTGCAAATGCTTTGCTGGATGAGGGTCTCCCCTTCTTTTCCATATTTTTTTGTGTTCTTTTTTTTTCCCCTTCTCTTGTTTGTGTCCCTATTGCTTCCAGATGTTTTTGTCCCGGACAAAGTAGTTTCCTCCCCCCTACATTTTCAGAAGATCTCTGTTGGTCGCATTTTGATAATTTCCCACTCACTTTTATTATCAGTCCTTCCTGCTATCCTTCTGCCCTCCGTGTAGGCCTGCTTTGTTAAACATTTTGATCTGATGAGAACATCATGGCAAACATGAAATAAGATTGTAGATGTTTGTTGATATTTTTTAGAGTTGACTGTAAAGCTTCTGCTGTTTAAAACACACGGCAGCAAAACCAGTGTAGCTTTGTAGCTTTCTTATGATCTCTGGTTTTTTTTTTTTTGAACAGGCTCATTCTGAGCCTGAATATTGCAAATTTTTTTTTTCACGAAAAACCTGCTAAACTTTTGTTTTTCCTGCAAAACGTGAGCTTGTTGAACTGCTGTTGCAAGGTTTAGTAGGTTAGACATTAATGACAGGTGTGAGAGGACTGGTTGTGGAGCCTGTGGAGTGCAACTTACACGCTTGCTTTCCATTGTACGCCGTTTGTTGGTCTGTTGTCTCTGGTGGAGGTTTGCTGGGAGTGTGAAATTCCATTTTGTGATAATTCCATTGGGGTTTTTTTCCACATTTGTGTTTCAAAGTGTTGCTTCAGTAAATCTTCCCTTTTGCTCTCCTGCAAAGATTTGCATTTACCCTGATGTTGCACCCCGCCAGCAGTGCCACAGACTGAGCAGTTTCACCTGTTTTTTGAGCCTTCCAAAGGAAGTGTGTCATCTCCCTAAACTCCACAGCCTTTTCTGCAGCGGGATGATGTCCATGAAAAGGAGAGAGGCAGCAAGACTGTGCAGGCCACCATAAGGAGACTCCTTCTCCGAGCCTGGTCCCTCCCCATTCACTCATGACCTGCCCCATTACCACTCCTTTTGCTGTGTTATTGTTCTCCCTCACCAGTCAAAGGCAGAGAAAACATTGCCATGGGCATGTTCAGCCCAGCCCCAGAAGGACTGAGATGACCCCCTGGATGCAGGGAGGAACCATCCTCATGGCTCCAGATGTTGGGCAGTGCAGGGATGGGAGGGAGTTCCTGATCCTGGGGGATGGCCTGCAGATGTCACGGCTCTCCCACTGGCAGTGCCCGAGTTCCAGGCCACACTCCCACTGCGTGTGTGGAGGTATTGCTCCTGATGCCCTGGCTTGCAGGAGTGTCCCCCATCCAGGGCAGTTCGCTTCACCAAGAAGTCAAGTTGTTGACCCTTGACAGGGTCCTCAGAGCGATAGAAAACCCCTCCCTGGTTCCACCTAGAATGCTTGTGTCATTGGCACTGCTCCTGTTTCTCATCTGTACATCAGCTGGACACCAAATTGACCTAATCCCTGCAGGAGAATGATTTCTGAAGCAACTTTATGTTGTTACATATCTGTATTTTACAACAGAGATTTTACTTTTGTTTTCCCTTTGGTGGCATAGACTGTAGAATATTTATTATAGCTGTAGTAAAGTGATGATTTATGAGTAGACCTTGACAGGGCATTGTTTCTGTGTTTCTCTTACAAACACTGATTAATTAAGATGTTTAAACCTGAATACACTTTTTACACTTTTTTTTTGCTTGTTTTTACATTGAACTTTTCAGCCTGTGTATTGAATATCCAGTGTTATTTGGCATTCATTAATGTGTGTGCTGTGTATACTTTGTGTTACCAGGAATTTTTACTGTCATTGTGCTGTTTCTAAGACATTGTTTCAACTCCTTTTGACATAGTTTAGCTATTTGGAATTTTTTGGCCTTCCAGACAATTCTACACTAAGTAATTGCTAGAATGAAGAGAACAAAGGGCTGTTCTTTCCCATAAGCTTTTCAACCTCAGCAGGAGCTTCTTCAGCCAAAATGAGCATTTGATTTTCTTCTTTCACTTTTTCCTTGTTAATATTCTTTTGTTTTGGTTTTCAATCCTGGGAATTCTGAATTCCATATTGGCCATTTCTAGCAATATTTTAGAAAAACAGAGATAGCTGTGCCATAAGGAGTTACTGATCATAACAGAATTGAAATACTGTAATTATTTTGGGGTTGTTAGTAAGTATATTTTCCACTATTAAGTTTTTAAGCAAATCTTTTCACAGTGTGATAAAATAATAAAAAGACACTAAAGGACTAAGCACTCAACATGAGGAAAGGGATTCAGGTAAATTATTTCCATCCATAGGAATGAAAAATAGCTTAGGAATTTTAATGTCAGAACAAATGCTGGGCTTCAGTTACCCATTTCCTGTGTCCATTAATTAATCCAGTGATTTCAATGAAACCACACCTGGCCTGGAAACTAAGGGCACACTTACAGGACTCACTGAATCACTCCTCAGTAGAGTGATTCATCAGATAAAGAAACTAGTGCTGATGTTGTTCAGAGGTGCTGGTTTATACTGTGATAAAAACTGCTCCGCAGAGCTGTATGTTGCTGTTTTAAGTACCTCAGCCTAGTAATGACATCAGGAGAACAAAGATTCCAGGAGCAAGTTAGTTTGGGGAATGGACTTTTGGAAAATCAAAGGAGGGCTAAAAAACAAGCAGGAGGCAATGAAAAATGTCTCTGGCTGGGTAGTTGTTGTAATGGTAAACATAACATGTGAAGTGTCATCTATTGTTCTCCAAGAGGAGTCTGATGAATTGCCCGTGCCTTCTGTTGAAGCTTTACTCCTTTGTGTCAATGTTTTAGTGAGGTTTCTGTTTTAATTTATAAATTAAATACATACATACATATTCCAGTACAGTCTGCATTTGCTACCTGTGATGTACATACCTTCTTCTCCCTTTTATAAAAACCCCTGTTTATGTACAACTAGTTTCTGTCTTTTGTAAATGACACCACATGCAGATCCATAACCCATAAATGCACATACAGGTGAATTCACTTCCCATTTGGGGTTTTAGGCTCATATCCTGAGACAACCGCGCCATCTGCTGTTTGCCATCAGGCCCGGGAACTATGGAACTCGGTGGGAAATGTCAACCGATTTAGCAGGGCAGAATTCTCCAAAGTACTGTTGTCACTGTGAAACTGGACAGCTGGAGAGAGGACAGAGTCCTTCCCAGTGCCTGGGCAAAGGGAAAGGCAGCAACCCCAGCTGAGACACAGTGCTGGACACTGGGGAATGTGCTTGGGAGAAAGGCAGCCTGAGCCCTCCCATGGCATGAACAGCCTTACTGGAGCCCACTCTTACAGTGTTAATTAATGTCATAAAACACAAAGCCACACTAATTGTGGAACTGAGAGGGCAGGGGCAAAGAGGGGAGAGAGGGAAGACCAGAGGAAAGTGGAGACTGACTCTCTAGTCAGGCCCACGCTAAAATGATCATAATTATCAGCCGTGGGTATTGTCTGTCTTTCCTCAAAGCAGACAGAACCAAAGAGAAGGTGTCCATCCATCTCTCCGTTGCCCTCAGCTTAGGTGTACCTCCCCTCCCTCCCCTCCTGCTCTCCTGTGTGCCCGGGTGTGTATCTGTGTGAGCCCAAATCACAGTGGTGGTTCCTTGGAATGAAAGCCATGTGCTGAACAACCATTAGCTCCTGAACAGACAGCAAAAGTGTGTGCTTTGCTCCTGACCTCCTCTGGGTACAGATACAATGAGCCTTGGAGTGCAAGGCAAAACCCTCAAGGATCTGGATGTTTAGAAGTGACTGATGCATCAAGTTATTTAGGAAAACGGACATGTTTCGATGCTCCAGCTTGGAACGGAGAATGCGTTTGAAACTTATGGCTTTTATCATTCCTGAAGGCTTCAAGGTCACTCTTGCTTTATAAAAATGATGGCTCCTGGATGTGTATTGCTGTACCCTGGGAGAGTAGTGAAATCTTGCACTGGTGCAATAAATAAACCTTCTGGAGGTTTGCTGTGTGCTGCCTCAGACCCAAGGGTAGGTTTGTTTCAAGGCATTTTCATTTATTTATATGTCACAGTTGAGATTTTTTTTTTTCCCCCCTAAGGGCTCTGCAGTTAGCAGGAAAAGTAGTTAATGAAGTAAATTGTCTCGTTTTAAATCAAGCTCAGGATCAATTATGAAAGCAGACAAACAAGCAGTGCTGTGCAGTCCTGCCCTGTGAAGCTTCTCTGAGAAGAACTTGGAGCTTAATGGTCCCATCCAGGGAGACGATGTGCTTGTTTGTGCCACCAGAGGAGAAGGGAAATGTGTGTCACTGCTCCAAACTGCACCAAAGAGTGTAACTGCGAGGGGACAGACATCTCTGCTGGCACAGAAAATCGATCAGATATAAGACCCCTTTGCAACAACTGTGAGAAGCGGGAAATATGATACATTTCGTATGTGAAATGCCAGTTTGCTAAGGATGTCCCCTGCAGTACAGACCTGGAGTTTCCATAATTCTGAAAGATATATTTGTAAATCTCCATCAGACCAAAAAAAAAAAAAAAAAGTCATGATTATTGTGATTAAACATGACTCAGATATTTGTATTCGATTAATATTTTTACTTACATGACTAAGGAATAATTAAGACAATGATCTCTGCAGTCTGCATTGCTGCATTTAAGGACAAGTAACAAGGATTAAAACCTGCTTTTAAATAACAAGGATGAAAATGCATTTTTGATATTTTTTTAAGCTAATAACCAGCATTAAACCTTTAGAATCAGTTGGTGTTTGGGCAGGAAAGACCTCTCTCATTGCTTACACATTATAACTAATCTGTGACTGCAGCTAGTGAGCCTACTTTATACACCATATGCTAGAATCTGACACACACAAAAATGTTAAATTCTGAAAGATGTGGGATGGTCTAATTTAAAAAATGCTACTTAAAAGAGAGTTCTCCAGAAAGTTGGGATTTAGCTTTTCTGGCTCATTGTGCCCACCCTAGCAGCATAACAGCCCCATAAGCAGAATGGAGGGTGGAGGAAGGGTTAAAAAGGGCTCAAAGAACTCCTTACAGAAGTACAGAGTATTTGCAGAACTTGGTTATTACATCTGTGCTCTGCTGCCACAATATTGACACACATCAGCTTTGATTGTGTTTGGTTATCCCAGTGACAGGGCAGTGCTTACACTGGTTGATCAAATTCCTGGATTATATACTCCCTTGAAACAGAGCTTTTGGAGCACTTGACGTTCCTGCCCTGCCAGGGCGACCCTGGACACCTGCCAGCCTGAGCGAGAGTGAAGCTGTAACTCCTGGTGCCAGAGCTATGAAATATTCATTGCAGTGTTTGAGATGTAACAGCTTCTGGCCCAAAATGAGAGTGCCATAAACAGGCTGGTTCTCCCATAGCTGGGGAGTCAGGCAGTCAGCACTCTATAAATGCTCCTCCGATGGATCTGTTGTTTATTTTGACAAAGTAACAGATTGTATTTGCGCTGGGAAGGCAACCGGCAGATGGTCTTTGCACAACCTCGCGAGGGCAGGCCCCGCTCCTGCTGAGTGGGGAAAGCTCTTCAATCCGGTGCTGCGCGTTTTTCCCTCGCACAATGTTA
The DNA here is from genome assembly GCF_003945595.2 of Pipra filicauda. Classification (NCBI taxonomy): domain Eukaryota; kingdom Metazoa; phylum Chordata; class Aves; order Passeriformes; family Pipridae; genus Pipra; species Pipra filicauda. The sequence goes on from NW_024104361.1 coordinate 246,557, forward strand.
GTTAGTAACAGTTCCTCCCTGTACAACCAGGGATAAATGGCCACAACACACAGCTACTGTGTCCAAAAAATAGGTCTTTTAGCTGCTGGTTCCAAAAGTGTGGTTACTGCAGAGCAGTTCACACGTGTGGTAACTCTGTCCAAATGCTGCCTTGGTCTGATCTGCTAAAAAATTCTTTATTCTAGTGTCACAAAGCAACTGAGAATATTCCAGAAACACTTGAAGCAAAAAAAATCCATATAATCCTGTTAATATTTAGGTTAGAGGCTGTATCCACTGCAGAAATAAGGAGGGGAAATTGAGTTTATGGGACTATTAAAAATCACAACAGTAGGAAAACTGGTCTATAACTGCAGACGTCTATGACTGGCTTAAAGATAAAAACTGTTATATTGTGAAAATCCTTTATGTCCTCTCTCACACTTCTCCAGAATTCCCGTTTCCTTATGGAGAATGTTGTTTATAAACAGAAAAATGTTGCTGTAAACAGAGTGAGTTGTCCTAATGTTGAAAGTTTGCCTCACATAAAGACTTTTTTTTTCCTTGAAAGGCCTCCCACACATTTGTGTTCTTATCACACAGCAACTATTTGATGTTAAACTGGGAATGTCTTCAAAAACTCGGGATGCTTATTTTGCCTCATCTCAAATTATTTTTGATTACAAAGCTATGTATCACATGCATGATTGTGAGGGTTATTGGATGCAACTATTTGTATCTGGAAATAAGACAAATGTAAATGCTTTACTTCCTTCTTCACATGGGTTTTATGTTGTCATTTATTTTTATGCTCAGTGCTTGAAAATCTTCTTCAGATTCCTCCTGCCCTCCCAGTATGGTTCAGTACACTGACAAGTCTTACAGGTATCTTTTTCCTTTGCTAAATTCCAAGCCTCAGCAGGGAAGATCCAGGTAAGACTTTCCATTACCTGTAAAATAAAAGTCACTCACAAATGTGAGGTTTTTCTCTTATGATTTCAAAGCACCTTGACCTTGTTTTCAAAAAGAAGTGGGGAATAGACTCCAAAGCATTAATCCACAGAAATGTGTTAAAGCTCTTACTCATTGCTTAAAAAGAGGCAAGATATTTTTATTTCCATTTTAATGACAGTCAAAATACAGTTGTGTGTATGAAATGCCTTACTCAAGGTCACAGAGTAGCCCAGGAAAACACAGGTCCTCACCTCATGCCCTTTTTCTTCAGGAGATGGTGCAATCCACAATTAATATAACCTGAGGGAATATTCCATTGCTCCTTTTCCCCACCAAATCCAATTCTATACAGACACAAAATTGTTTACTTTGGCAGAGCCAAAAACCAAACTCCAGCGAACCTGTATGATTTTTTTACAGCAACAAAGGGAAAGCTGAAACCATGGATGACTCTTTATCACTCTGTTGTTCCCAGACACCCTCCTGAAGTAACACCGTGGGTTGGAGTGCTCTGGGTTAATAATGTATCTCCTAGTGCATTACAGCAGCCCTCAAATGTCTTTATTGTGAAATTGGTGCAACGACACTAAGTATTTGTATAGGCATGATGATATAAACCCAGCTTCATATAACAATGTACCTGAGTTAGAGGTAACCTGCACTCTTCTGTCTGCACCATCCCGTGCTCACGGATTTGGCGCTGCCAAGGCTCGTAACACAATCGCTTATTGCGTCTCTCGGAGTTCAAGCTCCTGAATCCGTGTGACTGCGGGGAAGAAAAGCAAAGCCCTCAGCTTTCGTTCAGAAGGGAAGTTTGCAGCCCCCGTGGATGAGTTGGAAAGCCTGCGAGAGCCCAGAACGCCAGACGACACAAAGAGCCGCCGACACTCTTTGTTACGGCCGTTCCCAGCCAGCTCGGGGATGCTGGAATATTTGGGCTGGAGGCACCGTGGCGAGGCACGCAGGTCACCTTGCTAAAGGGACGGAGGGACGGGTGGCTCCCTGTAACAAAAAACAAGCGACTCGCGAGCTTTAGCCCAAGCTGGGGTTGCCTTGAAACCTCTCCCGTCTCCCAACTCCCCCACCCTGGGAAAGGATGGGAAGGCTTTCTGCCTTTATGCTCCCCACCGCCACAAGCCCACTGGGAGCGGGGCCGAGGGGACCCTTTCCCCGCTGGGCGAGGAGGGGGTTCCTGCCCCCGCTGCAGCCCTGGGGCCCGGGCAAGGAGGGCGGCAGCCGGCAGAGGGGGGTTGTTGCGGGCCCGGGCTGCAGTGACTCCTCCTAGAGGCGGTATGTGCGGAGCGGGAGGAAGCCCCTGCCGCCCCCCTCAGCAGCAGCCGCCATCGCCATCGGAACATACAATACGGGCAGAGCTGCCGAGGCGGAGCGAGGGCGGGGGGAGCCCGACAGGGAGAGTGGGGAGGGCAGGCGAGGGGGGGCAAGGAGAGGAGGAAAAGAGGGGGAGGAAAAAGAGGAAGGGAGAAGAAGAAGGAGGAGGAGGCGGCGACGGCGGCGGCAGGTGAGGGGAGCGGCGGCGCGGGGGCTCCGGGGGCCGCGGCGAGGCCGGCCCTGCTCCTCTCCTTCCCCCTCTGCCCGGCCGCACGACCCACCTCCTCCTCCTCCTCCTCTTCCTCCTTCTCTTCCCGCCGCCGCCGATGCCTTTCTTCGGGAAGGTCCGGCCGGGGCCGTGAGGGGAGGGGGGGGACGGCCGTGAGGGGGGCGGGGGTCGCGAGGCGGCGGCGCGCGGGGCCGGCCCCGGGGAGGGAGGGGGGGTGTGCGTGCGTGTGTGTGGGGGGGGGGGGGGGGGACGACGGGGGGGAGGCTCTTCCTCGCTCGCTGCCTCCTCTTCGCCCCCGCCGCGATTCCCGTGTCGAGGCCGCGCCGCCGCCGCCCCTCAGCGGGGCAGCGGGCGAAGCCTCGGCGGCGGCGGCGAACGCTGAGGGCGGGGAGGGGGCGTGGGGGGGGAGCGTTTGCGCGGGAAAGCCGCGGCCACACCCCCCGCACCACACCCCGCCGCGCTCCAGCGAGCCTGCGCGCCCGGGCGGCACCGCCCGCCCCCCGCCCGTCCATCAATCGGCTCGCGGCCAATCAGCGCGCTTTCCCCGCGGCCCGGGCTGCCGCAGCGGCCAATCAGCGCGGGGGTGGGCGGGGCGGTGGTGTCTGGGCAACGTCGAGGCGCGCGCGGAGCGGGCGGGCCCAGAGGGGCGCGGGGCGGGCTCTGAGGCGGGACGGGGCGTTCCCCTGGTTCGGCCGCGCTGAGCCGGCTCCGGACGCTCGGTCTGGGTCTCAGTAGCCGGGCCCATCCCCTCAGCCGCTGTGCTTTGTGAGGGGGAGCTGCCCAGGCAGGGCCCCCGGGGTTTGGGGTGCTCGGGAAGCTGCTTTCGCAGGAACGCGCTCTGTGCCTGGTCCTGGGGTCCGGGGGATACCTCGCCTGCCCGCTGCACAGCGCTGTGTTTGTGCCCTGCGTGTGCCTCACCGGGGGCATTCGCGTAACCAGCATCTGCTCTGGGGCTCCTGGATTATTTTTCACAAGTATCTTGTGTCTATATGAGTGTGCAGCCGAAGTTGGCCCGTGATAAAACGTTTGTGGGTTCCTTGTCAGCTCGTAACTGTTCTAGTAGATCTTTGGCTGGAGATGAGGACAGTGCAAGTGTGTTGATAGTCCCACGTGTCCTTTGTTTCAGTCTTTGCCTGCTGAGTTCGAGCTCTCTCGGTGTTTGGAAGTCAAGATGCTCCGAGGGCTGGAGCCCCTCTGCTCTGGAGCCAGGCTGGGAGAGATGGGGGTGTTCATCTGGAGAAGAGAAGGATCCAGGGAGACCTTATTGCAGCCTTCCAGTACTTGAATAAAAAAGAGAAAGGGAGACTTTTTACATGGGCAGGGCAAAGGGGAATGGTTTTAAACTAAAAGAGATTTACATTAGATATACGGAAGAAATTCTCCCCTGTGAGGGTGGGGAGGCCCTGGCACAAGTTGCCAAGAGAAGCTGTGGCTGCCCCATCCCTGGAAGTGTCCAAAGCCAGGTTGGACAGGGCTTGGAGCAACCTAGTCTAGTGGAAGATGTCCCTGCCCATGACAGGGGGTGGAATGAGATGATCTTTAAGGTTCCTTCCAATCCAAACCATTCTGTGATTCTAAGTACTGCCAGCCTGGTTCTGCAAACCACTCTGCTGTTCTGGGGTAACAGCTATTAAATAACAGCCAAATGTTTTCAATCCTTCTTGGGAAATCCCGTATCACCTGTGTAAAATCCATTTGTCTATTTAAAAACAAAAAGCAATTCCTCCTCCTCAGAATTTACTATTCTCCACCAGTGCTGCAAGAGTTTTGGAGCTATATTGTTCAAACTAATCTTTCTTTTACTGTTCTCTGTGGGTTTTCTTAGTGAAAAATTTAGATTTGGTGTCTCTTAGGCATTTTGTACAGCACTGAACTCTCTGATGTGAGTCCCTGCTTTCTGGCCCCATCTTGACACACTAATTTCTGAAATTGTTTTCTGGCCAAGTCCAGGTTTTTTTGAGGGTTTCATCTGTTTCTGTGTCAACAAGTTGTTCATATTTTCCAAAAAAAGTTATATGTGCTTTTCCTGCCCAAAGATGATTATGAGAGTTTGTTCTTCAGACTCTCAAACCTGTGTAGGACGGACAGAAATGTGGTTGTAAGGTGGCTGTGGTAAAGCTTGATCCACTGGGATGTGGTGTGAGATGCAGATGGCACAATGGTGAGAGGAATATCCCAGGGCAGTCTGTCATCTCAGTGTCCTTGTGGAGCAGTCCTCACCCTCTGCTGATAACTGTGGTGGGAGAAAAGAGGGTGGTCATGTCTGCAGAGGAGGGACCCTACAAGTGGCCAAAGCAGACCTACCTGAGAGAGGTGAGGAGGCAGAGCTCTCTCTCTCTCTCCAGCAGGCAAAAGGAAAATGTCACTGGTTGTCTGGGCTCTGAAGAAGGTAAAACTCAACAGATGAACGCCCAGCTTGCAGAAGTCTACCCTGTTTCCATCACAGAGAGCTCTGGGAGATGTGGTAGCTGCTCAATCCCCCATAGCAACACAGGGATGTTGGAGTCATGGCAGAGTAGGAGTGTGCTGTGACCAATTAAGGGATTGGGAAAATTAATCGCTTTAAATTGCCCAGGCCTCGTGATGTCATGGTAGCCAGATATAGACTCTTCCAGCTCAGCGAGGACGGACTTCGCACGAACGGCACAGGCGTATCTTTAAATGGAGGCTGTGCTTTGTGAGGACAAACGTAGAGATGATGAATCAGCCGGCACAGAGGGAATTCATGTGGGTAGACTCGAGAGCTTTTCAAATGAGAAGCCCTTGAGGCTTGGCTGTGTCATCAGAAGAGAATAATTAGGATGGCAGTGCCCAACTTGTAGCTCTTTACCTGTTGGTTGCAGTCCAGGTGAGTGCCCTACCTAACTGTGGCAGGGCTGAGCTCAGGGGCATCCTCCAGGGTGATGGTGCTGCAAAGGAAACCAAACCCTTGCCTGTGGGATTCCTTTGTCCAGGTCCACAGGAGCTGATGTGCACATTTCTTTGTCCAGGTCCACAGGAGCTGATGTGACTATGCCATAGCTTGGCTTTCTACCAAAAAATTGCCTCCTGTAGGATTCAAGACAAGACAAGAACACAGTGTTGTCTGTATTGCTCCTCAGTGTACCCTGATCCACGTTAAGTTGCAAAGGAGAGAGAGAGAGACAGTGCTAGCAGAGTTTTGAAACCTCTTTTGTATTTACAAATGTATCTCAAAAAGTCCCACAATCATAACCTGCTCTGTCACCTGCAGTGTATTTGGAAAAATATTTTGGGATTCCAAAAGTTGGCTTGGCAGCAGGGGGATAAAAATGACTGAGGCTTGCTGTGAGAGAGAAGGGGAAAATAAAGGAGTAGACTGGGTGGAATGTTCAGTGAGGCAATGGAAGAATGAGCCAGAAGTGAGTAATTAAACATAAATTTATATAACGCTACAGCATGCCCAGGGCAATGTGGTTAGTTATATACAAATATGTTTGGATTTTCTATCACAGAGATCAAGTACAACTATGGTATTTTCTGTGGGTGTAATCTCTTGATGTTTGCCTTTTCCCATTGATTTACAAGCAAGTGGGATTTGATACTATGGGAACAAACATATGAGGAGTGAGCTTAATATGATTTTGATACATGTAGTGTACTCTGCCAGCATGGCTCTCTGTAGGGATTTCAGTGCTGGACTGAAGCCTTGGGTGATGGAACCAGTTCCTGCCCTACTTGCATACACTTATTAAGTTCCACCTTAAAATGAGTTACTCTTGCTCATATTGTTCACAAGTGAAGGCTGTTCCAGAAATTGGCTCTTCTGATGGCTAAGAAACCTAATTCCCTACGTTTATTCAGTAGTTTGAGTGTCGGTCACCTTGAATGAAAAAGACACATTTTAAGGGTGGTTATTATTATGAAACTGAAAGTTTGTAAGGAGTTTGTCACAAATTGCAAGTTTCATTGAGGAAAGGACCTTGGGAGATCACCTCCAGTCCCAGGGCAGATCCAATGCTGTCCGGTGATTTCTGGCATTCATTCTGTAACTGTTTTAAAGTTGTGGGAAGGTTCTGCTGCCTCCTGTCTGACCGAGTCCGGTGCTCTGCTCCCCCCCTGCTACACAGCTTCTGTGAGAGCCACTGCTGTAGGGAACACTCACTCTCTCCACCTTCGCAGCATCCTCTTACATCTCTGAAGCAATCTCTAAACTGGTCATGTCTCCCCACTCCCCTTTCTACCTTCCCTTTGAGCTCTGTTACCACCACTCATGATTCCAGGCTGGCAGTCAGCAGTGAGCTTGGAGTGGGATGATCAGCAACAGCAATTTTGACGTGTCCCTGTCTGATAGGTTTACTGCTTTAATCTTTCCCAACTTTTCTTATCATGCCCCCGTAATGTGTTGCACACAGAATAAAAAAATTGGCCGATACACAAGGACATGCCAGGGTTTTATAGATCCCTGCTGATATTTTTTTCCTTGACGCCATAAACGAAACCAGCGTTCAAGTTGGGTTATTGTAGAAACTGCCCCTTGGCTTTGGCTGTTATGGATGAGATGGTTTCTGGGAACGCCTGGCTTTGTATGGGCAGATTACTCTCTTTGTACATGCACTTCATTTATAATAATCAGTATAAGATTGAAACAGGTTTCTGTGCCCTGCTTGGGTGAATGTTGATTGTTCCCGAGGGCTTGCAGTGGTGTCAAATGAAATATATTTTTATTTTTCCGGAAGGCTGTTTAAAATGAAGATTGTGATAAAGTTTAACAATATCACCTAAATTCATTTATTCCCCCCCCCCCAAAATTATCTCCCTCCTTGTGTTTCCTCATTTCACTGGGGTGAATGAATACTGGGAATGAAGTAGCTGTGCCTTCACTGACAGAAATACCACCTGTGGCAGACCTGCTCTTCGTTGGCTTCAGAGGAGTAACCAGGCTGGTAATTGGGCCTCCAGGGCAGCTGTCAAAATGGAGTTAAAACCAGGTTTTGTAAACAGAGCTAAAATATCCCCATTATTTGGCTGAGAACTAGGGGTGTAATAGGACCACTCGCATCCTTTGGAGTGGAGCGGCAGATTCCAGGGTTTGTTACCTGTTTGCCTGTGATCTCGTGAAAAATACGGAGAAAATGAGGTTTGTTTTCTTTGTTGCTGATATTGCTTTCCTGACAGCGCAGTTCAAAAGCAAAGTTACAGCAAATATCCCAGTTATCCAACTTTTGATGAATAACGCCTCAGGTATTGAGGGCGGGCTTGGATTTTTTTTCCTCCTGGAACAACAACAACAACAACAATGCATGAAGATGTTTCCCACGCGCTGAACACCAACCCTGTTTGCCTTCTCTTGCAGCTTGTGGATTTGGAGCAAGGCGTTCGGAGTCACCAGGGGGGTGAGAAGCACAGGGCTGCGAGATGTCGGGCCGGAGCGGGAAGAAGAAAATGTCCAAACTGTCCCGCTCGAGCAGGGCTGGTGTCATTTTCCCCGTGGGGAGGATGATGCGCTACCTGAAGAAAGGGACGTACAAGTACCGGATCGGTGTGGGAGCGCCCGTGTACATGGCAGCTGTCATAGAGTACCTCGCAGGTAAACCAAGAACCTGGGCCTGCAGCTGCTGAGCACGCACGGGAGCCAGGCATGGCCAAGGGATGGGGCAGGAGCGTGTGGAGCACTTCTGAAAATCAGGCTCTGCCGGTGCAGCACTTGTTGATGTTTGCTAAAAATGCTGAGGAGGTTGACTTGTTTCTTGAAGAGACCAAGGGTGGAAGTTTTCTCCTATGGAGGCACCAGATGGACAGGATAATAACTGATATTATATTATTATGTTAAGCTTTTGACACACCTAAATGTGACCAGTGACAGGACCTGAGGGAGTGGCCTGAAGTTGTGCCAGAGGGGATTTAGGTTGGATATTGGAACAAGGTTCTTCCCCCGGAGGGTGGTTGGGCTCCCCAGGCAGGGGTCACAGCACCAAGGCTGGCAGAGCTCAAGGAGTGTTTGAATGATCCTCTCAGGCCCGTGGTGTGACTCTTGGGGATGGTCCTGTGCAGGGCCAGGAGCTGGACTCGATGATCCTTATGGGTCCCTTCCAGCTCAGCAGATTCTGTGATTCTGTGAATAACAGGAGAAAAAAAGTAAACCTACCTTGTACATCTTTTGTGCTTTTCAAGTGAGCAAACTGTTTTGCTGGCTGTGTTTCTCCTTGCAGGACAGTGTCAAAAGTGTTATGAAATATAAAGGTTGTTCTTTTGTATTTTAAAAACACTTTTGCTTTGCCTAAGCGTGTAAAGAATGTGCTTCGGGGTTTAAATCTTCCCACGTACCCCAAGTTTTCTTTTTCCTTCCTTTCTGAAACTGAACTCAGAGGAAGGGGCAGGTGTCACGTGGTGATACAATATCCTGTGATTCTGTACAGTAATGTTTCGGAGAGTCCTGTGGTCACATCTGCTCAGTTTCTTATTTAATTATGGAAAATAACACTTTAGGAAATTGTTAGAACTCACGGTGCAGAGAGGATTCTGGTTCAGGTTACTCAGGTGTTACAGATCAAGACTGAGGTGCATTAGAGAATCAGTGAGGAGTCACAGCCTGGATGGAATTAGTTGAGTGGATTGTGTTTCAGGAGCATAGTTTATTGCCAAAGTGGCAGGAAGAAGCTTGCATGGAGCCTTGGTGTCCATGTAAAAGCATGCCAGGCTTTACATAAACATCTCTGTCTTTTTTACATATGAAAGCCTGTTCTCACTACCAGGCAATAAAAGCACTATTTTCTTTCAAAGGTGTGGAGAAAATATAAAATCTCACTATTAAATTTCACTAATTTCATCATTAAAATTAAATTTCTGATGATGCCTAATAGCATATTACAGAAACTTCCATGTTTGTGCTGGTACATTGCAGGATGAGAGTTGACTTTTTTTGTTGTTTTCTGAGGCTACTTCTGGAGCTGGAGTGACAAAGTATTGCTTGTGTTGAAGAAATCACACTAACTTTTATAACATAATGTGCTGCACTGTGACTCTGCTGACCCTCTGTCTGGGGAGGAATATGTCTTTTCCCACTCCACATGGATCCAGAGCATTCAAAGGAGCTTCTAGGAGAAACATTTGGAGATGCTTGTTCTGAACTGTGGCAATTATTACAAGGTGCAGTAATAAATTGTCAGCAGCACATCTGGTGTGTGCAGCCTTTCGGTAGTGCAGACTGAGTTATGGTCAGCACTGTTGACCTATTACCTGAACTAGAACAATGTATATCTTGGCTCTGCTCCTGGCTAGTAAATGCAGTTTAATTTGGGTCATTAATATTATATGGACAGATTACGTGTGGGCCTACTCTTTGTTTTAGAAAAAAAAAGAATGTGTAGTGAACCGGGCAAGAAAATTGCTAGAGGTGTGGGCTGGGAGCCCACATAAATTGTAAAGGAATGCTATTTTAAGCTGCTTGGTTGAGCAGAGAACCCAAGCCTGCATATATTGTCATAGAATGGAGTAATGTTTCTGAGCAAACACCTATTGCTGGTGGATAGTGGCCTTTCCAAAACAAAGTTTCTGTGCTCTGTCCAGAGTTTTGTTTGGAAATACTACAAAGGTGGAGAGTTCGATTAAAAAAGCAGTGTTGCAACATCTAACCCTGCTGATCTAGTTATTACTAATACTTTGTGTGAGTAAAGTCTTTGGTTTTGGTAAGCCTGTAGAAACAAAATGTGTTTTTCCAAGGCTGTTGTTAAAGGGGGTATTACATGTCAAACTGGCAAATTTTCTTAACATTATCTGATGCTTCCTGTTACAAATGCCATTCTTTTCTCGTGGACTTGCATTTAGGAAATGCTGGTTACTCAGGATGAAAGGCTGCATGCAGGGGAACTGCTTCAGGCTAAATCTGAGACGGTGGCAATAAGGGAGTCTGGCTTTTTAGCTGTTTCACAGAAGCAGGTCAAACCATATATTTTTGTTGTGTTAAGGCATTCATGAGAACTTCTCTAAATCCCCGAGTGCTTCTCTGCATTTGAGCAGAGATTTGATGCTTTACAAAAGGGGAAGGGTGGTCTCTATGCCTTTCATTTAAATCTCTCTATGCTGTTTTATATCTTAGGCTGCAAAATCATATTGCAAAACTGCAGCTTAATTCCTGTCTAGAAAGTTTTGTTTGCTGGAACAGCGTTGGGCTCCACTGGCTTCAGAGTTAAAGCTCTGGAAAATTGGACTCGGTCCCATTGGATTTATGGAGTCTGCAGCAGACTCATGCTCTGAGTGTGCACGGGGCTGACTGCAGTCACAGTCATCTAAATCAAACATCAGCTGCACGTGTCCCACAGTGCACCTTCCCAAAAAGCAGGCAGAGAATGCAAATGCCCCTTGATTAGGAGGCAGAAGTCATGTGAAGGGGGTGCTGCTCAGAGGAACTCATGGAAGATGCCAATGGAAAGCCATCCCCTCTAAATTAGGGCAGAACACATCACCAGGAAAGGCTTCTTCCTTCACAGAAATCACCTGGCATGATCTGCCTCACACAACTTATCCTAAAGGGGAGGTGGAAAACAAGATAAATAACCTGTATGAAATCTTTCCAGTTTGCTGTCAGTAATTCTCATAGACCTTTCTTATCAGTCCAGCTTCACAGAAACAGGCTGAGCTCAGCTGAACAAATACCTTTGGCCTGGCTAGGAGGCTTTTACTTCACAGACACTCCAAATGTGTTGATCCATCAGCCAGAGAAACCTCTTTTTTCTGGTATGCCACAGGATGAGGAGATGTAATCCCATTCAGGTCATGGCTTGGCTGCCGCTCGTGTCGGCTGGAAGGGAGTTATATTCTTCCCTGGTCCGAGTGCTTATCAAACAAGAGAAAAGGCTCCTTTGAAGATACTTTAAAAAGAAGTGTTGGGTAGAGCCAGTGGAGAGTCCTGGGCACTGCTCTGTAGCCCAGCATTCCATGTGTGCCAGAGTCCCTCAAGGAGCTGGTTTGCTTGTAGCCCCCTGTGCTGAAGATGTCTGGACTTGAAGTTACACTTCTGGTGTGGAGGCATCTTTGTGGGTTTTGAATCCTGAGGGAAGCAAGGTTGTTTCAGATTTCGCTTTAATTCTTACTGCCTGCTGCTGAGAGCACATAAAGTAAAACCAACTTATGGCTGAGAATATCAAGATGCCCGATTCCCAGAGAGCTTGCTGTAGTACATGCTTTTGTTATAGGACCTATATTCTCGGACTAGTCTTAGAATTTAGGTAACCTCAGCTGTTAAGATGTTTCTGCTTGAAATGTAAAGCACTTTCTTTACGAATCTGTTATTATCAGCAGAGGATGTGACAACTGATGCCTCTAGTTTTGATGTGTATTTTGCAAGTGCCATTTTATATTATTAAGACTATGAGTCCCTGCCTCTACCATTAGAAAAATATGCATATAAACCACCATTAGAAGGAGGTAAGGTGATTATTTACCTATGCAGATATTTGGCATCCTTTGGGAAGTTGTATATACATTTTCCACAGTCTGCCATACATCACCTCTGCCTCGGATTCCCTTCTTCCCAGTGTCCTGTGGTGGATGGCTGGCATTTGAGTGTTCTGCCTTTTTTGCTCTTGACATTAGGCAGAGGACATTTGGGTGCACCATCAGGATGCTGCTGGCCAAAGGACCCAAACCTGGGGGAGTGGGGTGAGCACACAGGTAGCAGGATGTGCCTGTTGTTGGCACACCTGAAAGAACTTCAGTTACCATTCAGGTAAGTATGTGTTGCTTTTTTGGATTTTTGGTTTTTTCCCCCCCTGATGCAATTTTCCTCTGCTATCAGCACACATCTGCAAAACCCACTGGAGAAGCCTGGGTCTCTTTTCTTGCTCTCTGCTGGTCTGCACAATGGATGGAATCTGTTCCTGCTGTCTGCTGCTGCCTTAGCTCCACTGGCAGAGGCCTGGGAGAGGGTCTGAAACTTTCAGCCCCGTGGGGGTGAATATAGCTGGATTATGCAGAATTTCTTTTCAGTCTCTGTTAAAATCCAGGACAGACTCTAGGAAATGCTAGAGCTGAGAGGTTCCTCCCCTAACTCCTACAGTTCACTGTGAATATGCACATAAATTTCAAAAGATAGGCTTTTACATCTCCAGCATTCATTTAAATATGTTCACTGTGTACTAGTGAAAACTGGAAGACAAATGTGTACTTTTGTTATTCTTACTGAGTGATATTGAAAACTTGTATTTTTCCCAAGAGCCGAGAGCTAAGCCTCATGTTGAAATCATCTGGATTTTAGCCAGACAGCATTATGTACGTTTCCACTAAATTCTTCATGAAAGTTCTTCTTCTTATAATAGTTACAGTTCTTTATTTAGGAGTAAGGTATCATTAGGACACTGATGGTCTGTAGTTTTCATACCCCTGTATGAAATGCAAAACACAAACAAATGCAAACAACAAACCCCAAACCCAAAAGACAGGGACACTGTATGCTTTTAAAATGAAACAAAGTTTGAATGTGATTTTTGTGATTATTTGGAGGGGAGGGGGGAAAAAATCCCTTCTTCCTTCCCAGTGTTTCAGTAGAGTTCTTACCTGAGAAATAACTTCTGAGTAGGGGCCAAACTTTGTAAGTTAATGAATTCTAATGATTGTTTACTGCAGTCCAAATAAGCTTAGAAAGATGTGTCTATATTTCCTCCATAACACTTAGGAGAAGCTCGGTGACTTTGGTTGCAATATAAATGTTACTGATAATTTAGAGAAACTACTTCTGAAGTGACCTCCGGTTCCCAGAGATGCAGAAGGAACCTTCTGTCAATATTTCGTGCACTGAAGCTCTTACGTTGTCTCTGCTTGCACCTAAGGCAAACCTCTCATATCTTGATCTGAAATGAAGCTTCTCACAGATTTTCAGTGCCCTTTTATTCCAGCAGTGCCTGGCTAGTGTGCTGGCTTTCCAAGTATTTCTTCAAATGCACCTCAGTCTTCATCTTACCTAGTCCTGAGAATCCTTGCTGTTTGGCAGAGCTGTCTGTGCCAGGTTTGGGGTTTCACTGCATGCTTGACTGTTTGTTGTTACGGTGCTACTGCTAAATTTTGGACTGCTAATGTACATTTTTATAGGGTAGTTCTTTTGTCTTTTTGAAAGAATTATGACTTGGGGCTTGTAAAAGAAATGACGTGAACCGAGCTTAGCACGTTTTCTGCTAGCTCTCCTTTAGGGGGTACTGGGAAGGACAAATTAATTGACCTAAATTTACAAATACATTGAGTGGGATTTGGTTTCTGCCTTTCTGTAGCAAAGACCCTTTAAATCTGGAAACGTCCCGAGAAGGTAAATGGATATTAAGAAGGAATGTAAAGCGTGACTGCAGCGTGTACCCGAGGTGCATTTTTGTTGCTCATTTTTATCTCGCTGTGTTGCAGCTGAAATTCTAGAGCTGGCGGGAAACGCGGCGCGGGACAACAAGAAAGGGAGAATTGCCCCCAGACACATCCTCCTGGCAGTTGCAAATGATGAGGAACTGAATCAGGTACCTGTTCACTTTTTAATGCAGGAGTCACGTGCTGTGGCATAGGGGAAGGCTGGAAACAGTTTATTCTGAGACATGAAAATGGTTGTCAGAGCAGAAGGCAAGACCGTGCCCTCTTAAATAAAAGCAAACAAAACCAAAGGTTCTGAGATACCTTATCTTAAATCTTATGGACATAAATTTTGCTTCTTTTGTAGCCTGTGGGTCCTGTTGAAGTGTGTAGGCTTGATGCTTCATTCTTCTCAGGGACATGCAACACTTGAAGAAAATGTACTTTATGCAAGACCTTTTCCCAAAAAGCTTAGAAATGTGTGTTTTCCATTATACTGGCTGTGAGGCCCGTCTTGGGTAGGGATCTGGCTCACTCTGTTGCTGCCTCCCCACCCATTTGCCCATTAGCTGTGGTTTGCAGTGCTCTGACTCTCAGGATCACGTGTGGGTTCACTTCTGCTAAACTTGGTGAGTGAGGACAGAAATCATTAGGATGGCCTGTAAATCGTACTATTCAGGGATGCCAAAAAGGTTCAGGCAGCATCAGAGTATCTCTTCTTGGTGGGCCCCATGTTAAGATGGATGACATCATTCACACTTTGAATACTCCTGCACTTAATTTGTCTGCTTTAAATAATGAAAATGTGGTGCCCATGAAGTCATGTGACTCTGTTTCTACTCAAGCAGACTGAAAAGTCAAAGCAGAGGCCAGGAGAGAAGGAAAGTCATGCTAACACTACCAGCCCTTTCCCAGCTCTGTGGTTCTGGCCGGTGACCTGTGAACTGGGATCTATAGAGATCCAGTGTTGTCTGTTAGGAATTAGCCAGACATTGTCCTCCACATAATATCACAGCCCACTCCTGTTGTTTGTCTCTGCAGAGCAGGTCCTTGGGGCTCTTCCTTGCTTTGTCACTGCATGTTTCCCTGCCAAAGGGGTCTGCATCCAGTCCTTTGAGCAGGGCTGTGGGACAGGCACTTTTCTTATTTTACCCACACTCAGTGTTTCTGAGCCACCAAGGACAAGTTTGCACAAGGATCACTGCACTGGAAGAGACAAGAGTGATTGTACAGCAGCAGAGTTCCCAGGATGTGCTGGCTGACTTTGCTGTCACCTGCCAAGTTCCTTTGTATTGTGGATTTTCTCCCTAACAGTTTTTTGGTGGTGCGGGCTAAGAGGATCTGTAATATGCTTCTCTACACTGCTTCTCCTGGCAGTTGCTAAAAGGTGTGACTATTGCAAGTGGGGGTGTCCTGCCCAGAATTCAGCCTGAGCTTCTGGCCAAGAAACGGGGTGCCAAAGGCAAGTCTGAGACCATCCTTTCCCCTGCTCCCGAGAAGAAGGGGAGGAAATCCGTGGTGAACAAAAAGAGTGGGAAGAAGGCAAAGTCTCCCAAGGCCCGGACATCCAAAAAGGTAAGCACAAGGCAGGTGCACATTCCATGCTGCCCTTTGCACTACTTTCTTGATAACTGTGTGGAATCTCTTTACCTCCACATTAACTGTGTGGCAGTGAGCTCTTGCTTTTAAACATCGTGTACTGGAGGGATGTCTTGCCTTCAGCCTTGTGCAGTTACTGAATTGCTGTTAGAGATTTTCCTAACTGCCCAGAGAACTTGTCCTGACGTGGTATGGCAGTGCCGTTGTGACAAGCTCTTTGTTCCACGTGTTCTTAGCTGTGCTGTTGTTAGTGGTTTTTAAAAGAAGAATAAATGAATCAGAACTTGAGCACTGCACCTTCCCTCGTGGTTGCCCTTCCTCTGTCACTATCCAAAATGGTTTAATTTGGTAAAGCAGTAACCCAGATCAGTGCTCTTGGTTTGTCCTTCCAGAGCATGCACCTTAAAATGCTGCTAGGTTTTGTTTGGGTAGGATTGGATGATATTAAGCTTTGACTTAAGCTTTTTAAACTTGCATTAAGCACATTTTTCTAGAGGCCTTTAAGCTTTGATAGAGTTCCGTAGCTGAGGATATGCAGAGACAACTTTTGAAAAGAAAACAGGAGTTGTTTAGTAGGATGTTTATTAGGAAGCCTCTGTGTATTGATCTCAGCCACCACCTTACTTTGAATTGTGCACATCAGAGTTTGAACTTGTTAGGAAGAGTTAGCTTCTTGACATACCCTAAAGCAAATGTTGAAAGATGTGAGGAGATGCTCCTGCAGCCCTCTAGGGCTGGTGTGTTTGCTGCTCCTAGAGCTAAGCAGCAAGAAGGATTTATGATTTATTAACTGAGACTTAACAGGGTTTTTTTTCAGATCACAAAGTTGTTTTTTCTTCAGATTGGGATATTTGACTGGGTTACTAAGTTACTAAATCTGATTTATTGTGAGCTCTGCTCTGTTAGCAACAAAAATAAACTAGCACACACCCACCCATAAATACAACTTTAATTGTTAGTGAAACCACAGATGGCTGTGGGTGCCCCGAATCTGAATGTAACCACAGATGTATATAATACCTCAGATGAACCACTGATGTTTAGCATTATATAAACAGAGCAGACCTCTGTTGTTATATAATCTTTGGGGATTAGAAGGCTACAAGTAATATATTGATCTGAGAAGATTAGATTTATAGTAACTGATTAAATCTATCCATTATTCAATAATGGTATATGTTGATTTTTTTTTCTCCCTTTTGAGAGTCCTTGCTTCCTTGCTTTTTTTCTCCCCTCAAATAGAACAAGCAAAAAGACAATGAAAAAGAAGGAGCTTCGAACTCAACATCTGAGGATGGACCTGGGGATGGTTTCACTATCTTGTCCTCCAAGAGCCTTGTGCCAGGACAAAAGGTAATACGAAGTCAGAACGGATTGGGATCACAGCAGTGGGGCCTGGCATTAACAAAAGGATGAGTTTGATCCAACAGCACTGCAAAATCTCTGTGTTCTGCCTTAGTGGTTCCAAATTTAAGGCCAAAACTCGCTCCAGTCATTGGCAAGGTCTCAAAAGTATGTCTGCAGATAAAAGATTTCCAAGAACAATGTTGGTGAGCCCCTCTGCAGAGATCCACACTGAGTCATTTCTTGGCCTAAGCACGACTGGGGTTTTGATCGGTTTGGCTTTGTCTGTGTTGTGCTGACATACTGCCAAACCAGGTTTAAACTTCTAGGCTATTTATTGTTTCTCAAAGAGTATTTCTGGGCCAGGTCCCAGGATCACCCAGAGCTTGTTGGTTTGTGCCAGAAGCCCGGGTGCTCCATCTGAAAGTGGGCTGTGGGACTCTGCTTTGTCAGTGTTCCAACTGAGGACCTCACCAGAGCTGCAGAACGTTCCTACTGCTCCATCTCAGCACAGGCTGTGGCGTCTTGCCTGGCCAGAGTTACAAAACTGTCCCACCAAAATACATCTCCTTGGTGTTCCATCGACTGTGCCCTGTGTTTATTACTTTTTGTTCCCCTGTACTCTCCAAGAACAAGAAGGTTTTTTTGTCTTCCTTAATTTTTGAACCCTCTGAATTAAACTGGAGGTTTTCTTACAGATTTAGCTATGGGAATATAATCAATTTTTTATTATTATTTATGCCAGGAATAGGTAATTAATCACTGGGGTTGTGAAGCCTTCATAGATCAGGACAGTGCTCAGCCCATCTTCTCAGCCCCCTTACAGTAGTTCTCTGAGGGCAAGTGCTTCTACAGGAGAAACGCTTTTTGGTTTCTTTATTCTTCTCTTTAAACCAAAGCATTTCCAAAATCAGCCCTTTTTTCTCCAAAGTGTGAGGCTAGAACACTGATTCTCCTAGCAGTAACTTCCTCTGGAGCAAACTCCCAAGCTGTGGGCACATCACCAAATAATTGGAGCGGTGTGCAAATTAATTAATCAGAAGCTGAAAATCAGAATCACACATACTGAACACAATAAAATAACTGATCTCTGAAAGACTGAATCCAGACTTCTTTCATTTTAGTTTTTTTGTGGTATGAAAATGCTTTTGCACTCACATTACTATTTTTTTTTTCCTGTCCCCTCATTATTATTTTTCAGCTTTCTCTGACACAGAGTGACATCAGCCATATTGGCTCCATGAAAGTAGAAGGCATCGTTCACCCCACAACTGCTGAAATAGATCTCAAGGAGGAAATAGGTGAGGCTCTGCTACAGGCAGAAAAAACAGATCTAGAGCTGGAACAGTAGCTGGTCTACTGGCTGCCTGCTGAGATCCCATCCTGTTTCATCTGAATCTTCCCCAGGCCATAAATATCATTTACAACACTTCTGAAAATCAGGCTGGATCTGACTAGGTATAACAGGCTAATCACTAATTTATCTCTTTTTTTTTTTAATGACGCCTTGTGACAAGCAAAACACAGATAATTGGTTGAAGCACGTGAGCAGCAAAGGTGTAAATAATCATTACTGCTGTCTTTTCTTGGATTATTTTTATGTTTGCCTCTGAAATTTCTCTTACAAAACTTATGCATTAATAGCACTGCTAATTATGCTTTTCAGTATAGGATATGACATAATTTAGAAATACTCATGTACAAAACCTTATCCTGCTCATGTGAAATAAGGAAATATTATCATTACAGATACAGAAATCGAAGCAGGAGGGAGGTAAAAAGCTATTAGTCCCTCACATAGGGGGGCACAGAATCTAGTAACAGGCTTTGGGATCATTGTTTTGTAGTCATCAAGACCTTCACTGGCATCTCAGCTGTGTTTGTTTCAGCAAGTAGTAGGGTTTGTATGCTGAACTGATTCTGAAGGCTGAAAATCTGAGTCCTGAAAATCCTCACTATTTTAGCCATAAATCAGAGTAAGATAGCTTTCTTGCAGATATTTATATTAAAGTCATTTCCAGTAATATAATAGAGGGCTCTTCAAAACCAATAAAAAGTAACTTTATCTGTGTCTAGGCACAGTGGCAAACATAAACATCAGCTGCTGCTGATAGAGGGAGACAGGATAATAAGTGTACAGTGTTCTTTTAAAGAATGCAGAGTTGTTTTTCCACGCTGATGCTCTGAAGCCAAGGCCTTTTGCTCCGTGTCCTTGCAGGCAAGGCGTTGGAAAAGGCTGGAGGAAAAGAGTTTTTAGAAACAGTGAAAGAGCTTCGCAAATCTCAAGGACCTTTGGAAGTTGCTGAAGGTAAAAAGGATACTGCAGTCTGCCTTGGACACAGCTCATTTCATATGTTCTTTTCTCTGGACATTCTGGTCTGTTCTGGATTATATATGTGCCTTTGCTTGTGTGATGTAAATGTTTCCTCTTCGAAGCTGCTGCTGATGTGAACAACCTGCTGAGGGGGCGAAAAAGGAGGAATAGGATACCTGTGTGCTGTGCACGTTCTGTCTTTGGGCTGATTAATTTCTCTTAGGCAACTTCTGTCTGCAGGAGCCCCAAAACTAAGAAAATCTTGTGCTGTCACCTATGTGCCATCTTTCCTGCTGTGTTTGTACTGATTTTCGGAAGAGCAATTGCTCAGGCACTACAGCTAAATTATTAGAAGAGCTCCCTGCAAGGGTTTAGTGCATCTGTAGCAGTGAATGGGTTGGGACTTGAGCTTGTGCTTTCCTTTGTGGACAAATTAAACCAGTTTATATGGATTAAAGGTGGCTGGAAGATGGATTACAGAAAGTTATAATATGTCTTATTTGACTTAGTATCTCAGTACTCAAGAAAGTAAATGCTTTAAATTGTCTCATTTTGGAAATTTTCTGAATGAGTAGCCTAGTTTTATAATCTCAAATGACAGGGAAATTTTTATACAAGATAATGTGCTTCACTTTCACATCTAATCAAATTTATCTGCCCTAAAATCAAAGTAAACTGCTTTTCTCTGTAATGGTGGACATGTGAATACATCAAAGTTTTTCATCCTTGGGCTAATTTCATCCTGCACAGCTAATATCAGAGAGTTTAACCTGAGATTCCCCAGACCCAGATTTCCAGTAGTTCTGATGGTCACAGTTACAACAAAAGCAAACTGATGCCATGCTGTGGACTCTGCAGGTCCTGGAGAAATATTAGGCTTTCTGAAAAATGAATCTGAGTTTCCTAATTGGACATAACTGGTGGGGACCTTCAACAAGCATCTTTGATTTTCTTGTCCTTATCTGAAATTACCCAGCTGTGTAAATATTACTCCCCAACACTCTGGAGCTGTAATATGATGGTGATGATGATGCAGGATGTTTGTACAAAGCATTGGGTGACAGCACTGCAGAAATGTCTGTTGGGGGATTAGCACTGCCGTGTTCAGGGCAAGGTTTCGGTACTCTGCATAAAAAAAACTCAGAAGCCATGCTGAATGAGAGAGCTGAAAACCATTACTGAATAACTGTGTGCTAACCAAATGAGCCCTGGGTTCTTTGGTCTCCAAAGAAATAACCATTGATCACAAAGGTAATGATGAGACAGTCAGATTATGATTGCGAGCGAGCCACTGTGGCGCGTCATAATTCCAAATGTAGTTCTTTGGAGAGGTGATGTAATTAAGAAGTGCATTGGGTTGAGAGGTCAGCGCAGGGTGGTTCCTGTTCGACACTAAATGTTACGTTTCCGTTTGTGTTAGCTGCACTCACTCAGTCTAGCGGCCTAGCAGCAAAGTTTGTCATCCACTGTCACATCCCACAGTGGGGCTCGGACAAGTGTGAAGAGCAGCTCGAGGAGACTGTCAAGAACTGCTTAACAGCTGCAGAAGACAAGAAGTTGAAGTCCGTGGCGTTCCCCCCGTTTCCCAGCGGCAGGTAGGACTCTGGCTGCACAGGAGGGTTCTGTGTCAGGGAGCAGTGGTGTAATTAGCTGTCAGAGAGCTGCTGCTGGGGCAGAGAGGTGCCCTCTGCTCTGTGACCCTGCCTCTGCCCCTGCCATCCGACACCGTGCTGCTCCGGGGGAAACCAGCCTCGAGGGCAGCGCTGGCAGGACGCTGCCAGAAAGCCTTTGTGAAGAGAAATTAGCCACCTCACAGGAGAGCTGAGTGGGCTTGCTGTGTTTTGTATTGCTGGGCACTCATTTTCATTCCTCTGCTACGGGCCTACACCCCCTCAGGTCCCTTTGTTTGGCTGTAGGGGTCTTATTAAAACTGCATCTGTACTAATAAGGTTATACCAGCATAATACTGAGGGCAGGTAACAGGGATGCAACCTGAGGTAGGTAAGTAGGTGTGGGGTGCTCACTTAAGTCACCCTGGCAATATAGATTAAACAGACTAGTCACACAAAATCTCTTTTTTCAAAAGAAAATGTTTCTCAAATGTATATTTGCTTTAAAAAGGGAACTATGAAACTAGCTGTGAAGCTACGTGTTTCTGTCTCAGTGACTAGCAAACAAAATGTGGTTGACTAAGAAATCCAAAGTATTTATCTTTTTCTTTTTTTTTTCTTTTTAACTTCTTTTTAAACCAACAGTTTGTTGGTCTCTGATCACAAGAAACGTTAGACAAGCCCTGCTAACTGCAGAACTTGTTCTTCTGTGTTAGAGTTCGAAGGCTTATATTTGATTTGAAATGTATCTGCTGGTTTTGGTAGTAGGGCCCGAAGAGTAGAGTACATAGTACAGTCCAGTTGTGTTGGCCTGACAGTGAGTAAAATGAAAGTAAAACTGTGTTTTGATCAGTGGAATCACCCCACATCACTGAATAGACAGGAGGTGAAAGTGCTATTTTTACACAGACAATTTTCAAAGCAGAATAATATTTTTATGAATCAGGACAAAAGAATAAATAGAGGGGCAGTGCAATATTTAGTGATTTTTTTTTTTATATACAGATCTTTTTGTTTATGGTTTTCAGTCAGAGCAGATAGTGATAATTTTTTTTAACACTCTTTAATAATAAAGAGCACCTTTCAAAAATGAACTGTAGCTTTTAATGCCAATAGAAATAGTTTTGAGACCTCTTGTCTTCTGTTAGCATAGAATTAGAATAATCCAGTCTTGGACCATTAGTCTTGATGGAGATCCTTCTGCTGCTTTGTTCCATGTCACTCTCTGTTGCTCTTACAATTAGTCCTGCTAACAGAAAATAGAATAAATCTTACCACGTGGTAAGATTTATCAAAGGACCTCAAAATTTTCTGAAAAAAGGGAAGAATTTTTCAAATCGGACTTAATGACTTTGTTTTCGTTTTGTTCTCCCTACATGTCTGCACAGGAAATACTGGTTTTGTGAGTAGATCACGAATTATGCTGCATCAGTCCTGTGAATTTTTTACATATTCCTCTGTCCCATCCTAGGGACTGTTTGCAGTAACTGATGTAACACTACAATAGATGGGATATTTCAGTTGAGCCAGATCTTTTTGATGGTTTTCAGTATAAGTATGAGAGGTAGTCTGAAATCACTCACATAAAACTGAGTAAAGAGAAGTGAGAAGTACTAAATGTAGAAAGTGAAATACAAAACACATGCAAATGTTACCAAAAAGGAGGGGGGGGGGAAAGGAAAAAACACTGCAAAGGCAGTTCTGGATGCTATTAGAAGAAATACTGTAATCTCTCAAGTGTAAGGATTGTTAGGCACTGGAATGGCTTATCTGTGTATTCTGCTGTAGCCCCATCAAAGATCTGTAAGTATAAGTTAGACAGACCTTTTTTCAGAGCACAAAAGTTTTATATGTAATCCTATCCCAGAGGAAGGGCACGGCCTAGGTTGTGCTGACCAACTATTTTTGGCGTGGATCAAAATTCCTCTGGAGCATTATCATGCAGCAGAATCTAAATAGGAATTAAAAAGCCCACATACTGGAACAACCGGTAGCTTTTAGCTGTTCAGATTGTAGGTTAGAGAATATTACCATCAAAATGAGTGAATGAGTGTGTCTTGAGCTTAATTTGGCTTGGAGCTGTAATTTCAATTATTTTCACAGGAGTCCCAAGCAAAGTATTTTTAATGACAGAGTGAGGAAGTCAGCTAAGTAGGTGATGTTTTGGTTTTTGGTTTTGTTTTTTTTTCAGTTTTCAGCTAGAAAACATAATCATCCTTTGAACTTTCTAGCCTGTCCAGCATGGCATGGAAAAGTTTAATTCTAAGGGGGGGGAGCATTAAAAAAACCTTTGTGTGGTTATAAAAAGGAGAAGCAACTGAAAACAGCAGCTGTGCCAGCAAGGAGACTGATATAGCAGCAGGTGAATACTGCTATCAAAACCTTGGGGTTTGCTTCTGGATTTGCCAGACTGCGACTGGCACTGTCTTGGCAGCAGCGCTGGCTGGTTGTTCTCAGCATCACCTGTACCCAGTGCCTGCCCTGTGACACTCACCTGTGCTCTTCTCTTCCCCTCCCACACAGAAACTGCTTCCCAAAACAGACAGCAGCCCAGGTGACTCTCAGAGCTATTTCCACCCATTTTGATGGCACCAGCTCTTCCTCCTTGAAGAACATTTACTTCCTGCTCTTCGACAGTGAAAGCATCGGCATCTACGTGCAAGAAATGGCCAAGCTAGACACCAAGTAGCAGTGGCAGCCAAATGAAACTTTATTTTTCAACAAACTTGAGTAGCATTAAAAGCATTAGAGGTGGGTTTTATTTTTTCAATGTGATGAGGAGGGGGAGTGGTAGTAGTGTGATGTGTTGTGACTTGATGAAGAGCTGTGACTAGAGATGAGAGGGGTTTAGTCCGATTTCTTCATGCTATCAGCATCCTCTAGCAATTTCTATCACCTTAAGCAATTGAGTTACCATCTGTTTTTGGGAGTTTAGTGTCCCTTGGTACTTTAGTTTAGGAGTTTTGAAAGAGTAACCTCATTTTAGATTTGTAGTGATGATTTCTCCACACACACCACTTTAAAGAAAGCTCTTAAAAATGTTCTGCTCCCTTTTCCCCTCCCTTGAGGGTAGATGGTAAACTGCCTTCAGCCCACAGAGAGAGGGGAAAAGGATTTTAGAAGTGATGCATGAGAAGCTTCTGTTTTGCTTTTAACTCACAATAACCTCTGTAATTACTGAGAATATTTCATGCTGATTTTGTTTGTTTTATAAGAAAAAAAATGTGTCAAGCGTGGTTATTGTTATAATCCCTAATTTTGTTCTGGAAATTTCTCACCTTAAAAAAAAAAAAAAAAAAGAAAGCAGCATCAACTCTAATTAAGTACTTGCTGTATCACAACAGCAGTTTTTCTGGCTGAAGTGTAATGCTATAAGTGACGTGATCAAAACATCTGTGGTGATTTTGACACAAAGCTGCATTAATACATTATATGCATTATATAGATATATTATAATATATATAATATATTATATATGTAATAATATAATAATATATAATATATATATAATATGTAATAATATAATAACATATTATTATAGGAATATATATATATATTCCTGTCGAATCCCAGGATTACATTAGCCCCTCCCAGGTTTTAGGCAGGCTTTTCCCTGGCAGCACTGAGAGCCATTCTCCCTGCATGCTGCAGGACAGATTCCAGATCTGTAAGAGGCAGGTACTTTTTAGAAGAGCAAGAATAGAGAAAGCCAGGGAAAAAAGAAAACCCACATAACAAATAAAACACAGAGATTCTGAAAACCACAGTGTTTATTGTTACAAATCAAGGTAAGCCAAGCTTCTTGCTCAGAGATATCTCAGCAGGGGAGTAAAAGAGACATTCCTTCCCTGGTTTTTATCATGGGAACTTCTGTGCAAATTGTTTGGGAAGTGCTTCGTTCCCCTTTAGAGCAAGGCAGGGCGCTCTGTTAATGTGGCACGGGTGGTCGAGGAGGTGCTGCAGGAGACAGCACCAGCCAGTCCAAGCAACAGGAGTGCACCTCACCCTCCAGTGGCTGTTTTCCTTGCTGGCTTGTTCCTGGTGTCCTCCTAAGAGGGCATTGTCTGTCCCATTGCCTTCCAGCTCTTGGAGACGCACAGGTCCCGGCTCTTGGCAATGGTCACCAAGAGACGTCCCACGTAGTACCCGTTCACCTGGCCCACACCATCGTTCCTGCCCATGGACAGCAGGAATGATAGTGACCCTGGAAAGAAGATGTAGAGGCTTAAGTTAAGCAACTGCTGTCCAGATTCGCTGCACCCATGTGGAACAGCTCTCGACACAGCTATGGTTAGTGATCAGTGTCCTCTGATCAGTGTCCTATGCAAGTTGAACAGCTGTTCCTTGCAGCAAAGCAGCCCAACACCTAAGGCCAGGAGCTAGGAGATGACCTTACCTGGCTCGTAGGTTTTAAGAGGCTTCTGTGTGAGGCTGTTGATGATGTTTGTCACCACGATGTTGGCGTGGAGCCCGGCATGGTAGGCCATCTTGGGCTCTTTGAGATCTGCACAGTCTCCAATGGCGTAGATGTTCTCATAGCCTTCCACCTGGAGGTGCTTGTTCACTTTCAAAGCACCATTACTTGCCATTTTGTCACCTGTTTTGCCAAACAGCAGGTTTTTATAAGCAGCTTTGTGTTGCTTCTTGTGGCCCAAGACTCCAAAATGCTGCTGATGTTATTGACACAAAGTAAGGAGCTGGCTTTTCACCCTCTTTTCTATGTGTCAGGGAAGAGATGCTTTTTGCCTTGCTGTGGTTAATCATTGCAGTCTCATGCAGTGCATCATCCTTTGATATTTCAGTAGAATATCCCCTGCTGGTCGTATACAGTTCATTCCTAACCTCACACCCCTCAAGCAAAAGACACTGAAGAGCTGTGCTGGTTCCCCCACCCAGTGTTTTTTTTTTTCACTTACCAAATGCAGCAGCATACGCTGAAGAGTTAATCTTTATCCCCGTGCACAGCACCACCATGTCAGCAACCACCTCGGTGCCCTTTTCTGTCCTCACCACCATGTCCTTCTGGAACTGGTTTGGCGTGAGGTTTTCCACATCCCTGACCCTTTCACCTGTTGCAACAGAGAGTCCTGGGTCACAAACCTTTGCTAAGCTGCCGTTTCCAGCTAGCACAGAGGAACAGGAATCCAAGGGAGTCACACTTTGTCAGAAAGAGGACATCAGGAGATGCTTTGGCTAAAGGAAGAGCAGCCCATAGATCCTCAGAGGCATTGTTAAGTACGTACTTAGCAGGAGCCGCACTCCTTTCCTGAGGAGAATCTCCTTGACCTCCTGACGGACGCTGGCAAGCAGCTCCACATCAGCCAGGGCAGGTTTGGAGTGCATGAGGATGACCTGTTGGGGACAGAACAGCAAACGGGGACACAGGAGTGGGACAGGACTCACTACATGCCATGTGGGAGCAGCTGTAGCTGGCTTCCCCCTCCCTGCAAGGAGAGTGAGCCAAGGAGAGGCTTTTAGTGCCAGTTGCTGCTGGTGGCAGGCCAGAGGGTGCTCTCAGTAACTCCTGATGTGCAGTCATCTTGGATACCTCCAGCAGCACCATCACAGAACAGTCTCAGAGAACAGGATGAAGTTCTTTGTAACCGAGATGCTCCTACCTCTTTGGCTGGGTACTCCGTTTTGATCTCAGCAGCCATCTCAGCTCCAGCAGAACCACCTCCCACTACCAGGATGCGCCCAGATTTCTCAACCTTGAAGAGGCAACTCGTGTTAAATAGAACTGCAAAAGGTCTGGTGCCTTCAGCCACTCTGTGAACGTTCTGAGGCGCAGCACAGGCCCAACAGCAACAAACCACTTAGTTCGTTAAGAGGAAACAAAAAGCGAGAACCCCGTGCTCTCCTCCTGCCTGCACTGTAACACTGTTGAGCATTTCAGGTTTCCCCTTGCGCAGAATGCTAGACAAGCCTTGATGAGCTCCTTGTCCTGGCCTGTCCCTATAGGCATTTTATTGTGGCCTCTTGTTCTAGGACACAGATGGCTACAGATATCCACAGTGCTGCCTGGGACAGGTAGGCTGAACAAAGGCAGGCAGCACCTACTAGGAAATAAGTTGATTCCTCACCTCTTTAACCATGTCTTCATAGGTCTGGATGGCGCTTTCCATGTCAATAACTTTGTTGAACTTGCCAGGGAAGGGCCCATCACTGCCTGTTGCAAGAATGAGATGGGAGTAGTGAAGCTCCTGGGAGGGGAGAAAGTGGAATGGGACGTTAGACCTCTTGAAAACGGAGCCTAGGACACAGTGGTTGCCTCCTAGGCTCTAGTCACTCATTGCCTCTTCTCCAGCCCTTCCTGGTAACTAGGAAAGTGCTTGTTATTGTCAGGAAGTGACTTTAGGAGGAGACCTGGTCCAGGTGACACCAAGTAACTGCCGTTCTCAGGGTCTGAGAGAAGCACCATTCAGGTGAGCTGAGAGCTTTAAAGAAATTACCATAAGTTTACAGGGTAAAGTTATGTTTATTTTACACTTTGTGTTTAACTTATGTGTTATTTATGCTGGACGGTCACAGCTGGCTCCAGAGCATAGCATCTCTCCTTCACCCTCTTCTGAACAGAGGTGGGATGCTCTGGCTGGAAAGAGTGACTGGAGCTGCTGCCCTTGTCTCTTCCTGCAGTTAAATTAGGGTCTGAGCTCCAGGGTTAACTGCTGAGCTCTAAATCCAGCTCTAAGAATAAAAGCTCGTCTGAGCAGGAGATGGGATGGGGTATTTACTGCACACCCACATCCCACACAGCTCTAGGCCACTCAGCTTGGCTGGAAGGGATGGTGCCATGCAGGGAATGACGGGGGCTGTTGCCCTGCTCCTCAGGATGGTGAAAACACCACCTGACTCTCTGCACTAGCAGGTGATCCCATAAGGCAGCCAGGTCATTGCAACACCCACCTCACCGTCACCGAGCAGGACTTGTTGCCTCCCAGGGTCTATGCCCACAACCTTGCCTTGTCGGAAGCTGTCCCCAAAAGTGATGGAGTAGGAGATGAAAGTCTTCTTGGCAAATCCTGTGGTAAGAGGAGACAGCAGAGAAGAGCTCTCCCTCAGTGGAGGCTAAACCCCTCCTCCCTTCTGCCCTCATGCCATCCTTGCTCAGACAAAAGCACAGCATATACCTGGGACCCTGGGTTGTGCTGTGTGCTATCTCTGCCCAGCAATGAGCTCCAGGACCTTGGCCTCCTGGTGATAAGATCAGCTCCTCAGGTGATGCCCTTGCTTTGTCTCTGCTCCCCATATCTCCTGTACTGGTTTGCCAGTAAGTGCTTCTGCGGTCTCAGGAATTTTGGGCTGGGTGTCAGAGGCTTTTTTCATGTTATCTGCCTCTCAGACCAAGTTTTTGCCATCCTTTTGATGCTTGTTCACAGCCTTGAACATGAGATTTTCCCCCTAAACCCCAGTGGCTGGAGAAATGGGGTTAGCCCAGCCTCCCAAGTGAGATTCCAGACAAGCCTGAGTAGCTCTCCAACATGATTTCATCATCCAGGGCCTCACTGCTGAGCTGCTCGACATCTCAAGGGCCAGATACAGAGAGTGATTCATTCAGCCCTTCCAGCTGCTGCTGCTTTTAGCTTAGTCACCTACTAAACTCTTGAAATAAACACAAAGGGATCGTCTGAATAGTTTTTGCCCAGTTTTCCCGGCGGATCTGCAATTAAGTTAACACAGACGGGCCGTGGGTCCTCCCGGAGCCAAGTACTTGTTTTCCAGACGGAAAACATCAAGCCTCTCAGCTCGGCGGGGGCGGAGGAGGCAGTGCGAGCACCCCGTTCCCTGCCGCTCGAGGGTAGCTCCGCAGCCCCCGGTGGGACAGGGGAGCTGCCGCGGGGGTCCGGGGTGGGCTGAGCCCTTACCGCTCTCCACGGCGGCCCGGAGCGCGGCCACGTTGTGGTGGAAAGCATCCCTCACGTCCACCAGCACGAAGGGCACGGCCCAGGACTTGAGCAGGCTGGCGGCCGCCGTCCCCCCGAAGCCGCCCCCGACCACGACCACCCGCACGGAGTCGTCCAGGGACAGGCGGGACCCCATCGCGGGCAGGGCAGCGCCGGGCTCTGCGGGAGCGGAGCGCAGGAGCGGAGCGCAGGGGTTGTCCCGGGGGGAACACGGCCTTCCCGGGCGGAGCTGCGGGGCGGAGCCGGGCTCCCGGGCGCTGAGCCCGGCCTCCAAACCTTGGCTCAGCCGGGCGGGGGGTGCCCTGCCAGGCGAGTGCCGGAGTCCCGAGAGCAGAGCGCTTCACCTTCCACCTGCCTGAAGTGTTCCCCCCCCCCCGTACATCCCCCACGCGACAAAGGGAGCAACGATCTCACAAACCAAGGGCTGTGTTCTTAAATTCGTAAGTCTGCAGGCCGGGTGAATAGCGTGGCAGAGGATGTCTCACTCCATCTGGAAAAATAACCCCTTGGAGAGGAGATTGACGATCACAGAATCACAGAATCAATGAGGTGGGAAAAGACCTCTGAGATCATTGAGTCCAGCCTATGACTGAACACCAGTATGTCAACTAAACCATGGCACTAAGTGCCATGTCCAGCCTTTCCTTAAGCACCTTCAGGGGCGCTGATTCCACCACCTCCTTGGGCAGCACCTTCCAGTGTCTAATCACTCCTTCTGTGAAGAAATTCTTCCTGACGTCCAACCTAAACACAGATGTATCTGCTCTGAGTGGAGCAGGGGAGAGGGCTGTGCAAGAGGGATGGAGGGGAGATCACAGAATCACAAAATAGGGAAGGGACCTTAAAGACCATCTAGTTGTAACTCCCCATGGGCAGGGACACAAGATGAGCTCAGCATCACCACGGTGGAGATAGTGGGATGTAAGGAGGAGCAGGGAAGGGCTCAGGAGGTAGCAAAGGCCCCTGCAGAAGGGGAGCAGGGAGTGGAGAAGGTTGACAGTAAAACGTCCAGATCGTAAAATGTCCGCAGCACGGAAGTTTCCCTGAAGACTTTCGGCTCCTGTGGCATTCCGGATAAATATAGCTGCTGGCCATGTGGATAAATATAGCTGCTGTGCACACTGAGGTGCTGTGCACACTGGGCCGCCCTCGCGCTCCCTCGCTCCTCATCCTCCTTCAGTGAACCACAGCCCGCTGTGCCAAACCCCTTCCCAACGGGGTCCCCAGCAAAACTCCCCACCCTACCTCGCGGGAGGGAGACGACGAAGGAATTCGCATCTCTTCCCGGGAAAGCAGGGCCTGAACTCAGGATTGCCGCCAGAGGGTGCAGCCGGCTCGGCCGTGGGGACACGGGACGCGGGGGTCCCAGTCCAGGGCACTCTCCCCTCGGCCGCAGGAGAGGCTCGGGGCTGGGGAAGGAGGGTGACAAAAGGGTGGAAAGAAGCGGGGGACGTTCCTGAATCCCACACTGTTCAGCCTGGAAGAGAGTTGGAAGGAAAGGGATAGAACAGCAGACAATAAAGGTGGAGGGGAGGAAGGTCCTTGGTGGGAAAGCCCACGGCTCTGCTGAAATACGCCCAGGGCAGGTTGGTGCTGTTTGTTACACAGGACTCGGCTGGAAATGCTGAAGTTTTCAATGGTAGAAAAATCATTTTGATTAATGCATGCAATATAAACCCTCCAGAGCTGCTAAACATCGAGGCATCTGTCCTGGCCAGGAAATCCAGGAACTGTGAATGTCCAGAGGCTGGGAAGTATCCCCAGGGTAACAGTGCTCCAGATCTGCTCCCTGTCCTCTCTTCTGGTACTGGCTACCAGGTACCATGGTACCTCTGCGAGGAGGCTGCTGGAAGAGCCTGGCAATGGCCAGCTTTGGGAAAGCACCATTCAATGCAAAAATTGTAAAAAAACAAACCTGCCTCCATTTCTAAAGGGATGAACTCTGGAATCAAAACCTGGTTTAAGCTCTTCCCTCAAATTACATGAGCTGGCTTGTTTGGCACCTGGTGTGTGTGAACCCATCCCATCCTGGCAGGGTTGTTCTTACCTCCATAACTCCCCTGGCTCTTTATCCTGTGGAGCAAAGCTGGATCAAAGGCCCATTCTAAACAGATGAGGATGCTGAGGATGAGTCACCACTTTCCATGTGCTGCTGCCCTCTCCCCTAGGCACCCTTGTGCCTAGCTCTGGCTTTTCCAGAGGCAGTTTTGGGCTTTTCATGCCAGGCATTTGCACATATTTTACAGCACATACCCACTGCTGAGAGCAGTAGATTACTCCAGCAGTATTCCCCTGATTTCCCCTATCCCCTGGTGTGATCAGGCTGGACACCAGAAGATCAGGGAAACCTTTCAAAAAAAGGGGGGAAATATCTGGACCAGTGAGTTGGAGATGCACCAACAAAGGAAGAAAAGGCCAGTGCCAAAAAGGGTGCCCAAGGCAAGCAGGGAGGGTAAAAGGAGACATTATGAAAACCTCACATCCAGCCCCAGGCAAACAGGAAGAAATTCTGAGTGCCCAAGGCTGCTGCTTGGGTTTGGCAGAGGGGATGTTTTGATGATATTTCTCCGGCTGGCTGCAGGCAGATGGCTGAGGTGAAAGCTGCCCAGCCTCAGAGAGGGGTTTGCCTTCTGCTGGTGATCTGTGGGGCAGGGGCAGGCAGAAGGCCAGGAGCAGCAATCAGGCTCCCTGGGCTTTTCCTCACAGCTGCCCTGTGGACTGAACGCTCCCTGTGGGATGGCAGGGATCCAGTGGGAAGGAAGAGGTGTAGGGAAGGGGCTCTGCCACTCTGAGACAGGCAGCGTGGGTACATATATGTATCCTCTCCTCATCGGGTTTAATGCAACATCAGCCAGAGCTAATAATCCCTCCGAGTATGACTAATCCAAGGATGGGTACAAAGCTGCTGTGTGGGGAGACCTTACAATCCCACAAGTGTCCCTGCTCTGCACTCACCTGAACCCCCCCTAAGCCAGGGCCTCCTTGTCCTGCCCACCACGAGCACCAGGGCATGTAACTTTGCAATAGCCCAGATAGGCTGGAAGAAGGATAACATCCTTCCCTTCACCCTCCTCTGGAGAGTTGTTATCCTACCTGGGCCAGGCTGAAGGCCCCATCCCAGCTGGTCAAGCCTGAGCTGCTGGAGACACTGTTATTGGCTCACAGCCATCTCTGCAAACCCCCAGATACTCTCCTGTATCAGCAGCCTCACACAGCACATTCCCTCTGCCCGCAGACGTGTCCTGCACATTGTCCTGCGACAGCCGCAGCGGCACCAGCGTGGCTGCAGCGCTTGAGGCTGTGCTTCAGTGAAAGGGGGATCTTGAGTCTCCCAGGGATGAGGGATTGCTCTAGGCAAACTGCTTTGCCTCTCCTTGGCACCCGCCCCACAGCTCCCCCTTTTTCCTGGGCGATCTGCTCCCCCCCCCATTGCCTCAGGGATCTCTGCTGCAGCCGAGGTGGAACCGTGTCAGTTCAGGGCAAAGAATCGCCTGGAAAAAACAATTCAGGTTGTTCCTGGCTGCTTCTAAACATCGACACTGGCCATTTTATACTTTATAAATATATAAAAATCTACTTTTAGCAGATATCAACAAGGTCCTGTTTTATTTATTCTCTTCCCAACAAACCTCATTTCTCATTTTCAGTTTTTCAATGACACTGGCTTGGGAAGACAAGCTGCTTCTCATGGGCCATAGCACCAAAATCACCTTATTTTGGTCAGACCGGACCAGTCACTCGTATTTATAGGCAGCGCCTCTGTACGTGCCAGCCCGTAAACTGGTGGCAAATCCCATCCAGGAAAGGGATTCAGGAAGAGCCCAAAGGTGAAATGCAATGGTCTCTGTGGTTCAGGTGATCTTTGTATCCATAAGAGGAGCCATACAGAGCTGGTAGCAGGGTTCCAGTCCATCCCAGGGCCGTGCCATGGCTCTGTTCTCCCTGTTCCTGGGATGGCAGCAGACTCTGTGCCAAGGTGCTCTCCAGCTCCTCTTTCCCTGCATTGCAGTGGGATGAGTTTGCCAGGCTCAGTGTGCTGTGGTGATGGCTTTGTCTTACCTGCCATTGGCACCTACAAACTGGGGCTCTTGAGAGGCTCATCCCAAGGCAGGTTTTGGGGAGCCAGGGACGGCCAGGTTCCTGTCAGCCCCCAGCATGGGATGAGCAGGGGCAGAGCCAGGGCTGTTCTTCCCCTTGGAGGAAACCCCAGCTCAAACAGCTCCAGCAACTGCCTTGGGGTTTCGTGCCATGCAAGTCTTCCCTACCCCTCCAGAGCCAGGTGTGGGAATTTTACAGAAATGCCATTTTGTGGATATTCATCCCTTGTTGTGCTGTGATCCAGGCAGGTGCAACAAAGAGCTTTATCAGGTCAGCTGCCTGGCTGCAAGGATTGTGGGGATCTCTCTGGAAACACTCTGCTCCTGCAGCAGAGGAGCCCATGGACTGACAGTGTGGTGACACCTTTCTTTTATGGGACAACATGGTTTGCAGCACTAATCCTTGTGGGGTGGTAGAGAAGCATAAAGGAAGTCAGCAGTTGGGTTTTCCTAGAGAAATGGGAGAGGGCTCGGGCAAGTTCCTTTGCTCTCAGGGCAGATTTTGGGAAAGAACAGCTTTCACCCGTGAATTGTGAGGAATTTTCTCCTCCCTGCCCCCCAGATTTCATTACAGTGAGAGCACAGCGTAGAATAAAACTGTGTCCTTAAAAAAATCAGCCTCGAAGACAGGCAGCCTTTGTCCGAAGGTGTAATTACAGGATAAATATGGGATGCAGACCAAGAAATGCAGTCTGGTCAGGCATGCAGTCTCTTAGAAAAACACAACAGAAAACAAGGCTGTCATTTAATACTGAAATATCCACGTGTGCTGCAGCCCTCACAGGGTCCCTCGCTGGCCCACGGGTCTCCCCACTGACCCGGCATTTGGCTGTGAAGCTGAAGCCTGGACCAGCTCCCTGTGGGAACTGCACCGAGCCCTGTGATGGACTGGAAGAGGGCAGGGAGGATGGGTTTCCTTCCCTCCAGCCCCTGTGCACAAATCCCATCTGATAGCGCTGCGAGGAGACACGAGGGATTAGCTCATCCGATCCCATTAAATGGAGCAGGAGCAGGCGAGGAGAAGGGAATGGGGGGTCAGGACAACAGCAGAGCAGCCACAACTTCTGATGTTCGGGACAAACCTCATGCCAAGCTGGAAAAAGGCCTTTTTGTGGATTTCTGTGGGCCAACCTGGAGGCTTTGCTTTGTGGCCCAGCAGGGGCACCTGGGTATTAAACTGAGGGGCATCTAAGGTGGCATTTCAGAGACTTGCCCACCTTGACAACTCTCTTCCTTGGCAATGGCAGCTTCTGCCTCAAGCAAGAACTGCCTCTCCATGGCAAGCCCAGCCATGCCATCACAGCCACTCCTGAGTGCTCCAAGAAGGAGGCATAGAAACAGCAGGATGTACCTGCTGTCCAAAGTCAACTCTGGATTAGACCAGTGAGGGAAGCATTACCCTAGAAAGATCCCATTGACAGGGGAACATTGAGAGCACATCCATCGTTTATTAAAGCTCTCATTGTTGCTACATCATTTTGTGTCACCTGCAATGACCCTCAGGAGAAGCAGTTTTGGCTGGTGGCCCTGTCCCACAGGGCACGAGTCCCCTTGCTGCTCTTGGGCTTCTTGCAGAAAGGGTCTCTCTGGTGACAATAAGCATTACCACAGTGTGGTCAATTCCCCACAAAGCACAGCTGTGGCAGAGGCAGTATAGCTGCAGGTTGTTGAAAGGGTGGGAAACAGGGTGCTTACTTTAAGGCAAGCCTGAGCCTTTCAGGTGTGTTTTATTTCTGCAGGCTTAAATCCCTGGAAAAGAGGATGGTTTGGGTTTTTTTGGCATTGGTGTGGATGGTGAAAGGGTAAGGCTGCATTTGTTGCAGCTCCTGTTGTGGGCTTCCTGCATGGTTTGTCTGGATGCAGGTATGTCCTTGCTCTAAGGCTTTGTCTCTTGCCGTGGCTTTCCCAAGGCATGCTTTTCCTCCCAAATCCATGCCTGTCCTCCTCTAGGGAAAGAGCAGGGCAAGGCCTGGCAGCAGCCAGAGCGGAGTGAGCGGGAGATCCCTCTCCTAGCGGGACAAACCTCCCCCTAGTCGGCACAGGGGGAATTCAGCTGCTCTGGTCTCGGAAGGAGCCGCGTGTCCCCCGTGGCTTCCCGATGTGCCTGGCACCGGGCGGGAGTCTCGGCTCCGCGGGTTTAATGGGAGCAATTAGCCCCGCGGAAATCTGCATGGGTCGGGGGCGTGTTTTTTCTCTGTCCTGTGACGTTTTTGACGGGAAGCTGGAGGGTGTCCAGGAATAAATGCTCGTGCTTGGCTAGAAATGACAGGCTGGAGCCAGCCGGGGCTGAGGCAGCCCAGGTGAGAATGGTTGGTTGTCACTGTCCCCTCTTGGCCTCAGCTCAGCCCAGCACCCGGTTCCCTCGACACTTGCTTTGTATTTCCCTTGTTTGCTTGTCCTTGCCCCTGAACCTGGATTTCCCCAAGTTCCGAAGCACCGCCTGCACGCTGGATGGGAGGGGGATGCTGAGCACCCTTTGCATCCCTTCCCCGGCTGTTGGCAGCTCAGTAGCTATTCACCCCTTGTGCTGTTTTACAAACGATTAACTTAAATTTTATTTTCTCTGCAAAAGCCAACTTAACGGTACTTTTCCAGAGACATTTGCCCGTGACCCGGGTCCGGCCGCGTTCCCCCCAACGCTGGCTGAGCTCTGTGAGCTTTTCCCAGCGCGCAGCTGCGGAATATCCATCCGACCTCAGTGACCCTGCTGCTTTCCCAGCAGGAAGCCTCCAAACAAAACCCGATTCACTCAGCAAACCCAAGGCTGCTTGTGATGCCGAGAGCTGCGTGTGAGGCAGGGAGGGGGCTGACGCTTTCCACCGCCTGTAAGCGATGCGGGTGCGCCAAAAAGTGCCAGTTTTTGCACCCTGTCCCCATCCAGCCTGTGTCGAGCGCCCTGAATTCACACCTTGAGGCCAGATGATGCCCGGCCCCGCTCGGAAAACCTCCGCTGCCGGGGCGGGCGGGTGGCTGCGCAGGGCTCCGGCGCGGCTGCTCCCCGCCGGCCGGCCCCGCGCTCCTCAATGCCGCCTCTGTTCTCCCTCCGGCGTCAAAAACGCAGCTTTTGTGAGCTCAGCCCAGCCGCAGCCCGTCGCTGGAGCCCCAGCACGCTCCTCTCAGCCGGCAGAAGCACAGCCCAGCTGTACCCAGCCGCCGCCTCGTTTTATTTATTTATTTTTGCTTTTGGCCAACAGCTCCAGTTGGGGAGAGGGGACGTGTGGCTGCTGGGAGCCCTTGAGGCTCTTCAGCAAGTCTTAGGTGGAGGCAACCCCCCTCCTCCACCGAAACGCCTGGCTTCTCCCTCAGGTGGCTGTTGTAACCTAAAATACATGGGGGAGAAAAAGGATGTGCTGCAGAGAGAGCTAAAAATAGGCATTTTAATTAATGAAATGTGAATTGGATGGGGTAGCTCGGCGCCGGGTGAACGTCTGCACGTGGCAAACACCCTGAAACTCCCTGGGCCTCCACCAGGTTTGGTCACTCACCAGTGCTATTGGCCTATATTTCTGGGGCTCCCCCTGGGACAGGGGAAACCCACCAATGCTAAGGAGACAGGAGAGGCTCTGAGCTCTGTGCTGATGTTTTTGTTTTTAATCAAGTAAGTCCGACCATCTTTCAGCACCGCCAAAGTTCGCAGTTGCTTCCGCGCGGGGCTTGGGGGATTTACAGCCCATCGGTCCCTGGGGGCTCTCCCAGGATCATACAGCAGGACACGTGTTGGTCTCCAGCCAAAATGGGACCTCCCTTCTGGGTGTCTCCCTGTTTCTTTGTGGTATGTTGTGCTGCTCTGATTTTTGGGCTTAGCTCTTTGACTAGCCTCCCCCTCCTTTTCACAAAATAAATAAATAAATTCTCCTGGTATGCAAATACACAGGGGAAAAAAGGAAAAAAACCCAAACCTCCCAAACCAAGTTTGAAGAGCACCAAACCACAAAGTCACCTCATTTTGTTGCAGCCCAAGTGCCGTCCAGGGCTCTGTGGGCAGTTCCCAGTCTGTGCTGGTGTATGAAGGCACAAAACCAGTAAGGCCTCTGAGGTCTGTGTCTTTGCTGGCACCACAGCGATCTTGTCCCTGCCCTGTTCCAGCTGGGACAGGGAGTGGCAATGCAGAGGTGCTTGGTCCTGTCACCCTCAGCTTGCCCTCACCCTCCTCTTCCTCGGTGCAGCTCCCAGGCTGGGGAGGTGGCCCTGGTGCCGAACCCACCGCCCCTCACCCTTGCCTTTTCCCCGTTCCCGGGAAAATTGTGTAATTCAGGCTCTGCAGGACTCTGGGGTCAGCTCTGCCAGGGTGCTCCAGCTCCTGGGGCTGCCATGTGGCAGCAGCCAGGAGCATTTTCAGGAGCAGGGACCCCCAGGTCGTCTCCGGACCGGCCGGGAGCAGGGCCGCAGCCCCTCGTTCTGCCCCGCCGCCGTCCCCCGGTGCTGTTACGTGATCCAGGAGGGCTGTGCCTCCTCCAGCAGGCTGAAGGAGCGGTTGGCCAGCTCGGCGGGGCTGTTGGCCAGTTTGTAGCCAAAGAGCTGCATGGCCGGGGCGCAGGCGTCCTGCACCACCTGCGCCAGCTTGAAGGGCATGCTGAACCGCCACTTCTCGAACTGCTCAGAGGAGTTCTTGCACGTGGAGTAGACGCCATTGCCATCATGGGGCGCCTGTGTGTTCTTGCCAATCCACTCCTCCACCTGGGGGGTGAGGGGCAGCCCGGCGAAGCGGTACATCTCCTCTGCCTTCGGCAGGGGTGCCCGCGCCACGTCCTCGTAGCGCACCAGCATGTACCGGCCCCGCAGCCAGCCCGGCCGCCGCAGCCCCAGCTCGGCCGACGCGCGGATGCTCTCGCAGTTGCCCCGCAGCCGCTGCACCTCCTCCTCGTGCAGGGGAGCCTCCCCTTCGGATGCCCACTTCTTCCAGGTCTCGTACTTGCCCGAGAAGGCCACCATGCGGGAGGCCAGGACGGCCCGGGGGTCCCGCACCAGCTGGATGATGCGCAGGTCCAGACGAGGGTCCTCCACCAGTGGCTGCAGAAACTCCAGCTGGCGGACGCGCACCGTCTTCAGGGCCACGTGCTGCTTGCGCCGGCACGCCTCGGTGGCCAGGGTGATGTTGAGGGGGCCGCAGCGCCTGTTCTTGCAGTAGTACTTCTCAAAGACCTTCTTGGCGCTGGGCGTGCAGACAGGGTCCTCGCAGAGCGAGCGGCTGGAGCCCCGCCGAAACAGGAAGGGCGTCAGATGGCCCTCAGGCGCTGGTGAGATGAAGTTCTCCAAGATGTAGAGGTCGCAGAGGAGGAGCTGCTTGAGGACATCTCGGTAAACCAACGCCGAGCCCACGGCACTGGCTCCCCCTGGCAGGAAGGTCACCGTCTTCTCGACATGCCAGAGGGGCTCAAAGAGGTAGAAGATGCTGCCTTGCTGGTTGAAGAACTCCCCCACGAAGGAGGAGCCGGTGCGGGTGGTGGCCATCAGCAGGACGTGCCGCCGTGGCCCGGGGTCTCCATCCCCTGCCAGCTGCAGGGTGAGGTTGTGCAGGTGGGACCTCAGCTGGGAGAAGGCGGCATCCAGCTCCTGCAGCGAGGCCAGTGAGCCGTTCTCGGCCGGTGCCAGGCTGACCTCTGTGCTGTTGGCCTCTGTCAGTGCCTGCGGGGACTGCTTCAGCTTGTCTGACACCCTGCGGGGAGACCCAGCCCAGCCTGGAGGAGAGCGGGACCACCCCTGCATCCCGGTGGGGGATTTGGGGGGCCCTTGCTGCACAGGAGCTTGGGATGTGGGGGAAAGAAAGGGTGAAAAATGCGGGGTGGCTCAGGTACCCGCTCCCTACCTGGAGATGAAGTTGTTCTCCTTCTCGATGATGACGAGGCTGACAACGAAGACCAGCAGGACGGCGTACTTGCTCCTCATCTTCAAGAAGTGCAGCAGCTCCCAGATATCCTGGGGTAAAGCGCGTCGGATCTCCATGGGGAGCACACACAGATCTCTCCTGTCTGCCGGGAAGGTGTCCTGGGCTAGGGCATCCTCTGTCTTGCCAGCCCTGCCTGGGGGGAGAAGAATGGTCAGCATGGTGGTGGTGGCTCCCTGCAGGCAGAGTCAGAAGCTGAACCTTTCCGAGAAAGGCTTGACAAGAGCAGTAAAAAAAGGGGAGCTCCTCCCTACTGCTTTATCCCACCCCTGAGGAGCAGCTGCATGAAGGCCCCATCAGCTGCTCCCCCTCCTTCCCAAAATACGTCTGCCCGACAGGACCCCTTCCCATTCCCACGCTTCCACTAGCCACCCCTGCGTGCCCTGGAACCCAATCCCTGCTGCCCTGACAGCTGCCTGCTCCCCACTGGCAAAACCTGCTGCCCACAGCGAGGGACCCGTCGGATCATCCCGGTCTGTGGCGCATTGTGGCTCCCAGCCTTTGGAAAGAGCTACTTTTGGGGACAGTTGGAAGCTCTGCCGTAGGGCCCCGGTGTGGGGCCGTGTGGCTTCTGCCTTCCCCCAGCACAGCAGCGGCAGCTGCTCAGTACCGAAAATGAAACCCAGAGAGTTTCCAGCAATGATGACGGGCCGGAAAACGCTGCTGCTGCCAGTCCCCTTCGGGGTGTAAAATGCTCTGGGTGGTGGTGGGATTTTGCCAAAAAGGAAAAAAAAACCTTGGTGTGGGATGCAAAACCAGGAGACTTGGCATCCCTGCCCAGCAGAAAAGATCCCCCTGCATCCTTCCTTTTCATCTTCCTCCCAGTGCTGAAATTGGGGTGTTGGTGGAAACCACTCTGCATTGCTGCAAATGCACACACCAGCTGGGATGTGGTGGAGATTTTGGGGGCCAAAGCTGCTGTTTGGAGCTCTGGGGCAGGTCCCCAGCATGTGTTGAGTGTGCACATTTACACTCCTAGGGCTCCTGTTCCCTGCCCGCTGGTTTGCATGCTCGGACAGCTGTGTGGGTGATGCCATTTGCTCGTCCTGCTTTCTTGGCCAGACTTTCAGTGACTCAGGGAAAGTCTATTTGGCTTTTGTTTCACTCTGCCAGCATGACTCCAGCAGCCTGTACCACCCCTGCTTTCTGGGGTGAAGGGGGGAGCCAGGCACAGCCCCATCTGTTGGGGAGCGCTGGGGTTTGCCAGAGGGGAGATGCCCCGGCCGAGCCGCGGTGCCCCCATCCCTCGGCAGGGTGTGGAGCAGGGAAGCCCTGCCAGGCATTGCATCACATCCCAACCTCCTCTGCATCGTGCTTGGCCAAAATGTGCTTTTTTTGGTGTTGCTCGCTCTACTTCCCTCCCACAGGGAAGGAGGGAACACGGGCAGGAGGGGAGGGATGTGCCCCGTGGCCAGGGCAACATCCAGACTGTCCGGTCCCCAGTTCTCCCTGTGTGAGGACCAGGAGTTTCCAGGCTTGAGCAAACCATTCAGCTCTCAGGGCTTGGCTTTCAGCCATCCCCTTCCCAGCAAAGGCTTCTAAAAAGAGACACCTGCACCCACGCATCCAGGAAACTCAGGATTCAGTGGGATGCAGGGACTCTGGAGAGCCATGGCAGCTCCCGAGTCCTCCCTCAGGGGCCCCCAGGCTTCCCCCTTCAGTGAGTGGCACCGACATCACCCAGCACGTGTGTGTGTGTGTGTGTGTGTGTGTGTGTGTGTGTGTGTGTGTGTGTGTGTGTGTGTGTGTGTGTGTGTGTTTAACAGCCCTGTTGGCTCAGTTTGTCAGCACACTGCTCCTCGGGGACAGGCCAGCAGCCAGGGCAGGTGCCTTTCACCGCGTAGCCCTCCGGGTCCCCCCTCCTCGGTCGTGCCCTTGTGATGACAGGACTTGTCGGAGTATTTGAGGAACCGAGGAAAGAAATCAAACATACAAAGCCCTCGGTGTGCGGCTGTGTCTCTCAGCCCCTGCCAGAGTTGCTGACTTGGCTGTGGCAAAGGACTTTTGGGTTTGTGGCATCCCAAGGGGCGGCGGTCCCCATCACTGCCCTCGCCTGGGGCTGGGGACAGTCCCCTTGCTGCCTGCAGCACGCAGGGGGATGCCATCATCCACCTCCTCAGACAAATCCATGGGCAAAGCCAGCCTGGGGTCTTCCCCCTCTAATGCTGCCAGCTGCCCGACCACAAATGAGCCACAGACCAAGAATTATTCACAGGGATGACACAGAGAGCCACGTCCAGCAGTGCTGGCAAAACCCTCATTCCCAGGCCTGGGGCAGACATAATTCATTAAATGAACAGCCGTCTGCAAACGTCCGGCCCAGGACCCGCGGGGCAGCAGCGACAGGCACAGGGGCCCTGTCAGGGCTGAACCGTGGGGCTGGGTACACGCAGGTGACCTGGCGAGGCTGGTGGGGGCTGCTTGGCATCCCAAAGCTCTTCCTCGCTGGGGCACAGCCTGGACGGGGCAGCATGCAAGCGACAAGCATCCCTTTGTGAGGGGGAACAGAGGGGCTCTGTGTGCCCCATGTTCTCCCCTCTGGGGCTCCGCTGGGATGGGAGGGATGAGGAGAACCATCAGGATGCTGCTGCCACGCCGG
Source organism: Pipra filicauda (assembly GCF_003945595.2). NCBI lineage: Eukaryota > Metazoa > Chordata > Aves > Passeriformes > Pipridae > Pipra > Pipra filicauda. The sequence goes on from NW_024104361.1 coordinate 287,682, forward strand.
GGTGCCCCACCAGTGACTGCTCCACCGGTGTGAGCAGACAGACGGACGGATGGACATGGTCCCTGGTGATGGCAGGCAACTGCTCTCCTCTTGCTCTGCACATCCCAAAGCAAAGAGCAGTAATTTCCAGGAACTGAGGTGCCTCAGACAGCAGCACTCACAGGTCCTCAAGTGCTGCTCCCTGACTTATCCTTCAGGCTGGAAGTGCTTTTCATTTCAGCAGGGACTGCTACAATTCCCACTGCCAAGAGGATAAAGGATTTATGGATTTCCCAGCTGAGTCAAAGCCAGCATAGGGTTTTGGGTGGTGGTGGGGATTTTGTTCCCATGCAGAGCTGCCCAGGTGGGATCTGATACTACCAGCAAGTTACCCTAACCCTGCCACAGCAAGAAGGAAGGACTCGAATGGTAATGGAGACACCAAACCATTCCAGTCCGCTGGAGCAAGTCAGTTCATGGGATGGATGCTCCCAATGGTGGTGCAGGTCGGGTGAGCAGGGTAGTGTAACTCCAGAGCAAGGACAGCAAGGCCCGCGGGGAGAGGGAGGAGCAATGGGATGCTCTTGTCACCCTTCTGCAGAGCATTTTGCAGGACTGCCTGACTGGGAGAGAAGAGCAAGGGTTTTCGGCTTGGTTTTGGGCAAGGGAAGGTCTTCCACGAAGCCTTGGGGCTCTCATCCCCCTCCTCTGGCTGCCCTGAACCCACACCAGGTGAGCTCCAGGAAGGAAAGGTGCCTGTGGCTGGCAGGGGAAACCAGCTGGAGGTGAGACTGGATGAAGTCACATTTTCCTCTGGTGACTCAACAGGCAACAAGTGAACTTCAGATAAGGAGCGGCAATGAAGCACCTACATGCAAGTTCCCTCCCTGCCCCAGATCCCTCTGTCCATCCAGCCCCCATCTGCTCCCACGCAGAGCCCACAGGGAGCTGCAGCTGAGCTCACTGCCCCCTGCACTGCTGCTCAGAGTAATTCCCTCCACGATCCTTTGCTTCATCAGATTTCCAGCAGACACAAGGGCCAGCAAAACACAGGGGTGGAACAACAAAGAGATAAGGAGCATGGGCTTATCTGCTGTCTGCACTGCTCTTTGTCTGCAACCTGGGGAAAAAAAATCCTCTGTATTTACTCTATCAACTATTTCCGCTCCCAGCTTCCTCCCAAGGCTGGCTTTGGGAAACGTGCCACCGGAGCTTCCCACTTTGCTTTCATCTCCCAGCAATTTTCACCCCGGCCCTGGCTGTCCTCCAAGCCATGGCACAAGCACAGCACTGCTTCGGTTTGCCCTGCAGCGCATGTAAGGAGTCTGTCTGGACAGGTATTTTTTGGTTAAAAACATGTCTAGTCAAGCTAAAAAAAGGAAGGAGGGAGGGAAATGTCACCGCCTACGATGTTTATAAAGCAACCGAGAATAGCCACAGGCCTCATCAAATTGAAGCCTGGAAACTGCCCATCAGAGAAGAAAGTTTGGGACGGAAAGTCCTTCTGGCTGAGGTTACACTCAGGAGCAGCGGCAGCGGGTGTTGGTACAAACAGGCACCACTGACACAACTTTGTTTTCATTGCATGAGCTCTTAAACTCCAGATGCACAAGGTTGTCTCCTGTCCACTCTTTATTGTCCCACCCTGAGCTCGGGGGTGAACTAGATGAGCTGTCCTTGCTCCTCGTCTCCCAAGAAGCACTGAATCCCAGATGGGATTTAGAGGCAGGTGTTGGCACAGTAACGCCAGTGACAGGACCAGCACAGGCTTCGTGGCCAGGACAGACCAGTCTGGGCTCTCCCTCACCTTGGTGGTGTCCAAGAGAGGTGTTTTGTCCCAACCCAGCAGAGAGGAGAGCTGCTGCTCCTGCCCCCGGTGATTGTGATGGGAGACACAGAGGCATCTGTGCTGGGCATGGGGGAAGATGTGTGTCTGCCAGGCAGGGACCGGCCTCTGAGGTTGGATCTGGACCAGGAGGCAGTTGAAACACCTACCACCTTGAAGCCAGCTTGCTGGAAACCACAGGCACCTCTGGGGTGGGTTTTGCAAATACCACCTGCAGCAAAGGTGAGCGACTGAACGGCAGCTGAACGGGCCACTGAACGGGCCAAGCTGCCGGGCAGCAAGGGAGTCCGGAGCACAGGCCACCAAGGCGGGTGAGGGGCCTGCCCGACCCCGTGTGCCCGGCGCCGGCGGCACAATGCCGGCTGCTGTGCGTGCCGGCAGCCCCCGGCCACGCCGGCAACCGCAAGCGCGCGGTCCTGCCTCAATGAGCCCTTTCTCTGGGGCGCAGAGCCCACGGTCCCTCCCACCGCCCCGCGCTCCTTCTCCTCGCTGCTCCGCACTAGCCTGGAAGCTCCCCCGCCAAACCCACCCCAAACCCAGGGACACCGCTCCCTCTGTGCCCTGCTCCGTGTCCCTTTCACCCCGAGACAGGCGTCTGTAGCGCTCCCGGGACCTCTGGGAGGGACCGGCGGCAATAGATGTTTGCTGGGGGGAAATAGTGACCCGTGCCCGGGTCTTGTTGCGAAAATGAGTCGTACACTGAAGCAACATGGCAGATGTGGGAAAACTGCAGAGTTAAATCCCTGTCCCGGTGTGGTGGTGTGGAAAAAGAGACACTTTCCCCGAGGCAGCAAAGCCAGGCTCGGTGCAAAGGTAGTGGGGTGCGGGCAGCTCCCCCAGATGTGGGAGAGGCTACTGAAATCCCGGCAGGCTCTGAGTGGGGGCTCTGCTGGGGCGGTCTTTGTCATCCTAAGGTACCCCCATACCAGCCAGGTCCCCTCTGGGGCCGTGAGGATGTCGAAGCCCCAGCTCCGGCAGAAATGCCGCTGGCTCCTCGGTGCCGGGAGCCGGCCCGAGGGCCAGGGTGCCCCGGAGGCCCCGAGGCAGGAGGGGAAAGGGTGAGGACAACTTTCCAGTGCTCCCTGGTAGGGGCTGACAGGCCGGATGATGCAACTCCGGGATGGTTGTGAGAAAGTCTCCTTTTCCAAAGTCTCCTTCTGCCGCCCCAGCTGCGCTTCGCTCCGGACGGAGGCTCAGCGCTGCCGCCGCAGAGCTCGACTCTATCCCATTGATTGCATTTTTCCTGTTTTTCTTCCCCCGAAAGAAAGGCACGGGGAGAGCTGCTGGGGCAGTCGTGCTGGGAGGACGCTCTCTCGGAGGCAGGGCGCTGGGATCCGGCTGTCGGCCGAGGGGAGTGAGGGACGGAGGCAGCGCCGGCGCTGCCCCGCTGCGGGAGCGGGCGGCCGGGGCCCCGCACCGAGACAAAGGAGCGGCCGAGGCCGGAGGGCGCACAAAGGACCCAGCGGAGCCCGGGGCCGCCCCGCGGGGGGATGCGGCCGCCGAGCCCCCGGGCTCTCCGCCGGCCTCGCTCCCCCTGCCCGGGGGGGCTCGGGGCCGCGGCCCCTCCTCGCACGCCCAACTTCCCGCAACTCCCCGCCGCGCCGGGAAAGGCCCGACCCCCGCCGCCATCCTCCCCCCCCGCCCCGGGGCTCTCGCTGCCCATCGCCCCGGTCCCGGCCCCCGGCTGCGCTCCGGCCCCATCGGTCCCGCTCCCGGCTCCCGCCGCACCTACCGGCAGTGGCTCCGCGGGGCGAGCTCGCCCGGTCCTGCCGTGCGGGAGGAGGGACGGCAGAGGGTCCCCTGCTTTTCTTCACGGTGCTGTCATCCTCCCTCCCTCGTTCCCTCCCTCCCCTCTTCGCTCCCTCCTTCCTTCCTTCCTTCCTCCCTCCCGGTGTAGCGGCGGGGGGAGCGGTCCCGGCGCCTGGACGCGGGTCCCGGGGCGGAGCCGGGCAGGGTCCCCGGGCCAGCCCCCGCTGCCTCTCCGCTGTCCCCTCCCCGACACGCCACGCCGGGAAACCGGGAGTTGCCGGCCCTAGCCCCAGGATCGCTGGAAGGGACCGCCTGGCCGCTGGGGTGGGGAAGTGGGGGCCTGGAGCGCACAGACACCCCGCGAAACTGTCAAGACAAGATCCCTGCTGGGCACCACGGTGTGATCTGGGCTGCAGGCTCATGTCTAGTTCCCTGCCCAAAGCGGGATCACACTGGGGTGGTCAGGGCTTTATCCAGCAAACCTCCAAGGATGGATCCAGTATAACGTCTGCCTGCCCGCTGTCGTCCTGGAGAAAATGTTTCTCCTTATATCCACTCCAAATCTCTCCCAGTTTTCACCATCCCACCACGTGAGGAAGCTGGCTCCATCTCCATGACCACCTAGTGGGAAGGTTCCTCCTGCTTGTCCCCAGCCAAAACTGGCTCCAGGGTCAATAGCTTTTCCCCCAAACTCCACTTTCTCCCCATACAGGAGCTTGGGGGAAGTTGTCCCCACTGTGGTGTGCTGTGCCAGTGAGCTCATGTCTGTGTGCTCCAGGAGGGCAGGGAGTGAGAACATCCTACTGGAAACAGCTCAGGAGTTGGGGGACACTGGCTGTCACTGTCCCCGCAGGGCAGGCTAAGGGTTTGGAGCATTAAATTGTACAGAAACAGCTGTTTTGGTTTAAGTGCAGAAATTCATACGTACACACACTCCCTCAGAGCTCTGTAACATTAGATACTGAGGAGCTGAAAGACATCTGGCTCTTCAGGCAGGGAGAGATCCAAAAAACTAGTCCCCATAAAAACTTTCAGCCTTCTTTTGCATTCCTGGCATAGTTTTTCTGCTACGCATGTGGCATAGGCAGAGAAATGCAGGTTTTCTTGGCACTGAAGTGTGAGGACCTGCATCACTCCTCTGCGGCTTCCTATCAGCCAAGGTGATGGGGACAGGTTTGCTCACAGAGTGCCAGTGGCTGGTGGCACAGTTGGCATGCAAACACCAAAGCAGGAAAGCCTGGGTGTGATGTTCATGGTGTAGCCTCCATCTATCCATCCATCCATCCATCTGTTTTTCCTGGTTTTATCTTGCACCCACAGCAGTAACTCTGTGATCCAGCTGCAGGCAGACACAGTGACTCCGGTACCCTCCTGCCGTGGCTCTGGCTTCCACAGCGTCCTGATGGAACTGGGGTGAAGGGCAGAGTCTGGGAAACTCTGCCTAAATGAGGCAAACCCGGCGCTTGCAGGATCAGGCCTGTGTAGGCTGTCAGGTTGATCACGTCAAAAAAGAGTGGATAAGTCTGGCTGGCCGCACACCCGCAGGAGTTTTGTGGGGTTTGGAAATGTGGCGAAGCACTTTCAAGCTCCTCGCTTGTTATTTCAACTGAAACGGGGAATTCTGCCTTGGATTTTGTGGGCAGAGGAGATCTTGGTGAAAACACAACCCTAATATGTAAATAATTTTAAGATGAGGGCAGAGAGAGGCTGGTGGGGAGTCAGACACTCACACTAGTGGGGTGCCACTGCCTTTGCAGGATGCTTTTGCGGTGGTCCCAGGGGGTGGCAGGAGCAGAGGAGAGACCTTCCCCACATGTGGGGCACAGCCTGGACTGAAGCCCACCCTCCGGAGCCTGGGGTGTGCTCCCTGTCTGCTCTGCACACACACACACACACACAGACACACACACACACACAGACACACACACACACACACACAGACACACACACACACAGACACACACACACACAGACACACAGACACACAGACACAGACACACAGACACACACAGACACACACAGACACACACAGACACACACAGACACACACAGACACACACACAGACACACACACACACAGACACAGACACACACAGACACAGACACACACAGACACACAGACACACAGACACACACAGACACACACACACACAGAGACACACAGAGACACACACACACACAGACACAGACACACACAGACACACACACACACACACACGCAGGGCTCGGGGTGGAGATCACCTTCCTGATTCATTAATAAGTAAAGATGGCACAGGGAGAAACAAAGTGTCTTCTCCACCCCTCAAGCTGCAGAGAGAGGCGACAGGAGAGGCAGGGAGTTGTGTTTCCTCCACCCTTTGCTAGCTGTGGGATCACGTTCCCTTTGTCCCCCATTCCTCTTCCCCAGGGATAACAGAGACTGTTCTCCTTGCTCCCCGTGTTGCACATGTGTGTACACACACACACACACACACACGCACACACACACACGCACACACACACACGCACACACACACACACACACACACACACACACACACACACACACATGTATCCCTGCCGTGCGGGAGCAGGCAAGGGACCAGTCCCCAGAATGACATCAGGAGCAAGGAAAGGGGAACATGTTACTATAGCAACCAGGATGCTCTGGGATTTCGGGGAATAGAGGCATCTGATGCTGATTTTCTGCCCTCGGTTCAAGCCGATGATGTGGTGGTGACCACATCGACTTGAAAAAGCCTCCACTGGTCTTTGCCCTATTATCACCAGGGCATTCAGCCTAGAAATCTTCCTGAGAAGACTGTCACCAAATTCTGTCCCATGTTCTTCTTGGTGGATAATTGAGGTTCTTGTTAATAGATCCCTTGGGGCAGGTTAGACTGAAAGGACATTGAATGACCAGTGTTTATATACATATATGTATATGCCAGGTTTATTTTGGAACAATTTGGTTGCAATGGAAAGGAGGTGTGTACCTTGTTTTGGTTATTATCTGTAGAAATATAGGAGTATAAAACTATAAAATTATCACTTAAGAAAATATATAAGGAAAAGAAAGAATTAGAAAGAAAGGATAAGGGCAGACAGCAGAAAGATGTCAGCACCCATGGATCCACTGATGAGACTTGATTGTTGCAATTTAGATGTTCATTGGTCTGAGTCTTGATCCATTGGGGGTGAGGGAAGCCCCCAAATAATAGAGTCTAATGGGTTAATATACACTCAGGTTCAGGTGGGAACGCCCAGGTTTCCCCCTGAGAGGGGAGTTTTACACTGTCATGTAACACTGTGGATCACTGGTGGAAGCCCCAGAAATGAATCTGGGGGCACTTTGGGAGTCTTCGATGTTTATGACACCTAAGACATGACAGCTGCCTCTCATGTCAGCCTGGGTTTGCCAGTGATGCCTTATCAGAAGGATGTGAATGTCCCTGTACCTCCCCCAGGGAGGAGTTTTACACCTGATACAGTTGTGTAAAGGAGGACATTGGCATGATAAAAAAGCATTCTCCCACCCCTGCAGGATCTGCTTCAACAATTTGGGGATAAGATAGAGGTAAACAGTTGTCTTTTGGGTGGGCAAATCTACTTAATCTGTAGGGGACAAAATTAACATTCTGGGGGTAAATATTGAGTTAGTCTGTAGGGAAGAGAATGAACAATTTAAGGTAAAAATGAGGTAATCAGTTAGTGGACAGGTAGGGAAAATTTTGTGTGCAAACCTTTAGGCAATCTGTAAAGGGATAGTGAATATTTTGGGGGTAAAATCCGAGATTATCCGTAGGGGACAGAATGAAAATTTGCAATAATCTGGAGGTAATCAGTGGGGGCTTTTTGGTGGCAAAGTGTAGGCAATCTACAAAATGCCTACAAAGGGAACATTTGGGGGTAAATCTTGAGGCCATGAATATTTTAAGGTAAACTGTGGTAATATATTGCAGACAGATAGGGAAAATTTGGGGGATAAAACTTGATGTAATCAATAGGGGATAATGAATATTTTTGATGGCAAATCTGAGGTAATATGTAAGGGAGAAAATGAACATTTGGGGGATAAGATAGAGATATTCTTTTGGTATTAATCTGTAGGGGACAGATTAATCTGTATTAATCTGTAGAGGACAAAATTAACTTTTTCGGGGTAAAACTTGAGGTGATCTGTAGGGGACTAAATCTTCATGACAGATCATTGCACAATATCGTCTTTTTAGCTTTAGAAACATTTAACTCAGAGAGCAGCAGGGCTGACCCATGTCCCAGACCACTTCCGTGCCTTTTAAGCGCTGGCAGCTCCATCTGCTGGGAGGAGAAAGAAGGAAAGGATGGAAAACAAATGCAGGGAGAGATCACAGAATCGTCATGGAATTCCAGACTGGTTTAGATTGGAAGGGACCTTCAGGATCACCTCATTCCACCCCCCTGCCATGGGCCCTGACTCACAGAAGGAGACGATTCTTGACTGGATTAGAGGAGTGAATCAGCCCAGGGTGCAGAGAACAGCACATGATGAGCCAGCCAGGCTGTGGGAGTGAGAGCACAGCAGCTTCAAACTGACAGAGAGCAGGTTTAGATGTGATATTGGGAAGAAATTCTTCCCTGTGAGGGTGGGGAGGCCCTGGCACAGGTTACCCAGAGAAGCTGTGGCTGCCCCATCCCTGGAAGTGTCCAAGGCCAGGTTGGATGGAGCTCTGAGCTAGGTTGCTACCTGGTCTAGTGGAAGGTATCCCTGCCCATGGCAGGGGCTGGAACAACGTGATCCGAAAGGTCCCGTCCACCCCAAACCAGTCTGGAATTCCATGACGATTCTGTGATCTCTCCCTGCATTTGTTTTTCATCCTTTCCTTCTTTCTCCTCCCAGCAGATGGAGCTGCCAGCACTTAAAAGGCACGGAAGTGGTCTGGGACATGGGTTAGCCCTGCTGCTCTCCGAGATAAACGTTTCTAAAACTAAAAAGACGATATTGTGCAATGATCTGTCACGTAGATTTAGTCCCTCAAGTCACCTCAAGTTTTACTCCGAAAAGTTCGTTTTCTCATCTACAGATTAGCGCAGACGTTACAGCCAAAATAACCCTCTGATTACCTCTATCTTAGCCACAAAATGTTCATTCTCTCCCCTACATATTACCTCAGATTTCCCCCTGACTCTGAGGGTAGGAAACCCCAAAGGATCCTATTTATTGGCAGAAGAAACTTTACAATTCCTCTTTTTTTCCTTTTCCTAAAGGAAATTCCCCATGGATCATAAACAATTATTAATAGTTTCTCCTTCTGCCTCCAAGAGGGAGAAGGTTGATCTCAGTGCCAGGGTGCAGGTGTATCACCCTGGAGTATGTGCACAGCCAGCCCAGGGCCCCCAGTTTTCCAGCTGAGTGCCTATCCATGACCTGTACCTGGCCTTCCCAAGGAAAGCACTCTTAGATGCTTTCATGGGAGCTCTAACGACTCCCTGGCTCTGGGCTGATATGGGAAAGGCAGCAGTGGGAAAATTCTTGTACCTTCCCATTTCCATTTGCAATCACTGTCCTTGGACTTTTCCTCTTGGACCTTGAGAGAGGTTTTTTTGTTTGTTTTTGTTTGGTTGGTTTGAGTTTTGTTTTGGCTTTATGTTTGGTTGGTTGGTTTTGTTTCGGTTTGGGGGTTTTGTTTGTTGTTGTTGTTTGTGTTTTAATGATCCTGTGAAAAAAATAAACCCTACTATTCCCTCCTATTGGCAAACCTCTCTCCGTGTAACTATCAGCGAGGTGTTCCACCCTGTCTGCCGCCGATGGGTCCGATGCCAAAGGCTGTAAAAGAGCCAGACTTTTTAAACTCAGTGTTTTAAGCCCCGTTTTCAGAGCCCTGGGATGCTGCTGTTCCCCTCCCCATGCTCCCAGTGCTACCTGGCGGCCGCTCGCTGACCCCTCACCTCTTTGCAAACTGGTTCCAGTTTCACAGCTGCAGCCCTTCCTGGGAGCCGGTGCTGCCTTTGGTTTGGGGGTTCCTCTGCCAAGGAGCCGAGCTCGCCTCATGCTTCCTGGCCTTGCAGGTTGGAGAGGGAAAGCCAGACCCTACATCTGCTTTTTCTGTTTCTCCTTCCCCATCTCTTTTTCAGACGAAACGAAAAAAAGCCCCTGCCTGCTCCCCTGCCTAACCTTTGTCTTCCCCTGCAGTGCCTGTTCCTCTCTCAACATCTCTGCTGAGCGCCCCCGGGGCTGTCCCGGACCCAACACCATGATGCACAGCCCTGGTACATCAGCTTTCGAGGGGAAGGTGTTGCCATTGAAGAAGAAAAAGCAAATTTCCCACAAAGAGGGCAGGAAGCCCAAACAGTGGCCCTGGTGACAGCACCCAGGGACTCGGAGAGGTGACAGCCAGCAAACAGCACGGAAAGGGCTGTCCATAAACCAGCAGCGTTTGCCACCCTCTGCTCAGCACCTGAGGAAGGAGTTGCTGCTCTCTATGGAGAACTGATACTTGCCTGGTTTTTATCCAGCGTCTGCGGTGACAGCTGCTGTCTTGTGTTTTGCTTTTCTACCCCAGCAAATCCCATGCTTTGAGCTCCCCTGAGAGATTTTCAGTGGATCTTTCCCCCCACCTTCCCAGCAGGTATACTCAAAACGAGAGGACATAATGAGGGTGTGAGCTCGGTGGGATACTCAGTGCTTTTGCCTGAGCTGCCTCCTGCAGCCCACCCCCGCAACACGCGCAGGATTTTCAAGTGACCCTGCTCCACATTTTCCGTTCCTTTTTCAATTCTGCTTCTCTAAAACTGCTGAGGGCAAAATAAAGAAGTTGGTTTGTTTTTAATCACAGCAAACGCTTTCCAAACCTGCAGCGCAAAAGTCTCGCTTTGACATGATGGGAGCAGCTGAGCCAGGGGGATGTCTGTCGAGAAGAGAGGCTGGCAAACCTTGAAGTAGTGATACCAGTAGAAAAGGTCTCTGATGTCCCAGCAAGGCCAGTCTGCTGCTCTCCCAGGCGAGCTGGAAGCCTTGTGCTTTCTGGATTGGCTTTTGAAGTCTCTGTCACAGAGAAAAAAGGAGAGTGGGAAGAGAGGGGGGATCACACACAGGCTGCAAATGTGTTTGTAACAGTGTCATTGGCTTTGGAGCAGCACTGCAGCAAAAAAAATGCCATCAGGTGCCTGTGAGCATCTTAGTAAGGTCAGCAGCATCCCCAGCTGGGTAAATCCTTGTGTCCCTGCTCTCTACAAACATGGAAAATTCCCCATCTGAGCACCCCACTCTCCCAACACACCATTCAAGGAAGAGAACTCCATTTAGGATCAACCAAGTAAAGCTCTTTTTCTTTTTGACCAGCCAGTGTATGACAAGAAAACCCCAGCAAAAAGGAGCTGATTGTGCTAAATGGCACCAGTGACCCACTCTGAGCCACAGTGGGGGAGGAAATGTCTGCAAAACCATGACTCGTCCCACTCTCTCCCCTCCAAATAGAAGGAAGTGAGAACCACCTTTAGAGGGAAGTTCTTGGCACCCATAAAACCCTAAGGGTGACTCATGTTTTCGGGTGCTCAGTGTGTGCTGAACTATTCAGCCTGGTGCCCGCTGGGTTTTACTCGTGAAGTGCCATCTGGGGCCACAGGCACACACCCAAGTGTGGTCCCTGCTGCAGGGTGTCCTCTTCTGCTTCTCACCCACAACACCATGAGATGGTCTTAAGAGCATGAATATAAATTCTGGCAACAGTGACTTATTAATATTTTAGCCAAACCCCTGGTGTCAGGATATTTGCAAGACAGTGTGGTTTTATCAAAGTATTCCCAAATGTTGATGAAACCTTTAAGAAGCCTTAGGTTGGAAGGGGGGTCCTCATGCTAAATGCTCTCATCAGTGAGATTTATTGATTAAGCTTATTTCCTTGTCCTAATGTGTTATTTGTATCTCATCTTTTCTGTTGCCCTGCCATTTCATGGCTTGCCTAAACCTACCTGAGGCAGGGAAGAGAAGAAACCATCCTGTGCTCTCTTTCTGTCCCCAACACGTGTTCCCTCTCCCTCCCTTTGTGTCACCTGCAGCAAAAAAGCTTGAAGTCTCTTCTTTTATTGCCTTTCCTTTGCAGGGGGAGCTTCTAGTTGGATCCCCCTGATACAGCTGGGTCAGGAGCTGATTAGGTCTACTCAGAGTCAGTCTGTCCCTAGGCAGGGAAGTAGCAGGAGCACATGGCCAGCAGAAATGTATTCAGCACCAGATATGCTTCCACTCTGAACACCACCGAGGAGATGCAGAAACCTGATTTGGCACTGTCCAGACAGACATATGTTCATCCTATCCTGAAACACCTTTCAGGACTGAGATTCCCCAGCCACTGCCCGAAGGATCCACTCTTGCATGTGACTGCTGCTAGTTTGCTTGACTGCCAGGTTGGGCTTTTTTGGGGGGATGTTTTAATTCTGCCTATGGCTCAGCCCCTGTTTGCAGAAGGGCAGGCAGTGGATTCTGACTATCCCCTGGTAGTCATGCTGTAGCCCTGTGGGTCTGCTTACAAAGGGAAGATAACATCTGGCTTGGTGATAACCAAATCCTTGTTACTTTACACAGAATAAGGGCACCTTTGAAGCCTTTGAAGCCCCCAGAGAGGGGCTTTTCCAATGAAGAGTCTGAAACAAAAGCACCAGCACAGATAAAGAACAGAGAACCAATATCTGCCCAGAAGCCTGGGGACTTCACTGAGATACCCATAGGGGCAGCCAAGCCCTGCAGCTGGACTTCTGGAAGATCCACCTCTAGGAAATGGCACTACTGCATCCTGGCAGCCTGTAGGGATGAGATATGCTTCTACACCTTGGGTGCTCTGGTCATGGCGGGTGTCATTGGAAGGGTGTGTTGTGCAATGAGAGATGGTGTGTGACACAGGGCAGGACACTCCTGGTATAAAACCCATAGGTCTCAGGGAGAGAGAAGGACCAGATCCGCCAAGGAGATCCTCTGGGGATTTGTGGGGACACCTGTAGGAGGAACCACCACTGCCAGCAGGGAGGCTGACACTGGAACAGCTGTTCAGAGCAAGCTGGGGAAACACTTTTACTAGAAATCACTATAAATTCCTCATATCTTCTGATGACCCCAGGCAGCAATGGGAAAACCAAATTAGAGCAAAACCTGTTTACTTTCTAAGCTTCCCGGTGAAATAGGAACAGCTCAAACCTGATAATCCTCATTTTTATGGAAAAGGAACCAACCAGTTTTCAAATCTCTCAGGGTTAATTAACTCTCATTTGCAGGTCTGTTAGCAAGAACAGAACATGGCTCTGAATCTTGTCCCACTAAAGGAGCACAGAGAGAGATCAGCTGCAGCTGAACATGACAATTACAACCTGAGGGGAAGCAGCTGTTGAATAAGTTTTAAAAGGCAGCTGCACTGTGGCCTAGTGGAGGGAGTTGGCAAGGTTTTTTTTTCTTCTTCTTCCCACCAGTGGGTTAGTGGTGAGTGCCTGAGATGTCCTAGGTCAGTTTTTCTCCCTGTCCTTCCACAAGTGGTGGATGTGACCCCAGGTGTTAAGCCAGGAATGACATTTGCTGCTCTTTACAGAGTGGTTTCTTGGTTTTTCTTTTTATCTCTTTTCCATGGGCTCAGCCAGCCTTTTGTTCTGCTGCTGGCTGGGCCGCAGTGCCCAAGGTTGGGAGCTAACTCCTACGCCTCTCTGCCCTCCCCTGGGGAAGGATAAGAGAGGTTTTGTTTCTCCTCTGATGTCCACCATGGCAAACAAAGCTCAGCAGAATGGGGAGTTTTGCTGCAGCTCTTTCTGGCTGTAGCTGAGCTGGTGTGGGTACATGATGCTGACTTTCTCAGGCTGAGATTTACAAATAGAGGGTTAAAATAACCTTTTATTGAACTAGTTTGTTTCTGGGAAAAGGCGAAGAGCAAGTGTCAAAGACACGTGTTAGGTGATAATCATGGAAACTGTGATTGCCATAGAAAACCAGGCTGTGAGCTGCCAATACTTCATTAGTCCCAGCACCTCTTTTGGCCCGTGTTTGCTGTTTTGAGGAGATGGTCCAATGTCTTCTCAGCTGCTGTTGGGTGAACTGTGGGAAGGACACAAAGGGGGGGTTGCCAGCAGGGAAAGGTGCTGCTGAATCCTCTTGTGAAATCCAACGGTGTTGAGCTGCAGCTGTTTGCCCTCCTCCTGCTGTACTCCAGGTGTGGGGTTTTTGGTTATTTTTCCTGATCTGAAACCTGCTGCTTCTCTACGAAATTGGAAGGTGAAGAAACACTAGAAGAGGCTCAGGAAGTTTGAAAAGGGATGCCTGTCAGATGCGGAATAAGCAAGGGATCAACACTACACTGGACAACTTGCTCCCAACCATTTAAATCCCAGACTTAGCTGGGACAAAGGGAGAGGGAGATTGAGTCTCTGACTGTATTTTTAGCCTTTTGTAGAAGGGCACAGGGCAGCTATTCAGATGCCCATGACTCCGGGCGTGGGTTGTGTGCTACTGGTAAAATGATGAAAGACCTTGTGGTGGAAGTCACAATAGCTGAACTCTGCCACTTCCCCCCTCTGTGCGGCCTTGTGACTTTGATAAATCCTGACCCGTGCCAATTTTGGCCAGGGTTAGCTGCTATTGGAAGCTTCATTGAAATCCACAGCCTGACTTAAATGTCCTAGGCTGTGAGTGCACAGCTGAGGCAGGATCACATGTGAGGAGGTGCTGCCTGATGCCTCCAGAGTTTGTGACCTGAAAAAAAGGATTGTAAAACTTTCAACAGTGCAGAATCCAGTGAGCAGGAAAGCAGTGATCCCTGCCTGACTTCTGGGCCTGTTTATTACAATATTGGACTGTATGAGCTCCCTGATCTATTCCCTCCCTCTTCCCTATCCACCAGCTATTTGCTCATCCAAATTTCTGTACCTTCTTCCCCAAATAATATTCCCTTCAATGCCTTCACTTTGGATAATGAAGGAAGAGAAAGAACATATTTCAACAGTCGAGGAAATTGTGTGAAGAAATTCTAGGGGATGGGTGTTTTCTCAGCCTGGTTCCTTACAGGAACCCTTGTAGCTGTTCCCTGCCAACTCTTATTTTTCCTGCTAAGTCTGTAATACTTTGTGCTTTTCCTTAAAGCTGTAGCTCCCAGGGTCCCGTGATTATCTAATCGCTTCTGTGTGAGCTGAAATGAGTCACAGCAGATGGAAAAGACTGGATGGCAATACCCTCCACGGCTGAAAAAGCCCTCAGAACTTCTGAGTGTAATCCCTGAAAACCTGCAAAGTAGAGAGCAAATAAAAGGAACTGAGCTCTGTATTTTGTGAAGGCATTTTGGGTTTGGCAGGAAAGTTTTGCCCGTTTCTGGCTGGTAATGCTGAAAGGTGGTGTTTGGAGCTACCAGTCCTGTGCTGAAAGCTGAGACCAGAGGCGACGGGCAGGCACAGGAGAAGGAGGAGGAGGAGGAGGCTATTTTCCACTCCACACCAAAAGCTACAGTGAAAAAGACCCTACACATATAGGGTCCCCCCCATGCACTTGCCACCCCCATCTGGGTCCAGGGCCTGGCTGTGCTCTTTGGTATTGGCTTTGGAAAATACCTGCACTGCTTGGCACCCTGGGTAGAGGTGAAGCCCTAAACACATCTTCTGGAAAGTGTCTCTTCTGGGGGATAGATGAGCTGCAAAGACCTGGCTGCTCTAGGAAATGGTGGTGAGCTTCAATGCAATATGGCACGGTGTGACTGAGGGAGGGAGAGCAGGAATAGCTCAGGGCACTCTTCTGTTTGCTCCATTATTTACTGCAGAAATCCTAAGAAGCATCAAGCCTGCTCCTCTTATTGGAGAGAATCTCAGCTCCCAGTAAGGAGCCCAAATCATCTGCTTTGGATGTTTATGTACAAGTCAGGAACGAAAAGAGGTACTGGCTCCTAGGGGCAGCTGGGGATCTGCTTCTCTGCTGTAGCATGAATGGGAACCAAAAGTGTCCTAAAATCCTCTTTTCTTGGTCCGAGTCGATTTTAATTTTTTTTTTTATTTCTGAAGTATATTTTAAAATCCGTTATTAATTTTCCTTTATTTTCTTCCTGGATAACCTAGATGTATATTTCTAAATTATTTTTTTTTTGGAGGGGGTAGGATAAAGTAAGATTTACAGGAAAACATCACTCTCTATTGATAAATACAAAGCAGTTTCTTCTCCAAAGAGTGTTGCAGAGGTTTGTCTGACTGCTTTCTTACTGCTTACAACCCTGAAAAGATGACACAATGGGAGCAGGAATGGGATTGTGCATCTTTGTGCATGTCCTTTAAAGCACAGATGAGGTGGTGCTGCATTGTTGATTCCCCTCTACTTAGAGAAATCATCTGCTTTTCTGTTAAGTCTTGCTAGCACTGGTCAGAAATCCTGGTTCACGAGGGCAAAGCATTTATGGCTGCTGACTCTCTGCTGACTCTCCTTATGTTGATCTACTTGAAGTAACAGTTGCCTTGGAATATGGTTTGCCTTGGCATAGGACTCTAATCCCAGTAAATGCTGAGGAAACCTTGAAACAAAATGAAGCTTGTAACTAAAATGTAAAACTTGTGACAGCTGACAAAGGAAATACTGAAATGAGAATTAGCTGCAGTGATTGGAGGTTTTATGTTATGCTTTGCTTGGAAAATCCAGTGGACTTGATGTGACCCCTTTGGATAATTGAGCTGTGGCTGAGCCGAACGTGGGAAGGAGGGTGGCCTGTGACCATGCCAGTGTTAATTGAGAGCTTGCTGTAGTGGGGCTGCCAAAAGGGGAATGTCCTCAGTGCTTTCACCCCACACTGCCATAAGCATTCAGAGAGAGAACTGGATCCAGGCAGAAAACTGCCCTGGGAGAGGAATGGGTCGTTCCTAAAGCCAGATCAGTCGCTGGGCTGGGCAGTGTGGGGCTGTTTGTGCTGATGTGAGGGGCTGAGAGGCTGGATCATAGAACCACAAGATGGTTTGAATTGGAAGAGACCTTTAGGGTCACGTTGCTCCAGCCCCTGCTATGGGCTGGGACACCTTCCACTAGCCCAGGTTGCTCCAAGCCCTGTCCAACCTGGCCTTGGACACTTCCAGGGATGGGGCAGCCACAGCTTCTCTGGGTAACCTGTGCCAGGGCCTCCCCACCCTCACAGGGAAGAATTTCTTCCCAATATCACATCTAAACCTGCTCTCTGTCAGTTTGAAGCTGCTGTGCTCTCACTCCCACAGCCTGACTGGCTCATCATGTGCTCTTCTCTACACCCCGGGCTGATTCTGTGCCCTAATCCAGTCAAGAATCATCTGCTTCTATGGGTCAGGGTTCTCTTGCTGTGTGCCAGGAGGAGGGGGACATGTCCCACCTGCCCTGTCCACTATCAGTGTCAGCAAGCTGCAGCTCTGCCCCTGGATGCAGTTTGCGCAGCATTGCCTTCCTGTCTGGAAACTGCTCTGCTTTCTGCTTTGGGAAGTATGTCAGAGCAGGAGCTTTTTCCCTGCAGCCTGTTATGGTGAGGAAGGGGGTGTGTGGTGGGGTGTCTTTTTCTACTCCAGTGGGACCTGCGAGCAAAATCATTTGCTGAATCACAGGGAGGCTGCTGTTGCTTGGGCTGGAATAAACTTCAAACATGTGGCTCTTCACGAGGCTACCAGGCTGTAATTTGCGGCTGGCTTTGCTGCAGTCTGAGTGGAAATGCAAAATAGCCTGAAAGCCAAGCTGCTGTGGAAAATGCCTCTTTTTATTTATTTCACTTGTTTTTTTTTGTTTTTTGTTTTTTGTTTTTTTTTTTCTTTTGCAATAAGAGCACTTCTCCCGCAGAGCTGGCTGTGGCTGCAAAACCAGAGCCTGCAGGGGCCTCTGGCTGGCCTCCAGGGATTGCCAAACAGAGATTCCTCACGTGCCCCACTTATGCAAAGCACAGAATTGAGTGCCAGGAGGACGAGGTGACGTGGAAGGAATTTGTGTGCTGTAGGCATGACAAAACTGAGCACCAAACCCGGCTTTCTGGAGCCAGCTGGGCTCTGGTGCCAGCCCGGTCCAACTGGTTGGTAGGGGAGGCAGCGGTCCTGGACACCAGCCCCTGGAAAATGAGTCATGCATTTTGCTGCAGGAAAGTCCCTCGCTTGGCTGCAGCTTTCCAGGCTCTTCCTACTCAGTTTTTCTATGCAGAGTATGCTCCTCCCAGAAAATAGGGCTAAAAATCAAGTTTAGGCTGGGAAGGCCCCCTTCTCTCCCAGCCACGGCCAAGTGATTCAGCTGTACATCACTACTGACAAGCCATGCCTGAGAATCCTCATCTGACACCTTATCTGGGAGGTTTATCTTCAGGAAAAACCCCAGATCCGAGCAGAAGCCCACCAAAAGCAGGAAGTGGAGGCAGACAGCAGGCCACTGCAGTTCACACCCTCAGTGCGAGGTCTCAGCTCATGTCTGTGAGCTGAACCTGATCTCAACAGGCTGAGGATACCCTTTGGAGTTTCCCGCTCTTCCAAACAGTCCTGTTGTCCATGGCAGGCAGCCTGTGCTTGAACTCTTGATGCTGTTTTATTTTTTTTAATCCCATTTTTAAGTGGGAAAACTAGCAGGTGGTGTGGCTAAACCAGGGAAGCTATGTCACGGTGACAATTTGTCATTGTCAAATATTACATGCTGTGTACTTGAGAGGAAAAAGAAGGCCTCAAATCAATGGGAATTAGCGAAGCTCCAGGAAAACCTGGGCTAGTCTGAAATGATAACAGATTGGAGGTAGCACCTGCTAGCTCGAAGCTAGTCCTTCCTTACTCCTGTCCTTCAGTTCCCACATGTAAAACACCCTGCCTGCTGAAATAGCTGTCCTGTTCCAGACAGTCTTACTTAACCTCCCTTTTATATATTCTTCACAAAGCTCTTTTTTTGTGTGTGTGGCTGACTGTTTGTTAGAAAGCCAGGGTGCCTCGTCAACACTTTATGTGCACTCCTGAGATAAGAGCAGCATGCTGAGCCCTGCCCAGGCAAAGTGCCTTTAGCACCAGAGTAAAGGTTGCTTGTTTAGTCTGGCCAAAGTTGCTGCTGGGGGAGGCTTTCTGCCTCGTTGATTCAGTGTGAGTGCACCTGGCTCCAGTTTGGGAATTACCTAAGAACCTGGCTTCAGATGGTGGTGATAGCCAAGGCTCTGGAGGCTCCAAATGAAGCTGTGCTGATCTGCAAAGGGGCAAAGGCCCTGTGTAAGCATCAAGCTCTCCTGCTGTGGTTTGCGAAGAAGAGCATGATAACAGGGGTTTCTTAGTTTGAATTTTAAAAGTTCTTTATAAGAAAAGGAGAAATGTGCATTACCCTGTTTAGTATAGCCTGGCAAAGTGAAACAGAACAGATCCATTTCCTCCTAACGTTCACAGTGCAAATAAACCTTAAATGTTATCAAGAAGCCTAGTCCTTGGAAAATGAACACACAGGTAGGGACCTAACAAGGTAATACCGTGTCTGCCCTTAAATGAAGAGCAATACTTTGGAGATCCCCATGAAATGGGCAGGATAAGTCTGGCAGATGGCAAGCACTTTAGATGTGATGAGTCTGTGTGTGTTGTGGTGATGCTGCAGGGGATACCCAAGTGGAGCTCTCCAGGCTGTGAGAAGCATTATCAAGGACCCTTCCTCCAGCTACAGCAAGCCTTAAATGTGGGTTTAGAAGAGAAGGGGAGCTGGTCTGGCAGCTCTGCACAGTCCTGGGGAGCCCACGAGGGACCAGCTCAGGCCTTTAGCTGAGCTGGTTTGGTTTGTTGATCCAGTCAGGAAAATGCTGCATTTTTTTTTTTCCTGCGTTAGTTTGTTGTTCCAGTTGCTGAATCAGTGCAAGGCACATCAGTGCAAGGGAGACAGCAAGTCAGTTCAGGCTGTCGTTCTTAATTGCTGTTCATTTGGACCACAGGGATACCTGCCTGCCCTGTGACAATGGGGAGCTGGATTCTGCCCCGCATAGCAAGGAAAAATCAGCACCCCCCTTGCCTCCTAACCCCAGGCAGTGAGGTGGGAAGCCTGTAAGTGGGAAGCACTGCTGGAGCACATGTCCAACAATGTCCAGCGTGATGTTTGGTTGTGTAGAGACTTCGATTGGTACCTGAAGAGGGCCACGGGGAAGCCAAAGAGAGAGAGAGGCTGCATTAGGAACTGTAGTGATAGGACACGGAGTAATTGCTACAAATTGAAAGAGGATAAATTTAGGGTGGGTATTGGGAAGAAATTCTTTGCTGTGAGCATAGTTAGACACTGGCACAGGTTGCCCAGGGAGGTTGTGGATGTTCCAACCCTGGCAGCGTTCAAAGCCAAGCTGGATAATGCCTTGAGCCACCTGGTCTAGTGGGAGGCATCCCTGCCCGTGGCAGGGGGGCTGGAGTGAGATGAGCTTTCAGGTCCATTTCAATCCTTTAACACTCTCATTCCATGTTGGTGTGCGCCTCCATCAGACCCCGCCAGCCCCCTCTGGGGGCTCTACTGCCCGTGGAGGCAAAAGGCGCCTTTTTTCGGCTGTGAGGGCTCTTTTATTTGCAGACAGCGCCGTTTCAAGCGGCGGGGACTCCGGGGAGGGGCGGCTCCAGCGCCCCCCTCAGCCCCTCCCGGCCGCCATTTCGCGCCCCTTACGCGCCCCCCCCCTCCCCGCCATTGCGCGGGGGGCGGGGCGCCGCGCGCGCGTGCGCCCCCCGCCTCTATATAAGGGCGGTGGCGGGCGGTGCCGGCGGCGCCGCATTGCAGACGGGCACGGAACGGGATCATGGCGCGGCTGCTGCTCCTCAGCCTCCTCGGGCTCCTCGCTGCCGGTGAGCCCTGCCTCCACCTCCCCGGCCCCTTCCCCACCGCGCCCGGGGAGAGCTGCCCTCAGCGCCCGGCGTGCCCGGGATGGGGGAGTGCTGTGGTGGTGGTGGAGGGAGGGAGGCCGGTCCTAACGCTGTTTGTGTTCCCACAGCAGGACCGGATCCCAAAGAGAGGAGGCGGCGGCGATGGGGTGGTTTCGAGGGTGCCTTCGGGGTGATCGTGGTGGAAGGGCCGTGTTTGGGGCGGCGGCAGGGGAATCGCCCAAAAATAGCGCCAGGGAGAAGGGGGGTCGGGGTGGTCCCGGTGAGGAACCGGCCTTTCCCGGTGCTGGTATGGAAATGACTTCCTGATCCTGCGCATCCACATCCGACACGGATCGGGCGTCTCAGGCACTGTGTTGGTGGGGGCTGCTTTTTCTGCCAGCAGCGCTGTTTATCTTCGTCATTTCAGGGAGAGATGGCTGCTAATCCTCTTGCAGATGGCGAGAGGTAGCCTTTGCTGTAGTGTGTTTTCATTACTCCAGATGGAAAATTCCACTAATTTTGCTGCTCGCTATCTCGTTACCTGTTGTTGCAGCAGTGGAAGTGCTGGGGGAATAGCTGTTATTCTCCTTTTAGCACTAGGACTGGAGGTTAGAACAAGCAGCCCTTGTGTTTCGTACACTGCAGAGGCTTGACAGAAGCGATGTGTAGTCTGACAGGAGTGGTAATACACCTTTGGGTTGTGGCATGGAATAGCTAGAACCCCCAAAATCGAAGGACTCGTACAGTGATGTGCACAATTACTCGGAGAATTTTCTTCTAATTGGGACTACTGTAATCCTAGAGCTTATTTACTTACAGGTTTAACCTGCAGCATTTCACAAGTCAACTAAAAAAAAAAAAAAAGCCTGACCGGCTGTTTAAAGGCCACGGGAATAACCACCTGGCAGAGGACAGCAGATAATACCTATGAAATCTTTCATGATTATACATTAGTCTTGTGCTTTATTGTAGTTTTAATGTCATAGAATGGCCTGGGTTGGAAGGGACCTTAAAGGTCATCTGTTTCCAACCCCCCTGCCATGTACAGGGACACCTTCCCCTAGATAGACTGATAATATTTAATATGCTGATATGACAGTGTAATGGAGAACCTCAGACTTTTCAGGCTGGAAGCAAGAAAGCAAATATCAGCTTTCACTCTGCATATTTATCTGCGTTAATGGTGTCTTTTGAGTCTGCTTTGCACTGAGTTAGCTGCCATCAGTTACCACTCCTACTGGGACCATTTCCAAATCGCTAAAATCATTGCAGCTTCTTGTGCTTTAAAAGTGAAAAGGATTCACCTTGAAGTATCCACCAGCTTTCCCACTAGTGTATTTAGGGAAATTGTAATGAGAAACCAGTTCAGCAACAAGGCTTCACTTGGCCTACCTGTTAAAGGCATGGTATGCAACTGAGTGGTGGAGTCCCCAGGCAGGAGACTCGTCGGGCCTGTTTTTCTTTAGGAAGTCCCTGTTTTAACACAAATAAACACCTATCTTTTCTCCACCAAGGTTCTGTTACGAATACTAATTGACTCTCTTGCTGTGCAGATTTTTCTGAAGATTTTGCTGTGACAACCTGAAACACCGTTTTCGTCTCCTAAGCTGGTTAATTATCTGTGTAAAAATTCAGCCACCCTTGGCGTATCTTAATGGAGTCACTTGGCTGGCTTACAGGCCATGAGGGTTTTTGGTTGACCTACTTACTTCCCTTTAAGGGATGCACAAAGGAATTAAAGCAGGGTGGACAGGTCCTGGCATCTCTGGACCACTGATGCACACTCTGATTATTGCTTGTCTTTGAGACCAGGAAAGGAGGAAGGCTGGGCGTGCTGTTAAAGCAGCAGTCAGTTTCTCTTTAGCTGATTTTTTTTCCCCCCTCCTTTTTCTAAAATGAAAGTTAAGCTGGGAGCGGAAAGTACAAACTTTGAGGATGTGATTATTTTACGCCCCTTCCCAAAATAGTAGACTTAAACCTTGGAAGGAGGGAAGATTCGAGTTAATATATAATTCCTCCAGCAAACGCTGGTCAGAACATCTGGTGACAGGAAATTTGAAGGCTAAGTTAGCCTGGCTTGAATTTTCTGGAGGATGTGGATAAAGCAGATAATGGGACTGTGTTCTGTGGTTTGCAGGCTGGTTATGAGTGTGGTTCCTAACAATAAATGCCAGGCTGGTGCAGCCCACTGCTGTAGGTTAAATTAGGAGAAGAGTGGAAGGTGTCTTGTCCCAACCATGGTGTGGGTGCAGTCCCAGGGCAGTGCCCGTCCCTGTGCTGTCATCGCTCAGGGACCTCGAGCGCTGTGTCCAGTTCTGTGTCCTCACCTCAGTGAGACACTGAGGGGCTGGAGCGTGTGCAGGGAAGGGAACGGAGCTGGGGAAGGGGCTGGAGCACCAGGAGCAGCTGAGGGAGCTGGGGGGGCTCAGCCTGGAGAAAAGGAGGCTCAGAGGGGGGACCTTCTGGCTCTGCAACTCCCTGACGGGAGAGGGGAGCCAGGAGGGGGTTGGACTCTGCTCCCAGGGAACAAGGGACAGGACTAGGGGAAACAGCCTCAAGCTGTGCCAGGGAAGGGTCAGGTTGGATATCAGGAAGAATTTCTTGCTGGAAAGGGTGGTCAGGCCTTGGCAGGGGCTGCTCAGGGAGGTGGTGGAGTCCCCATCCCTGGAGGTGTCCAAGGAATGACTGGATGTGTCACTCAGTGCTCTGGGCTGGGTGACAAGGTGGGGATCAATCACAGGATGGACTCAATCTTGGAGTGCTTTTCCAACCTAAATGATTCTGTGATTATATAAAAATGAAGGCCCTGTTTGTTGGAGGAATAACGGGGTCCGAGGCACCTCACAGCCGTCACAACGCAGCGGCGCTTTGATAGCGCACCAGTCATGTGCCCTGTGTAAACCTGCCCTTGCACAATCCCTCCCGTGTGTGCCGAGGTCTATAAATAGAAAGAGTGGCTCTCGGTTGTGTCTGGAGGAGCTGAGCAGGCCTTTCTTCCTGCTCAGTCACGCCTGGCGAATGCACCATCACATCCGCAGAGCTGCCCGAGCCCAGTGTGGGCTTTTTGCACTCGGGTTGTGCTGTTCCACACACCACAGAGGAGCTGTTCTGGGAGCCTCCGAGCGCCCAGAGGATGGAGAGGGTGGAGCAAGAGAGGGGGAGCTTGTCAGCAAAACTCATTGTGTCACCTGATGCGGCTGAGGCTCTCCAGGAGGTTGGGCTGTGCTATTTCAGGAAAGGTTTTT
The DNA here is from genome assembly GCF_003945595.2 of Pipra filicauda. Lineage (NCBI taxonomy): Eukaryota > Metazoa > Chordata > Aves > Passeriformes > Pipridae > Pipra > Pipra filicauda. The sequence goes on from NW_024104361.1 coordinate 311,238, forward strand.
CTGGTAGAAAATGCAGGAAGGTTTTTATTTTGTACCTGTGGGGGAAGCAGGGCCAGTTGCTGCTGCCTGCCTCTGGATTTTTGTTTCAGTATCTCACGTAGATATGATTCTTCAAAGTAGGTTGGGGCAACGCCTTAGAACTGTATGACATAAAAAGGGATTGTTTGTTTTTTCTTTACTCTTTCACTTTCTATTTTACTTTTTTTAATGTAGCAGCTTTTTTTCCCCCCCCAATTAATTTGCTGCTATTAAGATATCAGAGTTCCTGTTGCAATTTAAAAGGGCTGCCTCTGTGGTCTTTGAAGTGTGTGTATTTTAGGGCAATGCTTCTCTGTATTTGGTTGTGGGGCAGTGTTTGGTTTCAGATGTCAGATAGCAGATTTCCCCACTCTTTGTGGTGTGGATATGTTTGCCTGGTGAAAAGGGGATGTTAAGTACAGGAATTCTGCAGAGACTCACACAAAAATCTGTCCCATCCTCCTCCCCCAAAAAACCCTCTCAAAACAAAACCAGAAATAATGGACATGGACAATAAGTATGTCCAACATGTTGTGGTGTATTTCTACAGGCATCTGCAGGGAAAAATGCTTCTCATAACTTTTTGGGAATATCTCAATGTATTGTATGGGACCACTGTCTCCTACTGACTGACTACCAGATGCCCTTGAACATCCAGTTGTCTCTTGTAGATTCTGTCATAGAAGAATCTCAGGCAGAAGCCAGGGCCTGCTTGACAGTGACCTCTGGCCTGTCTGGAAATTATTCCCTTGCAACCTTTGCAGTAACTGGGACAATTTATTGGGACAGTAGAGGTGATTTTGCTGTCTCAGCTCACCCAGTTCTCCGCTGTCTTTATTGTGATTTCTTGTACATACACGAACTGCTCCTCTTGCCGTACTTGTCTGCTGGTGAGGGAAGCGAGGGAGCACCTGAGGCAGAGGCATGTGCCAAAGTGAGAACCTGTTCCCCACTTTGGGGAAGAGCCTGGTTGTGGTCGTTAACTCATTTCTTCTGAATCACACTGGTTAGAAATGTTTCGTGCTTGGTTTTTCATCAGTAGATGTGGAACAGGAAGACTCTGAATTTTAACTGGAATGCTAATAACAGCCAGCCAGATTTCATCTAATTTTTCTGTAAATTGCCTATAATCTCTCAAATATTGTGGTCACTTTACTGCCTCATTAATCCAGAGGGTAGTAGCCCTCTGGCAAGAGTCACTGGTGTGTGATGTGTTTACAGCTTTTGAAGTTTTACTCATTAACTGACCAGAGAGGCTGTGGAGTATTGAACCCTTCAAATAACTTCAGATTGAGGTCACTCTTTGACTTGTAGACACTTTGTAAGACTTGGTGGTGAGAAGTTGATCCCTCTCGACTTCTTTAACTTAAAAACACTTGGCTTTTGCAGTTCTCAAAAGAAGTGGGGAAAAGTCACTAACAGAGCACAGAGTGGCAGAGACTGATAGATTCACTTGGTCTGTGGGTGTTTCTGGGAGATAAGGAATGGCCTTTTTTGTTTTAACATTACTAAGCGAGAAACCTTGGAAAAAACATCCCCTCCTGATGAATATGTTAATGTACTTGGACGAGTTAGACTGTTAAGGCCTGAGAGTTGACAGCACCCCAAATTGTCTTCCACATTTGACTTCAGCCCTTTGAGGTGAAGAGCAGCTCAGTGCTTTCCTGTTTTGGGTCTCCCCCCCACCCCAATTTACAGGTTAATTCTTCTGTAACCATGTTGCTCACAGCTGGGGTTTTCTAACAGTTTGGTTTGGAGGAGGCTGAAGCCTTCAAGTTGAATTCCTTTGTGTCCTGGGTGATAGTTTTCTGGTTCATCCTTTGGCTCTTTAGCGAATCTGGTCTGGCCCATTCAAATCCCTGTTCATAGAAACTTATATAAGGTATTAACTTTCAAGCACAATCACAGAAGTCTGATTAGTAGCTTCAGTACAGCTTTGGATGGGATTTCTTAGGATGCTTTTTTGAGAATCTCGGGGAAAAAATTCAGGCTGGCTCTCCTTGGAAGATGAGTAATACAAATGCCTGAGGGAATGGAAGGTTTTTCTCAAGACAGGTAATTACCTACCGATTTTCCTGTAGCTGTCCTTGCAGGATGGTAATCCAGACATTACAGCCATTGTAAGACATTTTAGGTTCCTGTTTCCTGGAGAGGAATGATGAACTGAGCTGTGCTTCCACATGCATGGCTCTGTAGGCTTTCCAAGGAGAAAAGGTGGTATTTTCTGAGGAGGCTCTCACCTCTGCTGCCCTAAGCCTGTCTTTATGTTCATGTTTCCAATCCAGGTGTGGAGGAAGGAGGTGAACATTAGCATTTGCTGCTTTGGAGAAGTGAAACAGTGCACAGTTGCTGAAGTAAATAGGATAGAACCACTGTGGGAGTGAGTTGCAGGTTTCCCTTTATCTTCACGGCCTTTAAACTGGTTTTTAAATGGATTCCTGGCAACTGTCACTGGCAGGACTGTGTTCCTGGTGTTTTGACAGTGTTGGGGTGCTGACCTGGGCCTCAAATCAAATGATTCTCCTTCCTTTTCTGCTGTTACCCTTCTACCCTTGGAGTATTTTGATCGTGTTGTTGGGCTTCAGGCTTTCTGGGGCAACGCTTGTTCTAGGAGAGGATTTCTCTTGTCTGTTAGACACAAACATCACAGAGGTGAGAGCGGGTATAGATCTTTTTTCTCCTCCATTTTCTTGCACCGCGTAATTTAGGAAAAACTTGGTAGAGCAAAGGCCGTTTTTTGTTAAATTAAAGAAGCCATGTCTCTGAAGCTGTTCAAGGAGGGAGGAACCAGTGAAGAGGATGACTAAAGAAAGACCCTGGTCTTCACAGATAAACTTGTTCAGTGCTCTAAAAACAGTGGCTTGCAAGAACTTCAAGGAAAAGGGGAGGGCAGATCTGGGTGGGCATGAGGTGTGACTGTTGAGAGCTAACCTACAGAGAAAGAATTCTGTTTAAAAACGGATGACCTGAGATAAAGAACAATATATAAAAGAAAAGGAGGCCAGAGAAAACTGTTATGCATTTGAGTGTACCCAGCAAGCGTTGAGAGCTGTCACTGTAAGTGACAGTGCTTTGCTTTCTCTTGGGTTGCTGCTGGGGATGTGAAATGCCGCGTTTGGGTGTTGCACTTCTCGCAGCAAAGGCTGTTTGGAGGGAAGAAAACTGTTAAGGGTCAAAACTCTTTGTTCTGAGACAGCACAAGGTCTTAACACACTTCATTGGCACATTTGCCTTTGTTGTAAGTTAATATATGATTGAAAAATGCTGTTTCATAATTAAATAGAACAGACTAAAGGGGGAAAGTGGGAACAGTAAAGGATTTCAGGCTGTACTTTTCTGAATCTGCAAGATCTGAATTAATGCAGGGTTTTTTAGTTTTGTGTGTTTTACACACAAAATGTTCAGATGTTCAGAAAGGAAGGGTGGTGGATATTGTAGCAATGAAGGTACATCCTTTCATATTAGACATCTAACAAAAGTATTCCCACGTGATAGAGAATAAACTAATACAAATTTAGCTCTATTTGAAGTCACTGTAGAAGATGGAAGAAAAGAAGCCATGATCAGTGTGTTGTCTTTGTTCTGTAGCTGCTTTCTAAAACGTGCCAGCCATGTGAGGCCCTGACAAACAGATTTGCCTGGTCATTGTTTGACCAGAATGATCTGTACTGAAAACATGGAATTTAGAGTTGTCTTCTCAGAAGGAAAGAACTTCCCCAGTGTCATTTGCAGGTGAAAGGGCACTGCTGTTCCACCATTTTCTGTTTCTGTAGGTAAGTGTTCATCTCATGCTGTAATCAGGTTTCCTGAACCTGTGGACTTCTTTTGATAGAAGTCTGTAGGTATAGTGGCATCTCCTCGTCCTCTGATGTTGTGCAGGAGTGAAGACTTTAAATAATACCAGTGAGAAAGTGTTTGGAGTGCTTGCTTCCATCCTAAAACTAGTTTTCACTGTTTGGTGGCTTATGAACAGTTTTCTTATGCCTCACTGTCCCTTCTGCTCCCAAGTTCTTCTGAGATTGTCTTTGGCCCTCTGTAGGGGGTGGCAGGTAGCATTAATGCCCTTATTCTCAAATTCCAAGTGACTTTGTGCCCAGTGGCAATGCTTTGAGCAGAATCTGAACAAAATGTGGCTGTGAAACTCCTCATTTTTCTCCTTACAAGCTGGTGAGATGGGATGCAGGGAAGCAGAGAAGTCAGAGGCATTGGTTAGTTAATACACTGCCAAAGATCAATCTAATTTTAAACCTTTTTTTCCCCTCTCCTTGTGAACAAGTCAGAGCATTTGTGACTGTGAGCATGTTTGATACAGAAGCCATGCAACACAGAGTTTGTTAAAGATACACAGCCAAAAAAGCTGATCAGTAAGAATAAATCTGAAGCGTAGTATTTTTGTTATGCACTTATTCATCATCATGGCTGGGCTTCACAAACAAAGATTTGGGAAGGGCTCTACCCACGTTTGTTACAAGCGCGTTGGTGGCTAAAAAGGCCAATACGAGACAGGCACGTCCGGTTGCAAAAGGCACAGCAGAAAGACTCCTTAGGTGGTAAATCCTGCAAGACACGGTTCTTTCTGCGTTGTCTTTTCTCCTCAAGGGTGACCCTGCGAGTGTTCTCAAAGGCATCAGCAGCGTTATAGATGGTGTGAGTCCAGACCTCCCAGTTGGAGGCCAGAGTAGACCAGTTATGGTGGTCAATATGGCCAAGGCTGAGATGTTGTTTCAGGGAGTCCTTGTATCTTCTCTTTGGGGCTCCTCTCTTGCAGCAGCCAGTGGCAAGTTCACCATAAAGCAGGATCTTAGGGAGGGGGTGGTTGGTCCTTCATCCTGGAGATGTGCCCTGCCCAGCACAGCTGTGTTCTCAGCAACATGGCCTCAATACTTGTGACTGCTGCTTGTTCTAGAACAGATGGATTGGTCACATAATCTGACCAGTGGATGTTTAGGATTGTACTGTACAGCGTTGATGGAAGTGTTCTAGGAGTCGCAGGTGGTGGCAGTAGATGACCCATGATTCAGATCCATATAAAAGAGTAGACAGCACTATGGCTCTGTAAACACTGATCTTTGTGCTTTTCTTCAGGTGTTTATTTTGCCAAACTCTTTTATGAAGCTTTCCAAAAGCACTATATGCCTTTGCTAACCTGTTGTCTATCTCTCCGTCAATCTCACCATCCGAGGAGATGAGGCTGCCTAGGTAATTAAACTGCTGAACTGATTTGAGCTCTGATTGGCCAATGGTGATGTGGGGATGATGGGGGACTTCCTGAGGTGTAGGTTGATGGAGGACCTCTGTCTTCTTTAAGCTGACTTCCAGTCCAAAGAGCTCAGCAGCATCTGCAAAGCAGGATGTTAAACGCTGCAGAGCTGCTTCTGTGTGGGCGACAAGGGCGGCGTCATCAGCATAGAGCAGCTCCTGGACAAGATGGTTTAAGGTCTTGGTGTGGGCCTTCAGCCGCCTTAAGTTGAAAAGGCTTCCATCAGTACGGTATTGGATGTAGATACCGTCCTGATCCTCGAGGTCTGCCGTGGCCCTTTGGAGCATCCTGCTGAAAAAGACTGTGAATAGGGTAGGAGCGAGAACGCAGCCTTGTTTCACACCATTAGTAATTAGAAAGGGCTCAGAAAGTGTGTTGCCATGTCTGACTTGGCCATGCTGATCCTCATGGAGTGAGATGATCATTTTAAGGAACTTGGGGGGACAACCTAAATGTTCCAAAATCTGCCATAGACCTTCTCTACTCACAGTATCAAAAGCCTTGGTGAGGTCGACAAAGGTTACATAGAGACCTTTGTTCTGTTCCCTACACTTCTCTTGCAGTTGTCTGAGAACAAATACCATGTCTGTACTGCCCAAGTTTGATGTGTTCTGGATATATTTGCTTTGCTCTGTTACACCCTGACAGGGTGGTCAGGACAAAGGGGTGTTCCTGGCTATTTCCTGGAGATTGTATATAGATAGGTGATAGCAAAGTAGGAAATGTAAGATATGCCCAAATTGTTCTAAGAGGAATGAAACCTGTGCACCCCTATGTGGTTGCGAGCTATGCTGGCAATGGTACATGCCTTAGGTAGGGTCGCCCATGCCAGACAGGTCAAAACCATAGGACCAGATACACTACATTCTTGGGCAGGATGAGCTCTTTAGCCTTCTGGCAGTCATCCTAGGAGAAGGACAACTCTAATCCCAAACCCGGGCAGATGGAGCTCGCTTAGCCCTGTAAGGCCATCCATCTAAGAGAAGGTCACTCTAATTAAACCTACGTCCAAGCTTGCTCGGCCCTATTCACTTATTAATGACCTGTTATTAAGACTATGAGGAAGGAGCAGCAAGATTAACTGTTGGACATTCTGCTGAAGCTGGTATGGATCTGAAAAGTCATACAGTGACAGGATCTTAAAGAAGCAAAAAGAACCTCAAAGGTCATTAAGAGGCAGATCAAACCAGTGCAAGCTACAGCACAAATGCTTCAGTTTGGCTTTAAACATTCTCTTAGATCAAGATTTTGAGAAACTGCTTGGAATAACTGTAACTTGAGTTATATAGTTTAGATTTGGAGTTTTACAGTAAGTTTCAATGCAGGGGCAATAATTTCCTTTGATTTACAGAAATAAAGGCATAGGTTAAAAGCTTTACTTGTAAATAGTTGGGAGCCCTTAATTCCACTGTTTAAAGTCCAGGTCTTGCTTTACTTTATTCAGAGCTTGACTCTGCCTTCCAGAGCCTTCTTAGCACTGTTCAGTGCCAGTATCTAAAAGAGAAGAATAACTTTCCCTCAACCAAGTGTATACTTGGTTATTGTCACCCTGCCAGAGCTGACAGCTCTTTGGCTGGCCAGTCTGACTTTGAAAATCAACTATTCTTATGTTCCCAGATCCATAATGCTGGAGTTTAGGATAGGCTGTAAATATTTTGCTGACCATACGTTATTAGGAGCTTTGAAGTCTTTTTTTTCCCCTACAGTTTCACAAGCAGTCCTGGTGTGCTGTCTTGCTCAGCAATAATGTGCAATCAGGGCTTTTTGCTGGGAGAGAGGGTGGCAAGCTCCAAGCTCTTGTGTAAAAGATTAAGCGTTCAAAGCACGTCTTTCTTGAAATAAATGGGTCATTCCTCTGAAATCCAGTGTAAACAGGCTTTATTAAATCAACAGCTGAGAAGGCTGCAGAATGCCACCTATAAAGCAGTGTTTGTGTGGCTGTTTGATGTGTGGTGGCTGTGCACCTGGTACGTGCACTCGTAATTCAGCTGTTACATCGATCCCCTGATTGCTCAGAACAAGACATGAGAAATGGAAAAGTGATGGTTCATCTGCTGTAACCTTACTAGAACTTTCTAGGGATGAAACAGCTTAATTCCTGCCTCTTGGCTGACAGTGTAATTTTACAGGATTTTGTCATGTGTAAACAGCATTGATGTAAAGATCCTCAACACCACCTGTACAGGTAATGGCTTAGAACAGGTTGGGTTTGTGTTTTCTTTTGATGTTTTTGTTATTGTGAACTTTGACAGCAGTGCCTTGTAGGCTTTGGACCATGGTAGATTTTGTTGGAACTTGTTTGCTGTAGGATTATAGGAGTTGTTTCTTCATAGGTTAGTGCAGCATAGGGCATTGCTGAAGAAACTGAGCCTGCTTGACAGATAGGATGGTTTTAGAACCTGGGAGCAGTTGGGTGTCCAGTCCAGACAGCACAATTAAAAAGAAGCTTGGAAAGTCAGCAAAAAGGTACAGTTGATTCACTTTTCCTATTGCTTACTCATAGTGCAGATGTTTTACATTTCCTTAGGAAAACTGTCCAGAAATGGCATTCTGTATTTTACTTGAAAACTTTATAGGTTTGGAAGGCAATTCCACGTGGGATGGGAGGTCATGTCCAGATAAGGACTGATACTTTTTTTTCACCCCCACAGATATTTCTGTACACAGTTGAATTGCTGACCAAGAGAAAAAAAAAAACAAAACAAGTATAAATAGATTTAGTGGTTTAAAAACTATGATAGAACATTCCTCGGGTTGTTTATTAAAACCTTCTGTTTATCATCAGTGTTTTGGTGTGTACCTGCTCTTAAGTCTTCCATGTAATGTGTACATTGTTGTGGCTTCTAATCCAGTGAGTGTCCTCCCTCTCTCAGTAGCTGTGTGAGAATAGGGTGGTTCACGTGGGAGGAGGAATGCAGACAGCAATTTCAGGCTGATTCAGAGTTGAAGTGACAGTGGAACAGGAGAACAGGGAGGTTATAGCCTTGGGAATCAGCTGTTCGAAGTGTAGATTTCTGCAATGAGCAGTTTCCTTGTTTTAAGTCATCTGATAGTTCTTGTGTGCTAAGTAAAGTGGCAGTTTGTATTTTGTTGGAATTGTGGTTTTTTTTTTAACAAAAGGTGGCTGATGGCGGGAATATACCAACGTGCTGAGACTCAGGCACTTCACGAAGGAGCTTCAGCTGTTGTGGTTTTTCTCGTTCTTTGTGTAAATCTGTGTTTGGGGCTCGTGTTTCAGCTCAAATTGCTGGATTGAAATGTGCTTAAAAAAACGTTAATAAACCGAAGTGATGCACTGGAGAGGAGGCCGTTACACTGCGCAGCGTTAACCTGCTTGCTTTGGAGCAGAAATCATTGAAGGATGGTTGTTTTTCTCTCTGGCAGCTGTGGCCAGCCCTGTGCTGTGGCAGAAGGAGTGTGTGAAGGGGCCGGAGGTGTGGTGCCAGAGCATCCGCACGGCGTCGCAGTGCGGGGCGGTGAAGCACTGCCAGCAGAACGTCTGGAACAAGCCTGCTGTAGTGAGTACCCACTGCTCACACCTCTTCCCCCGCCACCTGCAGCTGTCCCACGTGCTGAGGAAGGTTTCCCAAGTCTCTGATTGGATTTAAGTGTTACATCTGGCTCTGCTTTGATGGCTGTGCCTTAATTTAGGTGCTAGATAGAGGTTGCTTTTCACTGCTCTGCCTTGCACAACTTGTCTGCTGACTTCTCCCGTGACCTGTTGCACAATCAGGGAGCAATGTATGGAATGGAGCTAGTGGATTTCACTCGTTCCTCTTTATTGCTGACCCCTAATTCGTGGAGTCCACTTGAGCAGTGAGTTATTACGAAAACAGCCGTGTGCTTCTTTAGGTCTTTCTCAAAAGTTCATGTTCCAGCATATGCTAAATTATGAAAGCCATGACAAATAGTGGTAGAAATGTTACATTTAGTGCAGCCTTTCGAGTTGCATTTGCACTAAAGGTGAGGGCTGCTTTACTAGGTGTAGCTGTAGTTCAGGGTATTGTTTCACAACTTTGTAAGGGGGCCAAAGGCATTTTACTTACAGAGGCATTCAGTCCACACTGGCTAGGTCTCTGCTGAGATATTTCAGTTTAGGGGAAATTAGGGGAAGGGAGGAATCTCAGAGCACAACTAAAATGAGGGACGTTGCCTGGAATGTTCTTACATGCTAGCAAGTGTGAACTCTCTGAAGAGTAAGGTAAAAGGTTCAGGAGAAGGCTTGTTGGGACAGTATACTTCAAGGGACTGGGACTAGTTGAAATGAATAGGTGGTAGCATGCCAGCTTCTTCATGCCTTGTTGCTTTACTAAAGAAACTGGAGCTGGACATGCTTGAGATAGCCTCACTCTTTGTTTCAAACACCTCTTCCCACCCCAGCCTCAGCCAGTATTTCTTCCTTAATTTCCACTGTAAATGCAGTGCTTGGTGTTTGTGTTATTTACACCCTGCCCTTACAGCACTTAAGTCTTTCTCAGAGTAACTGTCTGCTTCTGTCTCCAGAGCAGTATCCCCTGTGACTTGTGCAAGGAGCTTGTGACGGTGGCTGGCAAGGTTTTGAAGGATAATGGCACTGAGGTAAGCAGAGCTTCCTTTCTCCTCACCCCAAAACACACTTTGATTTCGTGGACCTAACAAGATCTCACGATGAGGGGGTGGAACAGTTGGCTGTGTTGTTTTCCTAACATAAACAACAGATGTTGGAAGGGACTAGAGTACATGGGAAAAGGCTTTTTAACAGCCTCTACTGGTTTAGAAATTAGCAAATTCTAGAGCCTCTCATGCTTTAACACATCCCTGATTGACTGTAGGTGCTTAATAAAATTGTTCTTGTGCCAATGGGCCATCAGCCTTAAAAGGTGGGATACTGCAGACTCTAGAAGTGGATGATTACACCATCTGGTCTTTGTTTGGTTTTGAGGGCACTTACTCCTTTTTTCTTTTATGAATCTGTGAGTACTTTGTATAAACAAGTCACTGTCCCCCTAGTCCATAATTTCACTTCCTCCTCTTTAAATGTAAATGTTCTACTCTGGCAAGGCCTTGCAAGCAGTATTGAATGTTTTCACTTTGGCAGGGTCCCACCAAAGGTCAGGACTGGGGAAAATAGACTTACAGTGTAAAACCTCAGTCTAGTTGTGCTTCCCACTGCCTGGACCTATCTGAGTCCAGGGAGCTTGTTTTAGGCTTTGTATTGTGCATTTTGGCAATAGAAAGAGCATTTGAGAGAGGGATAATCTATCCATGCCTACCTCATCTTTCACAGGAGGAGATCCGCTCTTACTTGGAAAAGACGTGCGAGTTTCTTCCTGACCAAGGCCTGGTGTCTGAGTGCAAAGAAATTGTGGATTCCTACCTGCCAGTTATCATGGATATGATCAAAGAAGAGCTAGTAAGTAGAAAATTTTCAAGCACTGGATTTAAAAGTCATGCTCCTATGATGCCCAAGTTTCTCTTCTGCATGAGATTGTGCATATGATCCTTCAATCCTGTGTGGATCACTGGTGTTGCAGTGAGTAGTGTGAGTTTGAAGCCTGCTTCCTTGCTATGAAACATTTTCCTCGTCTGTCACGTTTCAGCTGAATGACTCTAAACTTCATACAAAAGTGACGTGAGTTTGGAGCTTTATGAGTGTATCTTGTCCCCCCTAGGATAAACCTGAGGTTGTGTGCAGTGCCCTCGCCCTGTGCCAGTCCCTTCAGAAGCACCTTGCAGCCATGAAGCTTCAGAAACAGCTCCAGACCAACAAGATTCCAGAGCTGGATTTCTCTGAACTGGCATCCCCGTTCATGGCTAACGTGCCTCTTCTCCTCTACCCTCAGGACAAACCCAAGCAGAAGCCTAAGGTAAGGGTGCAGGGCTGTTCCAGTGTGGACCCTGTGTATAATCTTGGATTAAGTTCTACAGCTGTGCCCTTCGGGGGAAGCATTTGTCTCTCTGAATGTAGAGGTTGATTGGAAAAGAACAAATAGTTGACAAAGGGGAGTAGATGAGCTGATGAGCTTGGGAGCAGAGGCTGAGTGTTGGTAGCAAGGCAGAGTGTGGGACTTAAACAGTGAGTGGGTGCAGAACAAGCTGCTGTGGGTGAAGCTGGTAAGATCTATGCCAGATTTGGAAACCTTCCCGCTGTGGTCTGTAACAAAACCAAGAGATTCTGAAGATTGGGTGTCTTAACTGTTATCTCGGTTTTGAAGCCAAGTATGTACCTAATCTCCATCTAGTGGCTGGTGCACATACCAGCAGTAGCTTGTCTCTGTATTAGCTCAGGCTTTAAAGTATTGTACAGATTATTTGCTAAGGTTTGTAAATAGCTCAAAATAGCTTGTAAAACTCGATAGTAACAGAAGCTTCTAAAACATGTTATGAGAAGTTACGTCAACTTCGGTTTCCTTTCCTTCTTTGTCCAGGCGAGTGGGGATGTGTGCCAGGATTGCATTCAGCTGGTCACTGATGTTCAGGAAGCTGTGAAGACAAACTCATCTTTTGTGAAGTCTTTGGTTGCTCATGCCAAGGAGGAGTGTGACCGTTTGGGACCCGGAATGTCCGATATGGTGAGCTGTCCTTTTTAGTTGGAAAAAAATTGTTCCTGGATGCAAACACAAAATAGTTTGTTCGGGGCCTTAATCCCCTCTATCGTATTCTCTATTTAATAACACAAAGGGGATTGTGTTCCATGTAGGATACTCGGTATAATGGTTACATAGTATAACAGTAACACTGAAATTGTAAACTTGATGGTCAGGAAAGGTGAGGGGGGGGTGTGGGACTGGGGAGGAGGAGAAAGACGCTCCAGATTGCTTCTAGCCCTTAAGGGCCTTTTTCACCAAAATGATCTGGCAGGGTAATGTGGTCATATCAGTAGGGGGAGGACTTTTTTGCCCTGAGTGGAAGAGAAAAGGACTCCTCAGATAAGCAATTATTTGTGAAGTGGTTGTGTAACCTGAAATACTGTCTTGTATTTGGGACAAGCTCTGAAAGACAGCAGAGTAGTTATTAAGTAGAGCAGGTAAATTAATGCCTTGAGATGTATTAGAAAATTATAGATGAACTCTACAGCACAAGTGGTTTGATAGTCACAAGACTTTCTTTTCCCCCTTCCTGCAGTGCAAGACCTATATCTCTGAATATTCTGACTTGGCTATCCAGATGATGATGCACATGGTAAGATCAGCAGAATATAGTACTTGCTCTCAGTTAATTTTTCTGATTTGTGTAGCTAACTTCTTTGGAAACAGGGATCATGTACTGCAGTAAAGCTCTGGGGGAGAGCCCTGTAAGTCTGGGTGTTGATGCTTTGAACTTGGCATTTAATTGGATACTGATTTCAGTTTCAGAATGCTTTCTTTAGCACTTCCTTTCGATTCACAAGGAATTCACTTCTGTGGTGCAAAAGGCACTCGAATCATTTGAAATGTGGAAGATACATTACTCATGTTCCTTTATACTCTTTTTATCTCAGTCCCGTACTTACACCACTTCCCCCCTCCCCACCAATATTAGAGTATATTAGAGTTGTCTGTCACGGTGTTGCAAAATTAGTTCAAGTGTTGCTTCTTCCTGAAGCAAGACTAAACGTCCTTCTCCTGGAGCTGCTATCTGGAGGCCCCTGCTCTCTGGGCTCTTGATAGGACTCATGGAAAGGGAGTAGTACTGCACCAGCTCTGGTCTTCTGCAGCAACATACATTTCCCTCTGACCACCTCCATAGCACCTCTTTGTATGTGCTATGATCTCACAACCTTAAAAACAAACAAAAAAGCCTTTCCTAGGGGATGCAGTCCCTAGATGCCACAAGTAACATAACAAACTATAGGTGAATTTCTGAGTAGAATATGTGGCTGACTTGAACCTGAATTTGGCAACACAGTGGCCTTTTTTTGTTTCCACTTGCTAAAGGCTACTTAGAAGCTCATCCTGTTTCTTAAGCACTTGTTGGGGGGGAAGTCAATCTTTGTTCTAGCAACTCTTGGTTTCTCATTTTGAGCATTGCAATGCAGTGTGTTGTTAGTACCTGAAATTGGATTATGACCACACCTTGCACCCATCCGAGTGTTGTCCAGACTCTTTGGAGGTAGTCTTTTGCCCAGGATGCCTTAATAACTGCAAATGAGTAATGCTGGTCAGCACTGTGCAATTAAATGCGAGTTATCAGTGCTAAGGATCTTTGGGGTGGGGACTGTGTCATATGCCATTATCTTCATGGAAAGAATATATGCAGTTCCAAGTGCTTGACGTGTTTTCTCTCTTAACTGTTATCTTTAATTTCTCCTTTCTTCCTCTGTCTCCAATCTCCCCTGTCAACAGAAGGATCAGGTATGTGAGCACCTTGCCTGTGATGATAGCCTGCTTGTAGTTCACCTTTTGCTGTTAAAGGGCTTGTAGTTCACTTTTTGCTCTATTAGCTGTGTACATGGTGTGACTGTACTCAGTGTTGACAGATACAAGGGATATTTATGTCATTAAAACAGAGAAAGACTCTAGGCCTCTTCCAGTGCATCAGTCCTACTTCCAGCTCCAGATACCAGCTTGTGCTATGAAGATTTCAGCTTGATTACGCTTTGGCCAGTAGAGCAGGAAATGTGATCCCTCTCCTAGAAGAAGGACAGATGCGGACAAAGCAGTGCCAGTGGCTCCTGTCAGCTGCTGGCTTAAAGTCTGGGCTCAAAGGGGGTTGAGCGGAGCTGTCCTGGGGTCTCTTCTTGGTTAACCTTTAAATCTAGGACAACGCTATAGATGTCTAAAGTACATGAACTGAAAAGATGTGGGAGGCCCTTAGTCTCCTGCTTCCTAGAGCAATTTGGGCTTTTAATTCACCCAGACCTGTGAGACCTTGTGTCTGTCATCTCTCAGTGAGAGAACGTGTGTATGTGGGTGTTGCTGTAACATTAATATCTAGAATTGCTTCTTACAATGCATGAACCAAAGGGCTTGACTTAAAGGTGCTGCCTGGAGCAGTCTGAAGCAGCACAGTGTCTTTGAGATGCTGCTTTTGCCTGTGCATGAGGTTGTGGCATGTGATGTATTAACTCTGGCATAAGCCTCTTCTGTAGGAAGCTTGTGACAGGGTGGGATACGGTCTTCTAATTACCTGTAGGACCAAGGGTCTCTTTTTTTAGCTTAAGTAGACTTCAGGTGGGGAAATTGAAGTTTTGTGTCTTGCTCTGTACAGCTTTTGTCACTTTGGGTATCATGTGGCCTCCTTAGTGCAGTTTGCCTCATGTCCAGCATTTATTTTTGCATTTAGTAGTGTATGCTTCCAAAACCTTTGAGAAAGACTTGGAAAGCCTTTTTAAAGACTTTGTTTCTGTTTGCTGTTCTCTTACTGTGAAAAGAACACTGGAAATACAGTTATTGCAGTAAAAATGGTTAGGCTAAGGTTTTTAACAAGCTTAACTTTTGTTTCTTGTAGGCTGTGTTCAGTAATGCGAGAAACTGTTTCTGTTTGCAGAACATGATGTTACTGGCAGCTTTAAAGAAGGTAGTTTGTGGATGAGGAAAGAAGTCCTTTTTTCTAGGCATTTCTTTCAGCTTTTGGGTGAACTCTGAAGTCAGGATAATTGGCCTCTTTGTGATTACTTAAAGCTGGGGAGCAGCTTTGTGGATGCAGGTCTAAAGTGACGCTGGTGGCCTGTTTTGGTGTTGGTAGCTCTTAAGTCAACTCCTTTTGAAGGGCTTGCATAGTGTGGCTGATGGTAAATGGGGTTTTTAAGTGGGGTTTTTAACCTCTTCCTCTTTAAAAGGAACTACTAAATTTCACCTGTTAGCTGTCCTGCCTGTAACCGTATCAAATGCTTTGGCAATACTTGGAGTAGAAGTAGTCGTGAAACTTCTGGTTGTGTTGGAGCCTTTTAAACCTTTGTTCTCTGTTCCTGCTCACAGGCTCTGTAGAAAGGGCAGAGCCTTCTAGACTTTAAAAAAATCGCTTATGCATCTTTTTCCAGCAACCAAAGGACATTTGTGCCATGGTTGGGTTCTGTGCTTCTGTGAAGTCTGTCCCCCTTCAGCCTCTGGTGCCAGCTCAAGTGGTTCATGAGGTGAAAATGGAAACTGTGGAGGTAAAATTGACTTTTTGTACTTATCAGCTTTGCTTTCCTTTTTGCTTTAGTGTAACAAACTGACAGAAAAATATGAGCTTTTATGCACAGAATAATCCAAGTCTCTCTGCATATAAATTCCTGGCCTCCTCTTGTTTCTGATGGTGATTTGTGAAGTAGGAGAACCGTTTTATTTGTTAGAACAGCAGAACCTACACTGAACAGCAGAGCCTACACTGAACCAATGCTTCAGGATTGAAATGGGAGCTCTTGTTCCAGCAGTTCTGAACGACACCTCAAATGTGAATTGCTCAATTTGAGTTTTGCTTTATCTTTGAAGTTATGCTTCGATCCCTTTTAATAATGGGGCAGCACTCTGCTTGTGCAGGTGAGAGATCAGAGTCAGAATGCTGAAGTTCTGAGTTTGAAGGAGTGCCTTGGCTTCTCCAAAGGTTTCCTTTGCAATCAGGAGGGTGCTCTCAATTCTAGGAAATTTTGTCCTCAGTTAATGTGTTTTAAAAACCACTATATATTTCCATTGACTTCTGTCTCTGTAGAATTGCTTTTTTCTTTGTGTCTGCTAAATTCAACTCCCCTCCTTAATACAGCCTGGGGATTGTAGTCTTAATTAGTCATACAAAGTGCCTGTTCATTCAGAAGGGCTTTTTACTGAGACCTTTGATGTTGGGCTTGAGTTCTGTGTGACCTTTTGAGTACAGCTCTAGGTAAAGGAGTGTGCTGCACGTGAATGCTATTAAACTGATCTTTTAGGAATTGTCCCTGTCAGGTGTGGTCCAGTGCTGATTTATTGTTTGTGTGTTTCTTCTGTGTACTCAGAAGGCCTCGGTTCAAGAGAAGGCCTCAGTTCAAGAGAAAACTTTTTCCTTGTGTGAAATATGTGAGACCATGGTGAAAGAAGTGACTGGCCTCTTGGAGAGCAACAAGACAGAGGTGTGTAAGTGGTGGGCATGGTACCTCTTCCTAGGCTTTGGCTGAAAGGGGGCTGTGTTGGAGGGGGAAGGGAAGTTAATTTTATTGCCTATCTTCATGACAGCAGAACTTCTGGGTGGGACAGAAAAGACAGGCTTATGAAATTTCTGTCCCTGATTTGCCACTCGCCCTCCTTTGTGCTTCAGGAGGAGATTGTGCATGAAATGGAAGTGGTCTGCCGCCTGTTCCCAGGAAGTGTCAAAGACCAGTGCAAGGACTTCATAGAGGTCTATGGCCAGGCTGTCATTGACATGCTCTTGGAGGCAACGAATCCCGAAGCTGTTTGTGTTATGCTGAAATGCTGTGCAGCCAACAAGCTTCCACAGCAGCCAGGTGGGTAGTGAGGAGTCTGGTGTTCAAAAGGAGGCGGTTCACCTGGGATGAGATCTCTTTTGAGGACGCTTTGCTGATGGCTGCCTCCTTCTGCTTGGAGGAGAAGTACCTAAGCGCTGATGTTTGGTTTGTGTTTTTATTTTCCTTCTCAGTTGTAGTGAAACCTGCAGGTGGCTTCTGTGATATCTGCAAGATGGTGGTGGCTTATGCAGACAAAGAGCTAGAGAAGAATGCCACGACAGCTGAAATCGAAGCTTTACTGGAAAAAGTGTGTCACTTCCTGCCAGAGTCTGTCAGTGATCAGGTAAGGAGTTTGGGCAGGAGGCTGACTAAAAAGCAGTGGTCTTGTTGAGGGTTGGGAACTGTCCTTGTTGATTTGTTGTGTTTACATGGGTCCTACAGTGACAGTTATGCTTAACCTCATTTGTTTCACCTGATATTTTGTCTACATGCTAATTTTAGGTCCATCTCTCAAGTGTCTCTACTTCTGCTGTAAATGACCAGGTACTCATAATAGAGGTCTCTGTGTTTGGCCAAATGCCTTGTCCATGGCTGGAGACAAACTGTCCTCAGGTGCAGCTGGGACTGGCTTCTGTCCAGCAACCTGATCCTTCCCAGGTTTTTCCCCTTTGTTAGCACAACAGCTTCTAATGTGCAGCAGAACAAAAAAAGAGGGAACAGGCTTGATCTGAGCCAGTGGAATGACCTCACAAGGCCTTGCTGTGTGGCAGCCTGCCTTCCAGTCAGGACAAGGCAGATGGAGGTGAACAGAAGGGTGAAACATGGAGTCTTGGAACAGTTTGGGTTGGAAGGGACCTTAAAGACTCTCTAGTTCTAACCTCCTCCCATGGGCAGGGGCATATTGCAGAGCATTTGGAAAAACTAGAGAGCAGTATCTCTTGCTGGTTTTTACAATAGTCTTCTCAGCTAGAAGCTGGGAGAAGTTTGGGGTGCAGAGGGTTTTCTCACTTCCCATCCTTGGGAATTGGCAGTCCTTTGAATAGATGGAGGCTTTTAAAGACCTGAATTGATTGACTGGATTGTTGTACTAATTTGCAGTCAGGAAAGGTTTGCCTGGAAATCCTCTGAGAACAGTGGGTGGGAACAGCTGAAGGTTTTATTTTTCCTTCAACACTGATCCTGTTCAGGGGATTAATGGAGTAATTGGAAGTAGGCTGGCTTAATTCCATTGAGACACCTGTGGGACCACCACTATCAAGATTTACCTGGAAATCTTATTAGGTGGCTGCTGAGTGCCAGCAAGTGGCAACTGCTTGTAATTTTACCAGCAATAGAATATACAGACTTAAAGCAGAGCTGTGGAACAGCTCTTCCTGCTGCGAGGCTGTTTAATAGCTGTGCCTGATTTATTAATGGTGCCGTTAGTCTCTGCTGAGAGCAGCATCTTCCTGAGCTCTGGAGACGGCCTCTCCACTAGAGGGAGAGAGACTGTTCCTGATGGGAAGTGCTCCTGCTGCTGCCTGATCTGAAAGGAATAGGAACTCCTTGGGTGAAAGTGCTTGGGAGTTGTTGCTGCTTTGCTGCTGTCCTGATCAGGATGTTTGTCTCCAGCTGGTTCCCTGTGCTTTCCTCTTGGGACAGCGGTGATCTCCACGATGAGAGACTAAGCTTTGCAGTCAAAGCTTCTCCTGCTTGGTTCTTTTCCCAAAGTCTGTCCTGTTTGGTTCCTTTTGACCTTTCCTTTCTCTCCTCATAACCTGTCTGCAGACAGCTGCGGGCAGGTATGAGCTGGTAGAAACCTGTGTGGTGAGTGCCATGCTGAGTCCTTTTCCATCTGCAGAGCTCAGGCCTCTGCTTTATCCCTTTGGAGTGTGCTGTTGAGGTGTTTGGGGTAGCTGCCTGCTGCAGACCACATATTCCTCTTCTTTCGGAGGCTCTAACAGGAGACTCTCTCAACCTGTGCTTTGTTACAGTGCGTTCAGTTTGTGGAACAGTATGAACCTGTGGTTGTGCAACTCCTGGCAGAGGTGATGGATCCCACTTTTGTTTGCACTGTGAGTATTGCCTTTGATTTGGTTGAGTGCAGGCTCTAATACAGTCCTGTGTGCCTTCCAGTGCCCAGCACATGGAAACTCTGCTGGAATAAGAATCAGCACACTGAATGCTTGGAGCAAATGTGGTTGTGCAAGGCCTGGGGCTCAATGGACAGCTGAGTGCCAGCCCAGTGCAGGGAATGACAAAAGGAAATATCTGCCACTGATATTCACTGCTGAGCTTCAGTGACAGGGTGTGGTGTGCCCTGAATGTGGTGGGAGGTTAAGTGGCACTTCTTGAGAAAAGTCCCTCTCTGTTTTTCGAAACTTGATATGAAAAAGGAGTTGTGGTAACTTAATTCTTCCCTGTGTCAGATCCCAGCTTCATTGCTGCTCGTTCAGCTGCTGCTGTGACCTCCGTGAGAGCTCCTGCAGCCACCTCAGGGGAGCTTCCACACTCTCTCAGGTGTAAGGATGGCCTTGAGATCTCAGGGTGTAATTAGAAAGGTGGTGACTCTCTCTTGCTGTTCTTTTCACAGAAACTCGGAGTCTGTGAATCAGCTAAACAGCCTCTCCTGGGGGACGATGCTTGTGTCTGGGGTCCAGGTTACTGGTGTAAGAACATGGACACTGCTGCTCAGTGCAATGTACGTAAAGCAGGGCTCTGCCTCGAGCTTCCTGTTGATCTTTGATAGCTCCTTAATGGCCACTTTCAGGTTCCACCACACTTGGAAGTGGGTATATTTCAGTTTAAAAAAGCAGTAGGGTGCTGGCTTGATTAGAGGGTCTTTCATAGGCTTCAGCTTTCTCAAAGCTAACTTTCCTCTACATTTTGTTCCTATCCCCACCTGCCTACTGGTATTTCAGAATTTATAGTAAAGTACAGTGTCAGTTTTATATGTAGTCAGTGGTCCTGCAGCAAACAGACCATGTCTCATGATCTCTCATCAAGCTCTAAAAATTGGCTTCCAGCATTGCTTTCTCTGCCAGGCTTTAGTGGCTAAGGGTCATCAGCCTTCTTTCCTGAAGCTTCTGGGTGGGGACAAGGATATTATTTATTCTAGTCCGTTTCAAAATCACTTATTTTAAGAAAAGCAAATTTGCTCCTGAGATCTTGGCTCAGAATCAGGTGTTGAATTGTGTAGATGCACGCTGGTTTGCAAACAGGCTCTTTTCCACTAATATCAACTCTTGCTTTCCCTTTAGGCTGTTGATCACTGCAAACGCCATGTGTGGAACTAGAAGAAGAATTTCCAGTTCTGAAAGTTTGCCATGGCTCTTAAAACATGTGGGCCGAGGTTGGCGGAGAGCTGTATCTCACCTGTCCCTCCTCTCTGCCTCGTTAACAATTTGACCTACAAGTTCCTTTATTGTAACTCTTCTGTAGCAGTGCTGCTGTTGAAGAATCAGATCTTCATCATTGACTTAACAAAGATATTTCTGATTGTACAGTTTAACTCGTTATGCTCCTAAAAATAGTCAGTGTGTTGTAGATTTTTTTTTTTTTTAATTGGTAGGCTGAAGTGTTTTTTAGGTGCTGGGAAGAATGACAGATAAGATGAAATGAGACAAGGCTCTTATCTTTTAATTTAAAAAAAGGACAAGGTAGCGACTAATCTTTCAAGTGTCTTTCTGTAGGGGAGCATTGGGAAGATTTTACATGCTTTGTATTTTTAACATCTGGCTGGAATGTTAATTTTCTGTGTATGGGAACTCTTAAGGGATAATGTTGAATCCGGGAATCCCTTCGGCTGGAATTTTCAAAGCTCTACAGATGCAGAGGAGGGGGCTTGGTGTGCCCAGCCACCTTTGAAAGTCACTGGTAACCTAAAGAGGTGCATTTTGAGTGATCACGCTTTTGCGTTGGAGCGACCACGCTTGTGGCTCACGGTGTTGTCATAGCTGAGGAAAACCCTCCCTCAACCTTTGATCGCATCCTTTTGATTTCCTTGGGCTCCTGGGTCTAAGCATGGGTGTTCTGCTGCCAAGCCCTATTCAGTGGGATGTCAGTCTTTTGAAGCATGCAGACGTACTTAAGGAATGACTCCCTTTTTTTCGTATCCTAGTTGCTCAATTCTGCTTAGTCTTGCAGCTTCCCACATGCAGCCAGGCTGGGTGCCGAGGAGTTGAGAGATGGAGGAGGAACAAGTCAGCAGGAGCTGTGCACATGTCAAAGGGAGTTCAGCATCGAGGGTGGGACGTGTGGAAAAATGGGGCTTGTTGTAAACTGCCCATTTGTTCCTTGATCTGCTTTTTCTCTCATAGCGTATTTCAGTCATCTAAAACTTCAGAGGTGGTGTGAGGCTCGGGGCCAGTTTCCCCTGCTGCCACCCGTTCTCACTGACCCCCTCCTGAGGAAGTGCAAGCAAGTAGAGATGGCAAATGGTAGGAACACTGTAGTAGGTATTAGAAGCTCTGCTGGCACACCTCACAGCCTGCCTTTCACACCTCTCTAAAATGACACTGAAATGCCTGAAATCCCCAAAAAAGCCCTTCAAGGCAGGCTGCTTCCCTGGGAACATGTCAGGCCCTTGGGAGTGAGAATCTTGTATTGCTTGAGATGGACCTTGGATTTGGTGTGTAATTCTGATCAAGTTAATCCCCAAAACACTGGATCAAAACCCCCAAAACAGAGGCACCAAAGTAGCTCTGAGGAGACCTTTGGGAAGGAGCAGCTGGGCAGATGTGGAGCTTTGAAAATTCCAATCCTGTTCAGAAAGATGCTGCTAACTCCTGCTGTTTCTGTGGTGTCTGGGATGAGCAGGAGCTCCAGTAACAAAGCTGTAGCAGCAAGCAGACTGTTTTTCATTGGAAAACCACTGGAGTGCAGGTTTTTAGTTACTCTGTACATACTAAATGCCTGGGCACTGCTGACAGATGGCAACAGAGGTTCGTCTCTTCTGTTTGCTGAATGCTTCAAAAGAAAAGAAAATGCTTCAAAAGAAAATAAAAAGGAAAATTTCCCCTAAAGATATAAAATACCTACAGCTTTCTGTCTTGGCAGGCTTGTGCAGTGTTCTGGTGGTGTATCCCAGTTGGGGTAGATACAGCAGATAGGGAATGGGCTCTTCCTTTGGCATCACTGCCCTGGAGGGATGGGTTGTGTTACACCTCGGTGTGGTAGGATGGTATTTGGTGTTTTAAACGGGACAGTGTTCTCTTAACGTGGATCTAATGGGTGGGAGGTGGGGCTGCATTGGCAGCTGGACAGGCTAGGAAGGTTTTATTTTTCTGGGGTTTTTTAGCAGTGGAGGATCCATGCTGGCGAGCTGCGGGGCGAGGTGAGCTGGGGAAATCCTGTGCTGCCATTGGGAGTCCCTGTAGTTTTCTCCCTTCCTGTGTGCGGCACCTGACCCGCTTGAGTCGTGCTGGGGGAACGTGCAGTTGCTTTCTGAAAAAACAAAACACATTGTCTTGATTTTATTATTTTTTTTTTTTTGCACAAAAGCTTCCCTAATGAACAATAAAAACTTCTGTAAACTGGTAAGACTGTGTGCTTCAATTCCTCATGTGCTGGTTGCCAAAGGATCTTGTTTAGCTTCCCCTTGGCTGCAGAGCCAAGAGAGAAGGCACATCGCAAGGTGTCAGTGGGAATCTGGGCCTGAATGGTTCAGGTTCCCATTAAGATGCCGTTGCCTTGCAGGCTGCGTGTCCTATCAAGCCTCTCTGTTCTGCTGAGCGTGGTGGGAGGTGGAAGAGGCTTGCCTGGGATTGCTGCTGCTCTTCCGTGGACAAACACAACGCCTGGTGTGAGGAAACAGCCCTGTGTCGCAATCCCTGCCTTGTGCAGGATGAGGAACTCGCTTGATACCGGCCTTCCCTGCTGACTTGCACTTACTGGGGCTTCCCTTTTGTCCTCCTCCCTTGCTTTGTTAGAAGTAAAATAAATGCCTTTTAAATACAGGGAACATGGTGGTGTCCCGTGGCTCCAGGATGGTTTTCCCTGTCCATGCCTACCCTCTGCAGCCCAGGCTAGTGTTGAGCAGCAGGTTCTGGGCTCTTGACCTCCCGGGAATACCTCTGGTCCCTCCCTCTCTTTGCAGCCTGGTGATGATTTTATAATCAAGGTGTAAGGCAAGGGGTGTGGTAATTGCCCTGCGTAGGTGTGGATTCTCACTGCTTCTCCCAACCCCTCCAAGATTCCTCAGTCTGGGAGCAGCATAGGAGAGGAACCAGCCACTGAGGACTATCTTAGGAACGGCATGGAGAGCAAATGGAGTGGCTGGGTGCTGATCGTTTCTGTGTGCCTGGGCTCCTACCAAGGTAAGGCCAGGCCTGGGGGTAGGTCTTGGAGAGCCCAGAAATCCCCTCTGAATTCCAAAACTATTCCCAGCTGTAGTGTCTAAGCTGCATAATGTGCTTTCTTGTTCCTCTATGGTGTTGGAATTGGGCAGAGGAGAGCTGGGGAAGCTGACATCATGGGCTGCTCTACCCACCTGGATGTGAGTGTTGGAATGTTTGCCCTTAAAGCTGATCTCAGAGCAAAAAGGGGCTCGTTCCCTCCCTTCTCCGGGATTCAGGTGGAGCTGTTGTTTTGTCGGGAAGGAGGGAAGCCAAGTGCTGGGGTGTTTCAGCAGCCAAGGGGGAGAGGGGCTATTCTCTCTGCTGCCCTTGGTCTTGGGGCCTGGCTGCCAACATGTGAGCTGGGGGAACCACTTGGTTGTCACAAGAGTGACCACAGTACCCCCTGAAGCTGCCTGTTTTCTGAGGAGCCTTTTACAAGGAGTGGGAGGCAGGAACCTGCCTCTGCTCTGGCTTGCCCACCTCCGGGAAGGGTGATGGGTGACATGCTGCAGCCCTACTCACCTTTGGAGATCTCTCATTGCTGGGACTTGGGTATCTGTGTGTGAATCCTCCTGCAGGCAAGCCTATGCTGCTGTCCCTTAGCCATCCCCCAGCCCATCCCCAGGAAACGAGCTAGGAGAAACCTGTTTCTAACCTCAGGTCCTCGCCTGAGGGCAAATCACTTATTCCAGGGAAAATTTCTCAGAGGAAGCTGTGTAGCCCTGCTGTCGTAGGCAAACCCCCCACCTTTCAGGGGGAAGAACCTCTCCTGCACCCTGATTACTCACTGGACTCCTCCAACGTGACTTGCCCAGGCCTTGTGGTGGAGGAGCTGTGACTGCGCACGCGTGACCCGCAGGGCTGGGGGGGACATGTCCAGGTGTTCAGCCAGCAACAGGCAGAGCAGGAAAGTTCGCCTGCGCTCGGCACGTCCATGCTTGGGGTGACACCTGCCCCGGAACCCGGTCGTGGCTTGGCTGCACGGCACAGTGGTGCTGTAGGACCAGGGGCCTCTGCAGGCCTTGGAGAAGGGTTTTGGAGCTGGGAAGAGTGTATTTATGGTTTTTGCAGTAACAAGGGTGTGCACCAGGCCAGGAACTGGGGCACCAGGGCCCACGCTGCCACCCCCGGGGTTTACGTCACAACCGGCTCACCAGGCTCTGCCGGCTCAGCCGGCACGTTCTGAGGCTCCACGTAATGCTGGCGTAGCCTTGCTGGATATGGAGCTTGGTGCTGGATCCCCCTGAGAAAAGCCCACCCCATCCCAGGGGCCTAGCAGCCAGGAATAGGGCAGTTGTGACTGGCCTGGGACCATCACAGGGGCATGAGAGCATCCCTGCCTCGCTCCTCTGCCAAAAATGGCACTGTCTATTGTCCTTCTTCCTGGCTGCCCATCAGTATGAGGTGGGTCCAGCACGGCTTTGAAATGTGGAGGAGAGCTCACGAGGCACCAGCTACCCTGGTTGCTTGCCTGTGGCAGTAATTTCCACCTGGGGAAGCTACCCCTGCTCTCAGCAGTTGGTAGCTGTGATTAGTCTTAATTATTTTTCTGGCTCAGCACTTATTGCCTGAGCAGGGTGAGGAGTAGGTGCCAAGCTGAGGGTCACTATGAGACAGAAAGTGCAGGACCAAGCCACTGGTGTCTTTTAGACTGCTCAAATCCCCCCATGCCTCTGCTGGGGTTTGGACTCCAACACAGGGCTGCTAGAGATGCTTTGTGTTAGGTGGGGCCAGCTCAGAAAAAAAGCTGTGGGGTTGTTGCCTCCCCTCTCCTTGGTTTTGGTGCTGCCCCTTAATGCTTCCACTGACTTGCCATTCCTGTTTGCCCTGATCAAGAGCAAGGGTTAAAAAAATAAATACATCCCTCTCAGCTGATGGGGTGAGGGCAGCATCGCACTGCTGGGGAGGTGTGTGGGCAGTGTGGGAATCTGGGGGGACTCACCCTGCCCTGGGGCCCATGCCTGCCCCGGTGCTGCCTCAGCCTGATGGGCCTGGACCACCCCCCGGCACCTGCCGAGCTGTGCCAGCGCTTTTGGGAGCAGGTGGGATGGAGGGGGCTCGGGAGTCCTCTCCCCACCTCCTCCATCTCAGCAACTTTTCACAGAATTACAGAATATGCTGAGCTGGAAGGGAGCCACAAGGATCATCGAGTCCAACCCTCAGCCCTGCACAGGACCATGTCCATGAGTCACACCATGTCCCTGAGAACATTGTCCAAACACTCCTTGAGCTCTGCCAGCCTTGGTGCTGTGACCACTACCCTGGGGAACCTGTTCAGTGCCCAACCGCCCTCTGGGGGAACAACCTTTTCCGAATATCCAACCTAAACCTCTCCCGACACATCTTCAGGCCATTCCCTGGGGTCCTGTCTCCACAGAGCAGAGATCAGTGCCTGCCCCTCCCCTTCCCCTCATGAGGAAGTTGTAACTGCAACGAGGTCTCCCCTCAGTCTCCTCCAGGCTGAACAGGCCAAGTGCCCTCATATGGCTTCCCCTCAAGGCCCTTCTCCATCCTTGTGGTCTCCTTTGGCTTAAATGGGGGACCTCCTCGCTAATGGCTTAAATATCTTTCTTATATTGTGTTTCCCAAAACTGCACGCAGTAGTCAAGGTGAGGTTTCCAGGGTGGCCCAGGGCATCTCACGCTGCTCTCTCATGGATGAGCTGAAGGCGTTGCCAGAATCCAGCATGCAGGAAAAGCAACTTTTGGGGGAGAAACCTGTTAAGGGCAGGGTGGGTTGGAGGAGCAATTTCTGCCTTTGGCTTTATTTCTGCTGTGCAAAATCACATGGCCAGGGCTGGGGCAAAAAAGCTGGATGTAAATGCTCAGAGAGTATGGAGTTGTGCTTTGTTTAGCGGGGTTGTTGCAAGAGGGTCTGCAGCAGGATCTGTCTGTCCCTCTGCTCATGTGCTGCTCCCCACACAGCCCCAGCTTCCCGGTGCAGCCAGGCAGCGAAGGGCTTGGCTTCTGCCGGCTCCTCCCCAGCCACATCCCGGGTGGGCATAGTTCCCGGTGGGAACAAGCACTCACCCCATCAGAAATGAGTCCTGACACACCAAGGTGACAATTAAGCGGCCGGTGTTGCGCCATTGCCCCGCGCTGCCGGGGCGGCTCGGGAGGGCGATGCCGCCGCTGTCCTACCGGGGATTTGCCGTCAGGAGAAAATGCTGTCGTCGGGAGGAAATAAAAACAACAAAACCCCACCAAAAGTGGGGTTGCGCAATCACTGCCGGGAGCTGTGGCGTGGCTACCCAGCTGCCGTGCGGGGCTGAGCGCTGGCGCCCCGGGTTTGCTCAATTTTCAAGGTTTTATTGCCGCTTTTATAAGCAGCCGCCTCCGCAGCCTGTCAAAGGGTGCCGTGAGGCTGAGGATGAGCCCCAAATTCCCTTTGCTTGTGACGCTGTGGCATCCCACCGGAAAAGCTAGCAGCAGACAGTGGCCTGGCAAAGCCGACCTTTGTTGGGCTTAAAAAATCATTTATAAACCAAACAACCGCACCACCGTTTTGGGAGCTGAGGGGGAATCACAGCGGGAGGGTGAGGAGCATAATTCTCAGCTCACTGAGGTGCAGATGGGGAGATTGGTTTGGTGTTTCGGGGTTCCTTGTGGGCTGACAGTTTCCTCTCCCCCACCCCCAGCCGGGGCCAGCCCCCTCCACGAGTGTGGCGAGCGGCCGGAGGACTGGTGCCGCGACGTGACCACGGCGGCCAAGTGTGGGGCCCTGGAGCTCTGCCAGCTCACCGCCTGGGACCGGGCCCTGGGGGTAACCGTGCTGGGAGCAGGGGAGCTGGGTGGGTGGGGGAGAAGTGCCCCAAAACATGGAGCTGGGGGGAGAATCCTAGCTGCCCGTCCCAGTGTTGGGCACCCAGAGAAGCATCTGATGCCCTCAGACAGCAACGCGTCTGCGGAATGAGTGGCAAAAAAATCAGTCGGTGTCCCAGGATGTTCCCAAGTGTCCCTTGATGGGGTGTTTTTTGGGGTGGAGGCTTGGGATCCTGGGAGCAAGTGGTGGGTCTGGGTGCTGTGACAGCATCCTGACATGTCCTCTCTCTCTCAGCAGAAGGGGATCCCATGTCACCTGTGCCAGGTGGCCGTCTCTGTGATGGGCAAGATCTTGCAGGACAACCGCACTGAGGTGGGTCACGGCCGGGAAGGGGGTGGAGGTCTGTTGTTCTTACCCACCACCACCACTGAGGCCCTGATCTCTCCGTTTGTCATGCAGGAAAAGCTGAGGCTCTTCTTGGATAAAAGATGCCAGTACCTGCCCTTCCAGGACTGGTCTGTCAAGTGCAAGAGGATGGTGGACACCGGCATCCTCATCCTCGCCCAGCTGGGCAAGCAAGTGCTGGTAACTGGCAGGGGACACCCCTGGGTTTGGGATGTCTTGGGGGCTTGCAGAGCAAAGGAGGCTCTTGGAGCCTGGGACAAACCCTCTGAAGGACATGATGGGGATGGAAATGACCCAGGGATGGAGCAGGGGGAGCAGGGTGATGGGGCAGATGCAACCTCAAGCCCCGACCCCTCTGCTCCCCCAGTCGGACCCGAAGGTGGTGTGTGGGACCATCAAGCTGTGCCAGCCCCGGGAGAGACCCACGGGGGCCTTGAAGTTTCAGAAGCCACCACCAGCTCCCACAGGGCCCACTCAGGATTTCGCTGACCTGGTCGCCCCCTTCATGGCCAACGTGCCCCTCCTGCTCTATCCCCAGGACCTGCCTCGTGGGGAGGCCCAGGTACCATGGCACAGGAAGAATGCTGCTGATCATGGAATTATGGAACGGGTTGGGTTGGAAGGGACCTTACAGATCATCTCATTCCAACCCCCTGCCATGGGCAGGGACACCTTCCACTAGACCAGGTTGCTCCAAGCCCCATCCAACCTGGCCTTGAACATTTCCAGGGATGGGACAGCCACAGTTTCCCTGGACAACCTGTGCCACTGTCTTGATGCTGCTCAAGGGTGAGAATCCCCTAAGCATCACCTAATTAACAACGATAAAAAAAATTAAAATTAAAACTATTGCATATCTGAAATGATTTCTGATTGGAGTCTCACCAATTTGGAGGATGTTGCAGGATGCAGGGGGAACCAGAGAGATGCTGGCCAAAGACCTGCCTCAAATTGCAACCAGCATTTAAATCCCAGCCCTGAAAATGCAGGCATTGGGGAGGGGTTGGTTTTATTTCAGAAGGTACTGATGTGTCCCTATATCTTGCAGGACATGGAAGAGGTGTGTGGGGACTGCCTGCAGCTGGTGTCAGCCGTGCAGCTGGAGCTGGGGACCAACATTGCCTTCACCCAGACACTGGTGGCCCGTGCTGAGTGGGTGTGTGAGGGCCTGAGCTCTGCTCTGGCACAGCAGGTAAGGGAATCCCACAACGGTTTGGGTTGGAAGTCACCTTAAAGGCCACCCAGTTCCACCACCCTGCTGTGGGCAGGGACACCTGCCACTTAGACCAGTTTGCTCAGGGTCCCATCCAACCTGGCCTTGAACCCTCCAGGGGTGGGCCCCCTTCTCCTCCTCCTCCTCCTTGATGTCACTGCAGAATGGGAGCATCTTTTGCAGATGCCTGCCCAGGTGGGGCGTCCTCTCTCAGGCACTGATGCCGTGTCTCCCTCTCACAGTGCAAGCACTACCTGGCCGAGTACGTGGACATGACCGCGCAGCTCCTGCGGTACCTGGTAAGAGGGTGAGCGGCTCTCCGGGGTGCCAGGGGTGAGTGGGTGCCGGTTGAGGGGTGCGGGGGCTCATCAGCAAATGCTCCCTTTTTAAAGTTAAACTCCCACAAACTTTAAAATATTTCACCCCCCTTCTCTCTGGCTTGCAACCACCGTAATTCTTCTTTATTTTCATTTTTTCTTGCCATTTTATGGCCTGTCCACTGGCAGCAGGCTGAGGTAAGTGAGACCCATGCCCTAACGGGCTGAAATCTCCCTCCATGGGGAAGTGGAGGGTGCAGGCTCACCCTCCCGGGGGGCAATGCCCACCTGATTTGGGATGTCTCCCTCCCCAGGACCCGATGGAACTGTGTGGCCAGCTGGGACTCTGTGCCTCCACCTCGGCACTGCCCCTCCACACGCTGCTCACAAAGAAGGTGACGCAGGTTCTGAGCATGCTGGGGGTAAGTGGGGTGCCCCAACTCTACCACGCTCCTTGAAATCTAAACACTGTGAAGGGGGAACCTTATTTTGCATTTTATTTCCTCAAGCATCTCCATTTTTCCAAGGCTGGGAATGTCTTACATGGGGGTTGATGGCTGAATAAGATGAGGGTGGCTCTGAGGGGGCTTGGCATGCATCCCACCACCTTGTCCCGACAGGACAGGGTGGGGAACACTCCGCTGTGTGAGGTGTGCCAGTTCACTGTGAGGACAGCCGAGAGCCTCCTGGAGAACAACATGACGGAGGTGAGTCCCACCGCTGCGCTCCGAGGGCAGGAGGGCTGAGACGGGGGGGCTAAAGGGTAGTGAGGAGTGGGGGTTTCCCTCTTCTGCCTTGTTCCGGCAGGAGCAACTGGTGAATGACATTGAAAAGGTGTGCTACATGTTGCCCCACGGCGTCATCGGGCAGTGCAAGGACTTCGTCAACTCCTACGGCAAAGCCGTGGTGATCATGCTGCTGGAGGCCACCGACCCAGCCGCCGTGTGCACCATGCTGCACTGCTGCCCCCGCGGCGGGGACACCCTCCTGGGTGAGCTGGGGGACCCGGCTGGCACCCAGACCCCACTCCCACCCTGGGGAGCAAGGTGGGTGCTGATGCTCCGTGTCCTCCAGGGGCTGCCCCGCTGGAGCAGCTGGCGGTGAGCGCGGGCGCCTTCTGCAACGTCTGCCAGATCGTCATCACCTACTTTGACAACGAACTGCTGAAGAATGAGACGCTGGAGGAGCTGGGCAACGTGCTGGAGAAGGGCTGTGAGATGCTGCCCATGCCCCTCACCAGCAAGGTGAGCTGAGGGGGGCACACCCTGCCTGGCAGGGACCGCCTGACACCCCCCCGGGCTCACCCCCTCTCTCCTCCCCAGTGTGAAGCGCTCATACTGCAGTACGAGCCCGCGGCCGTGCGGCTCTTCGTGCAGATGATGGACCCCACCTTCGTCTGCACTGTAAGTGTCCTCATCCCTGGGGTAGAACAGACCAAGATGGGCACCTTTTGTCCAAGCCTCGGGGTATGGGAGAGGGGCAGGGGGGTCAAAGGGTGCTCATGGAGGTTTTTTCTTCTCCCTCTCACCCTTTTCCTTTGCAATGCAGAAAATCCGAGCGTGCGACTCACGCAAGGAGGATCTCCTGGGCTCGGACCCCTGTGCTTGGGGCCCACACTATTGGTGCAAGAACATGGCCACGGCAGTCGAGTGCAATGTAAGTGTCAGTCGTGTCCCCACTCTGCTGGCCGGGGGTCCCTGCATCCCACCTCCCTCTCTCCCCATCTCTCCCGCAGGCCGTCGCACACTGCCGGCGTCACATATGGAACTAGGAGCCATCTCCCCAGCTGGCTGGACTCCCTCTGCCGTTTGGTTCAGGATCCTGGCTCCCCTCCCCTGGGACATGCCTGCACCCATGGAGGGCAATGGCAGGAGGGCTGTGGGGAACCCCAGCTACCTCTGCCACTTCCTTTTCCACCCCTGGGGCTTGGATTTCCAAATCAGGTTAAGGGACTCGTTAGTATTTTCAGGATTGGGGATTCACCCTTGACGTCTCTCAGGGTGTAAAAATCCCCATCCCCAGTCCTATCCCCATTCCCACCTCTATCCCCAGCCCCATCCCACCCTGAACCAGATCCTGCAATGTGGAGCCATTCCTGTGGGCTGCACTGGGTTCTGCTGCCCAAACGCAGGCCCCTCGCTCCAGGCCAGCAGCAACCTCATGCCACAGATCTGGGGATACTTAATATATAAACATATTGTATATATCATATATACTAAGTATCTCCTGAATATGAAATGAGTGAGTTTGGGTGCAAAGATTTACTTCCATGCACCCATTCCAGTGGGGGGTTCTGTGCTGGCCCAGTTCTGGTGGTGAGGGGCAGCGGGGTGCTGGCTCGTCCCTCCCCACCGTAGTGGGGGCACGCCTGCAGTGCCTGGTCCTGAGCATGCACGGGAGCATCTCATCACAAATAAACTCTTCCCGTGAGCCTGGCTGGTTGTCTCCTTCCTCTCTGTGCTGGGGGTGTGGGTAAACCCAGAGGACATTTAATGCTTCCCCTAAAATCCAGGGCACAGAAACACCCAGCAGAGCATCTCGTGAAGATGATAAACTGAAGGGGTGAATTAAGGGTAAGCGGGTTTTCTCTTTGAAAGGGGATTTGGGTGTGATGGATCTGGGGAGGAAGGACGACACACAGGTTACCCAAAGCCATAGACAGTGTATTTCTGAGTCCCGTAACAGACCGTGCCCGAAACTCTCCACAAGGTTACGACTGGAAACAAACCCCCGAACGAACAAACCCAAACGCAAGAGAGAAGGGGAAAGAAAAGGGCAACAAAAGACACGCACGAGCACTCCACATCCAGAAGCCCCAGTTATTGTCAGTCTCTCTCTTTTTTGACATCGTAACAAGTTTTGGTAAAGCCAGCAAAATGGAGAAATGTCTTCGGTTTGTTGTTTTTTTTTTTTTTTTTTTTTTTTTTATTTTTTTGGGTCTTTCCTTCCCAGAAAGGTGATGTTAATGCCAAAAAGGACTTGGCCTCTCCCCACACTGCCCTGGCTCTCCCCACGCCCATGGTCGAGATGTGACAGCTGCTGGTCCCCAGCCTGGGCCCAGGGATGCTGCGGCAGCACATCATCCCCATCCTCACTGCACCTTCCCCCCGTCCGTCTGAACTCATCGGATTCGTTTAGCTTTTCTTTTCCCTTTTTTTTTTTTAAAAAAAAACCCCTTTTTTTTTCTTTGTTTTAATAAGAAAAATAAAAAAAAAATTTAATGCTTTCATGGATAAATGACAGGCGAGTAAAAGCATTCCGGTCCTGAGAGCCCTTTCCCGGGGCCAAGCTCTCCGAGGCTACTGGAGCGATCTGCACCGGTTAGCCTGGACTCCTTCTGCAGGGGAAGAAGGGGCCAAGCACTGGTCTCGGGGTGCCCCTGGCCCCCACCACGGCCCCCCTGGTCTGTGCTTCATCCCTGCCGGCCCCGGCTTGCCTAGAGGAGCACCACCGCCACCGCCACTGCCGCCACCGCCGCTCGTCATAACTCAGTGATCTCCAGAGGGCTCTCCATGATCACCTCCCGCATCTTGTGCAGGGGGGTGGACTTGGCCGACTCGGTGCGGGCGTTGTGGTCGCTGTAGCCCCCGCAGTCAGCGGTCAGAGTCTCCAGCGAGCGGCCCAGCACCTTCTGGTCGTCCTCGGGCAGGCTGTTGAGGTCGGAGGCGAGCAGCGTGCCCGTGCTGCCATGCACTATGTGGATGCCGTCGGGACCCTTCAGCTCCACCGGCTGCTTGTGTCGGAAGCGGAGGCTGCCCTGGCTGGGACTGCGCTCCTCCTCCTCCTCCTCCAGCTCCTTCTGGATCAGCTGCAAAAGAGCCATGGAGCGGGAGAATCACCGCCGTGGCCAGAGTAGCTCCTGGATCCCCTGGCTCCAAACCTCCTGCAATGCTGGAGTCCAGGAGGGACAGGCCCTCCTCTTCTGAAGCACCCTCAGAGTGCAGTGATGAGGATCATCAGGAGATGATCTCCAGCTGGGTCACTCAATCCTTGGGTGGATGTCCCAGCTCAGGCACTGGCCACCAGCTGGGTTGTGTCCTGCAGCAGCCCTTGCAGTGGCCAAGGAGGAGTTTGGACCCAGGTTGGGATTTTGGGTTGTATGAGGGTGGTGGGGCAGGAGGCAGACAGGAAAAGGAGTTGGATGTGCTGGAGGGGGATAAAGACATGGATGATGGATGGCAGAAGGGTTGAAAGGCATCTCCCATCCCACTGCTCTCCTCTGCTCTCTGCCCCTCATTTTGCTCTCCATGAAGGAGTGGAAGGCTGCAGAAGGACTTGCTTCTCCCCACACCAGCCTTCCTACACCAGCACCTTCCATCCCAACCTTTTTTGCCTCAAAAACCTGCTGGGTTGACAGGCTCAGAGGAGCAGAAGGGAGGGAAGATGTTCCCCCCCAGTTTTGGCCAGCCTTGGCAGAGGTGAAGAGCTGATGGACAGATGTCACCCCACAAAGAGGAGGGGTCCTCCTTCAGGAGGGACAGACCAGAGAAGAAGGTGCTGCTGATGCTCAGAGGAAACACAGAGGGTCAAGAGAGCTGGGGCACTGTGGGGAACCAGCAGTCTCAGTGGAAAACCAACATCTGGCTCATTTTGGCCAAGCAGAGAACGGGAGGACCACTGGGTGATGGGGATCGAGGCCACATGGAGTGACTGCAGCCTGTGGGACCGGGAAGACACACTGCATCCCAGAGGGCACAGCAAGCACCTCCCCATGCCCACGCACACTCCTCTACCTCCGAGACCGAGGAGCGGTCCCCCTGACTGGCGGTGGCCTTATGCACCATCCGCTGGGCAAAGAGCTTTTTCAAGCGCATGTAATCATCCAGGACCACCTTCAGGAGAGTGCCCTGGGTGGAGGGGGAGAGATGGGGGGTTACCCAGGGGACACAGTTTGATGGGAGGGAGGGAGGGAGGCTGGCCTCATGCCAGCAGTTTTTGGAGCGACATCACCCTCGGGCACCGCCGCTGCGGACCTGGAAGGTGTAGCAGTAGGAGAAGACCCCTCGGTGGGGGATGCCTGCACCCAACACTCACCTTGATGGGTCCCTCCCGCATGATCTGCCCCAGCTTGGCAATGTTGTCGTACTCCTGGATGGCCGCGCGCAGGTAGCGGTCGTCCTCGGGCTTGGCGGCCGAAGGCTCTCTCCCGAAGGTCCCCTGCAGGAGGAGAGAGCAGCTGAGGAGGTGGCACAGGTGACAGGCGTGGGGAGATGTGTCCTGGCGGGGGCTGTGTCTCACGTGGGTGCGGGCAGGGCTGTTCCAGAGGTCCGTGATCTCGCTCAGGTTCTCGGGCAGGTCGTCCTCGTGCTCCGCCTGTGCCGCCAGCTCCATGTTCCTGCAGAAGGGGTCCAGCCACACTGGGTTGGCCCTGCCCAAAGGAGGGGAACAGCCATCAGCGCAGGCAAAGAGCAGCAGTATCCCTAACCCCATCCAGAGCCCAGATGCTGAGGTTGTGCTGCCTCCTCCTGCCCTGCGCAGGTAGGAATTTGGCTGCTCTGGATCCAGATGTGTGCCAACACCTGCTCATCGTCTCTGCTTGCCCCAGACCTGGCCAGGATTGGCAGAGATGGAGTCACAGGAGAAAGCACAAGCTTTTTTTGCTTTGAAAGCTCTCAAGACAAGCACGTGCCCCAGGGCCAGAGCCGCACTCCACACAGAGCATTACGTCTCCACCTCCAAATGCCTCTGGCTGCTCTTGGGAGCAGTCAGCAACCCCAGGAGGTTGCCCATTAGAGAGGAAGGGAAGCACTCACCCATCAAAGGAGTACTTGTTAGTGTTTGGCATGTCCATGATGTCCATGAAACCTCTGTTTCCTGCAAAGGCAGGGACGGCGGTTACAGCATAGCCCGTCAGTGGGCTGGGCAGCAAATCACAGTGTGACACTTCTTTACCAGGGAGGGAAACTGTGCAACCAAAAAGGCACCAGTGGTGTGAGAAACACTCAGGGATGTGGCTGATAATGCAAAGCCTGGATGCTGGGAAAAGCCCCCCACCATCATGCCTCGCTGGGCAGGATCACTGCTGATGCATCCCCCGCTCTCCCTGTGTTCCCCCTCTGTGCTCTCCATGCACCCCCTCTCTCATGCAGCTGGGACACCCCAAACACTGCTCACCGGTGGAGCCAGCCACTATGGCTTTCAGTTTCCTTTTGTGCCTGCAAAAGAAACACAGTGAATGAGGATGGAAAATAAGGAAGATGCTGAAAAGGAGAGTGACACACAGACTTGCAATAACCCTTCACACAGGGATACCATAAGGCTGGTAAGCATGAAGGAGAGAGGTGCTGTCAGCATTAAAATGATATATTTTGGAAGAAGAGGTGTTGGGAAGCTGAAGCCCTCCTTTGCTTGCTGGCATTTCCAGGGCTGGGAGCAGCCACGTGGGTCCCTGGCCCACAGGGACATTGCAGCTGGTGGAGCAGAGCTTGGGTGTTACTCACACTGTCCTGTAGTACCAGTTCATGAGGATGAAGAGCATGGCAGCCAGGAAGAGCAGGACGGCCAGCACGATGATTGCCATCTGGGAGAGACAGAGGGGTGGTGGAAACCTCTGGCATGGAGCCAGCACCCAGTGGTGGGCACACACTCGAAATTATGAGGGTGAAACATCTCTCCAGTCCATGACCAGTCCCCATCAGAAGGGACGTGGCCCCACCTGTGAGAAGCATCTCCAGCCCAAGCCGGGCCATTACCTGCAGAGCTGAGAGGTCATCTGGCGCCCGGGCAGTGATGGCAGGCTGCACGTCCAGCACGTTGTAGTTCCTGAAGAGATTCCTCAACTGCTCCTTGTTCTCGTCTATCATCTGAATAACCCTGGGAAGAGAAGGGTTGCTTGGGCATCTTGACATTAATGAGGGTCCCCGAGGCCCCACGGGGTAGGTGATGGGCCAGGGGACGTACCGCTCCACGTCCAGGATGCGGTTGGTCTCCCTGTTCACCACGTGGATCAGCAGCTCCGTCTGTGCGAAGTTCACCCGACCTTTCTTGTCAACATGGAACTGGGGAGACACAACAAGATCTGCAAGTGTGGGAGAGGCGTCTCCTCCTGAGTGTGCCCCGAGGTTGCTCAAGGTGGCAGGAGACCCTCAAAAGCATCAGTCTGGACCCCTTGAATCCAATCCATCACCTTCAGAGCTCAGGGGTGTCTATGGCTTACAGACAGGACTCTCACACAGGAGACCTCCCAAGCAGCATCTGGAAGGGAGTTACCAACCCCTCAAAACAGCCTCCAAGGTGGATGGTTACCTGCACGTCATCCGTGTTGACGATGGCACCCGTGATGTTGGAGAGCAGGCTGATGAACTCCTCCTCAAACTGCCTGACTTTGTCGGGGATCTCGTTGATGATGATTTTGACCCGCTGGTCATCCCGCAGGATGTAAATCCCCACAACGGCAGTGTCATTGTGGCCCACCAGGTCAGAGGCCATGATGTCCACCACAAAGTAGCCGGGGTTGTAGGCCGTGAAGAGGTCGAAAGTTCGCAGGATCCCATCAAGGGTTCCTAGGGGATGGATGTCACAAGCCTGGGATTAGTGATCTGGCCATGGGGACATCTTTGGCCATAGAGATGTCTGTGGCCAAGGCCCTGTGCTTGCAGGGTACTCACCAATGCTGAAGATGTTGGCCACCTCCTCAGAGTCATTGGAGTGCTGCTTGATGTAGCGGATACCCAGGATGTTGTACAGGACCAGGCTGTTATTGCCCACGTCGGCATCCACGGCGACCACTCTGATCAGCTCTGACCCCACCTTGGCATCGGTGGCAACCCCTTTGAGAGAGAGATGGGAAAGGGACCTGGGGCCAAGCTGGCTCTCACTGCCCCACCATCCTGCTGGTGCCTCCCCAGCCCCTGGCACCCCTTACCCGCCGTGTACTCCGACTTGGTGAACTGGGGGGACTGGTCATTGATGTCATCCAGGAAGATCCGCACCTCCTGAAGGGTCAGGTCCCCGCTGAGGTCCCAGAGCTGGGCTCTGCCTGCTCGCTGGCCCCGGGGAGGGGACCAGTTCCTCTGGCTGGATGCTTTGACAATGATGGAGTAGTATGGCTCCTTCTCTCGGTCCAGGTCTCTCAAGACCTTCAGCTTCCCCTCTCGGCTCAGCTGGAAGTTGCTCTCCTGATTCCCAGCTGAGTGTAGAAAGGGGTCCCCAGTAAGTCCCCTTTGGGCTTGGCATTTCCAAAATGCCACCCTGCCCATTGACTAGGGCAGAGAGGTAGCAAGGAGATGATGGGAGTAATGGAGACCCTCGGTGAGGGGTGTGCAGGGGGGCACAGAGCTGCCATCTCAGCACCCACCTGCTATGAAGTAGTAGACGATGGCATTGGAACCCTCATCCGCGTCCACCGCCCCGGTGACGTTCCCCACCATGGTGCCCGGCCGCGAGTGCTCTGGGACGGAGAGTGCCTGGTACTGGGGACTGTCCCTCTGCCAGAGCGCCCGAGAGAAAGGAATGTTGTGAGCACTGAGGTTGCTTTAAATAAAAGCAGACAAATCCCATCGCGCTTCCCACCATGGTGACACCCGGCTGTGCTTGCTCCACCATCCCTGTATCCCCTGTGTCCCACCCCCTTCATCCTGGTGCCTTACAGGTGGCCTGAGGAACACGGGCTCGTTGTCATCGATGTCATCGAGTGCGACCTGGAGGGGCTGCATGGTCTCATAGGGTGGCTGGCCCTGGTCACAGGCCACGATGATCAGCTGGGGAGAGAGGCAAAAGGGCCATCCTGGGCCTTTGGCCTGGGATATTGAGGGGATTCAACAGGGAATTGGGAGTTGGCCCACCAGGATGCAACTCCCCGATGGCACATGATAACCACCCCCCGATGGCACATGATAACCACCCAGTTCCTGCTGAGGTGTGATATCCTCACAACTGTGGCAGCTGA
Source organism: Pipra filicauda (assembly GCF_003945595.2). Classification (NCBI taxonomy): domain Eukaryota; kingdom Metazoa; phylum Chordata; class Aves; order Passeriformes; family Pipridae; genus Pipra; species Pipra filicauda. The sequence continues at coordinate 348,734 of NW_024104361.1, forward strand.
CCCCATTCCCACCACACCACCTGCATCCCACCAGCCCCACACTGGACCCACAGTCTCAAGGACTGCCCCGGCCACCCCGCCTGGCTCACGTTGTACACTGCCTGCTTCTCCCGGTCCAGCCGCATGGCCGTCTGGATCAGCCCGCTGGCCGAGTCGATGCTGAAATACTCCCAGTCTTTGTTCCCTGCCCCGGTTTTCAGCAGGTTGTAGAGCACCACTCCGTTGAGACCCTCATCTTTGTCCGTGGCATAGACCTCGTAGACGTTGGACCGCAGGGGGATCTCCTGCTTGCACACACACAGCCCTTCAGCATTGCATGTGAGCCCCCTGCTCCCCCCACCCCTCCAAACCCCCTTGGTCCAAAACCCCTTGGGTTTGGAGGTCAGCAAGCTCCCACTACCCAAAGCCCAGGTGGGGGCTGGAGACATGGAGCTGTGATTCCCTTCCGCGGGGTGGGTGCTCCGTGCACGCACTGGGGACCGGCTGAGTCAGGCTCGGCTTCCCAGAAAGGAGAAACATCTTAAATGTCAGCATTTCCAAACCATGTTTATAAACAGGCTCTGCACGCAGTGGCTGACTGTTCACTTATTTTGAGTGCTGCTGGGGTTTCTGTTCCCCAAAACTGTCCCAGCATCCCCATTCACACGTATGGAGAGAGGCTGTTTTCGAACGTCCAGCCCCATGACCCAAACCTTCTTGCCACATGTTAAATCAAGGTCTTGTTCCATCCCCAGTGGAGATGGGAGATTGGTTTTTGCTGCTGATAAGCAGGAGTGCCCCTAGCCAGTCTCAACATGCCATGACCCTGCTTCCCCTCAAGGGATTTACCTCCTTGATGTGCAGGATGGTGCCGTTGGGTGGGCGGACAAAGACAGGGCGGTTGTCGTTGATGTCGATGACCTCGATGTGAAGCATGGTCGTCCCCCAGAGAGGGGGGTGCCCCTTGTCTGTGGCTACCACTGTCAGGTTGAACCGCTCATAGGACTGCAGGCGCCGCCGGGATGTGACAAGCCCGGAGTCTTTACTGATCTTGAAAGCCTCTAGGGGCAGAAAAACCCCACATCTCTGGCTCAGGACACTTGGCACCACATAAATTATTAGAAATGAGTGTAGCAGCTGAAGTACACCCCTCACTAGTGGGAAATCCCTGTCAAGGGGTGATGGAGAAGAGCGCAGCCAGGGGTGTCTCAGGGTTTTCGGAGCATCCCTGCCCACTGACACATCCTTGTCTCTCGGCCCTACTCCCTGGTCACCCCTGTCTGTGTTTCCCTCCTGCCCAGGCTGGGACAGTGGAGCCAGAGGAGCCCATGAGTCTCAGGAAAATGGATGTTCTGCCATTTCCCTCTACCTTTATGCTGGCTTTTGCCTGATTTCTATAATTTCTCAGTGTGCAGATATAGGATTTCAGGCACTGTCACTATCCACCCACACCTCCTAGCCCTTCCTAGCCCTCACCTAAAGCAGGCAGTGAGTTTGCTCCAAGACACACTTGTGTACATAGCAAGTCTTGCTGGGGTGGGGGAGACAAGGATAAGCTAAGGCCGAGCTGCAGGATAAGGCAAGCAAAGTCATAACATCCCACACCATGAGGAACCGTGGAGCAGGAGCGATAGCCTCACACTTTCAGTATTGCTCCCAGAGTGCGTGTGGAATGTTGCTCCCAACCAGCTGCAGGAGATGGGGTGTAAGCTTGACGCCTGTGTCTCCTCCCTCATCGCAACCCTCCTCCCTGGGGAAGAGCCCCCTGTCCCCAGCAGCTACCTGCTCCAGGACCCTCGATGCTGTAGGTCACCACGCCGCTGTCCCCTTCATCCAGGTCGGTGGCAGTCATGGTGATCACCGACGTCCCCGCCGGCTCGTTCTCGTAGACACTGGTGCTGAAGTGGCTCTTGCTGAACTGGGGCCTGACGTCGTTGATGTCCAGGACTGTGATCAGCACCTTTGACAAAGCACAGCCAGTGGGGTGAGGTGAGGCTGGAGAAGGCTGGGCAGCCCCCAGGGGCCGTAGCCCTGCTGTGACTCGCAGCTCTGCTGCCGGAGCAAGAGCACGGTGCCCTTCCTGCTGTTTGTTTAACTCTGCTGGCTGAATTCCTGCCTCCAACAATGGGGGCTGCCATGGCTGGGGCCCCCATTCATGCTGGAGCACTTGTAGACAATAGTGTCACCCTCCCCTGCCCCCCCTCCTGCTGTCCCCTGTGGTACAAAGTGCCCTGCACCACCCATGCCACAGCCCCTGGAGTTATCTGCTCTTCCTTCTGCCTAATTCCTCCCCACTGAGGAAAAAAGCTGCAGCTTTATCACCTTCTTGCTAGTACCACCACATGAAGGGTGGTGGGAGGAGGAGAGTCCTACCTGCACAGAGTTCTCCCGGCGGTTACTGGAGACATCCCCAGGGTTGTCCCTGGCCACAGCTGTCAGGGTGTAGTGATCCTTCTTCTCCCGGTCCAGGGCTGACAGGATGTAGATGTCACCCTGCAGCACACAGAGACCTTCAGGTGGACCTCGTCTGGCAGAGCTGGTACTCGAGAAGGGGCAGAAGGTGAGGTGTGGGAGCAAGGCAAAAGTTGGGACCATTTCAGCCTCCCCTCCCTTTCCCCACTCTGTTCCAGCCTTGGCTGGCTCCTTACCGTGTTGGGATTTATCCCAAACTTGCCCTCTCCGTCCCCCAGGCTGTACTGGATGAGAGCAAACTGCCCAGAATCCGCATCAGTGGCCTTGATTGTCAGAATGACCGTCCCCAGTGGCACATCCTCAAAGACAGCTTTCTGCAAGCAAAGGAAGCAGGCAGGACTGGTTGGTTCATCATGTGCTCTTTTAGTGGACAGTAGCCAAGGGTGTAGGGTGGCATCCAAGGGTGGGCACAGCCAGCTGTTCACACAGAGAGCATTGCTGGGCTGACCATCTTCTTCAAATGGTCCAAGCACAGAGGGAAGAGAAGGTGTCCCTGGAGAACCTCACCTGGTAATCACTGCCCAGCCCCACATGGAGTGTAACAGGGGAGCCTAGCTCACCTGGTAGGACAGTTGACTGAAAATAGGGTTGTTGTCATTGATGTCCACAATCTGGAGGTACACAGGGATCTCAGCGGATCTGCGGGGAGAGCCGTTGTCGGAAGCTCGGACGGTGAAGTTCAGCCACTGCACCTCCTCATAGTCCACCGTCCTGTTGGCCACGACCTTCCCTGGAGGAGGGCAGACCTTGAAATGAGAAACCTGCCCAAAGTCACCACCCTGCCCCAGACTCCCACCTCTCCAGGCCACCGACCTGCTGACTGGTCTTCGAGACAGGCATAACCTTCCGGAGAGAGGTTCAGCAGCTCGTACGTGATCTGCCCATTGGCACCTTTGTCTGGGTCCACTGCTGAGATGGAGATGAGCGTGGTGCCCTGCGTGGCTCCCTCCAGGATCCTCTCGGTGAAATAGGTGACCCCAAAGGGGCGGAAGCGGGGTGTGTTGTCATTGACATCCAAGATGTTGATTGTCAGCTTGGCTGTGGCCATGGTGGAGACCACAGAGGGAGAGAAAGAGAACGAGTCAGAAAGAGAAGGGAAAGAAGGATGAGAGGAAGGAGGGTGTAAAGCCAGAAGTGTAAAACTCCAGGAGAGCCAAGTGGTGCTCGTTCATCACGAAAAATTGCAATATTCCCCAAAGCCACTATACCTTGGTCTGTGTGTGTCTTCTCACACAGAATTTACCAGGAGCAGGGTGGCAAGACATGGTGGGGATGGTAATGAAGAAATGGGTGTCTCCCATATTACAGTTACGGGCAAATGGTCCCCTCCATTCCCAGTGCAGCCTTGGGATGTCTGGGACATTCTCTAAAGGAGCACTCAGGGTAGAACCAGAACCTTATGGGATTACTCCCTCTGGAATTGTCACTGATTGGGATGGAGAGGGAGGTGGGAGAGCTGCTGACTACACAGAAGCTGCACTGGTGCCTGGGAAGGGCCCCTGGCAGCTGCCAGCCCTGTCCCCCCACTTACCGTTGGGCACACTGACTGAGCGGTCGATGACTTCGCTGGCATTGTCGTGGACAGAGATGGTGACCTCGTAGGAGGCCACTAGTTCACGGTTGAGGGGAGTTTTGACCTTCACAGCTCCTGGGAACGCCAAAAAGATGGATGTCACAGGTTGTGCCTGTGCCCCCCTGCCCCGAGGACCCTCGGCAGGGCAGTGTGTACCAACCAACTGCTGCACCCTGCGCTGCACTTGTTCTCCTGCCTCTCCAAAGGCTAAGTGGGAAAAACAGTTGATAGCTACAGGAGACAACTTCTCTCCCCCTGCTCTCCACCTTCTGCCTTCCTGTCTCCTCCGCTCTGCCCAGCTAACAGGTTCTCACACGGCCTCAGCCAGGTAAGGGTTTGGGTTGTGCATCCAAGAGGGGTTTGGGAGCAACTGCTGCTGCTTCCCTGTACAACCCCATCCACCTCAGCTCAGCATCTTTAACAACCTGGTTCTGTATCCTTTCCAAGAAGGGCATTTTTCTTTCCAGATGTGGGGTGCTCCTGGCTCTTATTCCCCAAAAGTAGAGCCCACCTCCTACCCCGGAGTGACCCTCCTGCTCCCCCAGTGAGGGTGTTCATGTCCAGTCTGCCAAGGCTGAGCAGCCCCTGGCCCGCAGTGGGGTTGCCAGTGGAGGTGGCTGAGATGGAGGGAGATGGATGGTACAGAGACACAAATGAGCACAGACACAGAGACAAACCTGCTAGGCTGAGAGCCGGAAAAGAAAGAAAAGGGTTAATTAAGTCAGTCAGTCAGGGAAGAGAAGACAGGGCGGGGTGAGACGGGACAGCTGGAGGAGGACAGCAGGGAGGCAGGAGAGGTGCATCATCTCCCCATGCCTTGGACACCTACCTCCAGGCAGAGAAGAAGAAGAAGCAGCAGAAGCAGAAACAAGGAGAGGGGTCCACACTGCCTGTGCCACCCTTCCTGCTCTCCTACCTGTCCTAAAATCCACCGTGAATGCTCCTTGCTGTTCAGGCACCAGCGCGTCCGTGTCGTCACGGGCCACGATCTCCAGCAGGTAGTATTCCAGGCGAGGCTGCAAGTCCCGGTCAATGGCAGTCACCTGGGCCACCACGGTGCCGGGGGCAGCTGACTCGGGCACGCTGACCGTCTGGACGGGGTTGATGAACTCGGGCCGGCAGTCGTTGATGTCGTCGATGACGATGCTGACGGTGGCGGTGCCCGAGAGCGCCGGCGTGCCCTGGTCCACGGCCACCACCGCCAGCCGGTAGGAATCCCGCTCCTCCCGGTCGATGGTGGTGTGGGCCACGCGGATCACCCCCGTGGTGGCATCAATCAGGAACCTGTCCTGGCCACCACTCTCAATCCGGTAATCCAGCTGTTGGTTGAGGCCACTGTCAGCATCCGTGGCTGTCACCTGCAGGACGGAGAAGCCTAGAAAGGTGGGACACAGTCCTCTCAAGCAAGGGCTGGAGGGCAGCAGTAACAAGCCCTTGACCCCAAGGCAAATACCATCAAGCAACATGGGCAGCCCCAATTCCCAGATTTTCCCTTCAACCCCAGCGTGGTCAACCATGACACTGGGAGCTGGATCTTCACAGTCCCAGGGGGACACCCAGGTCTCCCCATCGCCCACCCTCACACCCAGCCCTGACCTGGGGGGCTGTTTTCCAACAGCCGTGCTGTGATGAATGCTGGCTGGAAGACAGGGCGGTTGTCATTGTCATCCAGGATGGTCACTGCCAGGCTGGCAGTGCTGTTCAGCCCCCCCACGTCACGAGCCACCAGTGTGAACTCCAGGTGAGGGTCCAGCAAAGCCTCTCGGTCTATCACAGCACCGGCCTTCACTGAAACAACACCTAGAGAAGGGGAAAAGCCTGGTGACAGACCCCACAGGTGCCTGGTGGCCCTGGGTTAGGGATAGGGACCAGCTGAGCCACCCCACCTGTCTTGCTGTCAATAATAAAGACATCCAGGGATGACTTCAGGAGCTGGTAGGTCACCACAGCGTTGCTGCCCTGGTCAGCATCCAGAGCTAGGATGGGTCCACTGAGCATCGTGACCAGAGTCCCTGGATGGGATGATAAGCATTAGGGTGGGTGGCAATCCCCTGCTGAGCCCTCCTCCCACCCTGGTGACACATGAGGGACAGCAATGAATGGATGGAGGAAGTGACAGAGCGGGGCCTCATGGGGTACAAGGCAGTGGGGGGGAGCTGCTTCAGCCTTGCAGACCGACTCGTGAGCCCAGGAGAGGCGGTGGGACATCCAACTAAAAACAAACAGACAGATACATCCATCAGATAGGGCAGCACCAGCACCCTGCTGCCGAGGGTGTCACCTGGAGGCACACCAACCATTCACCTGGGATGTCCCACAAGGGTGGGACAGGATACCTGAGGTCTTGGAGCAGGGAGCAATTTAAATGGCAGGAAGGCAAAAGAGAAAAAACCCGGTATTTCTAGCCCTTTGTCTGGGAAGTGTCTACCTGGACAGGCTGGACTCTTTTATCTCTAACCCCTGGAGCAAGGTGGCTCTAGGTGATGGAGACATGGCAGCCCATCCCCTGCATGGATGCTGGGGAGGAGGGTGCCCTTAAGGCTGCCCCCAGGGCTCGCTTCAACCCCTGGGCACCTCTTGCCCTCTGTGGCTGAGCAATTCCCAAGTGGGGCCCATTTCTGACCTGTGCCAGGAAGGGTTTTCACAAGCAACACAGCCCCTCCTCAAGGCTGATCTCCCTGGGCAGTCGGCAGGAGTCCCTGACACTCAGCATCCCTGTCCCACTGACCTGCAGCCTAGCCCTGCTCAGAGCTGTGCCTCCTCCACCACAGCCAGGAGACACCTCCCCTCACCCAACCCCAAAGGGAGTTTCCAGGAGCCACATAAGGGAGTGAAGGGAGACCTACCTGGGGGTGAGTTCTCCATCACCTCAGCCTGGTAGGCGCTCTGGGTGAAGAGGGGGCGGTTGTCATTCTCATCTGCTATGGAAATGACTAGCAGGTCAAAATCCTAAAGGACAATTGAGACAAGAGGGCGATGACCATCACGTCCTTTCCTTGAGCTCACCTTCCCCCTGTCCCACCTCCAGTCAAAGCTGTGTGATCGTGATGCTGTGTTCCCTGGACCACCCTCAAGGGCGTGCAGGGACCCTCATTGGGCTGGGCATTCCAAAGGGTGATGTCTGAGACATCACAGCGGAGCCAAAGGATGCCCTGGTATCCTTGTGGTTGTCCAACTCTCCAGCCCATCTTTGTCCTGCCTTCCATGACATCTACTGCAGTTGCATGGAGTCAACATGTGATCTTGGGCTTGCCCTAAATCCTACTAGTCCTGTTCTCTGCTGAGGGTGGCATTGCAGTCCCCTCCTTGTGACCCCCAGATGCTTTCTGGGGCTGGTTGCTATTGGAAATGCTGTGGGTAAAGGCATTGTCTGTTTTTAGCCATGGCAGGAACCCCTTTCCCCTCCCAGCCACCACTGGAGGTCCCGGCAGTGTCCATAATTACCCGCCTGGCATTGCGGATGTTCTCGGGGTTGTCCTTCACCGTGATGGTCAGCCTGTACTCTGCCACCCGCTCCCTGTCCAGCGGGCGGTTTACGTAGACAACGCCACTCTACCAGAAAAGAAAGGGAGAGAAGGGGTGCAAGGCATGTGAGGAATGCTTCCCTTAGGGCACCTCCTGCCAGGACACGGATCCCACGGGTGCCCAGGGAAGGTGGGGCTCTGGGGCCAGGGCTGCCCACCATCCCACCCCCCGGGGCGTACGGTGCTGTTGATGTAGAAGGCGTTCTCGGTGTTGCCTGCGGTGATGTCGAAGGTCAGGAGGGCGTTTGGCCCCTTGTCCGCGTCCCGGGCGAGGACGCGGGTGACGAAGCTGGAGACGGGGGCGTTCTCGCTGAGGGTGATGTTCATCGGGAGGTTGAGGAGCACAGGGTCGTTGTCATTGATGTCCAGCACACGGACACCCACCAGGATCTGCCGGGGGGAGAAGCAGGGCAGGCATTTGGCACTTATTTCTGTCCCCTCCCATCCTTTCCTTGCACCCCCAACCCCCAGGCAGGAGGTGGGCTTCCCCACTCAGCCCAGTACAGCCTGGGGGAGGGAAGCCCCAGGGACAAGGGGAAGGAGGAGGAGAAGAGGAGAACAAAGACAGAGACCAGAGGGAAGGATCTGGGAAGGGGGGGACAACACTCCAAAGCCCCTGGTGCCACCCCAGGGGACTCACCGTGGAGCTGAGGGGAGGCACCCCCCGGTCCCGGGCAGCGATGGTGAGGTTATAGAAGGGGATGTTCTCACGGTCCAGCTCCGCATCCTTCCGCACCCGCAACTCTCCTTCCACCGGGGAGATGACAAATTCCCCTGCCGGAGACAGCGGGGCCTTACTTGTGCCACGTCCCTGCAAATGGCCTGGCTCCCCAAGGGAATGGCTTGTCTGGGAGCTGGGACACAGGAACCACGGCAGGTTTGGGGACAAACCCATGCCCCACTATTGCACATATGGAAGGACTGTGGCAGCTTGAGACTGTGCTACTGCACCCCTAGGTACCAGTAGGAGCAGGGGAGGGGGTGAATGCCCAAAAAAGGGGTGCCTGTGCCCCTTTTCTGGGCCTTTCTGAAGATGTCAACAGCCCCTCCATGTCCTGCGATGGCCAGAGCAAGGTGGGCCACGCAGCGCAGGCTCCCCACAGGCCAAGGGGCCATGTCATTGTCATTCTGGAAAAGCTTTGCAGTGGGGTCAGCTGGGCTCTGCCTTCCAGATTCCCTGGACTGAAGTCATCACCCCCTTCACAGAGGAACAGCTCCATGTCCCCACAGTTTGGGATGCCCACTGCTCCTCTGCCACCTGCCCCAGGGTGCTGGTGGAGCTACGGGATGCAGAGCAACATCGTGCCCAAACGCCCTGCAAACTCCACAGGGGTGAGGTTTCTCTTTCTGTGGTTTGTTTCTTTGCCCTTTCGATTTATTTTTTTTTTGTCTTCATTGTTTAGTAGATTTCCCCCCTCCCTTGCACAAGCCCCAGCCACCCCCCTGTCCGGCCACGAACAGGTTAAGTTTCCTGTTGCTCAGAACAGGATTTCCTGGTGTCGAAAGGCTGAATTCACAGAAGCAGCTGCTTGGAGGGAGGATGGCTTTTCTGAAACTTCCGCCCCGCACTCCCTGAGCCAGGCTCCTCCACGGGGCAGCCAGCAGGACAGGCTGTGTCCCCGTGACCCCACTCACCCAGGGGGTCCCCGGCGATGATGCTGTACTCCACTTGCCCGCTGGGTCCCGAGTCGCCATCGTGGGCCAGGAAGGTCCAGACCCGTGGGCCGGGCTGCCCTTCCGTGACGTCAAAGGGACCCTCGTAGGGCCGGGGGAAGGTGGGACAGTTGTCATTGATGTCATTGAGGTTCACCAGCACCTGCATCAGGACAAGGAAGCTGAGGGCTGTGAGAGGAGAGGGATGGAAGGGGAGACCAGCCCACCGGCCATGAGCATGGGAAGCCATGGATGGGCAGCACTGCAAAATATCTCCTCTACTTCTGGCTTTTCTGGGTTCACCAAACATCCAGCTCACAGTTCAGAGGTTCAAACATAGTTATGCCTGATCATGCCCATCCTATAGTCACACTGTGAAACTCCAGCTGCACACGGGGGGGGACGGGGACACACTGTTAAACCTCTGGGCCACACATCGTGATGGAGAAGTCAAGGCAAAAGCCCACATTCACATCCTAAAACCCAGGTTGGATAGACAAAACCCACAGACAAGGGTTTGACCACCAAAGCCACGAATTTGGAAAGACCCGACCTCTGCAGCCAGCTGCACACTTGCATTCTCCTTTTCCTCCAGAAAGGCTTAATTCTTAATGCTAAGCAAACTTAAAAAAAATTTGCAGGTTGCATCCTTATTCCAACAAAACCACTCGTGGTAAAGGTGGTTATGAGAAAGACACTGGAAATGGGGAGTTTTCTGACCTCCTGGGTTAAAGGACAGTAAAATCCATCAGATGGGCAATTGTTACCGGTTAAATCTAATCTTTACAGAGAGTATATCCAAGTCTCTGCTCTGTTTCCTAGCAATGGAGAAAACAAACACTGGCACGCCTTATCAGGGTGATGGACTTCCCATCACTCGGGATCTTAAACAATTCCTAAAAGCTGTGTTTTTGTATGGTGCTGGCACAAACTCCCTGGGCCATGTAGGGAGGGTGTTTCCTATCCTTCTGGCTGCAGTGATTGTTGCTGAGGGGGTTTCCAAATCCGTGTCTCTGCTTGAGCCAAGTGCAGGGGAAGCTCTGCCTTCACTTGCATCATGCCAGCAGCTGTTGCCTTCCCTGCCAGCAGTGAAACCCCATGCCTGTCCCTGCTGCAGCTTTCCTGGGCCAGGACAGTATCAGAGGCCCTAATCTGAGGGCTTCCCATTTGCCCAAGCATGGACCAGAGCTTGTGGGGACAAATCTTATCCGTGGAAATCTCCCACACTGGTATCTCCCCTTCAGTTTCTCTCTTTAACTTTGCACACAAGAATTTATCTCCTTTTGGGGGACTACAAAACACTTGGCTCGATATCCTGGTGAAGGATAATGGTCCAAGGGAGTGAAGACACAAGGTTTAACCCATCTATGCCACCTGCAGACCCCCAAATCAATCTGGGCACAAACAACATTTGCTGTACAACCTGTCAAATTTTGGTTTTGGCCACAGAAATAATCAATTCCTGCAAAATATTTGCTTTGGAGCTGCTCGTTTGCCCTCCCCACTCTGAGCAGCGCACTAAGTTCAGGTCACCGTGGTCCAGGAAACAAAGGAAGAGCTATAGAGCAAAGTAACAAAAAAACAAAGTAGAAGATTTAAATACCCTCCTTAAAAGGAGTGAAAAGGGAGTTTTAAAAGCAGATAAGTAACCCGAGAAGATAAAGATGAAGCAGAAATTAATGCTATAGCAATGCTTTACTATCTGCTGTCCTTTCATGAGGAAGGACAAAGAAGACATCTAAAGAAAACATAATGCAACTTAAAAGGAGTTCCGGGGATTTCTCTATGTCTTTGCAGGGCCAAATATTCAGGTAAATTAACCCACAAGTGTCTCTTGTCCACGTCCCTGCTTTGAGATACCCATGAGGGAGCAGGGCAACAGCAACTGGGCAAACTGACCACATCTGGGAAAAGCGACTGGTGGCCACTGGGAAAGAGATGTGAAACTGCTCACACGAGAGGGAACTCCTTGACCCCAGAGAGGCGACGGTGTCGCAGCCCCGCCGGCAGCTCCTTACCGTGGCGGTCGATGTGAGCCGGCGCGAGACGGTGGGACACTGGTCGGTGGCGGTGACGATCAAGGTGTAGCGCCCATGGCTGATCTCATAGTCCAGCTCCTTCACCGTGCGGATCTCTCCCTGTAAGGAGAGGGGAGAGCAGCTGGGAGTGAAGGCAGCAGGACAGGGACGTGTCTGGAATGGGGCCGGCATCCTGACTGACCGTGGCATTGTCGATGTGGAAGGTACCCAAGATGTTGCCCTCGGTGATGGCGTATGCCACCGTGCCATTGGGTCCCTCATCCTGATCCAGGGCCTGCACGGTGACCAGGGTGGCGTTGAGCATGGAGGGACCTTCGTCGAGGGTCACCTCATACAGTTGCTGCCGGAAAGCAGGAGCATTGTCATTCTCATCCAGGACGGTGACATACACGGTGGTGGTGGCCTGTGGGACAGGGGACATCACGTTAAACACTGCGAAGGGATTTGCTGTGCAATCTCTGGAATTGGCTGGGAAAGGCTGGATCTGTCAAGGTCAATGACCAATGTGGGCTCAACCCTGCCAAGAGACACAAACTCAGTGCAGGGCTCAAAATGAAATGAGCCGTGGCTGCAGACGCACTTCCAGGTAATCGCTGGGTACAGAGATAAACATCCCAAGATTAAATCACACCCTTGTTCCCAAGCAAAGCACATCTCTGGAGAATCCTTCCCCTTTTCACACAGTTTACCGTTGCTGGCAATAACAGGTGATAACATTGCTTGTGGCAAAGGGAAAACCAGAGGCCAAACCCCTGCCTTTGGAGGAGACATGTGAGTCCTTGCCTTGGCTGTTACTAACAAGTGTGACAATGTCTATGGAAAATACCCGGAGACGATGCTGCCACGGCTCGGGGGAGGAACAAAACCAAGCATCTCAGACAACTAGACTGACCTCCCATGGTCCCACCATCTACCTGCTGACCACAACTTCAGGTGGACCCCACCCCGTTCCAGTTGTTCCTGGCCCTGCACAGGCACCTGGATGTTCTGACTGAAGGCTGTCTTCTGGGGGTGTCACCCCACCTGGGGATGGGGAGGTGACAAAGGCATGCACAGAGATGGGGTCTTGGGACAATAAACCATTCTCTTGGAGTCTCGACTTCATAGCTACAGCAAGATATTTCTTCCCGCCAGCCAAGAGTTACATTTTTGGCAAGGGCATCACAGCCGTGTTTGTTGTAAAAACCATAAAGCCACATGGTAATTAGCTACTTTTCTATTTCCTTGCACACTTTGAATTTAGAGGGGGCTAGAAGTAAAGTTTCCCGTGGTTTGCAAACCTCCCTGTGTTTTCAGGTTCCGCTTTCCAGGGAATACTGTTTGGAAATGAGGCAGCTCTCAACTGCAGCCAGAGATTTTGTTGATGCCTTTGGAATTTGAAGAGAAGCTCCAGGAGGAGTTATGTGTCAGATCACGGGGCTGCCTCACTATTCGAGGGCAGAATAAAGGTCTCTCACTGTGTAAAAGGGCTGAGGGTGGGAAGTTTTGCTCCCCTTCTTTTTTGGGAAAGCTCCTTCCCTTCTCTAAGCTGGCACTGCTCTGAGTTACCCTTCCCTGTACCTGCCTCCTACCCATCCCAAGGGGATTTCTGCCTGCTTAATCCTCACAAACACGAGAAAAGCAATAATTGCAAGTAAAGTAATTACAAGCCAGCCCCAAGGGATCAGCTCCTCCTGGAAAGGCGTGAGACCAACAGCCACAAGTCCCCCGGCACGGCCAGCATCCTCCTTAGCACCCCAAAAACATGCAAAGAGGGACTGGCTTGCTCTTAGCGATGCTGTAACGGGAAAAACCCAGCAAACGCCCCCTCTGCCCGAAGAGGTGGGGACAGCAGTGACACCCACCCGTGGGGTGCTCCCCCCGTCCTCCCGCCCGCCGCTCCCTGCAGCCTCTCACCTCCTGGGGGTGCTCGCCGTTCTCTCCATCCCTGCGCAATATCGCAATGAAATTTCCTGTGTGTGCAAGCCCGGCTGCCGCGGCGGGGCTGTTCAGAGCGTGCGGTGGCTCCGCAGAGGCCACCTCTGCCCGGCCACCCCGCTGCCATGGGGGTGACGTCCCCCCGAACTAGGCTGCTGCTGGCCGCGCTCTGCCTGTTCGCTTCCCACGGTAAGCTCCAGCTCGCTTGCCTCTCTCCTCCCTGCCCTGAGAAACTCTTCTCACTGGGGCACCGTGTTCGCCGGCCCGGGGCTGTGCCTCGGCACAAGGAATTTGGGGCGTTTAGGGGGTTATTTGCTTTCTTCCTCTGTGATTTTGGGGTGCGGGGGGGCTCAAGCCAGCGTTTCACATGATGCTGAGGTTGTGTCGGGGTAAAGGGGCCACAGGGGAGCTGCCGTTCTAAAACTCTGAGGCTGCTTTTTTCTTTCTTCCTCTGCTTTGATCTAACATGCGTGGAAGGAAAGCAGCCACCCCCTGTCCCCGCCAGCCCCCGCTGGGGACCCCGGGCTGGAAAAGCCACTCTGTTCCCCCACGTCACTTTTTCCTGCCACTGTGGGGGTCCCCGGCTGTGCCATGGTGAGAAGACCCTTCCGTCAGCCCTGGGGGAGCGGGGAGAGGGGATTTGTGCGAGCAGGGCCGGGATGCCCTCTCCGAGGATGCTCCGCTCTGCCGTAATTGCTCGGACGTGCCTAGCAGCTTCTCTGAATGGGCACCCAACCGTGGTCAGGATCACAGTGTGGTTGCCGAGCTCCCCTTCCCCGAGCGAGTGCTTCCCAGTGTTGGAAGCTCACTGGCTGCTTATCAGGGGGATGCTTTGGGAGGGATGGGGCTGCTCCATCCCTGACTCTGCAGCAGCCCTGGCAGGCAGCGTTTATGTTCGGGGCTCCGGGGCCAGGCAGTGACACAAGGGGCGGTGACAATTAAAACCCCAGATCGTCTGTGGACGAAGAGTCAAGAGAAGGAAGCTGGGAAGGACCGTGATCCCTCCCTGCCCTGCGCAGGCAGAGGACGAGAATCCTATCGGGCTTTGCTTCACCATCTTTCCCGGGACAGGAAAGTGACTGTCTCCAGGATTACTGCCAGCACATCCCCAGGAAGAAGAGATGCCCAAAGATGCCCCACTGCAACGGGGCTGGGAGGTCCCTTCTTCTCTCTCCTCTGGGACACCAAGGCTGGTGTGGATTGAACAACGCTTTGCTTCTCATCCAAGTCTCGGCATCAGGGAGTGATTCCCAGCATCTCTACAGGGATTTGAATAATTTCATTTATGCATCTGGGGTGCTGGGACTGAACCTCAGGCCTTCTGCAATGCAACAAGCTTGGATGTTGATGATCAACGTGAGCCTGGTGCCAGAGGAACCGAGCTTTGTGCAGCCACGCGCCTGCCAAAACTTTCCGAACCCCCACCTAATTTTACTGGGGCTTGATGGAGAAGTAGAGCCCTTGGAAACATCCAGTTTGGAGATGCTGGCAACAAGATAGATGGGGAAGGGGCTCCTCTCCACCTAAAGAATGGCAGCTGAGCTGGGCTTTCCAAAATCGCATCTCCGAGCTGTGCTGGCAGAGGAGCGAGGCAGGACCCCCCGGTGGGAGCAGCAGCTCCAGGCTGCTCTCCTGCCACTGCCTGGATGATGGGTGCCCCTGGAAAGCCATTTGGCTCCTCGGGGTGCAGGAGGTGAGGGCTGTTAACAGGGGCATCTTGGGCATCTTCAGTAAGTTTTTCCTTCTCTGCTGTAAGTACTTGTGCGGAGGTGTGGATGCCTCTGCACATCTCACCCAGCTGATAACTCTGAAGCACAATGACAGTACGGTGATGATGGGGTTTGGGGAACTTTGATGTGAGGCTGTTACAAAAGCTCCCAGAAGAGGGAATAAAGCCGTGTTCCTTGCTCCAGCGCTCCACTCTCTCTCCAGCAGCCCCTCCTCTGCAACAGGTGAGCCTCTCCAAAGGCTCCATCCCCTGTTCTGTACAGATCTTCTTGAAGTGGAAAGAGGCAGATTGAAGTGGAAATCACTCCTGTCAGGCACATGAGTGCAGATCAAACACCTGTTTGCCAGAGCAGGGGACCAAACTCAGGAGAAGCAGCCAGGAGAGGCTTTTGGTCACTGACCCAGAGTTTGGTGTGAAATTCCAATTTATTTAAGATGTTGGTTGGCAAAGAAACACAGGGCCCGGCACTTTCTCGCATTTCCTTCTGTCTGAAAGGAGATCTCCCAGGTTTCAAGCGAGGCGGTGATGGCAGCACCGGGGATGTACCCACGCTGCACTGGGCTCTGCACGGCACCAGTGCAACACCACTGCTTGGAGACAAAGATACTGAGGTGCCAAAGAGGAAGAGGGGCACTTCTGGCACCCACTTGAGACCTCCTCTGTCTTTACCAGATGGTGACAAGACAACAGCTCTAGCGCGGCCCTCAGTGGGTCCAGTCTCTCTCAGCTGGAGATGTGCAGAGACTGGCACCTGGCTTTATTCTGGCATTTGCCAGCAGCTCTGACTTCAAAGGGAATTGTTCAATCGGGGTGTGGATGGAGCCAAATTTAATCTCCTGGGCTTCTACCATGCTCAGAGCCCAAGATCCATGGGCTTTAGTATAGCGGCACCACCAGAAGCTGTTTCCTCTGGGCACCATCTGCTATCCAGCATGGCTTTAAAGCCTCATTACATCTTGGGGAGGTAACACCAACTTCCCTGGCGCTGCTGTGGGCTGCCAGCTGCTTTCTCCTACACTTCGTGGCTTTTGAGAGCCTTCCCCTGCTTGGGAGAATGAAGGGAGGTTGCTAATGCTGAAGGCTGAGCACACATAGTAACCTCTGCCCCTCCCCACTGCTGAAAGCGTGGGCTGTGCTGACTTTCCATCCAGACGGTTCCCATCAAGCTCCGGAGGTGGAAGCTGGACGGTTTAGTAAGACAGAGCTTTGCAAACTGTGTGGGGATGAGCGGGACAGCCTTACTCGAGGGCTGAGTGTGGAAAACAAAAGACTCCTGCAGATACTTTTGGAAGGTGTTGGAAGTGTGGCTTCCTTCAATAGAGCCCTGGCTTCCCTTCCTCTGGCTCCCGGGAGACCCCCGATGTGAATGGGGCACTTCCCGTTGCCGCAGGTATCACAAAACACATCTGAGGTGCCTTTTGTGCTCAGTGGGCTGGCAAGGAGGTGGGAGACCTGCTCTGCTGCCTGCCAAAACCCATCCAGCCCAGCCGTGCTTCCTGGCCCCAGCAGCACCTGAGGGTGAGGAGAAGTCAGGGCTTGAAAATAAGTCTGAACGAGGCAGCGTTGAGCTCGGGTCACACAAACCTGTGCCCCAGAGCGGCTCCAGGGATGTGCTGCTGCACGTGCTGTGGGGAGCAGGAAGCAATTAGCTGGAGAGGTCTGGCAAAGGTCACGCCATCCCTGGCTCCGTGGGGCTCCTTGGCACCCTGTGCTGCCGACCAGGGGAGTGTAATGAAGCAGATCTCCTTCCCAAACCCTCCCTCTCCCTGCAGAGCACCCTCGGGCAGGAACTTGGGGCTTTCATGGCTGTTCTTGCACCATCACCTAATAACCAGAAATAACCACGAGGGGTGGAAGGCAGCTTTTCGGTTTCACTCTCTCAGGCAGTGACACAGTGACCCTACCCAGAGGAAGAGGAGGATGCTTCTCTGGGTTGCCTAGTGATGGAGAGCCTCTGGCCCAGCTGGATGCCTGTGGGCAGGCCCAGCACACCGTGCCTGCGATCGACACCCACTCGATATAGCAAGCGAAAAACCTCAAAGCCAAACGGTGGCGGAGCTAATGGCACAACAGGATGTTACCAAAATGAAAAAAACATCTTGTCCTCGTACCATCTTCTCTGCTGCAAAGCAGCCCCAGGAACCTCCTCTCCACAGTAATTTAAAGTAAATAAGCCCAGAATCTGCTTTTTCTCCAGCTTTTGAAGTGACATTTGCCCTTCTGTTACAAAGTGGTGGCAGGGCCAGAGCACCAAAACCTCTCCTGTCTCTGCTCTTTCCTCTCCCCTCATGCACTTTCCCCTTCCCACCAGTGCCCTCCACCCACGTAGTGGGAAAGACCAGCGATGTTGTGGTGTGCCCCTCGCCCCTGCGCCTCTGCCAGGCCTCCCGCCCACATTCCAGAATATCCTTCTGAAAATTGTTTTCATTTTCAAGCAGCTCCTCACTGTCAGCGTCAGCCAGTTCCCCCTTCTCCTCCCCTGGGGCTGAAAAACAAGGAGGGTGGGACCTGGTCCCCACCTCATCTCAGGGGGCAGCCCCTCCTAGTTCTTTTCTGTTTACTTTTTCTCCTTTTATTTTTTTGCAGCTGGCTCAGCAGCACTTGTGTTTCCTCCTTCATGAGCCATAACCCTGCTGCCTCACCTCTTTTCCACATGCTTTGCCTCCCTTGCCCCACACCTCTGCCAGCTCTGATGGCCCCAGACGAGCTTCTGCCTCCCTGCTGCTGCCGCTTAACTGTATTTAAAGCATGTTTCTCCTCCAGAGTTTATTTCTATGGTAAAACTGTGCTCCCAGCCCTGCTGAGATGTTGCTACAGAATCCTGGAATGACTTGGGTTGGAAGGGACCTTGAAGACCATCTCGCTCCAACCCCCTGCCATGCGCAGGGACACCTTCCACTATCCCACATTACTCCAAGCCCTGTCCAATCTGGCCTGGGACACTTCCAGGGATGGGGCAGCCACAGTTTCTCTGGGCAACCTGTGCCAGGGCCTCACCACCCTCTGCCAGCAGTGGTGGTGGGGCTGCAGTGCTTGTCTGGGGAGGGATCCCCATTTTGCTACGAACTCGGGGTAAGGCTGGGGTCTGACTCCTTGCTGTGCCTTCTCCCCCCAGGAGGGCCAGCAGCTTTCCTGATCACCACCCCGTACTCGCTCTGCGTCTGCCCCGAGGGCCAGAACGTCACCCTGACCTGCCGGATCAGCGGCCCCCTCGCCGACCGCCATGACCTGCTCTACAAGACCTGGTACTTCAGCAGCAACGGTGACCAGAGCTGCTCCGACAAGAGGCACATCCGCAACGTCACCGAGAAGGAGCTGCACCACGACCTGGGCAGGCACCACGAGCCTGGGGGCAACAGCACCCAAAAATCCCCCCTCGAGCGGCACCACGGGGTGGAGTTTGTCCCCGACCACCACGGTGCCTTCCACATCGTGGTGATGAACCTGACGCTGCAGGACAGTGGGAATTACTGCTGTTACGCCGCGGAGCTGAGGCGGGAGCACGGCAAGCCCCACACCATGCAGGTTGCTCACGGCTTTGTGGAGCTGCAGATCCAGCAAGGTGAGGGAGCAAGGGGGGCCCCTGCCAGCTCTGCACCTGTGCCAGGGTGTATCAGGACTTGGGGGGGCCAAGAAGGGGTGGTGGGGGACACCAGGGTGCAGCATCAGGGCTGGGGAGGCAAGGAGTGAGAATGCTGGAAGCCCAAGCCATGTTGCAAGAGTCGAAGAGCAGCAGATGTTGAATGTTTGAATTAGGGCCAGAGAGCAATAGAACATTAAAACAAAATGAAAAAAATAATAACTCGAGAGGCTGGAATGCAGTAAAATCCATGGTACATAGTTTCACTGATCTTCTTCAACCTCTTTCTGGAAGAGAGGAAAACAAACCTCAACTTAAAAGGAGCTGGCTGGTGGTGCAAGCCCAAATGAGGGCTTGTAGATAACCTTGGGACACCAGCCCAGTGGGAGAGGCATGAGGGAGGGGAAGGCATCTCCTGCCCTTGATTTGCAGCATTAGGATAGATAGTTTCTCTTTTAGACCAAAAAAAAAAGAGGCTACATGGTCAGGGATGGGCCCCACTGCCACAGGGAAGAGGGGTCTTGCAGCAGGGATCTCTGCATAGGCTTCCCAGGATTAAACCCCTGCTTTGGGGGTGATATTAATATCAGGGGCAAAAAGGCAAGGACAGCCAGCAGTCTGGGAGTCCTGTGGGGCATGAGTGAATCTCCTGAGGTGTAACATGCTTTTCTGTTCTCTTCTGCAGGCAGAGGAGGGCTTCAAAACTGCACATTTCATACAGCCACCAGCAAAGGTACAGGGAAAAAAACCCTCTTTCCAATGTGCTGCTTGCCACCCCGGCCTGTGTTTTTCCCTAGGGATCGCTGGCTGCTGCAAACACCAGTGTCCACATGAAACCTCACTGTTGGGAGGGTGGTTTTCGATGCTGTCCCCACAGGGTGCATCTGACAGGCACGTCCTCAGGCTACGGAGAGCCTTCTTTAGCCCATCACCAGGATATGACTGTCCTGAAGCCCCTGGAGATCATTCACCCTGTGGTTCTAAAGCACCCAAGCCTGCCCCCCTCCTGCCCCAAAACACAATTAGGGCTTTGGCAGCTGCTGCCACAAGAAGGTGGGAAGTGACAGAAAGGTAAAGAGTTGCAGGAACCTCTTGCAACACCTCAAGCCTGTGCCACCTCTGCCTCGATCAGGGGAAACCCAAATCTTGCTTGAGCGCTCAGAAAACGTGAGGCTCCGCCAGTGCTGTGTCTAGACATGGAGATGCCCACACTTCACTGTGCAGGTGGTTTCTTGGTGGGTCGCTCTGTCTGCTCCCATTTGCTGGCTGCTAAATGGGCAGATTTGGCTAAAATGCTCTGAGGCACTGTTGGGGCCAGCCCAGACAAGGGAAACAGCCCCCCTGCTTCCCACAAGTAGTGCTTCCTGTTCCAAACCCTTAGTCTCAGGTGTTGGGACACCCTGTCCTGCCAGGCAAAAAAAGGGGAAAAATGCCCCCCACTAAAACACAGACACAAGGAGTAGGAAGCTGCTTCCTCAGACGGATGCACAGGAGAAGAGGGTTTGAGCTGAACCTGCCTGTGGTTTAGGCAGCCCTCAGCCCCACCAGGAGCCATCCACAGGACCCTGATGGCCACAGATGTGCCCACAGGTTGCCAGCCTTTCTGTGAGCCTCCATGGGTAAGGTTCTCCAGGGGCACGTTTGTTAATGAGACCGGGTTAACGAGCC
Source organism: Pipra filicauda (assembly GCF_003945595.2). Classification (NCBI taxonomy): domain Eukaryota; kingdom Metazoa; phylum Chordata; class Aves; order Passeriformes; family Pipridae; genus Pipra; species Pipra filicauda. The sequence continues at coordinate 368,868 of NW_024104361.1, forward strand.
CTTTGATGCCCGAGCACTGTGAGGCTGCCCGTGGGTTGGAGCCAGCGCTCTGAAATTGCTGGGGGCCTTTATCAGGGCTTCTCTCCTCATATCTGGAAGACCAAAGAAGGGCCTTGGGGTGTCCTCCAGCAGTGAAGGACTTTGGTCAAGGTCCTAAAACGACGCCTCAGAGCTTATCTGCACAGCTGTCAATGCATCCCAGCGCAAATCCCGCGTGTGTGGGAGCCGCACTGCATCAGGTGTGGGGCAGCGTGGGATGGCCCCACGCTGCACTTGGGCATCTTAAAGGTCTCTTACAACCTAAACAGTTCTGTGATTCTGGCTTGAGGAAGCCGAGGACATGGCAGGTGAGCCCTCTCCATGTCTGCCCTCTTCTGTCACAGACATCACGGCTGCTGCACTGGCCACGGGCGCCTGCATCGTGGGCATCCTCTGCCTGCCCCTCATCCTGCTCCTCATTTACAAACAGAGACAAGCCGCCACCAACAGACGTAAGTACCAGGGACACCCCTCTCATCTCCTGGGTTGCATCAGGGTGGCAAGGATGAGATGGGATGTGCCCCACTGGGATCAGCTGGTTTGGCTGCTCCGAGTCCCATGGGCACAGCGTAAAGTGGCCCAGTGACAGGTCCCTGCCAGGTGTCTCCCGCAGAGCTGTCTGGGAAGGGCCAGGCATGCCTGAAGGCTGCTGGTGAGGAGTGTGGGATAGGAGGAGACCCTGGGAGCATGCTGGGGGCTCTGAGACTGCAAAGATGCACCCTGCAGAGCCCTTTCCTCCACATCCACTGTAGGAGCTGTCTCATTTACTCATTCCTCCCTCCATCACACACCCGAAGTAGAAGCTTTGCCTTCCAAGCAACTGAAAAAGCATTCTTTGCACTTTTTCTCCCCCTCCTTTTTAAAAAGACCCCTGATATGTCTATGGTAACAGGACTGCAGCAAGCCAGGTCTCCCCTCCGCTGCCCCAGCCCTGGAATACCAGGCAGTGCTGAGGCATAGCTGGCTGCCAGGTCCTGCCCGTGCTTGGCTCCCAGAGATTTCGGTAATTAAGCGGAAAGGGGCACCACCTAAACTGGCAGAGGCATTTCATCAGCCCTTGGGCAAGCGGGGCCCTGTGGTTTTCCTCACCCAGCTTGGTGGGCGGCTCTGTGGCTCTGAGCAAACCCTTTGGAGAAGTGGTTTCTGCAGCAGGCGTGGGCACGATGCCAGCCACAAGACTGGGAACTGGGCTTTTGACATCCACCCCCTTCATGCACCCATTTAGCTGTGGCTGGGGTGCACCTCCCACCTCCCTGTTGCAAAGCATCACCTGGATGCTATTTCACCCTGGAGGGAAGGCAAAATTCAGGGGGATTTGATTCTCAAGTATGATGGGCCGGGTTATTTCCACACAGCACTTTTCTTTGGCACAGTTTGGGCCAAAACTTGAGCAGCTTGGCTCGAGATGATCTTTGTGCAGGCATCCAGCACAGCCCAGAAACACGGGCTGTGGGATCTGCTGCCACAAAGGGGATGAGGTAATACACAACAGAGTGCTGTCCAGCCAAACACAGGGACTGCCAAACGCCAAGTGGTGTTTTGCAGAGCCCCAGGAGGGTGTCACAGGTGGGTGGTGGGTGCACCTGGGCACGAGCAGGGACAGGCTGCAGCCCAGGCACCCCAGCTGCATCTCTCTTCACCCCATGCCTGCAAAAGTGTCTCTTCCCTTTCTCTGGTGCCTGCGGTTTCAATCTGGGAGGAAGCTGGGTTGGGGAGTAAACAAGGTGGGAGGGATGCAGAGGAGGGTTGGGAGCAAAGTAGACAGCTAAAGGGGGGGGGGGATAGAGGAAGGCAGAGGAATTGGAGGTGAACGAGACAGCAGAACACAGCACTGGCAGTGGGTCTGGGTCCGACACTGGGCCTTATGCTGCCAGCACTCACCCCAACCACTTTGTCTTTGGCAGGTGCCCATGAGCTCGTCAGGATGGACAGGTAAGGAAACTCATCCCCTCACCTCCTCACACCCCCTCTGCCTGCATCCCAGGCCCCACAAGGGTCTTGTCCTGTCCTCCTTTCCCTTGAAGCCAGCAGGTATCCTCAGCCCAGCAGAGAGAAAGGGATGCTGATGGCACCCACGCTCTGAGTCCTGTCCCTTTCTGGGAAGCCACTGTTTCTCTTCCCTCTCTCCAAGTGGGAAGTGCCTCCTTTCTTTTTGCCTGCGCCTAGGGCATGCATCTCCCTACACCCCAGGAGAGCCAAGAAACCACTTCAGCAAAGCTTTCCCCCCTGCACCGGGCTCCCCACTTGCTCTCAGCTGAGGTGCCACCCCCTGAACCTGCCTGGCTGTTCCAAAACCCTGGGGACAAAAAAGGCTCCTGAAATAAACACGCACATCCCTGTCCTCTCCCACAGCAGCGCCCAGGGCATTGAGAACCCCGTGTTCGAGGAGGTGCCGTCGGCGAGCGCGGAGCCGCGGCCCCGGCCCCAGCTCTCCTACATGGCCAGCCGGCTGCCTTCCGAGTCCGGCCGGCACCTGCTCTCGGAGCCCAGCACCCCCCTGTCCCCCCCTGGCCCCGGGGAATGCTTCTTCCCAACGCTGGGTGAGTGATGCTGAGCCCCCTTGGAGACCACTACAGGAGAGGAGGGAAGGAAAGGGGAGGGGGGGGAGGGAGTGAAGGGGAAAGGAGGGAGTGAAGGGGAAAGGAGGGAGTGAAGGGGTGTTAAATACCAGCTGCGAACTTTGTGTTATGTGGGACATCAAGCCCTATGGCTTAGAAGATGGGAAGGACCCAAACCCTCTGTTTTCCATGCAAAAGCAGAGTTTGGCCGCTCCCTTCAGCTGCAAGCTGGACTAACATCCCTGGTCTGCCCTTTCCAGATCCAGTTCCTGACTCACCGAATTCTCTGAAAGCCTAAAGACCCCCGAGGAAACCACATCCTGCAGACCATGCCATGCTCGTCCAGCCGAGACCCCCGAGAGGGTGGCAGGGCCAGGGGCAGCAAACCCTTAAGATCTGAAGCTGTGTGCAGGATCCCTGCCCTTGTCTCCCATCCTGCCTCTGCCCTGGGACTGGAAGTGAACCCCTCTTGTCCGGAGTTTGATTTTTAGCTACCTGTTTCCATGGAGAAGAGCATGGCTTTGTACTGCTCACATTTTATGTACTAGCTGAAAATTGAGGATGTGGGAATGGAAGGATGTCCCATACCTGGAAACTTCCCTGAGGATTTAATTTATTGCCAGGGTTTTAAGATCTGCAACATCAACATGTTCCTGCATCCTTGACTGAACATCCTCTCTGGGAGTGGATGGTAAAGTACTTTATCCAGCATGAAACCAAACAGGGTCACCAGCCAACCCTGTACTACCTTTTTCTCTGCAAAACAGGAAGGGGAGAGGCTCCCTGCTGCCACTGGAGCCCTCCTTCCCTGCCAGCCTTTTGAGATGGCCATGGACTTAGGATGCTGCCGCCTTTTCAGCTGGACACATGCCAGGAGGAGCCTTATTTCTGCTGCAGTTTTATCCTTGTCTTGGGATCAGGGGAATTTATCTCTCTGTTTGTTTCATTATCAGTGCTGATTAAAAGGAAAAAAAGGATGTTTATTGTTTTCATTTGTTTGGTTGTTTTTTTTTTCAAATGCCTATCAATTAGAAAGTTCATCTGGAGGATGTTGGAGGATGTTCCCGTGATGTGGCTGAGAGCCTGGGTGGAGAGTGGAGGCATAGGAATGCAACAGGCAGTGGGAAATGCCATGGATGGATTTCCCTGAGCCTCCTGGGGCCAGCATGGCCAGAGCAACCAGCCCTGGGGCCACTGTGAGAGGACACTGTGATGCCCTGGGGGTTGTACAGGTGCCCTCTCTTCATCTGAACCCAGCAATGCTTATTCAAAAGTGGCCGTGGGTCAGGCTCCAGAGTGAGACTCAGCTCTGACAAGGAGATAAAAGGTTGTGGTAGACACTGTTTCTCCAAGAGTGTGTTTGGTTTTGGGTTTTTTTTCCTCTCTTGCTTCTGTTTTTGTTGTAAAGTGGGTAAAAAAATCACCACGAGACAAACAAAAACATTAGTCATATCAAAACAGTGTCAGACCCAAGCAGTAGCTGTACCAGGCAGCGTGCCAGGGCAGAGCATCCCCGGCAGCACCCCAATTCCCACACTACGGGCTGGAGGAAACAGTGTTTGCTTCTGGAATGGGCTTGGGGACACACTGAGCTGCTGCAGGATGTGATTAAACCAGCATTGGTTTCAGCAAGAGCAACTTCAAGATGGTTCAGGGATGAAGGAGAAGGCTGCACCCCCCACCCCCCCCATACCTCGGATGTAACTTCCTGAGCACAGGACTGGGGCTTTATTGCCACCCACGGCTCAGTCCCTTACCACCTCTGCTGGGGAAACTTTCCCAGTGCCTCCGGCGCTTCCCTCTCCCTTCCCTCTCCCTGTCCCAGCAGCTGCAGCTGGAAAGGCACTCCAGGATTCTGACTGCCCCCGGGCCCTAACCGCTTTGAAACCCTCTCCAAGTCCCTCTGGTTGCTAACGAATGCATTGTTTGATGACAGAATAAAGCTTTGTCGGAAACAGGTTTTGCTCTGTGCAGCAGGAATCTCATTTTTCGGGATATGCAGTGCTGCAGGCAAAGGTGAGCTGAGCAGCCATGCTCTGCCAGAAGCACTGGTGTGGCATGTTGGGGCACTGAGTGGCATCAGGGACCGTTTCCCACCTGGAAAACTTGCCAGAAGGAAAACTAAAGACTTCTAGAAAGAAGAAATGATGGTTGCAGGTGGTTCCTGCAATTCCCACAGACACCAAGACCTTCCAGTTGTAGCTCACCTGCTTGGGAAGGTTTTCTTCCCTGCAATGCTTTTTGGGGTAAACATTTTCCTTTAATTACCAGCATTTTATCCTTTTGTCCCTGCATTTCCAGCTCCCAAGAGCATCTTCTTGGCTAGTCTACGCTCCATTGCTGTTCTAGGTATCCCAGATCATCGTGGGACTTCCAAGTCCTCTCCCAGCTCTGTCCTCTCTGCCTCTCCTCACTCAGAAGGCCAAATCTCAAAGCACATGGACAAATTACAAACAATTTTCCCCTTTTGTGCACTGTTGCATCAGCCTGGACCTACTTGTGAAACCATAATTTCTGGCAGCCAACAAACCCCTGACAGACATCATTTCACCACCCAGGCGTGAGGCCAGCAGGCCCCAAGCGACACGCCGGACTGCCTTTCACAAGACCTAAGTGTCCTCAAGCTCTGAAACAGGCCAAAACTCTTCTCCCCACGCAGGAATCGGGTCACTGGGTGCTTTGTTTCACTTCAGCATGGTGGGATTTGGATTGTCAGTGTTGGCATAACTTGTGCCAGTGACGTGGTGGTCACACAGCAGAACCCCCGAGGACACGCAGGGTTGTTGGGACCCCACTTCTGCAGCGGGAAGCGACAAGTTGTGCCACTTGTCCTCTCTGGCACTGGGAAGGCAAGAGGGCATTGCCATGGCAATGGGATTTTCCGGCTCGGCACAGGGCGTTCCTCAGCACGGCACCATCAGTGATGTTCCCACAGTGTCGAGGTGATGGTGACAAGGAGGAGCTGGTGGTATTGGGGTGATGGGGACAAGGAGGAGCTGGTGTAATTGGGTGCTGCAGTGACCAGAAGCTGCCTTCCCTCACCCTGGGGGGAAGAGACTTACCTAGATTTAACCCTCAGTGGCAACACAGCTTATGGAAAAGATGGTGATGTAGAAGCAGGAGTGTGAACTACCCAGGAGGGAGGAGCTGAGAGTGCAAAGCCTGAAGTGAGAATCACAGCCACAGTTTGCACTGCTGGCTGTAACCTGTTTCCTGAAAGTGTATTGCAGTCAGAGCTCTGTTGGGAGAGCAGAGAGATGGTGAGAGATAGCAGGTGGAGGGGTGGGGGGGAAAGGATGGCAGTGTCATGCAGGGTGTCAGCCTATCTCACCATTTGGGCTTCTTTGTGCTCACTCACCTCCCTGCAGAGACTTGGGGTTAGAAGGGCTGGAAAATGCTCCCGACAGTATTTGCTCTTTTGACTCTGTCACGCCAGAATCCTCCTTAGAGGCACAAATAATGAACAGAGGAAGACAGTCACCTCCCCAGACCACAGGATGATGGATGGGGTCTTGTATCAGCCCCAAACATGTGCTCAGACCCTGCTCACCGTGGGCAGGACACTCTGGATGGCAGCAACATGACTAATGAGCTCCTCAAATCTCACAAGGTGTGGACTACAATGGCTAAAGTGGTAATTAATCACAGAATTCTATAATGGTTTGAATGAAAGGGACCTTAAAGTTCACCCAGTTCCACCCCCTGCCACAGACAGGGACACCTTCCACTAGCCCAGGTTGCTCCAAGCCCTTGAACACTTCCAGGGATGGGGCAGCCACAGCTTCTCTGGGCAACCTGTGCCAGGGCCTCCCCACCCTCACAGGAAAGAAATTTCTTACTGATATGTCATCTAACCCTGCCCTCTGTCCGTTTGAAGCCAATGCCCCTTGTCCTGTCACTCCAGGCCCTTGTCAAATTTACCAGAGTTCTTCTCACTCACAAGGACCTCAGCAGGCACACGTCAGCCCACAGTGAATTGAACCACGGTCCAGCTGCTGCTCCAGCCACTTCCAGTGCTGAGATGGGTGGACAACATCTGGAGACCTTCCAGACTCAGCCCACAGAGAGCCTGTGAGCAGGACAACTCCTGCAGCTGCCAGCACGCTTTCCCATCAGGGTGCTCGTGACATTTTTGGCGTTTAGAGATGGGAGACAGAGCTCAATGAACGACTACATGAGAGAATCCTGCAGGGCCAGGCACCAAATGATGCCCTGAGCCAAATCTGTGCACAGGAGATTTGGACCCCGAGTCGCACCCCAGAACATCATAGCCTGTGCCTTTTCCACTCTTCCACGCTCGGTGTTTCAGTACTGAGCTTGCTCCCACAGTGCTGCCCAGCCCCATCTTCCCCCCGGAAGGCCCATTCTGGTGGCTCACCGACAGGGAGGGGTTGCCCTCGTCCTCGACAGTGACCACGAGGCTGTAGAAGCTCTGCCGCTCGCGGTCGGGCGGGGAGGGGCGGGTGGCGATCTCGCCGGTGACGCGGTCCATGCGGAACGTCAGGTCCTCATTCCCATGGGTGATGTAGTAGGACAGGACACTGTTGAGGCCGATGTCCCGGTCGGTGGCACGTACCTGGGCCACCGCTGTGCCACCGCCGACGTTCTGCAGGGCGAGACGCCGGGGTGAGCCGCAGAGATATGCAACATTAGCCTCATCACATATACAACAGCTGATTAATAACACAATTCCAATATACAGAGAGGGGTTTTCCAGGCACTGAGGTGCTTGAGGCCCAGACTTGCTGCCCCAACACCCAGCAGCTCAGCAGAAAGTTGCACATTAGGTCTTATCTAGTCTGGCACAGCCTGGAAGGGCATAAAACCCACGGTGTGTGCAGAGGTGAAGGCTGTGTAATGGACTCGGAGCTCGGCTAATTATTTTTGGATAGTCCCATTATGGAGGAAATCAAAACAGAAATTCTGTTCTTCAACCAGCTCTGAACACGTATTAAATAGATAAGAAAACCCTAACAGGGCAATAACCTTAATGTGAAGCTATAAATCATGAGCAGCAGTTCCTCACAGCTAAGTGGCACTGGCTATTACTCACATTTCATTTTTCATCACCAAATTGAGAATCCCCCCCTCCAGTCCAGGAATTAAACTGTCAGGAAATAAGTTGTCTTTCCTCATGCCTGATTGTGTTTTATTGCTTCATTATCTAGCCCTTGCCAAGCTGCTTCCTGAAAGCCATTCCTATTCTGCACTGTGCTGCCTTTTGTGTCACTTCAGCGGCATTTCCATGGGTGTGTAGCAACTTCTTCTTCCGGCTGGTCCCTCCAGCCTCACAGGCTTAAGTTGCCTGCAGAGCTTTTTCCTAGCCCAGAACTAGGAGTCCATCACCAGTGAGGGCTTTCAAGGGGTCACCAACCCTTAGATCACCCAAGGTGAGGACAGCAACAGGTCACCAATCCTTAAATGACCCAAGGTGAGGTTTGCAAGGGCTCACCTACCCTGAAATCACCCAAGGTGGTGAGATGCATTTCCCCTTGGGAGGGTGGAAGAAGAGAGGAGCAGGGCTGGGTGCTCACCTCGCTCACGCTCACGTTGTAGCCGAAGGGGCTGTCAATGACAGGGGGGTTGTCGTTGATATCAAGGATGTTCACTCGCAGGGTGTGCTCCTTCCTCCGGGGAGGCACACCGCCATCCGATGCTTGGATCTGCAGGTGGGGGTGGATTTTCAAAAAAAATGCTATTTTGAAGCTCACAGCTCCAAGAAAACAGCCTCGCTGCTCAAACCAGAAGAAGCCTAGGGAGGTTTGGTACTCACCCGTAAGGTGTAGTGATCCAGCAGCTCCCGGTCCAGTGGCCGTGCCACAAACACCTCACCATAGGTGTTGTTGGTGGTACGGATCTCAAAAGCCCGGCCAATGTTCCCTGATGTCAGCGAGAAAGTCACCTGGAAACATCACAGGGAAAGAAAGACAGGGCAAGCAAAGTGATGCTGTGAGGAGGAGAGAAAAGGGACCCTACAAAAACAAACCCAGCATCAACTCAAGAAGTCTTTGAGCTTTTTTAGAGGGTCCAATGAACTGGGATCCACAGGTGTGCTGGCTTACTGCAGCCAACCCATAGCACCCGTCTGACCCCGCAGCTCCTACGCTGTCAGCAATTTTTGTCATTGGGGGTGACGGGGCCTCATTAATGCCTGTCTGTGTGGTAATGAAAATAACAAATGTCAGCGAGCTTCCTGTTCAGCCTGCCAAGGACTTCACTGCTGGCTCCCATGGCTGGAGAGACCACAGCTGGTTTTCAGATTGCTGGGCTCCTTTCAACACGTGTCCTGCAGAGCTCTTTGCCCCAGAGCCCAGGGACAATGTTTTTCCTTTTGCGCTGCAGGTCCTGACTGGGGAAACTGCACAAACCCCACAAAAACTGCTGGCATCAATGATCAGAGTTTGCTGTCACAGGGATGCAGAGGGGAAGGGGTGGGAAGATGCTGGTGGAGGTATTTCTGTGTCAGTGAAACAGTACCACAGCCTCATAGGCAGCTTCACGACTGCTGTGCCAGCCTCACTGTAGAATATCCTGAGTTGGAAGGGATCCACAAGGATCATCGAGTCCAGCTCCTGGCCGTGCACAGGAAAACGCCAGGAATCACACCATGTGCCCAAGAGCTTTGTCCAAACGTGTCCCTACCTGCCCGTTCCTGCCTGCATCTGGATCTCGGGCCAGGACCACGGCCACCCTCCTGCCGACGGCGCTGTCCTCGGCCACGCTGACGGACGAGTCCGAGGTGATGTCAAACTGGGGGCTGTTGTCATTCTCATCCAGGACTGTGATAGTCACCTGTGGGCATGCACAGGGCTCAGGTGGGGCACAGACAGGAGCTGGCCCCCTGCTCACCTGTCACCCTGACACCTTGGCACATCCTCAACCCACCACGGAATGACACAGCTATTTGAGCCCAGGGGCTGAAGTTACATCCCTGCCTGCAGAGGAGGAGGAGGAGGGATGCTTGGAGGCTGGAGAAACAGCAAAAGGCTGCTGCAGCTCTCAAGTGGTAGTTTGTTCTGTGGAGCATCCTTTGCTTTTTATCCTCCAAATAGCTGGGCACAGAGAAGCTCAGGCTGCTGCAGGGTGACCCTTTCCTGCTAAGCTTTTCACAAGCAGTGATTTCATCCGTGCTCACAGCATCAGGGTCAGGCAGGGTTGGCTTTGAAGTTCAACAGGCACAAGGAAGGCAGAGCTGAGCACGTTTAAATCAACCAGGGCAAGCTGGGTGTAGAGGAGACCTGAGTTCCCTCCTGGGAAAAGACACCTGAGCACAAGATGCTTGGAGGGGACCTGGCTACCTCGGCCACAATTAGCCAGAGGAAATGCTCTCATCGAGTTTGTAATCAAAGTGCTGCAAGGGGACACAGAAATGAGAGAGGAAGAGCCTTTCTGTTCCTGGGGATTTATTTATGGGTGCCCCAAGCTCCCAGGTGCAGCCAGGCTGAATAGGACAACATCCCGGGAGGAAGCCGGGAGTGAGTTGTGCGCCTTGGGGTGATTCAGTTATTGTTGCTGCCGAATTAAAAACAGAGAGCCAGGAGCAGGGAGAGCTCATTCGGCCACCAGGACGGATCCGGCAGCTGCTGTCCCAAGTGGAGGATCAGGGCACTGCGATTCCGCTCGCAGCAGCAGGATGGCTCACAGGAGCTGCACCACGTCCTGGGGGATGTCAGGGAGGCTGGTGCTGGTGGAACGGGGATGGATACGTCCACCCTGATCCCTCCCCGCAGCTCAGTGTGGAGTTTGGAATGGATTCTGGTCCCCAGGGTGATGACAGCACGACGGACATGCTTACCTTCTGTTGGAGGAGAGCAGAGGGGGAAACAGAGAACACAAAGAATGAGGAGTTAGTGGGGGATGAGGAGGTGTGGGTTAACCCTGCATCCCACCACAGCAGTGTCAGGAGCCACAGGTACCCCTCCGCAGTGATTCAGGGGCTCCTCTGCTGGTGCATCTTTTTGTTTTTTTTCTAGATAAGGTTGGCAGATTTGTCCCTCGCCCTGGGAGAGATCCAGACAAGGGCAGGGCAGTGTGTGGAGAGCACAGCTGCTGGGACCTGTGGGCTGGCCCTGCACCGGATGTGCCTCCTGCCCTGACAGAGAAATGCAAATCACCCCCTGCTCAGCTGCCAAATATAACCCTGTTAAACACAAACCACGAAGTGTTTCAAGGCCCCTAAATTTACCTCCCTTGAAACTGTTTTAGCTGGTTTCCCCCCAGATCAAGGTTTCCAGGCCCTGAAAACTGGAGTGGGGAGGACATGCTGTCCCATGCTAGAGGAAGAGGAAGGTGATCTGAGCTTGACAGAGGATGGTGGGGAGGTGAGGAGATGCTACTCACCACCGTGGAGTCAATCTTTGGTCCTCCATCATCAGCCACCACTGTCAAGGTGTAGAAATCCCCTTTCTCTCGATCCACCTGGCCTTTGACCGTGATCACACCCTGCCAAGGATGAAAAACAGTTGTGTTGGCCACCAACATCAACATTCATGGTGCACAGCCAAGCCAGGAGGGACCACGCTGTGGCTACTTACAGTGATCCCATTGATTTTGAAGAGGGAGAGCGCTTGGGTGTTGGTGTTGGGGTCAAACTTGTAGGTGATCTGGTTGAGGTTGTCGATGGAGCGAGCCTGGACCCGGAGCACCTCGGAGCCCAGGGGGATGTTCTCCATGATCACAGCCTCGTAGCTGCTGTTGGAGAACTGCACGGCCTCATCCAGCTCGTTCTGCAGGCTGACGTACACGCTGCAGAAGGCCTGGTTGTTGGGGGGCGCTTGGTCCGTGGCAGAGACATTCATCAGGTAGCTGGTTTTGGTCTCGTAGTCCAGGTACTCTATCGTCGTGATGAGGCCCGTGCTCTCATCAATCTCAAACTTCCCTTCTGCGCCCGACACGATTTTGTAGTTCACCAGACCACCGTTCCCTGGGGAGGGAGCAGGAACCATGGAGCTGGCTGGACCAAGCACCCTGAAGAGGCGAGCGCCACCGGTGCCAATCCTCACCACGGAGCAGAGCCCATCCCATGTGTGGATCTCATGCCAGCCATGCCGGGATCCATGCAGTGGCTGATTTCACCGCTCCCCCCCACACTGGGTGTGTCTCACCCCCACCTGCCTACCTGTGTCCCGGTCGGTGGCCCGGACCACCGCCACGGAGGTGCCAATCCCGGCCGTCTCCCGCAGCCCCAGGCGGTTGTACTGGCGCTGGGTGAACACCGGCACCTCGTCATTGACGTCCTCCACGTACACGATCACCTGTGGAACCCCCCGGAGAGCCCACGGGTGAGCAGGGCAAGCTTGTGAGCCCTCACCCAGCTTACACCGGTGAGGGGAAAATACGTCCTTCGTGGTGTTTGTGGAGAAACATTTCAGGGTGTTCAAGGCCGGGCTGGATGGGGCATGGAGGAACCTGGTCTAGCGGAAGATGTCCCTGACCATGGGGAGGGGAGGGTTGGAATGAGAAGAGCTTTAAGGTCCCTTCCAACCCTAACCATTCTAGGATTCTATGATAATCTCTTCTATAAACACCACGTGATGGAGAGTGAACACAAACGGTTTAACATCACAAATTTAAACAAGCCCTGTGGTTGGAGTGACTCAGTCCTTCCCTGGTGGGAGGGAGGTACACTGGGTACATCAATTCCTCTGTCCTTTGGGATCCCCTGCTCATAACCTTGGAGACCCCACAACACAGAAATGCTGGTGACTCGGTGGGAAATTTTGCTCAAAGTTCAGCAGGTCGAGATGCTGTTTCCCCAGGGAACCTGTTTTCTCCTCCTGGTTTTCTGCCTGCTGCTGGTGCTGTTGGCATGTCACACTCGGCCAGAGCCCATCCCACCACTGAGTCTAAAAATAGATGCAACTGGAGGACTGGGTCGGTGGGAACCATGGGAAGCTGGTGTGTCACAGCTGAAGATTATCACCACTGGGTCCTGGATTATTTAAATAGATGCCTGGCCAGGAGACACAGTTTTCAACAGGCTAAGGCCCAGCTTTTCCTCCCGGCAGCAGACCTGCATCTCACCGGGCAAGCAGGTGAGACAGAGACTCCCTCTGACAGTGATTGCAGCCCACTTAGCAGCCTCATTGTGCCAAAATGTCACAGGAAAAAAGAAAAAAAACCCCAAAAACCCCTTAACAAGATCTTCTCCACCCACGGGCAGCCCTCGGAGACTTTCCGTCAGCATTTCCATGTCAGCTCTCTCTAATTTCCTGCACAACTGCCAGGGCTGGAAAGCATCCTAAATATTTTGCACAGACTCCCCTGCTGTCCAGCCCTTGGAGGCTGTGAGGTGCTTACCCGCACGGAGCTCCTCATGGGTCCCTGCTCCGTGTTGTAGGCCTCCACCTCCAGGACGTGAGAGGAGTTCTGCTCCCGGTCCAGGTGCCGCACACCGCGCATCACCAGCCCGGTGCTGGGGTTGATGCGGAAGTGGTTGTGCTCGTTTCCTGGCAGGGGGAGAAAAAACGAGAGGGATGTTGCCCACTGCCCTTACATCCATCCTGGTGACACACTGAGCCCTCCCCAAGGGGCTATTCTAGAAGAAGATTACTGAGCACAACCCCAGACCCACCACTTCCTGCTACATCAGGCTCAGCTACATCAGGGTTTGGCCCTGGGACAAGCCAGGAGGAGCTACAGAATCTCATCAAATAAGAACAACATGGATCTGTTGGGGTGAGTCCAGAGGAGGCCATGAAGACGCTCCAGGGTCTGGAGTACCTCTGCTAAGGAGCCAGGCTGAGAGAGCTGGGGGTGTTCAGCCTGGAGAAGAGAAGGCTCTGGGAAGACATTAGAGCCCCTTCCAGTGCCTAGAGGGGCTCCAAGAGAGCTGGAGAGGGACTTTGATGAAGGGTCTGAAGGGACAGGACAAGAGGGAATGGCTTCCCACTGCCAGAGGGCAGAGTTAGATGGGATATTGGGAAGAAATTCTTCCCTGTGAGGGTGGGGAGGCCCTGGCACAGGTTGCCCAGAGAAGCTGTGGCTGCCCCATCCCAGGCCAGGTTGGATGGGGCTTGGAGCAACCTGGGCTAGTGGAAGGTGTCCCTGCTTATGTCAGGGAATTGGAATGAGGTGGTCCTTAAGGTTCCTTCCTACCCAAACCATTCTGCAATTCTAGGATTCTATCTATTGTCCATCCTCGACAAATCATCCCCCAGCAATTAACACTAGTGCTGGAATTACGCTTAGGGGTGGGGGAAATGTTTCTGTGGGCTGCAACGTGCAAAAGGACGGAGAGTACAACCTCCTGAGGCTGCACATGTGGTTGCCAGAGCCTGGTACAAACCCACCGATGCACAAGGGGGCACTTGGACTTACCCTTGACAATCCGGTACCAAACTCTCCCATTAATGCCTTCATCCGCGTCTGTGGCCTTCACCTTCATGAGACAAGAAAAGCAGCGAAGGTGAAGGGCAGAGAAACTCAGACTGTGACAGGTCCCCCCACCCTGCCGAGGCTGGACATCCTGCTCCTTCACCTGAGCCAGGGAGCTTATCAGCTGCAAAGTAAAGTAAGTTATCCTCCCCTCATCATCAGACAGCAGGGATAGTGGGCTTGGGTTTGCTGCTGGATGGATTGAAGTGGGAGCTGAGCTTGAGGACTGTGCCATGAAGCCCAGGGGTCTGTGCACTGGTGGAGGTGCCTCCATGGATCCTGCCCTGCACACCAATGCTTGTCCCAGTGGCAATGCCATTGGGATGGGGTATTGCTGGGATGATTTGAGCTGGGCAGGGAGAGCTGCTCCCACATCAGGTGGGCACATAGCCCACAGCATCCCAGCGAGTCACCCAAGCAGCAGCATATGTAAAACCTGCCAAGAGAAACATGAATGCAACCAGCCTAGAGCATGCTGGTGCTCAGGCTGAGCCCTCATGAGCCCCTGGGCAGTGGTGGGAGCACCCCTTAGCTGTGATGCACTGCACAGTCCCGGCATGCACTGAATAACCATTTGTCTGTCCTGGGAAACCCAAGGCATGGGTCCCCTCCGGTGTCACTGAACAAGACTGCAGTGCTTTCCCTAAAAACCCAGCCAGCAGCCACCTCCGGCAGCTGGGAAGCGGGACCTGGTGGGGAACAGCAGGACGGGGCTCACGACCCAGCTGGCACTGAGCTGCTGCATCTTCTCTCTGCAAACCCAACTTCCCACAGAGCATCCAAAGCTCGACCGCAGCGTGGCTGCATGGAAATCACCACAGTGAGGACACAGGGAATGCCTTGGCCTTTATCCTCCTCCTATTTCCCTCTGCAAGGCATCTTCTGCCACATCTTTTCCCTATAATGTTACCCAGCAGTTTTGTTTTCCCAGGCAGGTGGGGGTTTGCACCCAGACTGGCGCTGGAGAGAGGAAGTGTGGCTGCAAAGGATGTATGTGCAGTGGGAATGGTGAGGGCTTCCACCACCAGCCCCAC
Source organism: Pipra filicauda (assembly GCF_003945595.2). Taxonomy (NCBI): domain Eukaryota; kingdom Metazoa; phylum Chordata; class Aves; order Passeriformes; family Pipridae; genus Pipra; species Pipra filicauda. Next base: position 383,875 of record NW_024104361.1, read on the forward strand.
AACACTTGCAGGAGTCAAGAGATGCTCTTCTGAAATGTGTCTGTGAGATGCTTTGAACTGCTCTTGCTCCCTTCCACCAAAACACCCTGAGTCAGCAGAAGTCTTGGAAAATACTGACCTCTGCATTTGTAAACTCTCTGGATTTCTCATCCCTGCACCACACATGCTGTTTTCCTCTGTCCCAGACCAGATCAGATCTTGCTTGTGGCTTATTCCACATTCTAACATGGACCCAGACACCTTCCTTTCACAGTGGGGAGTTCCCCCTCCCAAACCAGCTCTTCCACCCTGAGGTTGTCTCTGGGCAGGAACTGGGCTGTCTCCTCTCTCATGGGATGGATGGGCCCCACAGCAGCAGGCAAGTGATGCCCAGGCAGACCGGCTGCCTTGGCATGGCACTGGCTCCCTCCTGGGAAAAGCTATCATGCAGCCAGAGGAGGAAAAACAAAGAGACGGGAGGCAAAGCTTTGCAGCTTTTTGTGCCATTCCCTGAGCTGCTGCGCTCAGGAAAATGCATTTCAGGATGAGCCAACTGCACCCTGCAAACACCCCTTGAGCCATCCTCTTCCCAGCTCACCCCAAGTGTTTCCTGCATGAAACTTCAGCAAATAAATGGGGAGTTTGGGTTTTGTTAAAACCCAGTAGTTTGCATTAAAGCAACTCGTGCTCCTGCCAGCCTGCAACCTGGAAAAAGCTTGGCTGCTGCCACTTTGACCCACTGAGGTCCCAGCGGAGAAGTGGTGATTTGACACTGTCCCAAACTTGGGAAAACAATGGCACTGGAGTGCAAGCAGTGGGAGAAAAGCTCCTTCTGCTGCAGTTGGAAGGCACCTTGTGCAGCTGAGTACCAGTGTCTCAGCCTGCTTTATCCCTCTGCTGTCCTTTTCACAGCCCCCTTTCAAACACCCCCAGTTACTGGAAAGGTGTCAGAAAAGGAGCGGGGGGCAATAAAAGAATGGGAAAAGAATAGAGCTGGTAGGAAAACGGGGAGCAGGCACATGGCGGGCAGCCCAACACCTCCTCCCCAGCACAGGGGGCTCGGCCCAGAACGTACCATTTAGCCTTTCCACAGGGACAAAGCCTGGGAAACACATCCCCAGGGGGCTCGACCTCTCACTCCAGGGGGACACAGCTCCGGGGCACTGCGGCACTGGCAGAGCCCGGGAAGGGGCTCAGGGCCCCTCGGCTTTGCATGCTCAGGCTGTCCCCATCTCTCTCCCACCCTCCCAGAAAGGAGGAGGGGGCTGGCAGCCGGCAGAGTGCGGTGGGAGAGGCGCAAGGCAGGCGTGCGGAAGTCAGAGCCCGGGCTCGGCCAGCCGGTGAGAGGTAGGGAGCCCGAACCCCTGCAGCAAACCCAGAGCCGGCCCCTCGGGCTCTCCCCGAGGGGTGAGAGACAGACCCCCGGCTGTGCCTTCAGCCCTCCAGCCTCCCGGGGAAAGAGCCGCAAATGGGGGGAGATGCAAAGTTTGGGGTGGGCGTGAGGTCAGGTATCCCTTCTCCCTCCCCCGCTTCGCGTTGCTTTGTCTGTCCCGCTGGTGGGAAAGTCCTGTGGATGCAGCTCTGCCGCTTAACAACCAGGGAGATGGGGAAAAGCATCACTCACAGTCCTCTGCTTTCGGTACCCACTCATCCGGGTCGGGAAGCTGGGTGTTTGGTACACTCCAGCATCACCTCCTCCCGCACGTGGAAAGACTTAGTGCGCTGGGAAAAGCTGGGGAGCTCCAGGAAAGCGCCGCTAAGCAAGACAGGGAAGGGAAATGGAGCTGCTTTTCACCTGAGCTCTGTTACAGGCAGTGCCTGAAAACAGCGTTTTCCTTGCAGGTTGAGGAAAGGAAGAGAGAGCATATGGAAAAGCTCACGCCAAACTAGGCAGCTGGGCCAGGCCAGGGAGCAGTGCCTGGTGCTGGGCAGGATAACCCTCTCCACTGCTCATGCATGACAACTATTTCTTCTTCCTTTCCACCTTCCCCAGGGGCATTTTACCTTTTGCAATTTCTCATCTTTCCCTCTGATCCTCAGCTGCCTCACGCCCACGGCTGGGTCCTGAGTGCTCATGGGGATGTGTCATGTTTGGAACTGATCAGGCAGGGATGAGCCTTCTGGGGAGGATTTCCAGGAAGGACAAGCCTCGTGTTAACCCACCAGGGTTGATAATGTGGGGCTTGGGTGGGACAGTGATGCTATGAAAGCCCAGACTTTCTCTGGACCTGAAGCTCTGCCGCTGATCTGGGCATGAGGAGAGGCTGGATGGGAAGCAAGAGAACAGGGCATGGCTGCAAAAGCCTGGGAAAACATCAGTTACCCCTCCTGATGGGTTTCTATGGAACACTGTCAAGTGAATTTAAAACACAAACTGCAGCCAGGACCAAGGGAGTGAAAAACAGCCTGAAGGAATTGCCCACGCCTCCCCGTTGGCTCTTAAGGAACAATGTAAGGTCACCAAGCTGAACACGTGCAGTCAGTAAATGCCAGCGTTGAGGTAGCCCTGGAAACCTTGATTCAGGCTGCCTTTGGTGTGGGATATGCTGCAGCCCTGCCTGCTCATTTTCCATGCCCGGGCAGCACAGAGGAACAGCTTGTACATGGAGCAGGGGGTCCTTGGGATGGCTGCTCTGCTCCCAAAGCCGAGGGGAAGGGGCTGAGCCAGGCAAGGAGCAGCTGCATGATAAAAAAAGTACTTTTGGGGTGAAGAGAGGGGAAAACATCACTTTGGAGGAGATGACAAGAGCCCTACTCCGTGGGCCTGCTTGCAATACACACACGGATTCTGTCACTGTTCTCAGATGCTGAGAATTTTTGCAATTCCCATTTTCCAAGCACAGACCTGGCTCTGACCCATGGAAACAGCTACATCTCCCCAGAGCCCCCAAGCTCTGGGCAGTCTGATACAGTCCTTGCCCTGAGGCTGCCAGCATCACAGTCTGGAAGCTCAAGCCCAGGTAATGCAAAGTATTCCAGAAATAAAACACATCTCCCTAGTGCCTCAAACCCGGCACCCAACTCTAGTGGAAACCTCTGACCTTGTTCCCTCTGTATCTCAGCTCATTGTCTGGAGCACAGATCCTGCAGGAGAGATCCTGAGGCAGGGTCCTGGCAAACCAGAGCTAGGAGCTCACCCATGTAACCCAGAGGGTACAGTTGGGGCACGAACAGCCCAAGTTCAAGGGCTCCTGACCCCCTCAGCACTCAGCTTTGCAGGTCCCAGAGTGTTTGCTGAAGGTTGTTTCCTCCTGCGTAATTCAGGCGGTGAGCGATGCTCGTCTCTCCTGAGACAGCACCTCGCTTTCCACGAGGCTTGTCTTCACCAGGGTGTCTCATAGTTTCCAAACAACAACGAAAGATATGTCACTGATGTTCTTCCTCCCCTTTTTGAGTGTTTTACAGTGAATGTTTGGCTGCTGCCTACACACACCTGCGTGACTTTGGGATGGTGGCTGCAAGAGCAGACCCAGAGACCCTGGCAGTCCCTGCAGCCCTGCCTTTCCCCTCCAAGGTCTTAATTTTAAATTGGCTCAATCCAAATCCAAACTCGCCAGGAGGCTGCCCAGCCACAGACCAGCCAAACAGCTCTCCATCACTCTTCTACCTCCCACTTCTCTGTAGGAGAGTAACAAAGCTTTACCTCCAGCGTACAGGCTGGAGCACCAAGGCCATGGCAGAGAGTTGGCACAGCAAGGTTTTCCCAGCCCTCATCTCTGAGCTGAGGGGATGCCAGCCTCTGGCACAGCCTATCTGGGACTGGAGGGTGCATGGAAGCTAAAAAATGGGTACAAACTGCTCTTGGGAGGATCTGACCAGGCAGGGAAAGGAGAAGACAGTCACCATCAAGTGTTAGGTAAGAGCTGTCATCCATGAGGCTTTGGGAAGCTGCTTTGTATCACTCTGCAGAACTGGCTGAGAAACCTGTGACATGTCTGAACCTGAAAGCAGATCAGTAAAATGCCTGACACAAGGATTTTTGGTATGAGCAGGGTAAGGGTGTTACATTTCACCCCTGCAAAATAATAAAGGCAATTCCAGTGCAATACCACAGCTTGATGGGGAATTACCAGGGCAGAGCCTTAACCAAGTATCCGATTTCCTTGGGGGAATAATCAAAAACCCCTAAATGCCAACCAATCCAACAAACCCACATTTCTGGGGAACAGAGAAGAACCAAACTCCAGCAGCCTAGAGGGAGGGTTTTGGATCTTCTGCAGTGCATGGATATTTATCTCTTCCAGAAGATCTTCATGCAACATGTGCGTGCTCCCTAAAGGTGTCCTCATAGGGCCCATGGCACCATGTGTACATAGCACTATGTGTGCTAGATTTCTTTGCCAGGTGGTTTTGCACTTCAGTTCAGGGAGGTACTTTGCAGGTATAAATCCCATCTCTGTGCTTTGTCTCCTGGGACCCCCTGTCTCCCTGTGTCACAGAAAACATGGCTGGGAAAATCCTGCACATCAAGGCATGACAAGAATCCATCAATTTAACCACAGGGTGGCTGCCTGTCCAGCTTCTAGGTGGTATGATCCTGAGATTAGCTCAGTTGGTCAGAGCATGGGGCTAATAACACTGAGGTTGTGGGTTTGATCCCTGTATGGGCCACTCACTTAAGAGCTGGACTTGATGAGCCTTGTGGGTCCCTTTCAATGCAAAATATTCTGTGAAATCTGTGTCACTTCTCTGTATCACCTTGTGCACTGCAGGGAAGATGAGCACAGAGGACTCTAGCAATGGGACCTCTCCCACCCCGCCTCTCCTTGGGCTTCTGGTTTCAACCACGGAGCTGGTCCCACCCAGCATCCCATCCCCTGAGATGAGAGACCCACTGTCTGTCATCGTCGCACTCGTCTGCATCTTCCTCCTCCTGGTGACCTTCCTCATCTTTGTCACCCTCTGCAAGCCAGCAGCGCTGGACCAGTCCCTGTCTGGACCCCGGGAGTGGATGCCCCACCACCCATTGGATGCCAGTGAGCCCCAGCTGAGGCTCTGGAAGCGCCTGGGCTCCCTGCGGGGCTCCATCAGCAGCTTCAGGAGAAGCAAGCCAATGTCTCAGAGCCAGCTCTCCTGCCCCAGGAGCTCCCCTGCCAGACAGGACTGGGACATCATGGAGTCCACCAAAATGTGATCTCGCTCTGCTGTTCTTTCCCAAGCTTTTGGTTCAGGCTCAGTTCCTTCCTCAAGCATCCCTTGGTATCCTGGGCACCCTGTCAGAGCCCCTTTGAGCAACTCATTTCCAGGCAGTGGCTCTGTGAGGCAACAGGAGATTTTGCAATTTCAGGTTTCCAAATGCTTTCCAGGTTACTGTTTCCTGTCAGGAAAGGTGGAGGCATCCAAACTACACCCACATGCATCTATAACCAAGCAGCCAAAAAAAAAATCCTGCTGCTTCATTTCTTTTGGAAAACATTGTGCAAATTGTGCTGCACCTGAACAAACAGCTTGGAAGAGAGTGGAGCAACCTGGCTGCCTAAAGAGGGGCATCCCAGGGCAAACCTGCTCCACAAAAAAGCAGTCCTCAGCTGAGATCTCCCCACTGAGCTGTGCTCCTGAGCAGGTGGAGGGAGGCTCGTGTCCCCAGTGTGCTGCCTGGTCCCTGCCTCCCCCCTTCTCATGCACCTCACTGGGCTGCCTGGGACATTCCTGCTCTCTGGCCCTGCACTGCCTGGCTTTGGGAGAAAGGGATGGGGAAACATTCAGAAACTGTCCTGTTGCCACAGGGACGTGGGGATGTATTTGAAGGGAGAGACCTTCTGTAACAAATGGTTCACACTGAAGGTGTAAATTAAAGCCAGGTGATGACCCATTTCTGTTTCCCTCTGGTGTTGTTCTGCAGAAAACAAACTTCCCCCAAATACCTCCTCTCCTTTGCCACAAAGGGCCACTTGCAGGGATACCCCCCTCTTTTGGGAAGCGAGTTCTAAGAAAAGGCACTTTGATGCCAGTCAGACTCGAGTTTCCTCCATTCTTTTGATTTGCAAAATCAGCTCAGATTAAGGAGTCCCAGGCAGGGCTTCCCTCTGCCTACAACTCCACTCTGGGACTACGGGCAGCTGCCTGACCCCAGAGACATCACCTACACCGTGCCACAGCACAACAGGTGATGAGGAGCCACAGCACTCCTGCTTGGGGACGGGCTACCCTGAGCATGACACACGGCTCCTAGCAAATCTTTGTTGCAACAGGCAAAAGGCTCCTTTCTTCTCTCCCCGTGACTCACCCTGCCTGCCACAGCCGGGGACAAAGCTGCCCCTTTCCTTGTGCTGGGAGAGGTATTCAGGCAGGAGGAGCCTTCCCAGGGCCCTCTGCAAAGAGCCTTTGGTGCCCGCTCCAGAAGAGCCCTGGGTTTGAAGGGATGCTGGAAGGCCTGGGAGGCCGGTGTGAATGCCTGCATTCATTCGCTGCTCACTGAGCCATTCAGCCCTGCCACTGCTCCCTCAAAGAGAAACAAAAATGAAAGCAGAGTCCAAATGCTTTTCTCCCTCCGTTTTTTCAACCCCTCTTCGAGCATCTCTTTGCAGACACTCTTCTCCCTCCCCCTTGAGATCTCTGCCTTGTGAGAAGGGAGAAAGCAGGGATGCAGCCAAAGTGGCCTCGCCAGCACAGGGCTTGGCTTTTCCCCTCTCACCCCCCTGCAGAAATGGGGTGAATTTCTTAATTTTCCTTTGTTCTTTGCTGCCTTCTCCCCAGCGCTCACAGCCTCTGTGAGCAAGAACACACCTCGCTCACACACACTTCTCCAGGGGAAGACACCACTGACAGAGAGAGAAAATCTCTGCCCTGGGCTTCCTGCAGCTCACAGTTAGTGGGGGGACCCCCTCCTCCCACCCAAGGGTGGAAAAGCCACGTGCCTGTACTATGCTGCTGGCGGCCGGGATGTCCTCAGGGACGCTGACTTCGTAGCTGCTCTGGAGGAAGATGGGCCGGTTGTCGTTGACGTCCAGGACGGTCACGTACACGGTGGCAGTCCCGGTGCGCCGGTTCCCGGTGGGGCCGTTGTCTGTATGGGAGAGAAGGGGAAGGAGGGGAGGTTCAGTCACCTCCACCTCTGAACTAAAATCCTTTGTCTTTTCTGCAGCTTCCAAATCCCACGCTGAACCACGGGTTTGGGTGTTTTGGTTTTTTTTTTTTCCTTTCCTATCCCGAAAGGAAAAGGAAAAGCCAAACCATCCCCAAGCTCTGCCAAGGAGCCCAGCGAGGCTGGAAACGCAACTGGTCGATAGAGAGGATTTGCAATTCTGTACACTGAGTAATGTGCGCTGGAAGGGACTGCTGGAGGCCAGGGATCTGGGAGATGAAGACAGGTAGGGGTCTGGTGAGTTTTCTATAGCCACAGCTCAGCTTATAGTCAAGGAGCACCAGGATACGTTGATGTTCCATACACAAGGACATGGCAACGTGGCTCTTGGATTTGCAGGAAGGATGAGGCACTGGGAAGCATTGGTTGGGTTTGTTTTTTTCAACATGCCTGATGCAGTGAGTGCTAAGCCCACCCAGCTGGAGCCCATGGGATCTGGTTCCTGGGAAAACACAGGCAGCCTGACATCCATCGGAGGAACATAACAGACCCTTTACCCCTTGGGATCTGGTCCTGTGTGCCCAGCTGGTGCAGCATCTCTGCTGCAGCTCCCGTGGCACCTGCGATGCTGTGCCCCCGAGATTTCTGACTGGCCACTTATTTCTCCTTTCAAAAGGGGCATCCAAGTGGTCTGTAAAGAGGCATGTCATTATAAAGCTCTGGGGGTGACAGCCAAGCTGTGTTTGGCACACGGGCCCTCTGCACGTGCCAGGTGGCTCAGGGTTAATCAGCAGCCATGGAGCCAAGGCTGGCATGGATTAGGGGAAGGTTGTTGTGGTGCTGGCATTTTTGGGTGGAGGGCTGCCCTGGACAGTGCAGAGCCTCTCAGGATTGGGGGGCCCCACCTTCCCCAGGGGAAAGGGGCTGGGCAAACCTGAGAGGTGAATATACTGTCTGAAGAAGTTATGGTGGGACCAGGACATACTAATTCACGTGAGTTGTGAAATGTTAACACCAAGCACAGGCTGTGGTTTACAGAGTGCCTCAGAGGTTGCTGCCTCTCTGACACACCTGCACAGCCACGCCATGGAGCTGTGTGGCAGTGGTCCCATGGGATCAGTGGGAAATCCTTACCAATGGCTTCCAGGATCAGCGTGTATGATGCCACGGTCTCCCTGTCCAGACTCACGACTGTCCTGACCACCCCATCCCTGAAGCCAACGCTGAATTTGCCATCCTGGTTCCCACCTGCAGCAAAGGACAAGGACCAAGGAATCATAGAATCCTGGAATGTTTTGGGTAGGAGGAGACCTTAAAGATCATCTTGTTCGATCCCCTGCCATGGGCAGGGACACCTTCACTAGACCAGGTTGCCCAGAGCCCCACTCCAACCTTGGACACTTTTAGGGATGGGGCATCCACAACTTCCCTGGGCAGCCTGTTCCAGTGCCTGACCACTCTTTCAGTGAAGAAATTTTTCCTAATATCTAATCTGAATCTTCCCTGGTGCAACTTGAGGCCATTTCCTTGGATTCTGCAGCCTGGGCACGGGGTCAGCCCAGTTGTGGAAGGATGATCTTGTATCTTGTCCTAGGCAGAGCTGCTCTGCAGCAGAAGTGGGCAGAGCACCTTCCCTCTGCCTCATGGAATGCTGTGCCAGCCTCACAGAACCAATGGCCGTAGGAAAAGCTGAATCATAGAAGGGTTAGATCATTTCCTGAACGCTTTGGAAGCAAACTGGAGTAACGCTGCATGTGAACTGTGGTACCTGTGGGACAACACACCCTGTTTCACTCGCAGTGAGGCCGGAGGGGCTGCGACATGAATCGCCAGGCTACTGTGGAAAAAAGGACTCTCTGCTGACACTTCTGCTTTCACCCTCTTCCTGGGGGCTCAATGCCACACATGCAGTTTGCAAATCAAAGCGTGGCCAGGGGGTTCCCCGGTCTCCTGTTGCAGGAGCTGCAGCTGCAGTGAGAGCTCAGCACTGCCCGGGTGGCGTCGCTGCCACTGAACCCCACCGCCACACGGGGATACAGAGTGCCCCAAAATTCCATTTATGGCTTCCAAGCACAAGCACATGTGAATGCCACCCCAGCCCTTGCTCCCCAGCCATGTCCTGCCCATCCTCATGCCCTTCCTGGCTGTGTCCCAGGGATGGTGGGGGTCAGTGGTCGCCCCCAGGCAGGGGACAGCAGAGTGGTCAGCATGGCAGGAGCCAGGCGGGGCTGTTCAGCAGAGGGCGATGCCGGACAAGGTTTGCAGGGGCTGGGAAAGGCAGCGCTGAAGTGCAGAACACCCTGGCCAAGGTCTGGGGCAGCCCTGCAGCCAAAGCTCCTGTTTCACATGGGGTTCATACCTGTGATGAAGTAGCTGAGCTCGGCGTTCAGCCCCACATCAGCATCCGTGCAGTTGAGCCGGACCACTTTAAAATCCCGGGCCACGTTTTCAGGCAGCGACACGTTGTAGATGGCTGGGAAGAAGGTGGGGTTCTCATCGTTCACGTCCAGAACTGAAAAGGGGAGCAGAGTTGAGTGTCCCCCTCCAGGGCTGCCCCTCCTGCAGAGGCCAGGCTGATGTCTGCCGGGCTCCCAAAGCTCCTGTCTGCTGTCCTGAGCATCCCAGGGAATGCTCTGCCCGACTCTCTCTGGCATTTGTGTGGTGTGGGTGCCTGCAGAGCAGCTGTAAGGACTGGTCCCCACAGCTGCAGGCTGTATTTACCAGCCTCTGATACATACAGATCACCCTCCTCACAGCCAAAAAACCCCCACCTTACGTCACTGTAACTCAATTCAGTATTTGCACCAAACCCATTTCCATGCCCATTTGAAGAGAAAGCTGGGGCTTAAATATAAGGTCAGTATTTCCTGGTGTATGGCAGAGAGCTCTGGAGGTACAGGATCAGGAACTTCTTTTCCAAACTCAAGCCCGAGGACAATCCAGGGTCAGTTTATTTCCAGATGATGCTCATCCTCAGCCCTAGGCTCACATGAAGCCAGTAAACAGCAACGCATTAAATTAAAGACAGACCACGCAATATGGTCCAGCTCTGAACTGGGAGTGCGTGGGCTATCCAGGCACACAGCTGATGGGAATCACATGCTGAAGCAAAAGACAGGCTGAAAGGAGAAGCAACACTGGGGATGGGGGAATGGAGGAAAAAACAACAGAGAATTTGGGGGCCCTGCCAGAAAGACCATGTTTTCCCCGTCTCTGCACTGTGCTGATGGCAGACACAAAGCCTGTGGGGACAGCAGAGCAATGGGCTGCCCTCCCTGCATCCTGTCGTACACAGAACCAGACAGGATCCTGTTTTCAGATCATAGATCCGTCTGATTCCTCTGCGTGTCTCCCATATAAACCACGTCTCCTCCAGCGAGGAGTCCTTGTCACCGAGGGACGGAGGGGTCTGTGTGTCTGGGCATGGCGCAGAAGGGTCTCGGTGCCCCCACCTTTGACAGTCAGGGTGCTGGTGGAGCTCTTGGAGGGCACGCCGGCGTCGCTGGCCACCACCCGCAGGTAGTACTGGGCGATCCTCTCCCTGTCCAGCACGGCTGTGGAGGTGATGAGCCCGCTGGTGCTGTTGATGAGGAAATCCATGCGGGGCATCCCCACCTGCATGCGGTACGTCACCTGCCCGTTCGGGCCCTCGTCCAGGTCGATGGCCACTACCTGGGGGGGAGAGCAGGGGGGAGCCTGAGCATCTCCTGATAAGGAAAATCAGGGTACAGAAACCCCGAGTGTTTCTTTGCCCCCAGGGATGCTGGGATGAAACGTAAGGGCCCTCAGAGGACCCGCCCTGCCAGGAGCGAGCACGTGGGGTGGGGATGCCACAACCCCTTCTGCATCCCCCCAGTTGAATTGTTAGAGAATGGAGAGGAGGGAGAGGATGGGAAAAAATGGAGAAGGTGGGGAAGAGGACTTGAAGCATCCCCCCTGCTGGGAGCCAGCACACAGGGTGGGATGCACAACCCCTTCTGCATGCCTCTAAGTTGCATTGCTAGAGGATGGAGGTGATGAAGGAGAAGAAGAGGATAGAGAAGATGGAGAGGACAGAGAGGATGCACTGCTAGCCTGCTTTGCAGAAGCAATGGCAGCAATGGCAGCAGCTCCCAGTGCGAGGCATGGCAGCAGTGGGACGCACTCACCTGGAAGACAGAGGAGCCTGCGGGAAGGCCCTCGGCGATCTCGGCAGCAAAGGGCAGGTTTTGGAAAGTGGGGTCATTGTCGTTCAGGTCCAGCAGGTTGACAAAAACTGTGGCGCTGCTGGTAGCTCTCAGGGGTGGCCTCCCACCTGTAGAGGCCAGGAATGGGAGTCTCAAGGTTAATACTCGAGCTGTTTCCACTCCTTTTCCCTAAAAAGGAGGCCTCATTCCCTATGCAGACAGTAGTGAAGAAGGGGGTGATGCCCCTGATTTGTCATGGATGATTTGTCATGGATGGACCCCTAGTTGGAATTCTAGAATGGTTTGGATTGGAAGAAACATTAAAGACCATGTAGTTCCAACACCCTGCCATGGGCAGGGACACCTTCCACTAGATCGGGTCCAACCTGGCCTTGAACACTTCCAGGGATGGGGCAGCCACAGCTTCTCTGGGCAACCTGTTCCACCATCCTCTGAGTAAAGAATTTCCTCCTAACATCTAATCTAAATCTCTCCTGTTTTAGTTTAAAACTGTTACCCTTTCTTCTATCACTATGTGAAAATAGAAATTTATCTTCATATCTCTACCTTTTTTCCTAAAAAAACCAAGTTTCCCTAATGTAGGATTTCCAGAGAAAAATACATCAGCTCTTTTTCCCCCACCTGCTCAACTGACTTTCTGGGATGCCGATGGAGCCAGGCTGAGGGGCAGGAGAGTTCCTGCTTCCCAGGCTCAAAGGTTCAACTTGTTGTTGTGAAAACAATCTGTGAGGGAGAACGGAGGGCGAGGAGGGAGCACTGTGGGATGGAAGTGGCGCTTACAGTCGGTGACGGACACCACGATCCTGCGCATGAGCTGGGCCTCCTGGGCGTTGGGATTCTCCCGGTCCAGGAGCACGCCGGTGGTGCGGATCTTGCCCGTGGTGCTGTTGAGGCTGTAGAACTTGTTGGGAGGCCGGATGCTGTACACCACCGTGCCATTCTCCCCCAGGTCCGGGTCCACAGCCACCACCTGCCATGGAGAAACAGCAGAGAATTAAAGCAGAGTGCTGGGAATTAACTCCCACATGGATTTTCCAGTGTCTAACAACAAATCTGAGCTCACACGAGAGGTTTCCCTGCACCAGCACCAGCAAGAAGCTCCCCTTCCTCCATCCAGCTCTGTATTTTCATGGTATTTGCAGGGATTTTACACCCTCGAGAGTAGAGTTAAATGTCCCCAGAAATGGACTGTGAGCCCAGGAGGTGATGGCATGGCAAGAGAGACACAAGCACGAAGCAATCAACCTGTCTTTCCTTCTTTTAAATAAAACCAGCTAAAAAACAAGGACCCTGCCGAAAAATAAACTAAACAGGACAAAGAGGCACTCTGAGAAACTTGTGCTGCCGCACCCAGAATGCTGGAAGTAATTCCTTGGTGGAGTTCTCCTCCACGTCAGATATTCTGTGTTTTACTGCTCTCCCTGTGACATTTTTTATTACAGGGGACATTTACATAAAAAAAAACCCCAATTTCATTGCACTCATAACTTCCCCAGCTCCCGCTGCTTGTCCTGCAGCTGAATTTACATCGGATCGGTGACAAAATAATTATTTTCCCAGCAACTAATTGGGATGTCAAAGGCAAGATGACTTCAAGCTGGTGCCGAGCAGCGGGGCTGGTGCTGTGTGGAGGAGAGAAAACCACTGTGCTCTGGCTCGGGCAGTGCTGCCAGACCTTTTCTCCTCCAAAAAAAAAAAATCCTTTTTTTTTTTTTTTCTCCAGCCTTCCTCCTTATATGATTTTGTGGATTGTCTTCACTTTTCCCTCATTTATTTTCCATTCTGTTCCCATCATTTTTCTCTCGGCGTGATGGAGTAGAAGCCTCCCCCTCTCCTTCTCTTTTATTTCGCCAGAGGGACTTGAAAGGCTGTAAATCAAAGTCTTTCAGAGAGGTCCTTGAAGGAGGTCGCAGGCGAGGCTAAGAAAAGGAGAGTTTGGCCAAAATCCACACAATTTGGAGAGGAAAAATAATATCCCAGCAGGGAGAAGAAACACAGGGAATGGGCAGCAGGTAGCAGGCTCAGGAGTAATGTTTTAAATGGAATTCTGCAAGATGGTGCTGGACTGGAGATGACACAGGCTCGGAGGTGACACCGGTCAGGAGGTGCCACCCATTTGGAGGTGACTCCCTGCTCCAGCCAGGCTGGTGACAATCTCACCAGGCTTCTAGTGCAACCACCACCCTCCCTCGCACGTACTGTGGTGACATCTGAGTTGGGGGGTGTCATTTCCACCAGGTTGATGAAGTATGGCTCATCCTTCCACGTGGGATAGTTGTCATTGATGTCCAGCAGTGTGATGTTCACCTGCGAGAGAGCAAGGAGGCAACACTGAACCAGGAGGTACAGCTCCCTGGGGTGGCACAGCGTGTCCCCTGGATGTCCCCAACACACAGTTCAGGCATTGGAACCGCCTGCCCAGGGCAGTGGTGGAATCACCATCCCTAGGGGTATTTAAAAGATGTGTAGATGTGGCACTTGGGGACATGGGTTAGTGTTGGGCTTGGCAGTGCTGGGGAAATGGTTGGGCTTGATCATCTTAGAGAGGTCTTTTCCAACCTAAATACTTCGATGGTTCTGTGAGTCTATGTTCTCCCCCTGGAGGGAAAAAAAACATGGAAAGCCCACATCATGCACCTTCACAACCAAGGCTCCTTGGCATATCTGAGGTGGGTTTGGCCCCCGTGTGTTTGTTAAAACCAATCACAGGGCACAAGGTGTGTTTTCAAACAGCTATTTCACTGGGAGGGGGATTGAAATCAGTGGGGGACAGGATGCAGCAGGAATGGGGCAGGAAAGGAAGGAAAAAACCTGAGTCACTGGTGAAAAGCAAGAAGGAAAAAAAAGAATAAATGAGAAACCAGGAGAGGGTACAGGGGTGGGAGATGTGAAGACAAGAGAGCATGGGTAAGGACGGTGCTCTGAAGTGTTACCTATCTTTGTTTTCAGCCTGAGAAATGGCATCTAAGCGACAGCAGTCAGTCTGTGGGATGGATCCTACTGCCTGCGAGTCTTTCACCTCCCCAGATCACCCATTTCAATCCAGCCTGTGAGGCTATGAAGGTGTCTGAGGGGAGAGCTGCAGCTCAAGGGGAGTGGGGTCCTAAGCAGGGGGTCTCAGTGGAGCTTCTCCAGGGGTCTTCTCTGCTCCCAAGTCCCCGTGTCAGCTGTCACACCAGGCTGAGCTGCTGGTGCCACCCCGTGGTAGGAGAGGTGAGTCTGGACAGCACAATCTCCAGGGACAAGCCAAGGCAACACGGTGGCCCCTGGAGAAGGTTGGTGGCTCACCCAAGCACTCCACATGCTTGTCCATCACCCAAGACCCTTATTACCGATCAAAAATGATTATTTTGAGCTCCACGTGCTAATGGCAGCAGACAAACTTACTCAGTTGTCCTCATCTCACCGAGTTTTAATATTCTTCAACTTTCTGGGAATCAGGAGGCTTTCCCCCCTCCTTGTTTTGCCTTTCAGCAAAGCTATTTAGGAGAACATAGTCTCATCCAGAGCTCCGGGGGGGAACTCAGCATACCACAGGCCATGCTGGTGCCATCACCTACCTCTGGGAGGCTCCATAGGGAACTTTTAGTCTGCTACCACAGACTTCCTGAAGGCCCTTGGCAGGAATGACAATTATTCCAGGGATATTCCTCAACACAACCACAATTTTTTCCGCCTTGTCCTGTGTTGTGTGGGACACCTCTGCTGCAACCCAACTGAACATCCCGGGAGCAAGAGCACCCCAATGGTGCCAAGAAAATGTCCCAAAAAAGATGGTGCCAAGAGCACTGAGAGACAGAATCATAAAATTGGAAAAGACGTTTAAAATCATTACGTCCAATTGAGATGGATCCTTGGCTTTTGACCTCCTGGTATTTCCAAAGAGTTTTACTAACGCTTTACCAACAATGGGGCTCCCTGATGCCTGTGAAAGGCAAGGCAAAGAAGGAGGCTTCAGCCTGTAGCTCCACCAGCACCTTACGAGGAGCCCAGGCATTCCAGGCTGGCTGGAAACCCTTGACCCAGGCAGCATGTGAATAGACTGCTATTCCTGTCACCAGGAATAACTGAGTGTGCCCACAGGCTCTCCAACTCAGCCTCTTCCCAAGAGGCATGAACAAAGAGAGCCGTGCTGCAGGTGAAATAGGTACCCATTACCACCTCCACAAGGACAGCTGGACACGTAAAGCTCTGGAAGATCAAGTGGCTCCTCTGTGGTTTTCCAGAAAAGAGAGTTGATTTCAAGGTTTACACAGTCTGGAGAGTCAATTTGTGAGCAGTGGTGGGGGCAGTCCAGAGGGCAGGGATTGCTGTGTGCTCTTCACCCATTCACACAGCTAAAATGAGACACCGCAGCCGCCCTTGTCCCAGCCCCAGGGGGGAACCAGTGGCTAGAGGAGATGGGAATCACTCCTTCCTACACTCACCATAGCAATGCCTGTCTTCTGATGGTGGCCCACACCTCCATCCACTGCCCGGACGATGAGGATGTACTCGGATTTGGCCTCCCGGTCCAGCAAAGACGTTGTTGTGATTTCTCCTGCAGCCACAGGAGATGACAGGGGAAAAAAAGAAACACTCAAAACCAGGGCCAGGATACTCCACAAATGGACCCTTTCTTCTGATGCAAAGAGATGGACCCTGGCAGCTCCTTAGCTAACAGAAGCCTTCACAGCCAAGCCTTTCCTTAGGTGTCAATCCCACCAGGGGCTGGGTTTCCATGGATGCTTCTGCCGAAGCTCTCATGGCAACTGGGCAAGTGGTGGTGTCTGAAATCTGGTGAATCTCTTAAATTGTGGGTCTCCTAAGCAGGCTGATTGGAAGAGAGGAGGGCAGGGCAAGGGAAGGAGTGAAAGACAGAACTGAAAGGAAAAGGGGGAGAGGGCGTCCAGAGTCTCACCTGAGCGAGCATTGATCCGAAAATGCGAGGAGCCTTCCAGGGAGTAGATGATTGACTCCTGTCCATACTCCCTGGACCGGTCCATGTCCGTGGCATTAAGAAACAGCACTGTGGCTCCTTGGGGAGGCAGAAATGAGGGCTGGGATGAGTCAGAACTGCCCTTATCCCCCACACTGCTCCTGCAGTTCACCCAGCCAAGGGGTCCCCTCTCCTGCATGCACAGTGGGGCCAAAACCCTACAGCTAGGGAACTTTACCGGGTCTCTGGCTTTACCTCCCCAAAAAGGCATCACCCACCCTGTTCTGGCTGTAAGGCACCCAGTGCCCTGCTAGGAACCTGGAGAAGGAGCAGGGGGGTGACCTGTACCTGCCATAATGTCCTCCATGATGGTTATCACATAGGAGGGCTTGCTGAACGTGGGGGGGTTGTCATTTTCATCCTGAAGCAAAGAGAAGGTCAAGAGGCTGGTTGGGAAAATGGCAAAGTAGTCAAGAGCTGCAAAAGTCTGGTATGGGGATGCTACTGGCCAACTGCATCTCAAGGTGTGACCAGTTCACAGTGCCAGTGTGGGGAAGGTGCCTTGGGGGTGAGGCACTGCGGGTCTGAGCAGTGGTTTCACTGTAGAGGCAGCTGAGGCTGAGGTAAGATGATGGTCAGTGACTTTTCTGAGTCCTACAGTGGGGATGATACTGACTCTCTTATCACTCAGCACCCTGGGCACAGGCTCAGGAACCACTGCCACTGGCAGATGAGCATTCTCCAAGCTGCTCCTGTCTCCACCACAAGGCCTGGGAAGCTCAGGCACCAGAGGAAGCACGGTAGCATCGTGCACGGACCTGCTCCTCCCTAGTAATCCAGGTCACCCTGGCCACAAAGCAAACTTGACTGGCCAGGTGAGCTGGTGAGCTTTGGCTGCCTTTCTTTCAGAGGAGGAATGCTGTGAGTGTTTGCAGAGAGGGCAGCCACAGTATTTTTGGGGGGAAGCTGGTTTGCATACCAGCTCCCTCCAACCCTGTCTCTGCCATTGACCACTGGAGAAATGTCCTGGAGAAACCAGGCAGGAGCAATTGTTTGAAACATCCCTCAAAACAGATTTTGGACTGGTTTAAAGCTCCCCCCAGGGGGTCTTAAATGCCGTTTAAACATTGTTAAGAATCTGTCTTAAATGAACCAAACCCAATCGCCCATGGAGGGAAGGACAGAGCTGCCAGGATATTAAAACACCATTATGGACCTCACCAATTCCCTGGGGCTGCTCTGGAGATGTTTTCTACCTGGACACCACTGATGGACCTGCAGGCTCAGCTGCCACCAAACTTGATATTTGAAGCAATTTCACATGCCGATGATGCCCATCGTACTGCAAATAAATTTCCATCCCCTGCTTTCGTTCCTGGAGGCAGGTGGTCTTTAATCAGCCTTTGCGCCACTCAGCTTTCACCGCGCCTCCTCCGAGGGCAATGAGGAAATTGCCAGCTGCCCGGGTGCTGTCCTCACCATCCCTCCTCCTCCTCCTGGCAGAGATGGGTGGGGGGCATCCAGGGCAAACCCGGGATGTCTGGGCAGGTTAAAGGCAAAGGAAAAGGAGAAGCTGAGTGTGCATCCACACGCCACCTGCAGCTGGGCCTGGGTGAGCTGTGCCGTGGTCCAGGCTGGGTGGACACAAGCCAGAGCAGACGCCGTGTCGTGTCATTAATGTTCCTGAGATCATCAGGCCAGGCTCAGCAGTGCCACAGCCTGGCAAGGGTTCTCCTGAGTAGGTAGGGCTTGCTTCTGGCTGGCTCTCCATCTGGCCAGAGCTGGCGTGCACCTGCCTCCTACTTGAGAAGGACATTTCCCACTTCAGCAATATGAACTCCAAAGCTCCCCGCAGGCAATGCCAGGTGATGCCAAACAGAACCCAGCACTCTTCCGCTCCCATGGATGAGGTCATCCACCTAATCAGCTAAGATGAGTTTCCCATGTTCTCCTGACCCCCAGCCTTCCTCCCTACACCCTCACTCTCAGACAGCCATCATATCGTGGAATCACAGAATGGATTGGGTTGGAAGGGATCTTAAAGCTCATCTCATTCCAACCCCCCTGCTGTGGGCAGGGACACCTTCCACTATCCCAGGTTGCTCCAAGCCCCATCCAAGCCAGCCTTGAACACTTCCAGGGATGGGGCAGCCACAGTTTGTCTGGGCAACCCGTGCAACGGCCTCAGCACCCTCAAAGCAGAGAATTTCTTCCTAACACCTAATCTAAACCTGTCTTCTCTTCCAGGTTGAAGCAGATCCCCCTCATCCTATCCCTCCATGCTGTCTCCAAGGATGCTGAGGATCATGGATGCTCACACTACGCACACAACCCTTTCCTCCAGACACAGGCAGGCTGTAAGTCACCGGCTCATCGCTCCGAGCGGGGCGGCAGCGGCAGGGAGCGAGGCAGAACCTTATTAGCAGTGATATTTCCCGGGATCCTGGCGCGGCGCGCACTATTAGTTCTGACTCGGCGACTCCCTCTACAAAAGCGTATTGTCCCCTAATGGGAAATCTACAAGGCGAGTTTGACTTCTTTATTAAAAACCAACAACCAAAGGATGAAAAAAAATTACCTCCCTCCACACTCGCTCTCGCTCTGCCTTTTCACGGCTCTTGTTCCTCAAGTGCCGTCAGGAAATGCTTCCCCCTCATTTTCTTCCTATTTTTTGACTTTTTTTTTTCCCTTTTCTTTTTCTAGTTGAGAGAAATTCCCTTTGGTTGAGAATGGGAAAAGTGACAGCTATTTAAACCCCGCCAGCATACAGACTCAACCCAGGGAGATGACCCACTGAAGTGCGGTCTCTTAAAAGAAGTGTTTATGCTGTCTAAAGCACAATGTGGGAAGAAGGATGTATTTAACCACCACTAACTCCCCCGGCACTGCCTTGTTCCCCCTCTCTGGAGCGCAGTGAGGAAGCCGGAGGAAAGACGTGTTCATGGGACTTCACTCCCATCTTACGGCACCGTGGGCTTTTATCTCCTTCACCTTCCCAGGCTGACGGTGCCGCCAGCCCAGCACAGATCCCATCACTGCGAGAGTGACGGGTTATCAACCAAACTGTCTCCATCACCGATACCTCCCTCCACACATCCTCAAACCACAACATGCCTCAAAGTGACACTCCGATCTAATCTTCCTGAGGAACGCTGTGATGCTTCGCCTCTCCCAGCAGCAACCCCTCCTCCAGAGGGTGGATTTCCACCCTGTTCTCAGCTCTGCCCCTCACCTTGTGTCTCCCACATTGGCTTCCCAGTGCACCGTGCACAGCCAAGGAGAGGGAGGAGGTGCATGAGATCAGGACAGCCCATCTGCACTTGTTCATGGTGACACCCCTCGGAGGCACTCTCAGTCAGCCTTTGTCCCTCAGACCTTCCCAGATGTCAGGGACAGCACTTCTTTAACCGATACATACAACACATGAAATGTATATGGCATATATATGAGACACATGTAACCACAATCCACGCACACATATCCATGGGGGGGGATAGTCTTGTTGGGTTATTGATGAATTAACAGCACTGCTATGGAGCAATTGCAGGGAAACCATGAGAGGAATGTCAGGTGCTGTACTTACAAACACCTCGATGGTGACGGGGACGGTGCTGTTGAGGGGTGGTTTTCCAGCATCCTTGGCCATCACAGTCAGGTAGATGACCCCATTGGCCACCTGCTCATAGTCGAGGGGGTGGTTCACGCTGATCACTGGAAGGATGCAAAGTGGGGCAGTCAGGAGGGTCTTCGTGCACTGAGCAGGACGGCGGGCTCGCTCAGGGGGTGGCCCATTGACATCACCTCCCCAGGGCCAGCAGTGGCTGTTTGAGGGGGCAATGCCCCAAGATCACGAGCACTGGGCATCACTGAGTTCCTTGGACTGGCATGACCTGGAGCGAGCTGTGCACCCATGGGAACATGGCTCCACAGTGGCTCATCTCAAGTCCTGCTCCAAAAGACTGCGCTGCAGGTGAGGTCAGGACAAGCAGAGGAACTGCTGGAGCAGCTTCCTAAAGGTTTCTGGCATGACAGCTTGTGGGGCTGTGAGCCCGAGGTGCTGCTGTTCGTCAGTGGCACTGTGGTGCCAGACCAGTGCTTACCTCCGTACCCTTCTGACACCGTGATGTCAAAGTAGTCGCGGAAGGCAGATGCCTGCACGATGCTGTACGTGATCTGGTTGTTGGGAGGGGAGTCCTCGTCAGATGCCTGGGGCGTGAGCAGAGGGAGGACATGAGCATGGAAGCTGTGCCAGGGACATGTGACAGGAGAGAGTCTAGGGGATGGGAGGTGCAGGCCGGGCCCAAGGAGAGTGGAAGTGATGGAGGAAGATGTGCTCATCAGGGGCCCCAAGGGGGTCTGTAAACCAGCCTCCTCTCTCCTGCTTCTCTCACCCCAGAGAGAAACCAGTTGTTGGGACTTGCTTTGGAAAATGTTTGTTAAGCCCGTCACAGGCACTGATCATATTAAACTGACAGAGGGAGATTTAGATTAGATATTGGCAGAAATTTTTCCCTGTGAGGGTGGTGAGGCCCTGGCACAGGTTGCCCAGAGAAGCTGTGGCTGCCCCATCCCTGGAAGTGTTCAAGGCCAGGTTAGACGGGGTTTTGAGAAACCTGGAACAGTGGGAGGTGTCCCTGCCCATGGCAGGGGGTGGAACGATATGAGCTTTAAGGTCCCTTCCAACCCAAACCATTCTATGACTCTAACCCGCTCCTGTCTCCCCACTGCACATCCCAAGCGGAGGAGCCACTCGAGTCCCTCACCCGGAGCCGGACCACCTGGGCGACGGAGGGCTCGTTCTCCCGCAGGGCCCCCAGATATGCCTCCTTCTGGAAGGTGGGGATGTTGTCGTTGACGTCGAGGACATTGATCCTGACGCGTCCCGTCGTCTCCTCCCCGCCGCCGTCCCGCGCGATGACGGTCAGGGTGTAGCGCTGCGTGGTCTCAAAGTCCAGCCGAGCCGTCAGCAGGATTACACCCGTGTCCTTGTCCAGGGAGAAACTGAGGGGACAGGAGAGGAGGGGTGAAAAGCCCTGGTGACCACACGCTGGAGATGGAGAGGTGGGGTGGCAGCAGCCTGACAGCTTGCATGGCAATGGGTGAAGTTCATGACTTTCTTCCAAGGGCTATGAGGTCCCAGGGCATCTTCAGGAGCTCAGTGCAGCTGGTGGGGGTAAAACCCTCAGTGCTGCTCTACAGGCAGAGTAGAGGGGTGCAGAGGCCTCCAAATCCTTTCTGCTGGGCAGCCCACATGCTGCCCCCAACTGCCCACCACAAATGGGTCACAAGTGGTGCCCCAGGGTCAGAAACTCACTGCAAACTTATTTACTGGTCTCAAGCAATGTTGATGCTGGTAGGTCCCCATTTAGCAAAATATGCAGAGCACAAGGTATGTGCTGAAGTTAACTCACCCCTCTGGGAGACAGCAAAGAGAGGGTTTCATAGGGCATCTTGCAGGTAGGACATAACCAAGGCCCTTAATTGCCCTGTGACTTCCTAGTGAGGTTAGAAGAGGATGTGGGAGGATCCAAGTCATGCCAGTCAGTCACACTTACCGGTCAGGGTCATCGCTGAAAAAATAACTGACTTTCCCATACGTGCCCACGTCATTGTCAGTTGCCTGGAAAAGATAAAAGTTAAGTAATAAATGAAGGTATTCATGGAAATGTTGCATTACACACACCAGTGCAGACCTTGTGTGCTGCCATTTATTTCCCAAAAGCTGCAGGACTGGAGCTGCTTGCACTCCCCTGGGTTATCCTGCTCATCCCTGACTCCCAGCCTGCTCCAGGCTAACAGCCCTCCATCCGCATCTCTCAGTATTGGTCCAAAAACCTTTGGCAGTGGGAAATGTTACACTTACTTACACACTAAGCTAAGCTGGAAAGCACACATGAAATATAGGTTTCCATGGGTAACTCCTGAGGGCCACCCATCCTGTCCCTGTGAAGGCAAAGAGCTGGGATCCTGCATCTTGTGCATTCCGGGCTGGCAGCATGCCTGAGGCTGCAGGGAGAGGAATAAACACCCATTCCGCTTCAAAATTCCTCCCCCCTCAGGCTAAAATACAGACCTGGAAAGGCAAGGAAAGGGATTTCAACCTTGATTTCCATGAGGATAACCCTTTCGGGGGTGTAATCTGCTGCATCCCCGCGGATGGCTCAGGATGGCTTGGGATGTTGCAGGATGCGCGTACTTCCCCGGCAGCTGCCGGAGCAGGAGCAGGCTGGTCACAGCTAAGAGACCAACTCCTCGTGGGGAAGGTGTGCACAACTCCCTGTGTCAGCTCTGGATGAGCAAGGCAAGATTTATGTGTGTTTTAAAGTCTTTGCTCTAATGAATGTATAAAATATGCATGAGCGGCAGCAGGAAAATGGAGCAGAAAATTTTATTTTTAGGTGAGAGAAGTGGAATGCAAGCCCCAAAATATCCTTTTTCTACCCCAGTATATTTTCTAAATTGAGTCCTGTCTGGATTACTCAGAGACCAACAGGTCTGTGAAAAAGCAGGGTCAAAGACACATTTTATGTCCAGATACCAGCAAAAGGCTGTATTTTAGGAGTGGCATGGAACACAGCCTGTTCCTGAAACCTTCCTGATTTATCGATGGCCTTGATTACCCTTGACAGCAGAGTAGGAGCTTGAGCACGGCTTTACCCCCATGTGCTGCTTACCTGCCACACCACGGGATGACAGAGAAGAAAAAGGCATGAAAACCAGACAGGATTATTTAAGTTTTTCTCCTCAAAGGTCTTCCCAGCCCGAGCAGTGAAATCTTGTTGCTTTACACCAGCTGAAGGGTGCGCTGGCAGATCCAGCCTTCCAGGCCTACTGATTTCGCTGATTTTCCTCTCCACTGCCAAGATGTGATTTCTTTTCCATGTGCATTGAATTGTGTTCAGTAAAATGGGAAAAGCCTGCCCAAATCTGCCTGGAGAGATGCCCAGAGAGTCAGCAGCACCCTCTCCTGGAGGACGAGTCCCTCTGGGGTGCATCTCCCCCCTCACAAGACACATATGAAGGTGCTCCAACTCAGGCAGACCTGGGCAACATTTCCATATGGAAACACCTGGAGAGAAGAGGGGTCAACCCACCATCTACCCGCCCTAGCATCCCTCAGCCAACTCGTACTGGTGTTAATCCCCCATCCTAACATCTGCCACCAGCCCCTTTTTTGGGTCCTCTTTCCCCAGAATCCTTGAGTGCCTTGAGCACCCTCAGCATTGCCTGGTATGAGCCAGCCCTCAACCTCTCAGCCAAGATTTTTCCTATCCATTACTTCCATGCCCACAACCTCTGTGCATCCCTCAGTCCCATTAATTCCTAAGTGGCTGATGCGAGAGCGAAGCCCAGAAAAGCATTTTCCATGCACCTGGATGGGCTGTTGATGAGATAATGATTTACAGGGGGCCTGACAGTACCACAAAGCACAGGCAAAACAAATTCCCTTCATTTGGCCCCCTACAATTGCACTTGTAAGTGCTTATTGCAGTGACAGACAACACTGGGAAAGTGTAATTTTCTTTCTGATGGGGAAAAAAAAAAAAAAGATAGGGAAGGAGGAAGGTTAAAAGAAGGTTAGCATGGAGGCGCTCCGAATGAGAGCCCTGGGGGGGGGGAAGCCAGGAGGTGGCTGGACCACAAGCTGTGGTGATGCCAAAGGTGCCAGCGAGGAAAAGCAACCTTCTCCCAAGGAGCCAGGAGGGTGGGCAGCATGACCCTGCCTCACCCTCCACCTCACCAGCTGGGCTAATTAATGACCCTGATTTACACCGAGGGAGGTGGAAGGTGCTGCTGGCTGGATGGCTTTCCTGGCAGCTGAACATCAAGGAGATAATGCTGGGCAGCGGAGCAGGTTAGTTGAGCGTGACAGGGAACATGCAAAAAGCCAAACGATGCACGCTCAGCATATTTAATTCGGGATCTATGCTTGTTTCTGCATAACCAGGCTTTTTTCCCTCTGAGGGTAAAAAGAGATGCTCAGATGCTCGAAACCCTGGGGAGGCGACACGCACTCCCTTTGCAAAGTGATGACAAGGGCTCCAAGGGAGCACACGCCTGCAGAACACCCCAAATCCCACCGAGCTGATGGCAGTCCCTGGGTACCAGCTGTTTTCCCGTGGCTTTTCCCCATCACTGACTGGTTTTCCCCCCCAGCATGCACACATCTATCCCCACAGCTGGGGGAGGAAAGGCATCTGGCTGGAAGTTTCCCGGGGTTCCACCTGGAGAGGCAATCAAATGGCTTTTACCGCTGCTCCTCTTCTGCCCGGAATATTAAAGCAGGATTTGCCCACTGGAGCCTGCAAAAGGGCAGGATGAAAACGCAGGTCCACATCTCTACTTTTATGAGCTGTCATCGGCGCAGACCATTTCTAAAAAATCCCACATTTGTGCAGCTAAACTCTGGGAGAGCGGCAAGAAGAGGAAGCCTGGATAACCCAAAGGATTAATTTACTGAGCTGCAGTGTGGGCACTCGGCACATGAATCACACAAAAATATCCACAGCCCAGTCCTCTGTCCATCTCCATCCCTCAAGCTCAAATATTTTGGATGTCTCCCTTTTATCCCACCACGGGCCATCACATCCACCCTTCCCCTCCGGCTCGAGGGCCGGCAGAGCCGGAGACAAAAGCGAGGAGCTGGCGAGCGGTTCTGCTCTCGTGGGCAAATCTGCAGGAAAGGGCATGTCGTCCAATTTGTTCGGGAAACAATAGCAATGTTTGACATGTCATCAGGATTGATGGAGCAGAAATTTACATGGGAGAATTCAGTTTTAAACAGCTCCACGGAGCTTCGCCCGGTAATGGTTTCGACATTCATCATCCGCCAGCCCCACTCAACGACTCCTTAAACTGCTGGAGATTAACTCTACTCACAGCAGCTTCAGGGAGCACGGCAGGAGGAGTGGGGAAGGGCTTAAAGAATCAAGAAGAGCCTTTCAAGGTGGCTCAGATCCCCCACGGAGCCCCTGGGATGGCAGGCCTCCCCCCAAAACTGTCAGACAGGGATGAGCAGCTGGAAGTTGGTTGCAGGGGTGAGCAATTGGAATGATGATGTCCTGCCTGGCTGAAGACGGCTCTGCTGGCACCAAAGAAGCCAAACCCTTCCCCACCTTTCCCTCGGTGCGGATCTGCCAGAGCAGGTCCCAGCTCTGTTTGTTCTTCTTCGCTCTCTTTGTTTTCCCTCCCCTCCCTCACATGCACAAAGCAGGAAATAAAAATTGATGGGGAGCAAATTGCTTTGGCCAGGAGCTCTCTGCTTAAAAGAGTCGTCGCAGGAAAGCAATTACAGGACGTCAAAAAGCTGTCAGGGTACCAGAGTGACCGGGTGTGAGGCTGGTCCCTGCCTGCTCCCCTGGCTTTGAGACCAAGGCACCGCTGCTCCAGCAAAATGCCTGGGGCTTAGGAAAGCAAATAGAAAGAGGATTCCCACCTGCTTCCTACTTTTTGTTGGTTTTTTAGGGGCTTCTTGGGGCTAACTGGGCAGCCATGTGCTCCCTCAGAGGGCAGTACCAGAATCCCAGGGTGCGGAGCCATAGCCTGGAATCGTACTGGTTTTTGGAGGCACCAAAACCTGTGTGTGCTAACCAGGCGATCATCCAAACATCTCTTCCCAAATGCAACCTTCGGGTCCCAGGGGAATAACAGTTAATTGCTGGTATCCACTAGGACTGGAATTCGATTTGTGATCTGAGGGAGAGAAATGCAAAGGGCCAAGACCCTCTGTGAGATGCAATCGCTGGGCTGCAAAACTGGGACAGGAAACCAAAGGAAAACCTACTTAGAGTTATTATGGAGTGACTTTAGTCGGAAAACAGCTCTTTTGTCAGTGTTGCCTGCCCTGGCCGTGCTCTTTCCCAGGCTTTTAAAGAGAGGCTGCCCTGTGGGAGGTGGCAATCAGGCAGGAGCAGAGCTGGTGGATGGCTGGCATCGCCGTGCCGGAGCCCAGCAGTGTGATTAGCTGGGAAAGAGGGAGGTGGGAGTGGGGAATCAAGGCAGTGCCGAGGTCCTGCCGCTGCCGCCACTTCCCCAGCAGCTCCAAACCACGCACCGAGCCAGGGAGCTCAATCGGTGCTAATGACCCCAGAGGGCTGCAGTGAACCTGGCTGGGGGGGAAAAAATAGTCAATCAACCCCCCTGGGAATGGCAGAGCTTTTCCCCACCTCTTCTGCCAGCCACCAGGGAAAACAAGAGCCTCCTTGATTGTGTTTTATAACAGCATTCCCTGCAACATCAGCTCCACGCAGGCGAGGTTAACACTTGCCTGGGCAGCCATGATTTAGCAAGGAGTGATTTACTGCAGCCAGGCTGTTGGGATGGCTGGAGACCAGGGTTTAAAACACGAGGGGATGGGATATGGCTCAGAAGTGAGAGAAACAGGCTTCTCCAGTGTGGGTTTTCCCTGGTGACACCAAGACCATTCAGATGCCCGCCTCAGTGGGTTTTACTGGAGCTTGGCGCTGGAGCTGGGCTCAAGTCCCCCACTAACGAACCGTATTGATTTCATATTCTCCTGTTGTCCACCTAAATGGCAAGCGGCACATCTGAGCGATTAAATAACCACACAATTGCCTGGCTTGACATCTCAATCACTTTGCTGTTGGGTCTCTAAAGAATTTTACAGCCCAGCAAAATGGAAGAAATTAAGGTCAAAGTCCAGCGGAGGAAATATAAATCCTCAGTGATCTCTAAAGTATTTGCAAGAGCTCCGGGAAGCCAGTCACGCCACCTATGATCTGCAACTCCATCTCTTCCAGGTGAGGGGCATCACCTGGGGCCCAGCAGGGAGAGGGAGGATAAAAAAAAGGAGGAGGAAAGAGCCAAACAGGGCCTTGCCTGGAGACGGACATGAACATCTTGAATCCCAGTGTGGAGAAAGGGAAGAGCGAAGCTCAACTGTTGTCCAGCTGGAATGAAGGAAATTCTCCTTGGAGCTGGATGCAGCCCGTGGTTGCTCTGAGAGTGAAGCAAATCCAGCTGGAGACTGGGATTTTATTTCTCAGCAAAGAAGAGCAAGACCAAAACACATCCCTGCCATGCAGAGGCTTTCCTGGAGAGAGCAATGCAGATGCACCTTGGAAAACTGTGATCCAGAAGCCATAGGCTGACGTGTAACAAAAAGACAACATCCTCACTTCCCTGGAGCTGGAAACTACACCTGAGTCTCAGTCAGTCAGTCAACAGCCACTTCCCAAGGCTATCTTAGGGCATGGAGAGCCTCAGCTTTACTCCTGTGACCAGAGATAACAGAGGTTTGCTTCTAGGACACAGCAGCCAGCCACAGGAAGATCCAGCAGAACCTACGGCCTGGGACACAAGTGGCCTCTGGATGATGCGAGGGATCTCAGGAGGTGGATTTACACATCTCAGGGTTCCCGAACATTTTCAGGTAAATTTCCCTCCCCTTAAGACCCCAACAGCAGCCTGCCAGCATCACCAGGGGCTGCACAAGGTCATCTGTCCAGGGGTGACACTGTCTCTGTCACAGCATCACTCAGCCAATGGCACCTGCTGGGTGCTGATTCCCACGGGAGTCCCTTGCTTGAGGAAACAGAGCCTTGGATGTTTTGGGAGGGCATGGAGGAAGCCAGCTTGGAAAACAGATTAAAATCCCAGGAGCATTGGCTCTGTTGGAACTTTATGGGTGGGAGAGAATATATCAAGGTGAAGATGGCAACTGCCCTACATGGACTGCTGAGAAGGGGGTGTGAGTTCGGGTGTTCACATGGCAGAAAGCATCACCTTGGGAAAAATTCTCCCTTTAACTCCCAGCCACCTCCCAAATCACCAGGCAAAGCCAGCAGCAAAGGAAAAACATCCAACTCCACCTCCTACTGGGAACACTGGGAAGCGTGGGGGGAATCCTGCTGCTTGGCTTGTGCTTTGTAGGATGCAATTTGGACAGGAGCAGGTGTGCATTTGCTCCCTGATTTTCTTTCCCATCTCAGGGGCTGAATTGGCTTTTTTTTTTTTGGGGAGGGGGGCGGTGGGGAGGGGGCAGAGGGCACAGGCTGTGATTTTGTGTTGTTTTCCCACCTCTGTGCCTTGACTGTGCATTTCTCCTGACAGCTCCATCAGGACAGGGAGCGGCTGCACAAGCTGCAGTAAGTGTCTCTCTCTCTCCTCAACGCCTGGGCTGTCATGATTCCTATTCCACCTCATTTCAGTCTTATGGATTGATATTTAGATTAAAGAGATAAACACAGCCAAAGAGCGCTGGGCCCTGACAGAAAGACGAAGACTTCAGATCCGTCAATCACATTGCTACCTGGTAACTCCCTCCTCCCCTTCCCTTTAGTTACAGAGCAGGATTGATAAGAATATTTAACAGGAACAAGGAGTACAAGCATCTTTTTATACTTGTAAAAACCCCAGAAGCACCCAGGAAGAAGACAAGCCATTCATGTTTAACTTTCCAGGCAATTTGGGATCGTCTGCTTTGATTATTTAACTCTTCACTGTTTCGTGTGTTTGCAGTTTCCCTCTCCTCTGGCAGATAAAGGATTCAATTTTCTTTTAAGCGGCAGGGAAATTGGAAGAGATTTTGTTCTGTTTAAGCACAGCTGGAGACAGAGTACTCGGGGGGGGACTGAGAACAACAAGATCAATTAAGATGCTGACTGGAAGGGAGAGCTGTGTGGACCAGGGGTAAGGGAGAAGGGCTGGAAGGAGGGACAAAGTCCAGGCTTGTGGGACATCAGAAATGTCCAACTGTGAGTTCTCCAGCCTCCACTGAGCTGCTGCTGAGCCATGCCTTCATATTTCCCAGTGTCCTCTGAATGCCCTCCTGACTTCTTAAATATCCTCTCCCCGTGCTTCAGCCTCTGTAACACACAGCCTGCCCTGGACATTTGGCTGGCAGTCTGCAATTACCACCTGTCTGTCATTCCCCCTCTCCAGCAAGGGCTTTCTGAGACATTCTCCATTCACTTAAAGCAGAAGGAGAGGATGGGGACATACCCGAGAGTCCTCCCAATATTTGACCATCCCATGCCCCCCTAACCCATAAGAGAAGGCAGAAGAGGTGCAAGTTACTCCTGACATAGGCGGGGTAGGTGACTTCCCACAGAGCAAACTCAATCCTCTGTGCAAAATTTAAACAGTCAGTCCACTGTAAAAGATTGAGAAGCCCTGTGCCATCCTCATGGTAGCATCAGGGAAAGCTGTCCTGCAGACCACCTGAGACGATGGGCTGCACCACTCTCCAGGCTAACGCTGGGAGGACACCTCAGGTGCCACGGACGGGGCAGGGTGTGGTTTGTCACCCACCTGATTCCCCACAGAAGCTGTAACTATGCTCATCCCTAGAAGCCATTGATTTACAAGGTATTTCTCCACCTCACTCCCTGCTCTGGCTATGCTCTGTACTCCATGCAACATTCCCAAAACTGGGAGCAGTGTAGGTCTTGAGGTTGGTCCACACAGCCACCATCCCCATGTGGGAGAGAAACAGAGCTCAGGGTGAGCCCCTTGGCACAGCCTCTCACCCACCAGCACCTCAGAGCTACAGCCTCTATTACTGCCTTTCATTTTGAACTGTTTCTGCCCCTGCATTCCTTTTTTCTCCAAGAAGAAGGGGAAAGAAAAGCTTTAGAGATCACCAAGAAACAACAGACAGTGGCAGCCACACAGATGTGAGGGGATGGTGAGTGCCCTTGGCCAAAGAGATGGAGGGACGCGGGGTGGGGTGAGTCCTGAGGGCAACCAGAGGAACCCCACAGGTTTGCAAAGCCCCATCCCACCCACGTCAGGACTTGAAGTCGGACAAACTCAGAGAATGCATCTCTCCAGGGCACCCCAAAGCAGCCCTGGGACTGCTGCAAAGTGCTACAATGGGACGTGGGAGCCCATGGAACCGCGGCATCACCGCACCCCTGCCAAACTCAAAGGCTGACAGCTGATTGAGAAAGCTATTTGCATTTTAAATAGCTGCTTATTGATGTCTGCAACTCTCCTTCCCAGGGTGGGAAAAGTACATTATTACTTTCTTGTTGACTGGCGTTTACAGCTGGCTGGAAAGAAGGGGAAAGAAAATCAGGCCGGGATCGATTTTCCCGTCCCCGACGTGAGGCCAAAGAGAGATCGAAGAAGCAGGAGAAAACTGACAGCTGAGTGGTAAAGGGGAGGAACTTTGCCAACCAAATTAAAGGCTGACTTAATGAGGAGAGTAATGGAAGGTTAATTAGCGCATTTACTTCATTACGTTCTTCCTAACAAGGCTTCTCCCAAGGAAATGCAGTGGCAGGGAGGGGGAAGATGAGAATTCAGGTGAATGGATGTGTCAGCGACAATGTTCAGGGAGGGGACAATCCAGGGAAAGTAGGGGAGAAGAACTACTCAGGAATGTGAACCAGTGTACATATATATTTATATAAAATAATATATGCACACATACATAAGAATACATAGGCTAATGCATTTGCCAGAAAGATAGAGACACCACGTCTTCCCCCTCTCCCTCAAATAATCTGAAAATTATAATCCGAATTTCATAAAAAAAAGGGAAAGCAGTGGGTTTTTTTAAGCACAAGGCTGCCTTAGAGATTCAGGTTATCAAGCCCTGAGGGAATACAGTGCTTATTTTACCCGCCTTGTTGCATATCACAAGATACAGAAAATCATTCCGACACCAAAATCGATGCCTGATGGCTGAATTGGGCACCGCAGTTTATAGTCTGAGGTCTGCTGGAGATGCTCACACTATTCCTGAGAGTCTCCAAAAGATAACTCTGGAAAGCCCATTGGCAGCTTGCCCGACAATGTCGCGTGTGTGGGGAAATATTTCGAAGCTCTGGAAAGTCTCCACATCCCTTTCAGACTCCTCAAGGGTGGTTGTCATGAGCCCCAGACCAGAGCTACTTCAGGGTAAGGAGGACCAAGGCAAGGCAAGGAGCATAACCTCCCAGGGATGTGCGGGGAGTTGGTTCCAGAGAGAAGGCAGTCATTAACTCAGCAAGAGTTAATTGGACAAAGAGCTACACAACCATCTCAGGGAGGTGTTGATGTGATTTTCAAAGAGTGGCTCATCTGATCCATGCCTGACCTGGCCAGAGTAAGGAAAAGCTGTCTGGGAAGCACTGGGAACTGCAGGCATTAATGCCTGCTGGGAGATTAACCCCTTGTGGGGGGGTTGAAGGTGGGCAGTGGGTAATTCATTCCCTGCAAGCCTCCATCTTCATCCTAGCCATTTTCCAGGGAGGGTGAGCAGGGAGGGGGCACGCAGCAGCCCCCCAGCTCCCTGCTGCTTGTCAGCCAGTTGATGGAGCCCACAGCCACCAATCCCAGCCTGAGCAGCCAAGCCAAACCGGGGCAAATAAAGCGGAGAGGAGGGATCACGGAGCTAGGATTACTTTCCACACTTCCCTGGAGAACCATTTTTCTCCAGACCCTTCAAGGCAAATCAAATGCATTGTTGTGTCAAAAACAAGTTACTCTTGGTTTGTTTGGGCTTTAATGATTTTGGTTATCGAAGCTTTTCAGGAGGACTTTGCTGTGCAGATCTGTAGCGTATGAGGAGCTTAAGGAGACCTCCCGCCCCTTAATTCCTACCTCCAGGTCTACAAATACATCAGCAATGGGCAGCGAGGCACGTGCCTACGCCCCCATGCAGGTCCCTGGCTTTTGGACGCTCGTGGCAGCTGCTGGTAAAGCAGCAGTATCCCAAGGCAGGTCTGGAGGGGCACTGTGCTCTCTGCTCCCCTGTCACGCCACTCACACCCCCAGCCCTGCGGTGCAGCAGGACCTGGAGATGCCACAGGCCCAGTGACAGGCGTGAACACACAGTCACACCTTCCCTGAACTCCCCAGCCGAGCATCCTCCACCGCACGCGAGGGGCACGGCTGGTGCCAGAGCCCCGGCGCGGCCCTGAACGGACAGGGGGGATCCTGGGCTGGACCCCCCTCCTCGTCTCCCTGCTGGGGAAGCTCCCTGGAAGCTGGGCTGGATACTGGTGAACCCAGAAGCAAAGCCATGTTTACACAGCTTCTCCCGCCCAAAAAATCTTCATGGCTGAAAACTCCATCTAGTGCCTCTTCCCCTACTGAGGCCACAGAAGCTCTTCAGGGAAGCCCCACTTGAGCTTACAGGATGTGAGCCCAGGGGACCCTGGGCTTCCAAACCCTCCACCCCTCGGAAAGGAAGGAGCAGAGACCTGAGCAACTTGGTCTGATGACTGACCAGCATCAGTCCTCTTCACAGCCACTGGGCATGGAGCCCTGAGACTTCCCTTTCTCCTGTCTCAGCTGATGTGCAGGGGGTCGTGAAACTTTCATACTACTCTCTCTGCTGCCGGCAATGAGGCAGCTTGGAGCAGGACAGAGAGAAACAGTAGCATGGGGACACATACTTGGGGACTTCTCTTGCCTCTGGAATCAAGGACTAAAAGATTAGCAGAAGGTGTCCCTGCCCATGGCAATGAGGTTGGAACTAAATGATCTTTAAGGTCCCTGCCAACACAAACCATCTCCACAGCCATTCATCCCCCTCAAGCAGGGTTCTTGCCCAGGGCTTCCTATCACACAGTCTGAGTGCTCTGCCCCATGCCCGAGATGGCACCCTTGCTCATCACACCTCTCCAGGGTCCATCTTTCCAGCCTGCTCCCACTATTAGGAAAGCCAGCACCCATCAGAAGCCACCAGCCTCCCAGGCAGGCAGCACCTGGTGGGGGTGTCAGAGCCCCAGTTAATTCAGGGTGCAGTGTATGTTCTCGCTGCCTCGTTCCTGGAAGGCATGAAGTTATACCGGCTGCCTGCTTGCTCAAGAAGTGTGAAATTCTTTTTCTGACCTTTTCTGTTACGTTATTAAAAGGCTTCATGGCCAGTTGTTTCAGTAAAAAAATAGTATTTCAATATCTGTTGGTAGCTGGGGCAGAACTGGCCCATATCTTCAGGCTGAGCTCTGCTCACCTCCCTGCTTCACCCCCAGCCTCACAAAAGGTGTTTGCTGCTGTATGGGATCTACAAGCCTCACCAGCCTGGTTTTTCCTGGCACAGCAGGGTCTGGGGTAGGGAAAAAGAGAAGTTTGCCTGGAGAGAGGCCACTAATAAGTGCAGAGCCCTGGACAGGTTGCTTGCCCCTCCGCTCAGCCATTGGGCTGCAATGGACATGTGACTCCAAATTGCCATGATTTATATTACCTGGAAGCTTTGGCTGGAGTAAGGAGCCCTTCACACTGGTCTGTGCAAAAGCAAACACACAAGGAACCTCTGGCCTAAGGGGCTTATCACACAGCTAAACAATCATGGAATAATTAAGGTTGGAAGAGACCTTTAAGATCATCAAATCCAACCATTAACCCAGCACTGCCAAGCCCACCACTTGCCATGTCCCTGAGCGCAACATCTACATGTTTTTTGAACACTTCCAGGGATGTTTTATGCTCTATAATACTTCCCTGGGCAGCCCATGCCAACGCCTGACCACCCTTTTCAGTGAAGAAATTTTTCCTATTATCCAATCTAATCCTCCCCTGGTGCAAGTTGAGGCCATTTCCTCCTGTGCTGTTGCTTTGTTTTCTGAGACAAGAGCCTGACCCCCACCTAGCTCCATCCTCCTTGTCAGGGAGTTGCAGAGCCAGAAGGTCCCCCCTGAGCCTCCTTTTCTCCAAGCTGAGCCCCCCAGCTCCCTCAGACACTCCTCATAAGACCTGTGCTCCAAGAGTATGGAAGCAGGAGGCAAGGCTGCCTTTGGGCACACTGCGGGCTCCCTGCACGGGGCAGGAGCTGTTTCCGTGGAGTCTGGACTCCAGATGCTCTTGTGCAAGCAAATGACTACCTGCATCTAGAAGATAAATGTCTTTTAGGGACAGAATTAAACAGACAGATGGATGGACAGGGAGATGGAGGGAATGCAAAACAAAGAGCAAACAAAATCTCAGAGGGCAAACAAGGCTGTACCGTGCCAGGAAGGTGACAGAGGTTTGCCCTGGAAGCCACAGATCCAAGCCCACACATCTCTGGGTACAGGGAAAAAGGCAGGGAGTGGAGAGCAAGCAGCAGCTCCTGGTCTCTGCTGGCTGCCTGCATTTCGGGTTGTTTTACAGTTGATTTATACGTGTAACAGGCAACGTTTCTCTGCTGTCACTGTCATTAGGAGCTGAAATGCTGTAGAAACGAATGGCCATTTGTCACCACAAATGAAGTCTGCTTGCTCTTTCTTTTTGTCTTTCCCCTCCAGGCTGGCCAAGCCAAGTGCCTTTCCCCTCGCCTACACACACCCCATCATGCGCAGCCAAGGGGGACTAGTCGGGATGCACTCTCTGGAGGAGGGGCAAACAGCCTGGAGGCTTCTGGGAGCAACTTCTCCTCCTTCCCCAGGATGTGGGGCTGGGCAGAAGACCAGCCATCTCCCGTTGCCTCGGCTCCCACGGTTTTAGCTGCTTGCCTCCCTGCCAGGAAGGTGCTGCAGGCACTGCTCTGCCCAGCACACTCCCCTGTTCATCCCAACCCCATAAGCCACCTGATTTGTCCTTAGCACCCTGAAACCCATCATACCTCCAAACCTGCACTCATTTGCACAAAGGAGCATTTCTGCAGCACAAAAAGAGGGGAGCCAACCGAAGTCCCCTTTCGTGAGGATGTCATTTATTAGTGTCCACCCACACCATGTGGCTGGCCAGGCTTTCCGCAAAAACCCCATCCCTAACCCCTGTGGGGGAATATCCAGAAGGAGCTCTCAAGCAAGTGGAAAAGAAGGAAAAAAAGAAAAGGAGGAATTCATTAGCAAGGAAAGCAGGCTTTTAGTCTGTGGCACGTGGGACAGTTGCAGAGATGTGGCACAGACGGGCAGTGCCGTGGCAGTGAGCAGAGGGCTGCAGCTCAAAGGCAAGCGGTCACAGCAGGAGGAGCTGCTACTTTATGAGGGTTGTTGGAAGTTTGGGATCAGCTGGGAGGGCAATTTGGATTTCAGCACTAATTGCATCCATTCTGATTTATCATAGAAGATTCAACTCCTGGCATTTTGTGTTCACTCTGAAATGCTGGCATAGCTGGAAGTTGGGGAAAGAGGAGCCGCAGTAACAATCTCATTGTTTAGTGTCTGACGGCCTGACTAGCTAAACATCTGCTTGAAATATTAATAACTGTCAGATGGGAACAGCTCGGGGGCTCTATACAGTTTCACACCATCTGTTTGTAAAGTAAACACACTTATGCACAGGCACACACACCCAACTCTTTTGTCAGGGCTTTATACCCTCGATCATCATGCCTGCACGGATGGGAGAGCAGGGGCTGTGTCTCAGGAGAGCAAGGGGGTAACGGGGGGGCAGGAGGGCAGCCAGAGCAAATTCATTGGAAAGGGAGCCAAGCAAACTCATCAATGACTAACGATAGTGGTAGTAACCAGACTGTTAACACCCTGCACCCAAAGCCTAGCAGGGGTTTTAGTGCTCCCCGCTGTGATATTCCCCATCCCAGAGGAGCCTTGATTCCTATTTCGCTTATTTTTCAGCACAGGGTTTTGTTGTGGTTCTTGCTGTGCTCCACACTGGCACTGACTGACACTGCTCTCAAGCATCAGGAAATGTGTCTGCTTGACGAGAATTTTGGGTGCTTCCACCCAACCCACGCAGGAGGGATGAGCGCTACGGAAATGCCTCCCCCCGCTATCACCTCCACCTCTGCACCACTGTTCTGCTGCCAGCCACGCCATACCACACTCCGCCAGATACAGCCATCCTTTTTCCATCCTTTGCCCTTTCATTGGCTCAGCTGGCCTCTGTTAGGTTGAGGAACTTGGTGCTTCAAAACAGAGCAGTGACAAAACCCTCACCAAGACCATGACCATGACCACTGGGAGCAGTATTTGCACGTGAGATGCAGTGTAGGACTCTCTTTGAATTCCTGGTGTGGTGGGAACCACATACACATCTTCCAGAGGACAGGAAAAGTCAAGACATCTGCTCCAAACCCCCACCATCAGCATCTCTTAACACTCCCTTGCCAGGCTCCCCAGCCTGTGCCTTGATGACAGACACCGTGGAGCCACACGTGCGTGCCAAGGACCCGGCAAAAGGAGACAGAATGCTCCTACTCACGTGGACCTGGAGGACGGTGGTGCCCATGGTGGTGTTCTCCAGGAGGCTGACGTTGTACAGCACCTTGCTGAAGACGGGGCGGTTGTCGTTCTCGTTGATGAGGTTGATCTTCACGCGCGCGAAGCCGACGTGGTCCGGGACGCTCTCGTTCGCAAAGAGCTGGGCAGAGATGGGAAGCAAAGGGCAGGGATGGAGACGCTGTTTGTGAGGCTTGGGAGAGTTACCCACCCTTCCTTAGTGGAGAAAACAATGCTCTCCTGAGCTCCCTCACTAGATGAGCCAGCTCAGGGCAACCCACCAGCAAAGCTGGAGCAGGAGGATGGGGAGGGCTTTGGTGCCTGATAGGTGCACTTAAAACAAAGTTTTATGCTCTATAAAGCTTTTATGGCCCTGCTCTGCTTAAGCTTTTGCAGCTGAGCCTTTGGATGCTGGAAAGAGAAGGTGCAGAGCACATCTCTTCCCCACCTCCTTCTTTGCTTTACTGTAATTTCCAGGTTTTTGGCTGTTTTGCAGTGCTACAGAGTTTCACAGTGTGGATCATCATGGAATGGTTTGGGGTGGGAGGGACCTTTAAAGGCCACCTAGTCCATCCCCCTGCCATGGGCAGGGACATCTTCAGGTTGCTCAGAGCCCCATCCAACCTGACCCTGAACACTTCCAGCAATGGGTCATCCATTCCTCTCTGTGTAACCCGTTCCAGTGTTTCACCACCCTCATGAAAAAAACTTTTTCCTTATAGCTGACCCAAATCAACCCTCTTTTAGCTTAGAGCCATCACCCCTTGTCCTATCACAATGGGCCCTGGTAAAACTTTTGTCCCCATTTTTCCTATAGGCCCCCTTCAAGTACTGCAAGAGAGAGGAAGGTGGTTAATGGTCACTCAGGTCACGCTGAAAACCGTGGATGCCCCACAGAGCTCAGAGGTGCAGCCTTACCGAAAATTCATAGCGAGGAATGGTCTCGAAGTCCAGTGGCACCGCCACACGGACACGGATGTCCGCCTTCCCCTGGATGGAGGTTGGCGAGATGATGAAGTGGTTGGAGTTGTTGCCCACCAGGTAAACCTCAAAAACGCTGTTGGGTCCCTAGAAAGGGAAAGAGGAAGGCTGGAGTTTCATACAAAATCCACACGGACATGAAAGGAATGGGAAGGCACCCCTGGGATGAACCAGCACAGCACACACCTAAGGGAAAGCCCCTTTTGCTGTTTGAAGGTCCATGCACTACACAGTGTATCATACACTGGGATTTTACTGCCTGGGGCTGGGGGCACAATGTGGGTGCCTCTCCCATGCAGAAGGCTCTTTCCAGTAAGACAGCTCGAACTGGGAGCTGGAAAAACTCCTCCTCTCCCCAGACCAGCAAAGCAGCAGGACCACCACCATACCGACACTTTAGGAGCCCCGCTCTGGGCACAGCCCCCTTCCCAAAGCACAGCCCAGCAGAGCACGTGAAAAGCAAGCTCAGAAAGCTGCCAGAGATGAATTTCCCATTTTCCCTGAGTGACCTCCCTCCTATCAGAAAAAGGGGCCAATTAAATGCACGAAGGGGCACTAATAGCAAAAGCTGCCTAAGTGTGACTGCTGAGAGCTGGCAACATGAGCAGAATCCCTGGCCTGCCCTTCTTCCTACACCTCCATGCAATCCATGGAGCTGAGGGCAAGCTGAGCACATCCAGCAGAGCCCCACAGCAGGAGCAGTCCTTGAGGGCACCCACAGGATCACACAACGGCACCCAGAGCCCAACAATGCTCTGCTGGAGGACGGTGGGAGCGTCTCAGGGTAGACTGGCACCTTCCTCGAGCTGTTTTGCTGCCAAGCTGGGAAGGGAGGGATGCTCCTGACACCCTGGACATACACTTGGGAAGGAGGGAGCAGAGGATACAGTGGATGGGCAGAAGGAAGCATTACTCCCCGAGCCGTTATTTCATACCTTATCCTTAGGATGTCAATTTACAACAAATGACCATTTTCAACCAGTGACAAAAAGCCATTTTATTGAGGAATTTCTGCCTAGCTCTGCTGCTGAGCCCTCAGCATCTCTCCCAGGACCCGGTGCTCTCCCTGCCCTTTGTGGCGGCGAGATCCAAGGGATTTTCTTGGAAGCCAGAGAAGAGCCAGTTTGTTGGAGGCATGAGATAAAAGTTGAAACATCAAAAGAAATCCAAGTATTTGCACGAAGAGAGCCGGGTGGATTAATTCCCCTCCAGCTGGGGATGGAGATCAGCCTCCAGATACCCACCATCCCTAATTAGCAGCCCCTCAAGTGCCTCAGTCTCCCCACGTGAGGTCTGGGGAAGGGGAATACAGCTGCCTCTTGGGAGGGCTGCAGCGAGTTGCCATTTATATATTTTTTCAGCTATTTATTTTTTTGTTTTGGCCCCCATGCTGCTTTCCTTGCTCCTGGTTCCCAGAGCCTGCGAGCCCCCTGTGGATGCCTGAAAGCAAATCTGAATATTCAAATTGTTATCAGCTGCCCAGCAGAAGGGACTGGCTAAACCCAGCTCACAGCAAGGACCCCCCCACTCCAGAGGAAGCCACGGGGAGCTGCTTACATTTTCCTCACCCCTTCCTACCTGCTCCTGCCACCCAGAGCAAACAATGGATCTGAAATGTGGTTGGGAAGAGGAAAAACAAGCCTGCATCCCCGGGCTCTCAAAGGTCCTGGTGGGCAGTGATCAAGCCAAGCATCATCTCTCTGCAGTGCTGAGGATGAGGATGGGATGCACAGGGTGCTATCAGTGCATGACCTGCTTTACTGCTCCTTCCCCTTTCCATGCCCTGACCTACCAGCTCCTGCATGGCTCCAGTTTTTCCCCTATCACTGAAAACAAGGTCGTCTGCTTTCTTTTAGAGCCACAAATTAAGGAGCCGCCTGCCAAAGCTTAGCAACCCTACAATAATAAACCTGTCTCCATCCAAAACAAATGGAGCCATAAAAGAATGGGGTTTGGAGGGAAGTTTGCTGTTGCCCAAAGCCGGGTTGCAGCCACACGTTTTCCAGCTCCTCTCTTCCCGTGCCAGCACGTGGGGCCAGCCCTTGCCGTGGCTCGAGGCTGCTGCCCAC
Source organism: Pipra filicauda (assembly GCF_003945595.2). NCBI lineage: Eukaryota > Metazoa > Chordata > Aves > Passeriformes > Pipridae > Pipra > Pipra filicauda. The sequence goes on from NW_024104361.1 coordinate 423,090, forward strand.
TGCCTCCTTCCCAGCAATCAAGCCTCCTCCCAGCCGTAGCTGGCGCTGCAACCGATGGAAATTTCATGTCAATTCAGCTAAAAGACAATTGTAGCTGCAGTTGGGCATAATTACAACTCTGTTCTTCGCCTGTGTATTCCTTGGAGCGTGTAATGGGAGCCGCGCCCTGGCTCTGCTGCCAGTGACAGCATCAACCTCATGCCGATACCCCGCTCCCAAAAAAACCACCACTGACCGAGCAGCTTCATTTTTGAACCATTTGTGACCTGTTTGGGAGCCCCACGTGTCCAATATCCCTCTGAAATTCCAGGGGGCTGCAGCAGAGGGAATAACCCTGGGCACAGGTAGGACTGACAGGCAAGGGCAGAAGCGGAGGCTGTGAGATGCCAGGAGGTGGGTATGGGTGTCCCTCCAGAGGTGTGAAGCATCGTGAGGGTCCTGCTCATGCACCTGCTCTGAATCGTGGACAAAAATCTGCTCTCCCAGCTTGCAAGTCGCACTCACAGGGCACAGTTCACCATGGATTAGGAAACCCCTTCTCCCACCAGGAGGCCAGGGGCAGCCACATCAGCTGTTTCAGCTGGGACTGGATGGATCATAATTTTTATCCCTGCTTTTTTTACCCAGTGTCCCCCAATGGCTTCATTCATCACTCCTGCTCCCACCCCACCCCTTCCTCATGGGAGCCCACCTGCAAATGCTCCAGAAATTATTCAGCCTTCTACAGTCAAAGCAAGTATTTGGCATCACTTACTAATGGCTACACAAGAAAACAAAGTAAAAAATAAAATAACTCAAATCCCTAGACAACCACACCAACCTCTGAAATCACTGAGGTGCATCAGTAGGTTGACTTTCTGCAATTACTTTCAGCACAAAGCCAGTTTCATTGGGGAAAAGCAACCTGGGATCCTCGGTTTTCTCCTCTTCACCTTCCCTCAGTACTGGGCTGCCTTTGCTTCCCTCCACCCTAGCTCCATGCAGTTTGCTTTTCCCTGCCTTCCTGAAGCACAAAATCCAGTGCAACTCCAGCTTTCCTCCCAGCCACTTTCTAAGCACAGGCTATTACCTACAACAAGCTTCCCCTCATTCTGGGAAGTCCACAAAGCAATGAAAGAGCTGAGAGTTCAGGAGTGGGGGAGAAGGAAGGGGGGGTGGAAAAAAAGAGTTGTTTCTTTTTTGATAGCAATTAGTATCTTTTTGTAGGGCTTGGATACTTTATGCCTGGTTCTAGTGAGTCAGAGACAAATAGCACTTAAATCCTTCCTTTGAAAACACAAGGCATAAAGGGGTTTATTCTCTCCACCTACTTCAAGGTATTTAACTGAAAGTGCTCTGAACAGCCTCTCTGGCATTGCCTGCCTCTCTCCCATTGCCCTGCCAGGCAATTTGGGCTTCCAGTACCCACCCAGCACCCATCGCCCACCCAGCACCAATAACCCTGTTGAGGGCTCACTGGGCACGGGCGCTTGTCCCCTGCATCTGTAAGGAACTCACTGGGGTGGTGGGCAATGCAGGATGCCCGGAGCAAAATGCTCCCCAGCCTTTTTGATCCTCCTCCCCACTCCAGCAGTCCTTCTCTCCCATCCTTCTGTCCATCCTGAGCTTCAGTTCTTGCCCTCCCCCTCCCTCCCGGAGGAGTTTTCTCCTTCCCTGCTCTCCCCAGGTTATCTGCTGAATTCCACACACGCCTGCACAGACGGGATCAATCTGAGGCTGCCTCGCCTTCAGCTTATCTCTGCTCCAAATGATTGATTTTCCCTCTTTAAGGGTAATTTGCTGGTGAATTCCATGTATTGCAAAAACCCCTGTGAAATCTAATTCAGCCCGACTGGCAGCTGGCACTTTTGGGAGAGAATACTCGTGCGCCGTCAATTCCCCTTTACAGTTCCTTGCTGTGTAGATCATATTTATAGTGCTCGTGCCTGTCATATGCATATATATGCTCTGGATGATTCACACATTGCACCTGCACACGCATGGGCACATACAATGCCCCTACGCGAGTCTCCGGCGGGAGCTCTGTGCAACAAAGAGCCCACGGCCTGGCTTTGCTTTATTTTAAACTCCCCATTTGTCTTCCTCAATATGCTTATTTTAGAGGATTGTTTCAAAATTATTTTAAAATGTCAGACCATCATACTGGTGCTCCAGACAGCCTCTGCCCTTTTCTTCCTCTTCGCTCAACCGTGCCGAGGAAAATCAAGTGGAAGCCCGGTGGAAGAGCTGGTTTCCCTGCCATGCCCTGGGAAAGCACACTGCCACTTCCCTTAACTCCATGGATCTTGCAGCCATGGGAAACGGGGATTCCCTGAAGGATGCCCTGATGCTATTCCTGCATGGCCAAACCCGTGCCTTCACCCTAAGATGCTGAATCAAGCCACCAGGTATACAAATCCAGCATATCCAGAAAGGATATCCATGCGCCCCCACGTCAGCCAGCCCAGGAGCACATGAGCCCTCTGAATTAACATCAAACTATTCCACAGCTCGGGACTCATGTTCTCAACCTGGAAACAAACCTTGCTGCAAAAGCAGATAAGTCAAGGCTTTAATCTTCCGTCTCATACACAGGATTTATTTGTCCCTGCTGATCGACCACAATGTGAATGACAGGAGAAGCTCAGCCCCAGCCTGGGAGTGTCTATACACACTGGTCTTCTGAGGTGTCCAGCCGAGTATAGGCTCAGTCTAAATACTGGGAAACTTCCATGGATTTTCATAAACAGCTCTCAAACGGCTTTGGAAAGGTTTTCAAGGGTCTGTTCTCTATCTGGCAGGGAGAGAAAATCAGCTGCACAGAAAAAATGCTTTTTTCTTGGTTCACAGAACCCCAGAATGGTTTGGGCTGGAAGAAACCTGAAAGCTCATCTAATCCAACCCCCCTGCCATGGGCAGGGACACCTTCCACTAAGACCAGGCTGCTCAAGAAGGCTGGATCCAAAACCCCGTGCAAACCCCGTGTGCTGATTTCTCTTACGCTGAAGTGTTTTCCATAAGTCATAGAGAATGCAAAAGGTAAAACCAGCACTCCTGGTTGAACACCTCTTGGCTGTACCCCAAATCTACGCCTGGGGTCATCTCAGCTCAACCCAAATGCGTCCTCTTGAGATGCTCCCCATCCCACCTCGTGCCCTCAGCCAGCTCCTCTTGGGGCAAGACCATGACCACGTTTGGTGGGGGTGGCAACCAGGAGTTTGCAAGGGCTGGACTCAGAGGAAGGGGCTTCTCCTTGGAGGCCCCTGCTTAGGCACCTCGTCCGAGAGGTTAATGCCAGCCAGGCTCCAGAAAGGCACTTAAACACACAGGTAAATCCAAGCACAGGCTTTCAAGCATGGTCTTGTGTGGCACGTAAATACATTTTCAAGTGCTTTGCTGAGTCGTTTAATCCAACCCCTTCAAAAAGCCATCATTTGAGTTTGTCCAAAACACACCAGAAGAAAGAAAGATCAAAACCCCCACCATTAAAAAGGGCTATGTGGGCCTGGTTATGAAAAACCTTGTTTAGCAGCCTTGGTAACCCATGCAGTGTGTTTTAAGGGCCAGAGTCAAGTGACACCCCTTTCCCCAGCTCTGCACAGGCACAACTGGGGTGCAATGACAGGCAGGCTCCCCAAAACCATCCAACTCTACAGGACCCCTGCCCAGGGCAAAGTCCAGGCATGGGCTGAAGGAATAGTGTTGAATTTTCTGGAGGGGCCAGAACAAGGCTGGGTGGCTTGACTCAAGAAAGAAACCAATCTGCCAACAGATTCTGCCAGGACTTCATGACATAAGTTGGGAGGCAGGAGACAAAACTTGAACAAAGTGATCTTCCCAAAGACTCTAGCTTTGATTTCCTGTGTCTCAACCCATCTGCTCTCATTTATTTATCTATCTGCTTTCCCCGGAGATGTGTATACTTCTCTTCCTGTGTTCCCTTGCCCCTTACACAAATGAGTTGTGTCATCTCCAGCATGAAGGCCGTGCTGCTGAAATAGCTTCTGTCAGCCACGTCCTCAGTCACATTCCTGCCTGAAGACCTTGGTCCTTGCCAACACATCCCTCCACCCCTGCACTCACAGAGACACGAGAGAGCCCGGTGCCATCTCAGCTACCTCAAATCCAGATGGTTTATAAAAACCTCACAACTCTCACGAGGTACTTGAGCATCCAAACTATCACTGTCAGGCAGCTACCTTCCCTTTCCGCAGCTTTTTCACTGGAAGTCTGGGGGTCTTGAGACCTCTAGAAATATACTGTCTGGGAAGCAGTGCTAGAACAAGCCTGACTGCAGGCATACTCCCACTTCTATTTCACACACATATTTGCAACAACCTGAGTATCTTCTCCCCGTTTTTTCCCCCCCACAGGTGCTACCTCGACGGTTAACCCAGTTGCAAATATATAAGGAAGATCCACCACAGGATAATGCAGAAAAGAAAAACCCAATTGCTTATAACTTTCCACCCTCCAGATATTCCAAGAATCAGCTCTCCTCTGCTTCTTGTCAGTGAAAATAATGCCACGGTCAAAGCAATCTGTGCTCTTGTGGTGGTCTCTGAAGACGTCTACAGTAAAACTCCTTCAGACTCCCTTAGTGCAAGAGGTCCTCTCTCAGCAGTTTTAAAAATCTCAGCCAATTCTTTTGGGGAAATCTCAGGAAGTTAAAGAAATACATCAAAAGAATGGTGTCTATTTTTTGCTGGCGCGATGGGGAAGGCAAGGCTATTTTTTATTCTCCCATTTTAAAATTAGCAAGGCTGAAAAGTGAATTCTTGAATGGGAGTCACTCCAGTAAAATGAGCTTTTAACCAGAAATAATGACAGATACTTCATCCTTCTGGCACAAACAGAAGTGTTACAATGCCCTTCAAGAATGGATCTGCTGACATCTCTCAGAAAGCACGACAGCGGCTCTATTCAGAAACTATCCTAGGCATCTGTCATATCTATATCTTCTTTATTAGCAATTGACATTTTCAAGAAAAAACAGTCTCTTTATCAGCTTAATAGCTCATCTGCACCTCTTCAGGCTGCACTCATAACTCCTGGACAGTGACATCATGTCACAAGTAGATTATTAGTTCTGTGTCATATTCACTTCAGGTGAAAAAAAATGGGATTTCTGGGTGGTTTGACAAGACGGGGTGAACTCCACCCAGGGCTGGGGAATAGCAAATCCATCATCTCTGCCAGCAAAGGCATCCTAAAAGATGCACATTTTAATTGACCCACCGGTATTCTGGGGGCCAGGCGGAGATGTTCCGTTTCCCACTCCTTGGTGCTATCACATCATTTACCTGAAGCACCAGGAAAACATCCTGATGATGTTTTGCCATGGTCCTAGACAGGGCTTGGAGTAACCTGGTCTAGTGGAAGGTGCTCCTGTCCATGGCAGGAGGCTGGAATGAGATGAGCTTTCAGGTCCCTTCCAACACAAACCATTTTATGATGCCATTTATTCCGACAAACCCATTCCCCTCATCTCCCACTCAGCCCAAAGAGGAATAGGGGCTGCAGGAGCCTGTAGCCAGAGCCTTTCCGAGGGATTTCGGAAAGCTCACCATGAGGTGTCAGCACTTGTTTGAGCAGACACCAGGCAGCGTGGCAGGGTTGGAGGGGACTGGCACACAGAGGCAGCCAGACGTGAACTGCACAAGTCAAATAATCAGAGTAATTGAAGGCTGCGAGCCCAGGGCTGGAAAACGTGCTGCAATCCCGAACACGGCACGGATCGGCGCGTGACGAATGGGAGCTCCATTAATACGAGGGAGGAACAAGCCTCCAATGCTCCTGGCTTGTTTGCAGTGATGAACTGGTATCCCAGTCCTCCCATGCTACTGGGCATCTCCTACCCCCTCCCTGACAGCGGCAGCACACGTCCCTCCCGGGGCAGAGAGCCCAGAGCTCCTGTCCTTCCCTCCCCTGGCAGGTGCCCTGTGAGCCCAGCAGAAAAACTCCTCCTTTTCTGAACCAGACTAGCAAAGCACTGCCCGACAAGAGCCCTCAGAAGCAGGCGGGAATCAGCATCCCACAAAATCCTATTTTCTGGCTCTCAGGGGCTGTACAATCCTGACTGCATTAAAGCTCATACCGTGCCTGGGCCCAGGGGAGGGAATCTGCACTCGAGGTACCCAGCAAGCAGAGCAACGCCAGCAGTAAGAGCTGAAGAAGTGGGTGTCAGGACATAACCATGAACCTTGTCACAGGCTCACCAGTGACTCAACCTCCCCTGCACCCCCCAAAACCACACCAGTGTTACCCCGCAAAGGAGAAACAAAAGCTCCCGCGGCAGGGCATATCTCACCTCATCCTTGTCCTGCACCTGGATGAAGAGGGGAAGGGCAAAGCCCACCTGGGCCAGCTCTGGGATGGCCACGCTGTACTCGGAGCTGTTGAACTCAGGGGCGTTGTCGTTGAGGTCAATGACCAGGATGTTGAAGGTGGTGGTGACGGTGGCGTTGGAGGGTGTACGGTCATCGTTCAGCTCTGTCCCCTGCCAGGAGAGAAACCAAGGGAGCCTTTATTTTTCCAAAAGAATAAATGTAAAAGAAGGTGTGCGTGGTGCATGTCGTGATGAGAGACTCCTGCAGCTTCTTCTTCCTCTACTCTGCCATGAAAGGACACTCAGTTGGCTCTGACACTGCTGACCCGTTAACAGACAGAGATGTTAGACCAGCTCTCCCACCACCCCTGTGTCAGGCCCACAGCACTCTCACAAACCTTCCCAGGGTCTTAACATTTCCCTTGGGATGGCTGTGGCCAAGTTCTCACTTGCCCATATCATCTGGGGTCACACTGAAGGACAAGAAGGAGCCACAAGCATTTAAACAAACAAACAAACAAAAAAATCCCTTGTGAGATGCAGGGGATAGACCACAAAATAAGGGAAGGCAGGATGGAGCAAAGGGCACTCCTGTTCTCCCCTTTGCAATCCCCTGAGGTGGGACCAGCAGTAGGGAGCCAGACACCATAGTACTACTGAAGGGACACAAAACTAGGGCACAGAGGAAAAGAAGATTTAGACCTTAAAATAGGTTTGGCAATATGTGTCTAAATACAGAGCTGAGTCATGACTCCGCATCACACCTCTGTCTCAAGAAGGACTTTAATTTTGCCTTCCCAAAAGGAAAGAGTGCAGATTTTATTGCCAGAGAAGCAAGACTCGTGAAACAGCCTTTTCAAGCCGAGTCCCTCCTCTTGTCCTTTGGATAATCTTGCTTTGCTGTGGGCATGGAAAAGCAATGCTAACACGACCCACACGGCTCATTGCTATTCACTGCTTCTGCACACAACAGCAGAACAGGCTGATCCCAATGAGGAGCAATCCAGCTGTATTTTCACTGCGTGCTCCAGGACAAGAACAGCAGAGAACATTTTGGGTCCTGGGGATGTGGGACACAGAGAGCTGGCACTTGCAGGAGGATGCAAAGTTTGTGGGGAGAGGAAATAGAAATCTATTGGATCAACAGAATATGGCTGGAACTCCATTACCACGCAGGGAGGAAAACGGGCAAGTTTTCAGACTCACAAACCATTCCAAGATTAATTTTTGTCCCCATTAAAATCAGAAAATCCTCCCTTTCTCCCTTTTTGAAACTATAAAAGCCCAAAGGAAGAGATACCAGGGATGGAGATCTCTTCTCCATGCACAAAGCCCCAGTATATGAGCTGTGCCCAGGACCAAGAGGGGTGATTTCTTGTCCCTCTGCCTTGGCTCCAACAAAGCATCACACTTGCCAAAAAGAGAAGGCGCTGTGTTGGCTGCCTCCCTCCCAGTCAATGACCGTTCCTATGCTGCTGCTGATTTTCCCCCACCCCAGCCCAGAAGAATCCATACTTCTAAATGTGTTTCCAACCAGCTGCCCAGCTTGGTATTGATTTTAATTACAGGGCTGCGAGCAGAGCCAGGGAGCCGCTCTCAGGTGGGGCTGGAAAACCATGCTCCAGTGCCTTTCCTTGACAAGGCAACTTCCAGCATCACGCCCTCCCTGTGCCGGGCAGGCACACAAGATGCCTGCTGACATGACAAAATGTCATGTTTATCCAGGGCTTTGTGGGGGGAAAGGTGGGAGACAGGAAAAAAGAGTCACAATTTAAGTGCCTGAATGTGTCTGGTGCTATTTGCAATCCCAGGTATCTGGGACACAACCACAGGCAGAGGAGGTAGGACACCAAAAACACCCTTATACGTCCACACAGACTCCATCATGTTTTGGGCCACCAGACAAGGGGGTTGTGTTTAACATCTCACTTGGCTTCACCAGCACATCACGGCTCTGCATGCCCATGAAAGCAACGTGTCCCAGGCTTGCTTCCTCCTCCTCAAAGGAGTTGTCCCTAGGCAGGATGCCCTCCCCATCCTGCTCCTCTGGTGTGCCTCCCTGCTGGAGGAGATCTCACCTTCACTGTGAGGATGAATCCAGAGCTGTAGAAGGGGTTTTCCCGGTCCAGGGGCCCGTTCAGGGTTAAGGCCCCGCTGATGTAGTCCAGTGCAAAGATGCTGTTGGTGTTACCTGAGGAAAAATAACAGGCAGTGTGAGCACAAGCACAGCTGATCCCGAAAGGTGCTGGGGGTAATGCAGGGAGGGAAGCAGGAGGACATGAGCTCCAAGCTGGGCACAGGATGCAGTGGGCTCTGCAAACCTGGCACCTCATCCCAGTGTGCTTTAAAATGTCATGGCTGTAACAGTCCTGTCCTCCTCTCACCTGCCCTAGCTCAGGGCTGAAAATGGGGCTCTTCTTTCATCAGCCAAAAGTTGCAAATGCTGGAGGCAGCTGAAGAATTTCAAAGGGCTTTAGTTATTAAAATATGCAGCAGCAAAGCTGAAAGAAGAGCCAAAACCAGGTGCTCCCCTGTGAACGAGCACCTGCATTCACAGGGTACCATGACCCCGGCACAGCATCTCTCCTAAAATACAAGAGTTCAGGGACATCAGTCCAGGTTAGTCAGAGGAAGGTGCAGACAGAACAAGCTCACAGGTAATTCTCCACATAACAAGCAGTAGTTTAACTGTGGGGCCTCTTGCCAGAGGATGCTGAGGATGATACAAGCCCATCTGATTTCAAGGAGAGGCTGCGGAGGTTAAGAAAAGAAAAAAATTCTGTCAAGTAACAGAGAAGCCGCACACAGCTCAGGAATTTTCTTAGCTGGATTATTTGGAGCCAGGGAGAGTATTAGCAAAGTACTGTAGGCACTTGCCCTGCTTTTATGCTCCTGCCAGATTTGTTGACCCCATGGCCCTTTGTTTTCATCTGCTGGAGCCAAATTTGGCCCCTCTGCCTGTCCTTACATGCAAGTAACCAGAGAGGGTGCCATGGAGGGCTGGGCTGCCTCCACAGACCATCCCAGCTTGACTCCTCCTCTAGAATTAGACACCCAGAGAGGATTAAGAAACACTGGAGTATCATGGCCAGCAGATGCTAAAGGGACTAATGTCCTGCTGTGGGAATGACTTTGTGGCAACTCCAGGTGCTCCCTCTGTCAGCCAGACAAAAGCAAGCAGTTGGTATGTGGAGCCTGGAATACCTGACACCAGCCTGACACAAAACCAGAGGAGGCTGCTGAATTAGTGATGACCGAGGAGGAGGTTATATACAGGTATACAGCCACCCACACCACTCCCCCCATCATCTCATGGCATCCAAAAAGCCCTGATCCAGCCCCAAATGGGAGCAAGGAAACCCTGCAGGTACGCTCCAGTCATCCCAGTCAAAAATAACCAAAAAATAAATCCTGTCTTCTCAATACATCTCAGCGTGAAGGAAACTCACACAGCATTTGTCATTTCCCTGGAAGGGAGCTGCAAGACAGATCTGCTGCCACAGAAAGTTGTTTCCCATCACTCAGCATCCACCTCGCTCCCTCCTGATCCCTGTTTGAGCAGAGTTGCACCTTTCCTGGGATGGCCAAAGCCTCCAGGTCTGTCCATCCTGTCCCTCTAATTCTGGGAGCCACCCTGGCCTCTCCTCTCTCTCACAGAGCCTTGAGTGCCATAACACCTTTCTCCCCCATTACCAAGCTGTTACAGCTTCCTCTCGGAACAAATTCCTCCCGTTTCTGTCCTTGGTCCTCTCTTCTCTCCATCTGAAAGGCCCCATTGACCACTCGCCAGCTTAATGAACTGGCACACGGCTACTTAAAATATTAGCAGCAGTCTTGTTTTTTTTTTTTTAATCTTTTCCTCCTGTACATGAAGATCTCTAATCTTCTCCCTTGGACAATTCCCCTCTTTCCATCCTGACTTCCCACCTTTGCTATGTAATTTACGGCTGAGTCTTTAGGAAGCTTCTTCCAATATCAGCTTTGAAGGACACTCCACGAGATGGATTGTACTGTGCTGTGAGGCATTTAAATGCTCCAGGAAGCCAGGCTGCCAACGTTTCTGCATCGGGGCCATCTCCCCCTAACATGAAGTGTAATGAAATGTGGAGACCAACGGAATTTAGTGGAATTGGGTCAATAGGACAGGAATTTGACTAAACACAGCACTGAGTTCTGTGCCCTAAAGATGGTTATGAATTTCATATTTGAACACAGTAATTTTTTGAAGGATGGACAACTAACCTCTAGACCCAAAGGCCCCCCCAGGATGCACATCGGAGGCTTTTCTCTAGCTCAGCCTCCCCAACACTATCAGCCATGCATTTGATGCCCACTGGGGTGACCTTTGAGCTCCAGAGAATTCCTGGTTTTCCAAATTAGTCTCTGAAGGGAAAGTGGTGTGTCCAAACTCATCCCTCAGAGGCCTTTCCTAATCTCCTCTACAATACCTCTCCAACCACCACTTTGTTATCCCTGCTGAAGCACTCACACTGCCAAACAAGGCACATTCTCCCAAGGTATTTTCTTTGCAAAAATCTCTCTAATCATCTTCACATGCCCTCACTTTCCACAGAGCAAGGGGGAAAAAAACAAGGTGGGGGAAAATTAGCCAATTTTGCCTTTCTTCCCCCCAGTCTCTCATTCTGCCCACTTCTATTTTAGTTCTCCTCCATCCTGGCTCTCCCATTATCTTTCCAGGAACTAGATGATCTTTAAGGTCCCTGCCAACCCAAACCACTCCAGGATTCTGAGGAGACCAAGGACTTCATTTCTATGCCTCTGGTTTGAGAAGGGAGCCCAAGACTCTTCTCTGGTTTCTGTGAAACAGAGGCTTACATGTTCTCCACCTCTTTCTCCATCTAGAAAAGGATGTGGCACATTCACAGAGAACCTGGTGATCCAGCTCCATTGCAAAGAGTAAGCAAGGATAAGGAACAAACAGGTCCCTCATCAGCAGAGGAGGAGCTCTCCTTTTGAGTGTTAGGACAGCAAGGATGCCCTTAAGGAGAGCAGGGCAGGAAGCAGAAAATAAATGTGAGGCTGCCTAGGAGGCAGCATTCATGGAGAGGGACACCTCATGGGAAGGCAGACTCCACTTCTACCTCTCTGCTACTACTGCAAACTAGGGAGCTGGACACTGCACAAGGTAGGGGACAGCAGGAGAGACCAGAGGTGGGGTGGAAATTAAAGGATGGGAAGGGAAAGGCTGAGCAGCAAAAGGGAGCACAGAGAGAAGGAAAACAAGGCAGACAATGTTTAAAATACTCAAAAAGACAGAGGGAAGGTGTGAACAATGACAAGAAAATAAGGATGAGCTTTGGGGCTGCAATATGAATCCATTTCTGGCAGACTTGTTGCTCCCACCTGGCAAGGAACAGTCTTGTTCACAACATACAAGCCCAACTCCTTGTTATGGGTAAAAATAGAAGGAAAACTTTCCCATCTGTCTATCCATGCACAGATACAGGAACAGCAGCAGCTCCTGCACACAATCCACAGCCAGACTGGGGACTGGGAAGGCAGGGACTGACAGGATGCTTGGTTGGGAGCAATGGAATGGATCGCAGTGGCCCATTCACAGTGTTTTCCCAGGCTCATTGAGGAACGGATGGTGGCATAGGCATCATTTTGGAGAAACACTTCTATAACGAGGGGTTTTATAGATGAGGGCCATAATGTTTAATTGCCCTCAGCCAAGCTCTCACAGTTTAAAAAGGCCATTAAAAGTACTGGCTCAAACCCAAAAGGGGGGGGAAAAAGAAAAGGGGAAAAAAAACGTCTCCTCCTTCCTCTCTACCCCTTTGGCCTTTGAGCGTTGTTCAAATCCCTACAAGATAGAGATACAGCTGATGCCCAGCTCTAGTGAAGAGCTACCATGCAGGAAAGTCCCATGCAGGAGAATTTTCCTGCCCCCCTCTACACAAAGGGCTGCTCATATCAGGAAGCTGCATCCTGGAAAGGCCCGGGGCCTGCTGAGCCACTGAACTTGGAGCGGATGACTTTCATGAGATGTGAAAGGGGAACCCATCACACACCTTGTGCCGGATAATTTATTAATCAAAATGTGCTCCATCAGGGCTCCTCAGCACTGAAATAGATGCTGTTGGATGTGGTTCACAGAGTCAGCAACAGACACAGTTATTATCGTACAAATAGCCCATCAGCTGCTGTGACCACCTCGCTGCTCTTCACCTTGAGTGTCTGCCCCTGGGCCGTATGCAGGGGAGCCAGGGCAAGTACCTTACCCTGGGCTTAAATTCAAAGGCAACAAGTTATTTCCACAGGAAAAGGGGTTATTACAACCTGAGCTGTGCATGAAATCAAGATGCTCTACGAAACAGTGAAACAGTGCCTGTTTCTCCTGCTCGGGACTTTGGCTTGCTGTTCTTCTCAGAAGGTGCAGCTCTCTGGGCCAAGGGATCCGCGCCCAAAGCTGTGTGCTGGCACTCCTCTGCATGTTTTTAGTATCTTCCTCAAAAGATTTAATTGTGTGTTCCAGCACGAGCAGCAGAACTTCTGATTTTGATGAGCCACAAAAGCAGCTCGGATTAAATGCTCGCGCGGTTTCCTTTTTTAGAACTGAATGTACAGTTCAAGGAAATAAAAGGAGACAATTATCACCTGAGGTGCAATCCCACTCCCAAATTCCCTAGGAGCTGTGGCCGGGCCCTAGAGAGGAGAACAAAGCCTACAGACCTTCTGCTTTCAGTGTAATTCTTCACACAAAAGGATGCTGCGTTCTGGACCACAACCACCATTCTCGGACCATTCACCATTCCACACCACCAAAAATGTGCTTTTTAACACAAACCTTGCATCTCCAGGCTCAACACCTTTTCAAAAATCCTCCATTAAAAGCCATCTCAGAACCAGCTTTCTCCAGCGCTGACATGAACAGAGACAGTGTAGGTTCATCCTACTCCAGTGGTTGCCAATCCCAGAATGGTTTGGGTTGGAAGAGACTCGTTCCAATGCACCTGCCATGGGTAGGAACACCTTCCACTAACCCAGGTTGCTCAATTGTGAATACACATTAAATCCCAAGAAGTTATATAGGAAGTCTCAGAAATTAAACAGAAAATACACTTTTGTTTCCTACTTACACATAAAAGGGAATGTATAGTTTTAATTACCAAAGGCCATTTGCTAGGGGACCACCTGCCACGCCAACCATTATCCCAATCATATCTCTTCCCAGTGATTTCTGGGTTGCCAGGGAGCCAAAGCTAGATGCCAATGTGACGACAAAACACCATTAGGAGCATGGAGGAAGATGGGGAGCAACTGAGCCAGGAAAAGAGGGACTGTGACCACACCATCATCTCTGCTTTGTGCTGTCTCATCCCCTTGCACTGGCAGGGTGGGAAAAACAGCTTCTGATGGATAGCTCAGCGCAAGGCACTTTTCCACCCATCAGCATGTCCTCCTACAGAAATGTTCTGCTGTGATGCCTGCCTTTAAATCATGCTGTAAGGCCCTCCCAACAGGTGTAATTTATGAGGACTTCAACACCCTGCTAGTTCACCAAGCGAGTCGAATGTGGGAAAAAGCTGGCACAATGCAGACAATGGGAATACTAACGTGAGCGGGTCCCATTTCCAAGGATTCTCCCTGATGTCCAGTTTAAGGGACTCAGGGCGCTGGTTTGCTTTGCCCCTGTCTTCGTTATTAAGTTAGGTCCAACTATAAAGGGCAATGTCAGCAGCTGAGGGCTTGGAGACTTCTTTGGTCACTTAACCTTGCCTCAAGGATTTGTTCTGCACTTTCAAAAGGAAGGCATCGGGGCACTCTGGATCTGTTAAGACCATGGGAAACATGTTCTGAGAGCTACTGCACTGATTTTTATTTATATAAATGTATATAATTCATATATATTTATTTATTTTATATATGACATTTTATTCCTTAGCAGATAATCCAGAAGAAAGGTGGAGGACAATTCTTTTCAGCTTCCCTCCCGCTTTTGTAACTTACACTTCTATCGCATTGTGCAGACAATGATTTTTAATTCACCCTCCCCCTGGGATGCACCAGCTTTAGGAAGGGAGCACTTTGCCAGAAACTGCATCAGTCTCCTAAATCAATCCACTTTGGGGGAAAATAAACCCCACTGTAAGGGTTTGTGGATAGCCCTGAGGACCAGCTCGCTGACTGAAAGCCTCACGCTCGCTCCCCTCTCTCCTGAAGGACTTTCTAAGCCCCAGGAAGGACGTATGGATTGCCCTTGTGCAATCCCCCATTGCCCATCCATCACCACACCTGAAATGTGTCAGGTAGGCAGAGACTGACATTCGGGACCCTTTCCCCTGGGTTAACCCCTCAGTGCCCGCACAAGCAGCACAGGTCACCTTCACATCCTCATGCTATCCTGGAAATCAATGAAGCCCAAAGTTTACCACGAGAGAGCTACATGTGAGACAACGCGATTTCCTAATAAAAGCTCGCGGGCCAGAGTCTCCTTCTGCCTATTAATTAAATTGCTGTTTAACTCACGATAAAAATTCTTCCTTTGGAGAGCCAGAGGATTCCCCGTGCCCCAGGCGATGTGCAGCGGCAGCAAACGTGAAAACACAGTGCCGACTGCAGGGCTGAACCTGCCGAGAGCACCAGGGCCCTCCGGCTTCCACCGGGAAAATCAATCTCCGTTAGCCCGGAGAGTTCCCCTAAATGAAAAGTCTTATCTAGAACAGGTCGTGTTATACAACAAGTCACTCGCTTTGCCTGGGAAATGAAAGATGATGAGGCAGAGTCCCCGGTACAGAGGCTATCTCCATAAATCTGCCAAAAAGGAACTGTGGATTACTTTGCTGGATTAATTATCTGTCCTTCAAACAGAGTCCTGACCTCAGCGGCTGAGCATCTCCAACCTGTCAAAGCAGCTGGGGAGGGAGGGCTTTCACAGGGCTCCGGCCATGGGCTGCCTGCACCCATGGGAAAAGCAGCAGGAACGCCCCTCAGAGCGATGGGAGCACTGGCACTGATCAGCCCGTTGTCACGAGGGGCATGAACTGAGAGGTTTTAATTTGGATGTCTTCTTCAACTGGCCTTTTCCAAGGTGGTGAGCCCACTCCTTGTAAAGTGTGAGGCAAAAAAGTACATTTTCCTGTGGTTGAAACACTCTTATGGGAAGGAAAGGGGAGAAACAATTGAATGGCTTTTCTCTATTAGGTATGGAAATTATTCCCAGCGCATCCAGGCAGGCTCACGTGCCCAAGAGGACAACTAGCCAAAGCCAGGACACAGCTAGACCAGTGCTCCTCCAGCACTTCAGCCTTAACAGCTTTGTAAGCTGGCGGCATAAAGTTAGATCTCAAGTCTTATTTTATGTGGTTATGGTTAATCTTTTAGTTTTATTATGTTCCTGTCACGAGAGGACCTTGCGCTGGAGATGGCTGTATAAATAAGAGCTGCTGCAGTACATCCCAAGGGATGGAAACAGATAGGACAGCGGCAATTCCAAATTAATTTTTATACCCCACCTCCAAATCATACCAAAGCTTTAGATACTAACACCGAAGGAATGATAAATGGCCGGGTTTGCTTCTCAGCTCTCTCACTGCTGTACATTCAAGCCCAAAAGGTAAAATCAGACCAGCTAGATGCCAACCCTGTGCCCAAAAACTTGGGAGAGACAGGGAAAGGCATCATCCTTCCCTGCAGGGAAATGGGAGCAGCATCACTGCCACCTCCCCTCTTGGGAGGGAGCTGAGGAGCCAGGTATAATTACTACCTCCACTGGCCACTTTCACTTTTGCTTATGGTTAGTTTCTAATTTAATTTGCTTCCCCATTCCCATATGTTAGGGGGGTTTTCTTGTTTGGTTTTTTTTCAGAATTGCCATAAAAATTTTCCAGCTCAGGCGCAAAAATGCTCGCTGACCTTTACCATCATGATTGAGGATAATGAGAAATTAATTAGGCTTTACCTGCCTGCCAAAAAAAATGGCCTGCCTTGGGTGAGCAGGATTTTGGAAGTGCATTAGATGCCAGTCCCGTGTCTGGACCCTCAGGTCCATCCACAGGCTCATCCTTCCCACCACCCCTACTCCACAAGACCCTGGAGCTGACAGGAGAAGGACTCCTGGTCAGTTAGGATAACACTCTGCAATTCCCATGTTTGGGAAAAAAACATAATAGTGCAGAGTAGTTTAATCACTCTTTGATATGTTCTGCCTGATTCTCCCATTCAAGAGCTGCCCCCCACCAGGCAGAACTGGGGGCAGGGACTGAACTCCTGGCATACACAAGCAGACTCAAGGCTGTTTGCAGTGATCTGCCTGCATGTCTCTCCACATTGCACTGTCACCCGGATCCCAGAGCATCCTGGTTCCCTGCCACTACCCCACTGCCCATCCAGGATGGCCAGGCTATTTTACCATTCCCACCACAATTCAGCAGCCTCTGAATTAGACTGATGTTTCAGTCCTGTCTCCAGTGAAAAAGATCCTGTATCAGCCAAAAGAAAGCCCCTGCTGCACTTTGGCCAGTTGATACCCACAATCTGGGAGAATCTCTCGAGTAAATTGCAGAGGGAATTAGAGGAATAAATAATCCTTGCATCTTCAAAGGCAGACCAACATGGGCACTTGCAGCCAGGATCAGTGGACTTGAAAGTCAGAGTGAAATCACCTTGACCCCTGAGGTTGATTAAAGAGGGTTTGAAATGGTTGGGCTTTAAGGAACAGAGACTGGAAAATTATTTCCACACGTGTAGCTCAGAGGAGCTGCCAGCCAGCACCCAAGCATGTGGCACAGCAGGGAGGGGAGGCACTGCTGCCATTTCTTGCTGGGAAGAACCCCCTCAAAAGCAATGCCAGGAACAGGATTATAACCCAGACCCACCAAGCTGGTCCCTCATGCCTGGGTTACCCTGAGTAGTCTGCCTGTCCTCATCAAAGCAGTGTGTGAGAGCAGCCCAATGAGCATCAAAGTCTGCCTTGGGTGTGGCAGAGATCGCTGATCTCAAGGCATCTTAAATGAGTCACATCCTACCCCAAAAACTGGCCTCTCCTTACAGCAGCTATGTTTTATCTCGAAATGCCTGCCTGGATTGCCCTGCTTCTGGCTCGGTTGCTATCAGCAGAGGTCCCCAAGCTATGGAGCCAAAGGAACCAAGCACTGCCAAGTGAGGATCATCCATGGGGATCCATGAGGACCCATGCAGTTGCAGTAATCCATTCACCCACCCTGGGAAGAGTTCCCGGCCTTCAGAGCCAGTCTGCAAAGGCAGGATCAATCCATGTGCCCGTCAGAAGGAAAAACCCACCATCATTTTAATTAAGCTTCGTTCTCCAGCTCTGCACCCTTATGGGTCCAGCACTTGCACCCCAGCTTCTGAAACTTTTGGGAAACACCCCAGAAACCACCAGGAGCCATTCAGTCCGTAAACAGTACCACTCTCTCCCTGAACACAAAATCTCCTCTGTGAAGCTGAGCTGCTTGTAGCTCATCGTTAGGAACGAAAGGTTTCAACACGACATATTGTCAAATTTGCCTTGAGCAACCTCGCCTATGGAAGGTGTCCCTGGCCATGGCAGGGGCGTTGCAACGAGAGGATCTTTAAGGTCCCTTCCAACCTAGGATTCCATGATTTCTCAGGTACGGGATGTGCCTTATTGCGGGGTTAGCTCCTCCATCCCTGCTGGGCTGCCCGCCGTGTCCCCCAGGACTCACCCGAGACGATGGTGTATCCGATGCCGCGGGGACGGCCCTTGTCCTGGTCGATCGCCGTGATCATCCGCACGGTGGTGCCCTGGGGAGGGACAGGGGACAGGTGTCACAGCCAACCCAGACAGCACTGCTGAGGCTGCCAGGGCGCCCTGACAAGGCACTGCCCCTGTTACCGCGGGCCAGTGTAGCACTATATCTGATGAGAAACTTGTTTAAACATGTCTTAAAATGGCTCTTTGTGGTCCCTTTGCAAACACGTGTTTCTTCTTCCCAACACCCCCCCACAGCAACTGTTATCTCCCATGCAGGAATGTCCTGGGAAAGGTGTCCTGAGGTGTCCCATTGGTCCTTTGTTTAACCCCTTCCTATTGGCTGTTGACCCCTTACCTGATGGTTTCTTTTGTGTGACCCTGAACTTGTGATTGGTTCCCCTTTGACCCTCCTAAAAGCCTTATAAACCCCTTCCCAACAATAAACTCTCTCTTGCCTCCTCTCCACGCCCGGTGTGCTGTCTCTGTGCCTGCCATGGAGCCACGTGGGTGGTGGGGGGAGGGGAGGGCACCTCTCCCCTCCAGGCTCGGGGCCTGAAAAACCCTGTTTCTGGAGTTCCCCTTCCCCGTCCCACAAGACGTCGGAAATGGTTCTTCAGACGGAGAAGGAACTAGAGCTGGGCTCCCCCACGTCGTGGATGGGGAAAGGGAAACCCAGATCTGGTGCCCCGTGTGAGGAAAGGGAAACCCAGAGGCCAGTGCTTTGGATAACCTGTCCTAGGACAAGGAAAAGTCCCACCACCCGCCTCGTGGGGCAGTTCAGGCTCACCACCCATCACTTGCGTGTGAGCTGCAGAACTTTGCTAACCCATCCCAGGATGGAGCTGGGAATGCTGAGGGTATGACCAGGGGAACACACCCTCTAACCAAACCCCCTGAGCAGGGTGAGCTGCACTGTACCAGGGGAAGTGTATGCAGGGACTGGAGAGGGCACCACCAGGCTCCATCCCTGTGCTGCTCATCCCCTGCTCAGAGGAGCAGGGTCACATCTGAAGCAGGGTCAGTGTGGTAAGCACAGCTACCAGTGCTTGAGGAAGGAGAGGAAGGAGGAACTGAAGGTGCAGCACAAGCCTCCTCACAGCTTCACAGCTGGTAGGCAACAGCACATGCTCCTCTGCCACAAGGATTTTCACTCTGCAGTCCCTCAAGAACCAAAGGCAACAATTCCCTCTCATCACAACCTTCAGCACTGGTCACTACAACAGTTTTATCTACCACTGGCTTCCCAATTTCAACCTGTCCCTTTCTCCCTGTATTCTTCAAATGAGGCACCCCAGGCAGCACGGGATGCTCACACTGGCCAACTGCATAACTGAGCTGCAGAGATTTTCACTGACACCTTCAAGGAGGAGAAGGAGGAGGAGCGTTGGGCACATGCTGAGAACCAGGAATTGCCCACAGGTAGGAGGTTCTGCAGCTGCCAGCTCACCCACTCATCCTCCATCCTGTGGGACAGACTGTTTCTATAGCCCAGCGGAAAGATCTGAGAGTCCCCAAAATGGAACAAAGAGCATAAAAGTGACCCAAAATTCTTATTTAGCTCTTGAAATAAAAATACCACACCGCTTATGTCAACTCCATAAGTCAACTTCCCCCGCCGCAGTGCAGTGAGCCCCTGTGAATACCAACACACGCACGCGCCCGTAATTAATGGAGTGTGAAAAAATTTACAACTCAGCTGTTCTTGTTTTCACTGGCTTATTAACAGTGGGGAAAGCAGCAAATTTTTTAATTCCCCTCCCCCCCCCCAAAGGAAATGTCAGCAGAGGTGTTTGCATGTGTAACGAGGGAGCAGAGCGGGTCGGCAGCCCCGTGTTTGCCCCTCAATCCATCAGCTGAAGGCCAAAGGGAAAGCTGTGGCAGAAACATCACCAGTGGAAAACAGGGACTCACCGTCTTCCCTGGCTTCCAGGTTCGTGCCCCTGTGGGCTCAATGCCACTACTGGCCATAAAGCAGGCTCCCAGGGCCAGGCAGGCTGCCCATTCCCTGATCTCTGAGGGCATTCCAACAGAGTCCTTAAGTAAATCCATGTTATTAACTGAGAACATTAGCCATAAATCCCAGGTCACCAGCCTCTGAGCAGCGCTTGGCTGGTGAGGCTCAGCAGCCACCCGGAGAGCCTCTAAATCACTGACAATAACTGTGCTTTCCAAAGGAGCACGGACAGATAAAAAGCACAAGAGAAGTGGGAAAAGAGCAGGTGGGAAGGCAGAACAGGGGATGTGGAAAGGAGGGCAGGTCAAAATAGAGATGAAAAAAAGGGCAATGCAATCCAGTGTGCTCTGTCTCACCTTTCTCTTGTTTGTATTATAATTTATACTATATATATAGAGTATAATATATATAATATATATTACTGAATTATAAATTATGTATTGTATTATATATTACTATATATATTATATAGCCTGTATTCTATTGTGTACTATTGTATTATATAGCCTATATTGTATTATATATTATAATCATATTCAGCAGAATTAAACTTCATCCAAGCTTTAATCTCCCATCTCCACAGGGCAGATCTGAGCTCCGTTCACTCCTTGGCAAACCAGGAGTTCCTCCATGGAAGGGCAGTGGGTGAAGGCACTGGGTCTGTCTGACAGCTCGCTCTTCACCTGTCAGACAGCTCAGGAGCAGCATGGAATGGGAATTGTGTCCTGCTGTGCACGCTGCAGAGGAAGGCAGCTGCAGGAGAGGGCAGGGCTCCTGCCATGGCTAGGGAATAGCAATGGGCTGCCTTATCTGCGGGAGAGGCCCCTCCTGCAGGAGCCAAGGGGAAGAAGGGCTGTTGGGAGAGATAAAAGGATGAGCGTGGATGTGGCAGCAGGGAAAGTTTGGGAGGGGTGGAGGGGGAATCTCATTCAGATATCTCAGCAGCGTGTGCCACAGAGATGCCCATAGGGAAGAAATTATCCAGACATTTGATCCCAGGAATGAGGGCTACGAGAGGCCACGCTGAGGTTCATCCTGTCCTTGGTAAGCTTGTGATGATGACTATCATGCTGGTGGCGCTTGACGTTCTCCTCACAGCCCTGTGTTTCTCCTCCTTCCCCACAAGCCTTTTCACCAGCTCCTCCTGGAGATGAGCAACACTTCACCAGTGACCAAGAAACACGTGTTAGAGTGGGGCTGACCTCCCTGCTGTTCAGGGATGCTATTTCCTGGAACCACAGCAAGGGTGGGGATCTGGGCACCTCTTCACATCCCACCTGGTTTCCATCAATCCTGACAGGTCTTTCACAAGACTCTTCCAATATCCACAAGACTGGCAGATGCCAGCTCCTGGGGATAGATGATCCCTCCCTGAGCACCCACAGTGTTTAGGAGCAATCTGGATCCTTCTGGGGAAGGGGCTGGACAAGTGTCCCAGGGCAGGCACAATGTTTATCTGTGTCGCTGGTGGCAATTACTGCCTTCGTGGTGAGGAAGTATTCCCACTCAGCATGGGTTGGAGTGAGAGGATGTGATGCAAAACGTGGTGCTATACAAAGGCTACACTCAGTACTTGGTACCTGTGATAGCCACGAAGTGCTTTGCCCACCACACCAGCAGAAATAACTACCCAGAGAGGAGAGGTTGGAAGTGGGAAAACAGCCCAAACAAACCAAATCCCTCATCTCAGCCATACCACGATGGCAAAGATCGTCCCCTAACAAACCACGTCAACAATTCCCAATTTCTCCTCCAAAATCCTATCAGACCACATCACTATTCCTTTCACTGTCCATGTCTTGGTGTCTTCTACTTACTCACAGAAACCCCAGGTTGACTTCCAGTGCCAACAGCTCTGCCCTCAGGTATTTTTGGCATGAACCTGCAGCTCCCCAGAAAGTCCCAAATATTCCTGACTTTTCTTAAAACAAGTCACAACTCACCTCCCTACTGCAGACAACAGTGGCTGCAGGGAGAGGGTTCAGCTGGTGGTAGAGAGAGAGCAGAATAACCCTCTCCCTCTAGGGAAGGAGGAAGAAGGTTTATAAAAGTAATAATCTGGGAAAGCCTATGCTTAAAAAAAAGGCAAAGAAAATAAAGAGTGGCACATTATCCAAACAAAATCTGAGGGTTTTTTGAAGAGGGGCAGGAGTAAATCAATCCTTTTTTAATAAAACCCTGAGCTTTTAATAAAGTGTTCACACTGATGGGCTGGAAATATTGTAAGAAAGAATTAACTCGGAGCTATTGAGACTCTAGGGCAAAAATAGCACCGATTCTACATTATTTCTTCAACCCAAGGAGTTTCTGAGGAGGAGGAGGATGGTGCTGAAGAATTAAAACTGTTTTAATGATATCTGACACATAGCTGTACCATCCTATCGTGAGGGAATACAACTGCTGGGCTTGGGATCAAGTGCCAACAGGATCTGCCCCCACTCTCACCTTCACGTGGCTCCCCGTGGGATGAAGCACGTGTTCATAGGCTGTCTTCAGCCTCAGGTTGTCTTCAAGGGAGTGGATTTCTCCTCTCTCTCCCCTAAAGTGAAGTTGTGGTGCTGCCTGGACCGTGCCCCAGCTGAGGTCCAAAAGTGGGGGCTCATCAGAGCAACAGCTCCTCTGCAAGGGGAAATGGCCCCTCTCCTCCAACCCCATCAACTTGTCTGGAGGACATGGAATCACAGAACCCTTTAAGTTGAAAAAGCCCTCTGAGATCATTGAGTCCAGCTGTTCCCCCAGCACTGCCAAGGCCACCACTAAACCATGTCCCCAGGTGCCACATCCACATGTCTTTTAAATCCCTCCAGGCATGGTGACTCCACCACTTCCCTGGGTAACCTGTTCCGGGGCTTGACAAGCCTTTCAGTGACGTTCAGCATCAACCGGTGCACAGACGCTGTGAGGACAGACACCCAAAAAACACTCTGAGGATGAAAAACACGCCACCAAGCTTTGCCATAGCTGCAGGCAGCTTTGGTGCACTCAGGTGCCCTGGGAGAGATGTCTGAGCCATGCTGGGATGATAAACAACATCAAGAAAGAAGATACAACACCTCCAGGGACAGCAGAGTCTCTCCCCGCCGTGTCCTCTTCCTTTGCCCGATAAGAAATTGCTTTATTCTCAGTGTCAGAATAAGCACCTGCCCAAAATGCTTCTAAATTATGCTTCCAGATCCCGGCCTGAGAAAAATAAGAGCTACAACGGCAGTTCTCTCCCCTCTCGTGCCCCTCCACCCCTTTTTCTTCTTCTTCTTCTCTTACAGGATTAGGGACTTGAAAGGCGAAGCACAGCCCAGCGTTGCAGCAGGAGGAGGGGGGGCAGGGAGCGCTTCAGAAAGCTGCCACGGCAAAAAAAATCCCATTTCTCACTTCTTAATTCCAGTCAATTCCAGTCAAAGGGTTGATAGAGATCTGTTTGCGGTAATTTGCTGCAGTTTATCCACTCTTTTCACCTTCTATCGACTCTTCACTGCCGGGCCGGCTGACATGCTGTTACTCGAGTGAGGAAATTAAAATTTGATGCAATAATCCCAAATAAGAAGGATTTTATTAGGTAATGTATACACTTTAGATGAGGTATTCTCGCCTGATACATTGATAGAGGAACACAGAAATGCTGTGCACCACAGATAAAAAGAGAGGCAAGAGAGACGGGGAGCGAGCGGGTGGAGCAGCAGTGAGGCCCTGCTCTGTACAGCTGGGGCTGAGACAGAAGAGGTCGTGCACATTTTGACCTGCTGAGTCCAATGTCAGGGTAAACATCACTCAAAAATGCACTGCAGCCTGTTGGCTTGACCTGTAGGCCTGGTTTTGGACAGCCACTGACCAAGGACAGGCTCCTCATCCAAATTTATTGTTATCATTTTGATAACCAAGATGTTCTCTCACTCCATGCTCTCTTGGAGGGGGCGAGGCAGAGCTGATGGGACTTCCACAGGGAGACAAAAATTGCACATAGTTAACATTTGGACTTGATGATCTTTGAGGTCTTTTCCAGCCTAAATGACTCTGTGTTAAACCCCACACCCTTGTTTCAGCAGCGGAATTTCTCCCAGGAAGGCTGGGACTTGGGGTCCAAACCACTCAAAGCAGCCCTCATGTTTTGCAACCTTCCTCTTCACCGTGTCTCTGGTGTCACCTATCCATCTTGGACACCTCATTGCACGTTGCCAAGAGAAATTAAAATCTCTAAACCCGCCTGAAAAGTGCTGCCTGGTGAGCACTCCTTCCTTCATTTCCTGTATCAGGGTTACACTGTGGTTATTTGCTGCTTTCCCTACTGCAAACATTGTATATTCCGGGAAAAAACATGTCAGTGCATCAACACAAAGAGATCTTTGAGCCTTAAAATACATTATTATTTGAAGGAGATGCCCTTTCCTGGATACCAGGTCACCCTCCATGAAGGTGATGCGGTCTACAATTTTTTATACTCGTGGATCTTCCATTTCTTTCATTCCATCTAAGGCTTTTTTTCCTCCTAGTTAAGGTTGATCTAAATTGTGGGTTTTTTTACTTCCCTGCAGCTCACTCTGCCCACACCAAAAATACACCCTAATCTCAGCAAAACTTTCACTTTGTGCAAGTAATTCATGAATAAGCCATTTTTTGGCCATCTCTTAGCCAGCGGATGGGTAATGTGCTGTCTGACCACAGGATTTGGGACAGCAGGACTCAGCCCTATTGATCCAGCACTCTCCATGTCAGGGCTTTGCTCAAAGTGAATAAAAAGGAATTCCCTCTTCCGCTGTGTGAACTGAGCCATCAGGCATTTGGGATCCCAGAGTTGTTATGGGATGCACACGTGGTATGGGCACACACCATGCCGCTGTTTAAGACAGAAGGTTTTTCCATCCACACACAAAAATATTTCCCTATATGCAAAGCAATGGGATGCACAGCTGTGCCTTGGGAAGGTGGATGCTACTGGGGAGGGCTGGTGCTTGGACTGAAGGCCCTGGGCACCCTTGCTGGGAGCAGAGCAAACAACTCCCAAGGCCCTGATGTCTGCTGTAGTGGTGGGGGGGGGGGGGAAAACCCCCATCCCTGCTGTATTTAGAGACTGGGAGACGCTTTTCCACAAACAGTGAGTTTGCTGACAAACCGAGTTTCGGAAGAACTAAAATGATTGGATCAATTTGGCAAAACCTGGGGGAAAAGACTCAAAGTGCTGAAATGGCTGATGATTCTGGCATTTTCAAAACTGCCTCATTTCAGGAGCGTTTAAATTTTCCTTCAAGTTCTCTATTGGAAATGGCATGCAGATAGACTGTGGGGAGGGAACGGGGTGACCGGCTGCTAAGAACAGCCTTTGTAAAATTTAAGAAAAAAAAGCTCAGGAAAATATTTGACTTAGGGTTCAGCCTTCCTAAACCCCCTGGCTTAGGCTCCCTTTTTTTTAAAATAAAAGGCAGAATGTTTTGGAGCTGGCTGGAAACACGTTGCTTCAGAAAGAAACCCCGCGGTCCTGCCCGTCAGAGCGAAGCACAGCCCTTACCGGAGGTGAGTTCTCGTAGATGTTGGTGCTGTAGGGCAGGTTGATGAAGATGGGGTCCATGTCCTGCACGTCCGTGATGGTGATGGCCAGGTTGGCCAGAGTAGACAGCGGCTTGTTTTTATCTTGGTCCTTGAAAAAATGAGGGGTGGGGAGGAGAGAGAAAGGATTTCTATCAGAAACCGCAGAATTATTCAGCAGCATTAAGTCTCCTGCAGCTGTAGTTGGGCCAGAATCTCTGAATAGTGGAGGTAATCATCTCTTTTTTCAAGCTACCTGCTGGAATTATTGTCCACTGCACCTCCCTCTAAGCTGAAACACAATATGCATTTCATTCCAGCATCAGTCCTTTAAAATAAAGCAAACACCAATTTAGTTTTCATTACATTTTGAGTGAAAACGCAGCAACACTGTTCAAAATATACTTCAAAACATAAATCCCCTCCTAACACAGACACAGCCCAGGGTACCTCTGCATGGTGAGACCCAGGGGTGGCTGCCAGCAGTGTCTCACACCAGCACATCATAACAGAGTGTCTCATACCCACCACCAGTGCTGATGCCTCAGCACAGCTTGGGCTCCATCAGCTGGAACATGACCCAAGTCCACCAGCTCCCTCGTGTTCCCACTGCTCTTCCAAACCCCACGGGCTGCCTTGCAGTAGCAGCTTTATTCTGTTCTGTATTTGCTGCTCCAAGCTCTGGCAGAGGGTACGTACACCCAGTGCTGCTCCTGGGTTCGTAGGATGCCCGGGCTCTCACACAGAAGGCAGACTGGAAACCCTGAATTGCAGGAGTCATCCCCACAGTAACAACATCCTTTCTCCTGGGCTGCTAAAAACCTCTCCCCTCCTACCTTGCTTGAGGACTGGCAGGATCGAGGTGACCATCCTCCCTGCTCTGCCAAGCAGGTCACAAGCATGCAGAGATCTCAGAAGGACCAGTCGTGGCCCTTGAACACTGAAATGCTCCGAGCAGGACCATCAGTACCCTGGAGCACTGCATCCAGCTCTGGGGCCACTCAGCACCAGAAGGGCGTCAAGAGGAGGCCATAAAGATGCTCCGAGGGCTGGAGCCCCTCTGCTCTGGAGCCAGGTTGGGAGAGCTGGGGGTGTTCACCTGAAGAAGAGAAGGCTCCAGGGACACCTTGAAGCCCCTTCCAGTGCCTAAAGGGGCTCCAAGAGAGCTGGAGAGGGACTTTGGACAAGGGTCTGGAGGGACAGAAGAAGGGCAAATGGCTTTCCACTGACAGAGGGTAGGGTTAGATGGAATATTGGGAAGGAATTCTTCCCTGTGAGGGTGGGGAGGCCCTGGCAAGGTTGCCCAGAGAAGCTGTGGCTGCCCCATCCATGGAAATGTTCAGGGCCAGGTTGGATGGGGTTCTGGGCAACCTGGTCTAGTGGAAGGTGTCCCTGCTCATGGCAGGGAATTGGACTAAATGACCTTCAAATGTCCCTTCCAACCCAAACCACTCCGTGATTCTATGATCATCTCCCTTTCACCCCATCACATCCCATCAGAATGGAGCCTCAAGCACTTTCCCAAAGCAAGACCCTTTCTCCGCAGCCAATGCCACAGCAGTAGGCACTGCCACCAGCTTCTCCTGGCAGTGCCCTGCTGCCTGTGCTTTTCTTGCTGAAGTCTCATCCCATGAGTGCTCAAAAGTGCCCCCAATGCCCACAGCCCTTTGCTAAAAGCGTAGGAATAAAGGGAGAGCACACGAAGGGAAGGAAATCAATCTCTCCTTACCCCCAATCAAGCACTGTGCTGGAAAGCAACCATTAGAGGTTACCACACACTCCTGCAAAGCGGCTCTGAGTAGCAGCAAAGGCTGATTGCCAGAAGATTAATGTTAATTTAAACCGTATTCAACAACACAGCTTGTACATTATCCTCTTAACCCGCAGGCCTCGGTGTTCAGGGCCTGGATGGAGGCTTACTTCAGACTCCAATCTGCTGTTAGTGTTATCAGGCTGAAGTCCTTTGTTTCTTCAGATAATTTTCTTTCCCCTCCCCTTCACCTTCTAAATTTTGTTTAAGGCATCACAGATCACCGAAGAAGTGAGCACACTTCCAGTTTCCTCACTGACTGTCTCTCCTGCCTCTGTCTGCCCTTGCTGCCTCCCTCCCTGGTGTGAAATGACTCCTGCCTTGCATCTGAGCTCCCCAGCTCTCCTTGCAGCCACCCTGAATTCACCATCAGCCCAGTTCCCACTCCAGACCATGCAAACTCTTCATCAGGCAGGCAAGAGACTGCATTTGCTCTTCCAGCTCCTGCTACGCTTCTGCGACTCTCATCCTTCTCCCCTGGCACGGATTTGCCCCGCAGTTTCTCATCACTTCTCTTCTAGGGGTTACTACAACTGACCAAGCCAAGGAGACATGCCCACAGCTGCCATCCGGCCAAGTTCAGAGACTTTAAATATTTAAGTCTTTTTTCCCTGAGCTGGAAATCACTATATGCCATGAGCACATAGAGCAAGTATCAGCTTGTCAGGGAAGTTGTGGCTGCCCCACACCTGCAAGTGTTCAAAGCTTGGCTGGACAGGGCTTGGAGCAACCTGGTCTAGTGGAAGGTGTCCCTGCCCATGGTCGGGGAGTGGAACGAACTGAGCTTTAAGATCCCGTCCAACCCAAACCATTCTGTGATTCTATGAAGTACCAGATATGCCCCCATTTTATCTTCACTGGGATATGGGGCTAGATGGAACTGGATAGATCAAGGTGACATCCTTGCATCCTTGAGGACACCAGACTCATGGAAGAAAGTCCCTTTTCCATCATGGATGATGTTTGGTCCCACATTTCCTAACCTGCCAGACAGTTCAACAGCACATCCCAGGAAAGCGTGCCAGCAACAGACACCAATAAGGAAACAAAGAGAGGCCTGCTCACCACTGGAATATTAAAAATAACATGAGGTATGTTTCAGAAAAAGAACAAGCTTCTGGGGGAGATTCCACAGCCTGGAACATGCAGGGCTTGGGCTGAAAGGTTGTGGTGTTTGCCTGTGGCCCTGCAGTCTGTGAGTGCCCCGTCTCGGCACCGTGAAGAGCAAAGCAGCCCTGGACAGCCCTCCCGTGTCCTCCTGACATTTGTGGTTCTGCATCAAGACAATGATCTTGATTAAATCACATGCTTCAAGAGTTCTAGCCAGCTGCCTGCAGGAGACACAGAGGGTTTTCTCCCCCTCTCCTGAGTGCAGAGTTGGTCAGATGTATTCCAGAGCTGAATCTCACCTTCCTCTGTTGAATCTGAGATGGGAAGAAACCACCACCCAGATCACCTGCTCGTGTGCTGCTCCACATTCTCAACTCTCACTAGATTTAACACCAGGGAAGAAGTTTCCCATTCAAATGGGCCATGAATTTACCATGGTGGATGCATCTCCCAAGGGTCCCCTCCCAGTATGATGGTATTGACTACAATTAGGACTTTGCTTTCTCCTTTGTCCACCAAAACTTTAACTCATGATGTCTGAACTTCATACAGGTAAATCCACCTGTAATAAACCATGATGTACAAGGAATGAGCCTGGAGGATTAATATACTAAAGAAATCCTTCCCTGTGAGGGTGGTGAGGCCCTGGCACAGGTTGCCCAGAGAAGCTGTAGCTGCCCCATCCCTGGAAATGTTTAGGGCCAGGTTGGATGGGGCTTGGAGCAACCTGGTCTAGTGGAAGGTGTCCCTGCCCATGGCAGGGGCATCGAATGAGATGGTCTTTAACGTCCTTTCCAACCCAAACCATTCTGTGATTCTATGAGTGGTCTGTATGGCCTGTACTGGGTTTCATCACCAAGGGAGCTGCTCCCCTTCATGCAGAAGCCCCTGACAAGCCTGAGATGCTGCTGGAGAGGTGTAGCTGTGCTCCACACAGATTTGAAACTACCCAGGCACTACATTGCTACAATACCTTGCTAAGTAGAAAACACTGGATATGCCCAAGAAGATGCCAGAGTAGGGCAATAAAATAAACAAGCAACAGCTCCTTCCCCATTGCAGCCCCCGCAGACACCACCTCCAGCCCTGCAGCAGCCAGAGGGGGACTCACCGTGGCGTTCACCTGGAGCTGGTAGGCCTGAGTCACCTCATAGTCCAGCTCTCGGATCACCGACACGATGCCACGGCCGCTGTCGATGGCAAAGAAGTTGGAAGGGGGCTGGAAGGAGTACAGCACACTGCCCCCGGCCCCCTGGTCTGGGTCCGTGGCGTTCACGATGAAAATCGGAGTGCCCACCGGGGTGTTCTGGAAAGACACAACAAGCATCAGTAATACTGTGAACCTGCCCATTTCCCCATCAAACACACATCAGCAATTTCCTCTACCCGCCAGAGGGAATTCCTAGAGACCCGACAACTTCAGTCCTGTGTTTTCAGGACATTTAGAAGTTATACAGCTGCATTCTTTATGACAGTATTGCAGGAGCTATAATAGTTGTTACACACTTATAATAACAGTTATACAGCTGTGGTCAAGATGGCACTCTATCACAAACCCGTATTTTCCCACACATCCCAACTTTCCAGAAAAATTGCTCTCTTTGCTGAAACTTGCTTTCTGCCCAAAGGCATTTTTATTTTTGATGCCAATTCCCTCAGGATTTTCACCACAAGGCATTAAATATAGGAAGACTTAAAAAATAATAATAAAAAAAAGGCATTAAATGCACCACAGAACTTAACGTAAAAGTCAAAGTTGTAGTTTCCACAGCAACTACAACCTGGCCCGATTAACACAGGCATGAACAGTTACATCGTCATAAATCTGGAACTAATCTACATGCATAAAATATGCAGCTGAGTGCACAAAATCAGCAATGGCAAGTGCAGTTTGGCACTTCTTATTGTTTAACTTCACAGCGGGGAGAACAATTATCCATTTTTGGTGGAACAGCTGCATGTTCCTATGCAAATCTTAAAATGCATATTCTTGTCTCTCTCCAAAGGCAAAAGCACAGACAGACAAGCGAAAAGGCTCTGCTGGGGCCCCAGGCTGCAGGTACAGATGGATCATGACACCTTGGGCATGTCCCTCTGCTTGTGACGCAGTCAGAGCCATGGGAAGGGGTGACAAGGAGCTAAACCTCAAAAGGGAAGACAGCAAAGGTCACAGAAGTAAGACCGGGCAGCAGCTGGTTATGGCCAGTTGGGATAATACGGATTATTTCTGCAAACCTCTCCCCAAGCCTCTGTATTTTATTGTTAACTTCTTTCATACTAAATTATTAGTCCTCAGCTTACAGAGAAGTATCATGAAGTGCTGAGAAGATGGAGAGGAGGTTTGAGGAGAGCCAGAGCTTAGAGGACGAGGCACTGCTTCCCAGAAAAACCTTTGCCAAAGTTGAGCAACAAAACAGAGCCATTTTCAGGTTTCTTGGGAACCACGAAGCTTGCAGTGAATCAAAGGCTGTCCTGGTCACCAGGGCTCCACGCTGGCACATCTGATTTAACCAGTTTAACAGTGGGGCATGGCACCAGCAAAGAACCAAAGCCTCTGAATTTCCCCGCCCCAAAGGCAGGTAGCAGGATTTTGTACGAGGTTGGTCAGACAGAGCAGGGAACCCGGGGCACATTCTGCAACCCACACAGACCAATCCAGGCTCTGGACACTCATCCCATGCACATCCCTCATGCTTCCTGCCCTTGGATCCAGCCATGCAGCACTGCAGGGATGCTCTGACACCTGAGTTCACCTCAGGCTCCAGCAAAACTCCACTTCCCTTTCATCAGTGTCTCTTCTGCTGAGGTATGACAGGTTGCAGCTCCATCCTAGGTTTTTCATTTCCTTTCTTTTTTTCCCTCCTCTAAATCAAGCTGCTATAGAAAGTCTCACAGGGCACGGCCTTAGGATTATTTTTTAAAGCACCTTCAAGTTTTTTGGTGATCAGCAGTCACAAAAGCATAAAAAGATAGAGCTAGAAATGACCTCAAAAAAGAAACCTGTCTCCGTGCTACACCTAAATCATTCCCATCCTTAGAGCCTTCTAGTGATGGAGACACCACATCCTCCCCAGCCCATTTGTCCCAGAATTTTGCTGCCCTTTTCCTTACAGCTGCTCATTCTCTGGCATGCTGAACCAAGATCTGCCCTGCTGCCATGTAAACCCTTGACTTCGTGCCACATGCACAGCAACTTAATCCTGGTTTGTGAATTTGAACTGTTTGGGAACCAGGATTTTGTCATCTCAGGGCGGGTGTGTTGGGATGGAGAAGTCCTTCATGGGAGGCTGTGGTGAGTGTTTGCTTTTTGAGCACTCCCAAGACACCTTTTCAGACACAACTAGAGCATCTCCCCACCCCTCTTGAGGGCCACCTGCCTCCCCCAAGCTATCACCATCTGGGAACAGCTCCAGAGCATCCACAGCCTTCCTCCTGCGGCTGCCAGGGCACTGCTTCCACCACTGCACTCCGTATGCTCCAACAACTACCTTCTCAAATTCCTTCCCAGAGCCACTGAAGGTATCAGTGTCCTGACACGGAGGGTTAGAAATTAACCATTAATAGGGAAAGGCAGCAAAAGAGTAGATGATGGGGGGTCTGGGGCATATTGTCCCTGGGAATAATAATATTCATACGGATAAAGCTGGCCTTGATGAATATGTTTCCTCTTCTTTTTAAGTGCCCCTAGCCACTCCTTTTAATATGCAAATCCGCTCTGGTCACCCGTGATTAGGGGTCTGCTCGGCTGGCTGTGAAAGAGGAGAGCTTGATTTCCCCTGCATTGTATTCCATACAATAGCCCCAAAGCAGGCTTTGAAGGGAGTTCATCTCCTTGTCCTTCCAAAGGAGAAGCTGCCTGGAGGGACTCAGAGGTCACTGGCTCTGGTGCTGTCAGCTCTGGCCCTGCAGACACTGTCTGAGCTCTGACTTGGTGATTACCGTGGCTTCATCCTTATTTTACAGCTTTGCTGACCAGGTCCCTTCATTGGCCAGGAGACAGTTCAAGCCAAACAATCACGGTGTCAGCTCTAGACAAAGATCTGGCTGGGCCTGGGAATCAGTCACAGGCTTCTACACCAAAGCATCTGAGGGGCTGGGAGGGACCCCAGAGCAGGACCTTGTTGGGGGCAGTGTGCACATACAAGCACGAGGGTGGGTGCGTGAGCAAAGCACAGTGTTGGTGAATTTAGGAGGGGTGCAGGAGGGCTTCCAGGAGGAGTGTTATGGGAGCATGAAGCCACGTAGCATAGATACAGAGAGGGAAATCACTGATAATGCCCAAAACACACAGGTCAGCGGGGATATTTCACTACTAAACACACGCCCTTATTCACAACAGCACGCAGGTGAAAGGATGCAAAGCTGTTACTAAGGAGTGCTCTGTGTAATGCATCTTTTCTTCCCCAGCTCAAATTCAGGCAAAAAAGAAAAAATAAAATCCTCCCAAACCAGCAAAACCAGCTGTGGGATGCAGCAGTCCCATACCAGCAGTCCTCCAGGGAAAGAGGTCTCATTCTCAATGCTCATGCCCAGGCAGGCACAGTCAGGACTTGGAGGAATTTCAGACCCTCTGCCTTAAGAAGCATAAGAAAGACATGCCTTTAAAATCCTCTTGCCATTTTTGGGTGAAACAGACTCAGGATATTCCTCAGCAGGAAGCCAAAGTCTTTATTTCTCAAAAGATGCGGCCCATCATCTAAACAATGAAGCAAAACATCTGGATAAACAGAACTGCCTGGGGCTTGTGTTTGACGGTAAATACCAGACAGAGGACACAGCCCAGGGAGATGCCATTGGAAAGCCCTGCACTGGACCCTATTTCTGCATTTTCAGCATTTGGGCCACTTATAGGACTCTTCTGCATATTCCTCAGGGCTTTTCTTCATTAACAAAGACTAATTGTAGTTATGCTTATCTCACCAAGAGGCAAAAATAGCAAATTCTATCTTTTTTTGTCCAGGCAGACAACAGCCTACAGGTGCTTGTGGGAAGCAGGTGAGTTTTCCACACAAGTCGCCAAATTTTGTCACTTTTTAAAGCTTTCAGCTCCCTCCAGCAGCCTGCTAGGAAGCTCCATTCACCACGGAAAAAAGAACTGGTGAAAAACTGTGTCATATCATTAAATCTTTGTTACAACACCAGCAGATGTGAGATAAAAATAAACATGCAGACAGATGCCACCGTGGAGGAGGAGGAGGGCAAGCAGGAGTGGGACCTACTCCTGACCCATCTCCAGCATCACATCCTTCATCCTACGGCTCAGCAAGAGCAGCTCCAGCACCCAGATCTCCCCTGAGCAGCTCCAGGAGTTAAAGGGCTCTGAGGTGCTGGGTAGCAAGGCCATTTGTGCCTCCCTTATTTTGCAATAAATGAATAAGAAAGGTTCAAACTCTTATTAAAAAAAAACAAACTTCTAGAAGAAGCTTGGGAGGGGTCCAAACCAAAAGCAGCAGCAGCCCAAACCTCTAATCATAAGGAGACCACTCTGCTTCAGGAACAAACAACTCTAAAATCCCTGTTCAAACACAGAAGGATGTTGCTGCACAAGGAGGAGGCAAAGGAGAGACCAAGACCTTACCTCTCTCTTACCAGTGCAGAGGTGAGGCAGCAATATGTGTCTTTGAGCAACCACAAAGCATCAGGATCACAGAATGGGTCAGGCTGGAAGGGACCACAGTGGGTCATCTGGTCCAGCTCAAGCAGGGCCAGTCCAGAGCACACAGCACACGATTATGTCCAGACAGTTCTGGAATATCCCCAGTAAGGGAGACTCCACACCCTCTCTGGGCCATCAGTTCCAGCGCTCAGTCACCACACAGGAAAGAAGTTCTTCCTCACATTCAGGTGGAACTTCCTGCACATCAGCTCCTGCCTCTTGTCCTATTGCTTGGCACCACCAAGAAGAGCCTGGTCCATCCTCTGGACATCCTCCCAAGAAGTTGTGTTTTCATCCCAAAGTCGTCGTGGGTATGGCCCAAGCACTGCATATCACAGCAAACACCTCCCCTGGGCTGTCCCCTCCTGTGTGACCCTCAGCACAAGTGACCAGACACAGACACGCCCCGTGTTAACCCCGAGAGCTGGGACGCCAAACCCTTATGCAATATTCTCTGTAAAAGGGCAGTTAAGGCTGAAGAAGGGGTTAGAGAAAAGGGACTTTTAAAAATATTTACATCTCACTCTGGTCTTTAATATCTTATGAATCCTGCTATAAAATGCATTAATGTAGTGGGTTTTTGTGGCTGGGTTTTGGTAGCGGGGGGGCTACAGGGCTGGTTTCTGTCAGAAGCTGCCAGAAGCTTCCCCTCTCCCATGGAGCCAATGCCAGCCAGCTCCAGGATGGACTGCCTGCTGCTGGCCAAGGCCGAGCCAATCAGGAGTGACAGTAACGCCTCTGGGATAACATATTTAAGAAAAGAATGTTGTGGCGCAGGAAGAATTCCAGCCAGGGAACAGTGGAGTGAGAACATGGGAACAACAAGGTAGACACTGAGGTCAGTGAAGAAGGAGGGGGAGGAGGAGCTCCAGGTGCCGGAGCCGAAGCCCTGTAGCCCATGGAGGACCATCAGGATGCAGAGACCCCCCTGCAGCCCACGGAGGAGCCCATGCTGGAGCAGGTGGCTGTGACCCACCCCATGGGAGGCCCAGGATGGAGTAGGGTCCTGCTGGAGACCTGCAGCCCATGGAGAGGGAAGCTCATGCAGGAGCAGGAGCAGGTTTTTCCTGGGTAGGACTTGTGGCTCTTTAAGGTTCCTTCCAACCCAAACCATTCCGTGAGTTTTTGATGTGCCCCACCAAGCAGGTTACATGGCCACAGCTGAAAATGAGGGGAGCTGGGCAGGGCACCTGAAAAAAGTCAGAGCACAATCTCCTCTTTGTCTGCCACCAAATGTTCCCCTCCAGCTGTGCCAGGGGAGGTTCAGATTGAACAACAAGAAACATTTCTTCATGGAAAGCGTTGTTCAGCACTGGAACGGCTGCCCAGGGAAGTGGTAGAGTCACCATCCCAGGAGGGATTTAAAAGACACGTGGATGTAGCACTTGGGGACCCGGTTTAGTGCTGAGTTAATGGATGGAGTCAATGATCTTAGAGGTCCTTTCCAACCTAAATGGTTCATGTGAACGAGCTCTTCCTTCACACAGGGTTAAAAGAGAAAGGCTGTTTGCAGAAAGCCCAGCATCCACACCATTTCCCCAGGCCTGCAGCACCTGCTCCCACAGCATATAAACCCCTCTGGCTGCCAGGCAGTTGCTCGCCCTGCTGAGGGAGCAGATTTGCACAGTGCTTTTGAGAGTTTTCCACCACAGCAAAACCATTTCATGGGCCACAGGCCGCCAACACTTCAGATGTGCCTTGATCCATCAGTCTCGTCCAGCTGGCCTGACACCAGGCGCCCTGTGGGCAAAGGGCTGAGAGGGGGAACATGTAGCGCTGACTTTTTTACAGCAGGGTCAGAGTCATGTAGAATAAAGGTGGGAGATGAAGCAGAGGAGATCTGGGAGTTAGTTTTTCAGATACTCCCTTAAATGCATCCACTTTTCCAACACACAGAGTGAGCAGCTGTGCAGCTCTTAGCCGCTGGCTGGGGTTAAACCATGACAATGTCCTTACAAGCTCTGGCTGGGCACTAGAAATGTTTATTTTGGTTCATCTGGGGTTGGTCCCTCCACGCCTGCTCACCCCCTCTCCAGTGGTTGGCCAGGCAGAGGACCTCCACGTGACCTCCCAGGGCAAAGTCACCCAGCAGAAGCTGGTGGAGATGATTAGGATGCTGATGCGTGTGTGCTGTACCCATGCAAATAATGTGGAAAAACGGCAGGCAATCTGGCCCAACAGCTGTCTGAAGGTCGGGGAGATGAGGCGACGCAGATGGACTGGGGGGCACCGCGACGGGCATGAGGGCTGGAGCAGCAGGCAGCTCTGATCTCAGCATCAGCACTAAAACAGCCCTGCCAGCCCTATTTCGGGTCCTGCTTCCCCCCCCTGCATCAAGGTGGGAGCTGACCGCTCCCATCAGGAGATATTTCGCTGCTTCCTGCTCCTGTTATAGCTCTGGTCAACCTATTACTCTTAAATAATTCCCTGCTGCTGTTCCTGGTGGCTCTTTTCCCTCTCCCTGCCTCTCCACCGTGCAGTGGGGCGCGTGAAAGGAGCACTGTGCTCCGCTAAAGCCGGCTCAGACATCCCTCTGCTCCAGGCAAAGGTTCTCCCGCCGATCCTGTCTCATCACAGGCGGGAAGGAAGGCTCAGTGCCTCTTGATCTCAGAGGTGCTGAGGAACAGAGCTGACATGGATTCCCAGTGCTCTCCTCATCCCTGGGCTGCCTGGGACAGATTTAAGTCACCTATCCCTGCCTAGGTCTCGCTGCAAGAAACAGCTGCAGGAGCAGAGTCAGAGCAAGTGCCAGCCCCTCATCCAGGCCCTGCCGACAGTTCAAACCAGCCCCAGGTTTTGGTTTCTATCCCTGTGCTCCATCTCAGGAGCCATCCCAACCGCCAGACTGGGTCCCTCGCTTGCATGCCAGCTCTAAATGCTCGCACGGATGTGCACAGACTTCCAATTCCTGTTTTCTTAATTGCACTTTTAATTACATTTATTAATTGCATTACCGCGCCTCCAAGCCAAGCAATTTCCAATTTTAAAGTTTGATTCTAAAACCTGATAATTTCCCTTTTTAAAATTTCTTTTTTGGTTGAAATTCAGCCCACCTTTCAATGAGCTCTCATTAATATGTATCTCCTGTTGCTATCTCTATTAAGTGACCTCCCTCATTATCGGGTGACACTGGCAAACGGCCACCGCAGAGCTATAATTCAATTGAGGGGCTTTTGAAAACACCATAAACACAGCTGGAATAGATGCACTATAGGAGCTGGAGAGGAATTCGCTGCTGGATAACCACACTCAGAGCCGAGAGCGCTTATTCCCGGCAGACACGGCCCAACCCAACGTACGGCGATGAAGAAAGGGACATCACAACCAACAAGCCCACATGGCAATGTGCCATGGTGGGAGGACAACGGTGAAGCAGCCACACACAGGAAAGGATGCTCTGGCATGCCATGGTATAAAGCTCCTTTGTTTTTCCAGCCCAGAGCTGTCCCATTTCCCACTGAAGATAACCCTGCCCTTGCCAACATGGAGCTTAGATGACTGATGGATGATGTGGCATCCCCAAAAACTGGGTGCACATGGCTCTGCCACCTCTCCACCAGTTGCTTCTGCAGCACAGGAGGGGAATCCTAAAATGGTTCGGGTTGGGTAGGAAGGGACCTTAAAGATCATCTAGTTCCACCTAGCAAAAGCCAATCGTTTCCCCCTGCCCTGGGAGGGGGTAGAAGGGTGGTGACACAATCACCACTTCACTGACTCAGTGCCCACAGCCAAATTTCATCAGAAAAGCCACATTCCTCTCCCATTCCCCATGTCCAGCCTTCAAGGAGCAGGCAGGGCCAGAGCAAAGGTTGGGAGGCAGTCTATGCTTCCCTCCTCAGCTGCTATTAGGTCAGTCCCAGTTTTCGAGACAGCAGATGGGAGCCCAAGATGGTCTAATGAGACGTTTGAAAGTCAGACACAAGTGCCAAGAATGTGAAAACCTGTCAGTCAGAGAGCTCCTGGCTTCACCAGCACCGTATCACTCCTACTGGTGTGATTTTCCTGCTGGAAGAGGGCGTTTGGAGCCATTTCCCCCTTTGCAAGGGCACCCACGGCAGATGGCTCGGTACCCCTTTGGCTGTCCTGCTGCTGGAGATGGTGGGCATGGATCAGGTGGGTCCAGGTGGCCACAGCCAAGGTCTGGACTCCTGCACTGGCAGAGGTAGCTTTTGCTTAGGGAAGCAAATTGCGGAATCCAGTGAGAGTTTCCACTACCCCTCCCCTCGATATCAAAATTAGAGTCACCAGAGTCATTTACTGCTATCAGCCAGCATTCACTGTGGGGTGAGAGGAGAAATCCTTTTTCCAATTCCTTCTTGGGGGTGATGCCATAAACCGGACAGATCCTATTTTCTTAACATCCTGTTTTGTTTTGCAGTTGCCACTAACTTCCACTTTCTGGCACCCCGTGGCAGCCCATCAGGTGATGCTCTGGATGGCAAATGACTTCCATTAAGGCAGAGTATTCATACAGTGCATTACAAATGAAACCCTAATGACAGGACACCGACAGTATCGCTCCTACTTGATATTAATTGGGTGCCACTTTCTTTTAATGGTACATTAATTAATGTGGAATATCAACGGAAGTCCACGACACCCGCATTAATACAAATGAACTCATTATCATCGGTGTTACTACAAGAAATGACAAATAAATCTGTAACAGTGGGACACTTCAAATAATAGCCACGAATCATTAGGTATTGTCTTCATTTACACAACATATTCCAAATATATACACAAAATCTGTGGATGCTTATCTAGTCACACGTTCCTCTCCATGCCAGTCCTGTATCTGCTCTTCCCTGGCTCTCAAGCTCTCCTGAGTCACCTTGAAGGATCACCAAGGTGACCAAGGAGAACTGGGACTTGCTTTCACACCACCTCATCGCCTATCTCCTTCTCTTATCCCAGCACTACTCGCTATGTCCTTCTCTTGAATCTTCAAAAAACCCTCAGATCTACCACATATGATCCATCTCTTGCCCTCCCATTCTAGCCAGGCAGATAAGAAACCTGCCTGCTTTACCACCTTATTTATTTTACTGCTTATTTATCCCCTGTTCTGGTAGAGAAGCTAAAAGTCCCTTTCCCAGCACAGTGCCTCGCTTATGACCACAGGAGGAGCGAGTAAAGTCTCATCAGAAAAGAAGAGAAACAAGCCCACAACTCTCTTGGAACTCTGGGATTTGAAGGTCCCAAAGATCCATCAAAAAGAAACTCCTGCAAGAGCAGGTATCACCCTCAACACAAGCGAAAGCAAATGCATACAGCTGTGCTGACATAAAAAACACTTCCCTGTCTTCCCAGGCATGGCTTCATTACCAGAGGAGGGATCGATACCGGTTCAGCTCGGGTCTCATCAGGCTTTGCTCGGTGCTGAAACAGCAAATTCCAGCATGAAGCTCTTCTGTCGAGACATGTCTGGAGTGTGGGTACCCTCTCCCACGAGAGCTGGCCCCCCAACTCCCTGTCTCCCACCGCCACAGGAAGAGGGGACAGTTACACGCCTGGGACAATGGAATGTGCAGGGAACAGCATTTTAAAATACAGTCTGTGAAGACTGACTCGTTCTCGAACTGCAGGAACAGCCAGGAAGGAGCAAGACCAAGTGAATTAGACTTACAAAAAAGACAGGGAAGCTTGCAATGCCAAGGAGGAGGATATGGGAAGAAAAGCATCGAGTCTCCCAGTTCATGCTGCATCCCAGTGTGACAACATAAGGAATGGCATGTGCCCCACGCTCCAAACTCCTCTCTGCTGTCAGCCACACTATGAAAGATGGGTTTATCAACACACGACACCCCACCTTTACCTCTTTTGACCCAAAATCTGCCTGCTACACATTGAATCCATGTGCAGAACAGCTTTGCCTCATTGTTGCCATCAGTGCCACCCTCACGGAGAGGGTGAGGCACCCTGAGGACAGCACCTGCCCTCTGCTACAAGCAGATGATGCTCATCTTTAAACTAAAAGAGGAGAGATTTAACTTAGATGTTGCTCAGAGGGTGGTGAGGCCCTGGCACATGTTCCCAGAGAAGCTGTGGCTGCCCCATCCCTGGAAGTATCCAAGGCCAGGTTGGACAGGGCTTGGAGCAACCTGGGCTAGTGGAAGGTGTCCCTGCCCATGGCAGGGGGTGAAACTAGATGAGCTTTAAGGTCCCTTCCAACCCAAACCATTTGGGGATTCTGTGATCTTCCCCTGCACACACAGCTGTTTTTTTCACACCTTCTTAAGAGAGTAAGTGGTTTTTTTCCACCTGGGAAGAGCAGAGACCTCAGCCTGCAGCCCTGGCAGGAAAACTTGTGCAAGAGCTCCAAGGTACACTGTGAATAAGCTCCTGGTCCCCAGAGAAGGTGCCTGAGCATGGAGCATAAGGAGTCAACCTGCCTCAAAAGAAGAAGAAAAGGCACAAGTGGGAGCACAGAAAGGTTTGGAAAGCGAAGCAGCACCTTCTGTTGGGGCAGTCACTGATGTCCATCTCTGGAAGAAGGAAAGAGTATCCTTCATAACTAAACAGAGACTGAGGACTAACATTCAAAATTTACTGTGACTGTGCCAACCACAACCACACAGCCCCACACAGCAGGTATTTGTGAAGTGGAAAGGTAATAGCAAAAAAAGGGCCAATAAAGTCACCAGCCTCTTGAGGACAGGGAGAGAGGCACATAATCCTCACCTCTGGCTACAGCACGGGAAGTTATAAAGCATCATTCACCTCGTAACTTTCCCAAGAGTGTCACGTTTGGCACCAGGTTAAAAGATTTAGATCCTACCCCTGAGGAAAGGCTGAACAGATCTGCTCCCAGCACCGCCCTCGGCGAGGCTGAGGTTTTCCATGCACGTGATGGGGAAAAGGCTGCTTGGAAAAGGATTTTTCTGAGGTACTGCCTTCCTTGCTTCGCACTCCTCCAGCTCATTTCCTTGCAAGGCTCTGTGACAGGAGCATCCCGTGTTCAGGAGCGATGCAGCTGAGCTCCTGGAGCAAGAGGAAGGGATGCAAACCATGGGATGCAGCTGTGTAGCCACATGGCCAGTGCTCTTCTATCCTGGTCAGAAACATGCCCTCCCAAGCTGCAATTAAAACACACAGGGCTCATTTGCAGCATTAAAACTGTTGGAATCATTCACCTTCGGGGTTGTTTTGGTTTGGTTTTGCTTTCCTCTAATCTAGGCTGGGATCTTGGAGCATCAGCTGGGATGTTGTGCTGCTTCCCTGTCCAGCAGGATTCCTAATGAAAAGGCTTTTCCCAGAGGACTCAGCTCACCGTCTGCATTGACTGGCATGTCAGGGTGAATTAAAGGAGCAGTGTTTTGGAATTCTCTTCAGTCACTCCAGGTCAAAGAGCCTTCAGCTCAGGGTAGCATCTGCCCAGAGGGAAACAGGCACAAACCCAGCTTAATCCCCTCAAACCTTGCAGGAGGAATGGGGTTAAGTCTATTCTTCTCACATGGATCACTTCAGTTCTCCTCTTCCCTTGGCTTTGCCCTCATTCACCACTAAGAAAACAGATTATTTTCCCAACTCTGTTTCTTTAGCAACTCTGGCTTATAGGTTACAAATTTAAACAAAACTCACAATAATTACAAATAAATCAGTTTCCCCTCTCTTCTTCTACTGTTTCACACCTTCACTCACCTCCTTGTCATCACCTCATTGCCAATGTCTGGCAGGAACCCGCTGTCTGTCAGTCTTAGGCAAGCTCAAGTCTCCAAGCCCACCAAAGATTCCCTCTCCATCCCCTTCACTCTTGGAAAACCCTAGGAAAGCAAAGGCAAAAAGCCCCAAAGCTGAGGTGAGTGCTCTGCACCCCAGAAGTGCCAAACTCTCCTTCAGCTGCCCTGAAGCTGCGAATGAGGCACATCAGCACAAAGGCTGCAGGAGCTGCTTTGGAAGAGGTGGCTCCAAAGAGAGCAGGTGCTGGCAACAAGCTGATACCCTGGAGACACCACAGCTTTAAATACCTGCTCCTGCTGTCACAGCCAGCTTTGAGCCATGAAATCAGCTGGTTTTGCTCCTAAATCCCTGAGCAACAACCCGAGCAGGAGGTGGGGTGACCTTTCAAGCTGACGAGACAGCGTGAGCTGCAGAGGGCACGGCGGGAACATCTGCAAGGGACAGGGTCAGGGCTGGTCACCTCATCGGTTAAATCACAGCACAGACACCCTGTTTCTAACGACAGTTTTCAAAAGCACAGCTTATCGAGTAGACCCACAAAAGAAATCATGTTGGACATGGCTTAGGCGCATCATCACGTTAAAAATAACAACTTTTCTCCTTTTCTCTCTTACTTCCTAAACCTCTCATCCCCAAGAGCAATGCAAGGCACCCTGAAACACCAGGAATCTTCTCCTAAAACCTGAGCTTCCCTTCAAACTCCCCCCTAAGCTTGATTTGGAGAGGGATGGTAGCAAAACACCCAAAAACCTGTTTTTTTCTGCAATTCCAAGTATCTGCCCGAGGCCTCATAAACTCTATGTTGAGGCATACAATTTTTCTCTTTAATTTCTTCTGGTGTTGCCAAAGGAACCAGACTTTACAATCCAGCCCAAAGAACCGAGCACACTGTGAAGTCACATCAGCAGAGGGGTCAAAGCAATCAATCGGTGACACCAATTGTGTCAAGGAGATTTTAAAAATACCTTAAGTGGTTTTAAGAAATACCCGGTGTTTTATTATAAAAGCACTCGGTGCGTTGATTTTTTTGTTTTAACAGGGCCCCAATCTCTGAGTGCCCCTGGTAACATCACAAGAACCAAGGCAATGGGGTCCTACAGCCT
Organism: Pipra filicauda; assembly: GCF_003945595.2. Lineage (NCBI taxonomy): Eukaryota > Metazoa > Chordata > Aves > Passeriformes > Pipridae > Pipra > Pipra filicauda. Next base: position 465,928 of record NW_024104361.1, read on the forward strand.
AACCACAGCACCTCCTGCAGGGATAATAAACCACTAAAAGGCTTAGAAAGCACCAGCGTGGACAGTACATTCCAGCAAGGGATCTCTGTTTTAAAGAACAGAAAAGTGGGGGAAAAGGAGAAAGAGAGAGAAAACAGAAGGGAGAAGGAAAGAAGCTGCATTTTGACCCTTTCCTAGAAACACAGGGAGACAACTCCCTCCTTCCCTCTGCCAGTTCATCACGTCTTTTTGCAACCAGCAGAGGAGATCCCAGCTCTGCCAACACCCTCACCAGATCCAAGGAATTAACTTAAACTTTTGGCATTACCTGAGGGGGAAAAAAAAAACCCTCAAACCCACACAACCCTGCAAAGCCTTCCTTGCTGAAACCATTCCCTTTCAGACACCGCGTTCGGTCCCAGCCATTTCCTGAGTGCTGACATCCCTCCAGCAGAGTCAGACCAAGCCTTGTCACATCACCACTGGCTGAGGGTGAGGGCTGGAAAAGAGTCAGGCTTATTTACCAGGGCAGGGAACAAACAACTCTGCATCCCCCCGAGCCCTCCTGCTACAGCTCCCGCTCCCCTTCCCGCGCTGATTGCAGCCCCCTGTCCTTCTGCTGATTGCAGCTGATGGTCCTGGCTGGGTTTTGCCCTTCCAGACCAGCCCCTCAATTATCAGGGTCTGGTTTTTATAAGAGGTTTGGGTTTTTGACTGTTTTTTTAGTCCAGCTCGCGAGTTTATTTTTTGCTTGGGCTCTTTTCCTTCCCTGTCTGGATGCGCTGATGGATTTTGGCGCTTGCCAGAATTCAGCAAAACCAGGCTTGCTGGGTAGTATTAACTTCTAACCCCCGTGTAAAAATAGCTGCAATAAAGCAGAGTGAATAATATCAGCTTCACCTAATGTAACTTTGATTAAAAAGCGCTGCCCTCTTCATCACTCCTGGGTGGTAACTCCAGAGAAATGTCCTTCCCGAGGGCTGGAAAGCCAGCAAGGTCTGGGAGACGATAGTCAGTATGACACTGGCACATTCCAGGGCTGTTGCTGAGCCCTACAGGGAAAGTGGAGGGAGCAAACTCAGAGGAAAAGTCGACAAAACAGGGGAAAAAGGCAGATTCCTGCCCCTCTGGGTAGCAAGGCAGCCCACAGGCACTTCCAACTTCAGCCTGGCTACAGGATCAAAGCACTGAGGTCCACTGCAAAAAAGCCTCATCCCTTCCCTTGGAAGATGCAAAAACCTCCACGTATTTAATTATTCTCCTCTTCACTCCTGGTGCCGGCAGACTGTGGCAGGAGCTGTTTTGTTACACATGCAGGAGGAGGCAGAGAAGGTTTTAATTTCACGCCATGCACCAGGCGCTGCAATTTTGGACACTGTTTGTTATCTGACTTCTGGCCCTATCTCTGGTCCCGGCGCTCCTCAGGCAGCCGCGGCCAGTTGGCTTTTTAATTTATTCTCTGCTAGGATGGGGATTCTGTTCAAGTGAGAGCCCTCACTGCCCAGCCATGCTGCTTTAATAACAAAATGCCTTCAGGTTTGGAGGTGCGACGTTGTGCCAGGTTAAATACAACCACTGCCACTTCTGGGGGGCTGCGGCTCCTGTCTCCTGAAGGAAACCCCACGGCTGCAAATCATCCTTCCCTTCTGCTTTTGCCCACCCAGAAAGAAAAAAAAAAAAAAAATCACCTAAAATGGGACTAAAACCGTTTCTCACATCTCTCCCTTCCCAGATGGGTGAACCATAACCCCAAATCAAAGGACGACCTTCTGGAGAGTGAGAGGAATCACACAATGGTTTGGGTTGGAAGGGACCCTACAGACCATCTAGTTCCGTCCCCCTGCCATGGACAGGGACACCTTCCACTAGCCCAGGTTGCTTCAAGCCCTGTCCAACCTGGCCTTGGACACTTCCAGGGATGGAGCATCCACAGCTTCTCTGGGCAACCTGTGCCAGGGCCTCAGCACCCTCACAGGGAAGAATTTCTTCCCAATATCCCATTTAACTCTGCCCTCTGGCAGTGGGAAGCCATTCCCCCTTGTCCTGTCATTCCAGGCCCTTGTCAAAAGCCCTTCTCCCACTCTTTTGTAGCCCCTTCAGGTACTGGGTGGGGCTCATTCCCAAGCAGAGCACTGAGGATGACCTGGAAAACAGCTGCCCTCAACTCTCCAGGCTGAATCCTTTGCCCAGCAGCCAGGTGAAGGATTTCCTACATTTTTGGCATGAGCAAAAAGCAAGGCATAAAAGTCAGAGGTGGGGAAGCCACAGCATCCCTCATGCGTTGGATGATCAAAAAAAAAAAACCCCAACACAGGGTGAGCACCTTTGAGATTATCACACCCCAGGGAAACTCTCCCTAAAGTTTCTGTTGTGTAAGCCTTCTTCCCAAACCCTGACACCCCCTCTCTTTCTTCCAGGGTGGTTTGTCAATATAGAGCTTAGATCTCCGGCAAAGGACTTGGGATGTAAGAAATCAAGAGCAAGTAATTGCTGCGTGAAAATGACAGCGCAGCGATTTACACAGACTAGACCAGACTGTGGAATACCAAGAGGCAGCCAACAGCGGAGAATCAATACCTCCCAAGAGGTGGGATTATTAGGGAGACAAAGGGGCTTGAAAGATCCATAAGTGCCTGATGACTGACTATTTCCAAAACAGTTTGCTGAATGAGAATTGCCTTCGCAAAGATGCCGGGCCCACTCCAAGGGTGAGCCTGGGGATGCTGGCACACCTCTGCCAGGAACTGAGAAGTCTGGCAGCAAAACACGGCTGTCCCATCACCCCATGCCTTCCCCCGAGACCCCCCACTGCAAAAGGGAGCTCTCCTCTTTCTAAGGTGCTCTCTGCTCTGAGGGTGAAAGTGGCAGTAACATCCCAACAGGGATTTAGGTAAAGCCACCTCTGGCATTTTGGCCTCTGCACTGGCATTTCCATCAGAAATGCAGCAAAAAGAGGCAGTAGGAGGAAATGAAGGGTTACAATTCTTCTTATCCAAAGCATCCCTGCAGCCATTAACAAACCACATTTGTGAATTCCCCTTCTTCCCTAAAAAAGGCAGTCTCATGTTCCATCAGCACCTTTTAAATCACAATCTCCACACTGTACCCACACACAAGGTCCATCCCACAGAGACTTCAACATCCCCCAAAAATGATGAGTAGATCTGTTTTACACCTCTCCATAAAGCCCCAGGGAGACACCAGGATTGCCTCCAGCACTCCCAAGTGACAATGGCTACTGTTTTCAGCCCCAGGAGAGTCCGTTTCCCACAGGAGTCATCCCGTTCTCCAGGGACAGCCGCACATCCAAGCAGCCAGGACGCCAACATAGGACAACATCACTTCTCCTGCTGCAGCAGCTGTACACCTGCCAAACCATCCTTAGGATCAGTCTCCTGGAAAACAGGATTTGCCCTCTGGACACGAACAGGGAGCTCATTTTTAACAAGGATGCCTCTGGGCATTCCAGCTTTCCACTGAGTGCAGGTTGCAGACACCCAGCAGCTCTCTGCCAAGATCAGGCTGCTGAAAACACAGCCTGAAAGCTGCTCTCAGTGACTTGGGGGAAACTCATGTTCAAAGTACTGAGTATGTTTAAATACAAAAGTTCCTCCCGGATGAAAGCAGCCAGGAGGCCCAGGAGTCTTGTTTTCTCAGAGGATTTTTAAGTTCACAGCATATCTGGGTAGGCAAAATGAGTGAAAACCAGAAGAACTGTCTCCTCTCTGACCATTGTGTAGCTCCAGCCCGTTTATTTATTTATTTATTTAAAACTATTTTTTTCAAAGGTGAAAATATAAATAACATTTTCTTTTAGGAGGAGAGAGAAGGGAAACCACAGCACAAGCAAGGGGGGGGGGGAGGTGAGGAAAAGCCTGAAAGAGCAATTTTTGAAATGTCATCAGGCAAGAGTTTGCCCAGGGACAGCTTGGATGTACCATTTCTTTTTCAAAGGAGGGTAAAAAGAGGAGTTATATCTCTGGGTTAGCACCACTTAGTTCATCAGGCAGACTGCATAGTAGGAAAAGAGTAATGCTCTCCAAAACCTTTATCCAGCAGAGTTTCTTCTATTAGTGTTTATTTTTTATTAAATGTTAGAAGAATGAAAGATTTTTTGTTTGTTTGTTTAATTGAAGGAGTTATTCGCTAGCACTTAGCTCAGGCCAGAGAAGGAGGGTCAAAAAATAAGGATGCATTAGCCCTCTTGGACAGGAATAGAGATGGAGCTGCACGTGCAGCCTCCAGCTCAGAGAAGCTTTGGCACACCTGGCTCAGCACCACCAGCGCCACAGCCAGCCCTTGGAGCTCTTCTGGGAGCTGGAAGGATGGGGAAGCCCAGGGATAAGGGATAGAGGATGGGAGGAGCAGAGAAATGGAGACAGCAGGAGAAAACTCCTTCCTCGCCACTCCTGGCACCCTACGCTGGCTGAGCTGAACCTTTTGCACTACTAAATCTTGCTTCCTCCAGCATCCCACCCCTGTCTGTGCCAGAAGGCATTTATTGGGTCCACCTACCTTCACTGTGAGTTTAAAAGCACAAAAACCAACAAAAGGTGTCCTCAAACCAGAAAACCAATGAAAGAGACCTGTAAGGAAGCCCAACAGCCCCAACAAGCCACAAGATATCTGCTGTTACCAAAATCCTATCCCTCTCCCAACGCCTGGACAAGAGGCAGCGAATGAACATCCAGCAGCAAGAGATGTGGGTTATTTTGGGCCAAAAAGAATGAATGCCAGAGTTGGAACAGCGTAATTGTGTCAGCCAAATAACTGCAGTGATGTTGGTTCTGGAAATGCTGTGCCCAAGGCAGAACTTCATGGAATAGCACAAGCTCCCAGCACAGGTAGTGGGAGCAGCCCCCCAACAACAGCACACCACTCCTCTGCTGTGCCCTACCAGCACTCCAAAATGAAAGCCACCTCACACAAAATCATGGAATTATTGAGGTTGGAAGAGCCCTCTAAAATCATCAAGTCCAACCACTCTCCCAGCACTGCCAAGGCCACCACTCACCCATGTCCCCTCGTGCCACATCCACACATCTTTTAAATCCCTTCAGGGATGGTGACTCCAACACTGCCCTGGGCAGCTGTGCCAGGGCTGGACAACCCTTTCAGTGAAGAATTTTTTTCTAATATACAATCTCTACACCCACTGAAGCAAAACACTGAAGCCAAAGAAAAATTCACCTGGCTGAGGATAACCCAGAAGTATTAAGGCTGCAGCCTAAGTGCACATAGAGCTATAAATAAAAAGAAGAGAGGACTTTCGATATCTTGATGTAGTTCTTGTTCTGAGCACATTCAGTTTACTTGGTTCGACTTAAGTAGGAAATTTAAAAAAAAGCACCTTGTCAAAGCTGTGATGAGGAGGAGGATCTGGGGGTGAGGGGGGTGAACGATGCCCGTTAATCACCCATTGCAACCAACTCCCAAGGGGTGAGAGCAGAAATTCCAGCTTGGCACGGGTGCAGGATTCAACCCCACGCTCTGCTGGTGCCCACCTGCTCTGCCAGCAAAATCCCATTAAAATGCAACAAGCAAAATAATGTTTCAAGAACACATCTACTTCAAAACAGCTGCACCCGGCAAACATTATGTGGCCTAAGACTCAAATGCTGCTCTTCTTCCCATCAGTCAGGCTCGGTGAAGGATTTGCTGTGTGGGTTTTGTTTTGTTTATTACTTCTAATGACTTTCTCATTATCATTTTGCTGTGAAACATAAACGATGGTTATGGGAGAAATCATATTATTTGGATGGCTTTATTAAATTAGAGAGCAAATCTGTGTGTATTTCTGGCTCAGGATAAATGTTTGAACTTTGAGAGGCCAAAATTCATTTTCACACAAAGCCATTTTCGGAAGCTCTGGAATCAGTGGTTAAATTTGCCCTCAGCTGCAAGGGAGATGTATGGGGGTATTTCTCAACTTATTCCTTCCTAGAGATTTAACCAAATCTCCAAACCAAAACCCTGCTTCTAGCTCTGCTTATGAGAAACTCAAGACTTGTGGAACATAATGGAGAAATAAAGGCAAAATAGCACTGGAAAGAAATATAATAAAATAATAAAATCCTCCTGTCTGCGTGCCCCCAGTCCCCCAGTCCTCATAGGGGGACTTCAGTCAGCTCACACATTTTCTCTGAGAAATCAGAGAGAATCACTGTCTTCACACCCTCACAACAAGAGCTGAAAAAGTGCTTATTCCTACAGGAATACAACTGATAACACCAGCACAGCTCCAGCAGAAATAGTAACACCAGCCAGCAGCCATGCAGATGGGTAATTGTGTTGGTACTGGTTACCTGCAGGAAATAGAGACGTGCCACCTAAAATACACAAGGAGACGTCTGGCACCCTCTCTGCATTAGGATTCCTGCAGGACCAGCAGCAGGACCCATCCAGTGGTGACAGTGGAACACAAGCAAGTGTGAAACACACGTACAGGATGAAAAAGCTGTCACTAGACAGGCAGAAGTTGCTATTTCCTCCTCTTTTCCATCCCTCCCTTTCTCCCTCCCAGTTCAAAGAATAGAACAATAAACCAAATACTTTTTCCAGGTAACAAATCAAAACCCCCCTCCCAGCCTTTTAAAAGCAATACCTGACACTGGAATAAACCTGTTAAAAAGAATAAATTCCCCTGAGCACACCCAAAGGGAAAAAGCAACAGAAAATCAACCCTGATAAAAGGTCTGTTAAATGAAAGCACTTTCAGCGTGCCAACCCAAAATGAACAGCCTAGAACAAGCAAGCTTGGTGAGAGAAATCCCTGCCGGAAAAACACAGCAAGGGAGAGTGGAGAGGAAATATTTGGTGCCCTCCATTCACCACTATGGCAGGGAATATGATATGACCTACAAGGAACAGGTTCTGAGGCAACGGGACATGCCTGTGAACCGCAGGACACCCCAGAAGCAGAGGGCCTTGAGCAGCCCAAGCATCTGGTGGGAGCACAGGATGAGAAGAGACACAGAGCAGGAATATGCCAAGCTGGAAGCAAGTAAGATCTACTCTGCTGTTAGTTCAGCAATCGAGATCAAAGGAATTTGGGGGAAAATACATGGAAAGGAACAGTTTTTGGAGCAGGAACAGCTCCACAGTCTTGGGCATGAGCGGCTGTGCTCACAGCTGCTGGAGGATGGAAAGCAGGAGTGGGTCCTACCTGTCCACTGCCCAGAGGAAAATAGATCTGGCCAACCTTCTTGCTCCTCCACAAGCTGGAGATGAGCAGAAATGCTGCCTGGGGCACCCCAAGCAGCCCTGGGCGTGCTTAACCCTCTCCACCCTGATGGTACAGGATGGGGCAGCAGCAGAAGCCACTCTCCCAACTCCACAGCCAAGGGATGCCCATCCCTTGTCCAAGGAAAAAAGGAGGGGGAGAAAGAAGATGTCCAAGGAAACTGAAATAAATGGACTTAAGGTGTGAGAAGAATGAGTTAATGAACACCTCATTCTCTCAGACTGTCTGGGATATCCAGGGAACCACCATGTGTCACCACCACCACTTCCCCTCCAAGGAATCCCCCTGGATGGCTAAAATCCCCCAAAACACTCAAGAGCATGTTTCTTCTCCTTCTCCTTAAGTGAGGCCCTTTGGTCCTTGCAGGCAGATTTACTTCAGTGAGTGCCATGCAGCCCTTCTCCTTCCTCCTCTATTTAATTCCTTCTCCTCACCCCCTCCCAGGGTTCCTGCTGGCAGCTCTTCAGGTTTCTGACACTGACCAGTCCCACTGAGGCTGTGACACCACCTGTGCCTGTAAATGGGAGGAAAACAAAGGTGTGAATCCTCCCCACAACCCTGGTGCAGAAGGACCTAAGCAAGAGGAGACCTTCTCCACATCAAAGCTGAAACCCACCAGCCCATATCCTGGCATCCCCCATCCTCCTGTGGTATTTAACTCTGGACAGAGCGCTCACATTCCTGAGCTTCCACAAAAACACTGGTTGTGACAATTTCTTACCTTCCCCACAAATGCTTTAAGACAACTCTTGAGCTGAGACTGGAGGGAGGCAAAAAACCCCCACAATCCCATCAACTCTGACAACCCTTTTTTATGCTGTACGTGTCCGGTCGTATTATATTTCTAAACCCAGAGCCAGGCAGATGTTTCAGATGCTCAGACAGAAGGCACAGATATATCTGGGAGCACAAAAACTGAGGGATGGTGTCTGAAATCTGCTTCCCAGTGCCTGTCCAGAGCCTGCACTCAATAAAAGGTTCAGTTGCAGCAGACAGCAATGAGCAATACCATGTTTCACACGCCACCTGCACCTCGGAATGGGGCTGCAACATGAAACACCTTGATGAAGAGCTGATGTGACAGTCCTTTAGCAAACTCCCATGTCCAGGAATGACGTCCTACTTCTTACAACAAAAATCCTATAAACACATTTATCCTTTGCAAAACATCTCCTGACACCAAATCGATGGAAATAACCTGCACCCTTTGCCCATAAGAAAAGCACTTGCTTCAAGCACACGGAGGAGTCCATGTCTCAGTCCCTCTCTCTCCCAGTGTTGTCGCCCCCTTCAGTCCTGGCCACCCCATTTTCCAGAAGCAAGAGCACCCCAGAGGATCCAAACACCCTATCAAACAGATGGGGAGACAAAGGAAAAAGAAAAGAGGAACTTTTGCCGATCATTTTTTCTGAACTCGTAGAAAGGGAGAAGGAGAAGAGCTGAACCTCCTTGTGAGGCAAAGCCTTTAAAAGTTAAATGTATCATGAAAAAGAAAAACTTCTGTCACTGCTTAAAAAGGTTTTTGACAGGTCTTCATTTGTAACCCACAAACAAATGCAGTTTCTCATGCTCCATGGACTCTAATATCACTTCAGAGCAGACCTGAACCCAACTCTCCGTTGAAAAGCTGGAGAAGCAACAACATTAAAACAGCTCTCTTCACTGCTTTTGGGCACACCAGAAATCTTTCATTTCAGGAGCTGCACCTGGGAGTACAACCTGAGCAGACAGAAACGGCTGCTCAGAATCATTTCAATAGCTTTGGGTGTACCAGTTGCAGTTAAGTCAAGCCTAACAAACAAGGCATTATTATACAAGACAGAAAGAAATAGTGCTTTGCCCTATTCAAGCTACAGTCAAATTTCAGAAATCCCTTTCATGACTCAGTTGATGAGAGAAACCGGTCATAAGCCAACAATTCAGGCCCTTGTGGCCATGGTGAGTCCCTGCTACCTGGGTGAAGGGAGACTGAAAGGGAAGGGAAGAGTCATCCACCCACATCAGGGTTAGGGATAGAGGAGGGAAATAAGAACTCACACCACCTAAAAAGGCAGAGGCCTTGGCACAGGTTGCCCAGAGAAGGCACAGCTGCTCCATCCCTGGAAGTGTTCAAAGCCAGGTTGGATGGGGCTTGGAGCAATCTGGGTTAGTGGGAGGTATCCCCGCCCATGGCAGGGGGTGGAACAGGATGATCCTTAAAGTCCCTTCCAAACCAAAGTATTCTGTGATGCTATGGACGTGTCAATTGGCCACAGCCTCTACTCTCAGTCTGAAGGCTCACAGCCAGCTACAAAAGCACTGACTGAGAAGCACTCCCTGGTTACCTGCTCCACAGCTCCCATCAGTCCTTCTCGCTCATACATTTAAAAGTTTAGCCAGCACGACCTACTTGCCCAGAGTTCCTTGTAAGAGATTTACAAACCTAGCCAAGCCTGGAACTCTGTATTTTATCTGGATGACACAAGCAGAGGCATTTTTACCTCTTAATTTGGTGTTAATTTTGGCTCCTTGCTTTCTTTCTGCATAGTTCCCAAGATTTCATGTCAGCTACTAACTCATCCCTCCTCCCGAAAGCGGGACGAGCTGCTACAAAGCCGAGGTTTGTCACCAGCCAGAGGAATCCTCTAGAAAGAAAACCTGCAGGAGAGAGATAAGAAGCATCTCCTCCACTCATCAGAATTCAGGGAAAAGACCAAAACAAATATTAATGAGAGGCACTTAGCTGTGCCTGTTCAGCAATCAATAACGCACGACAAGGTGCACAATCGGGCCGAGCACCTCACGCTGTTGCTGTGCCAGGGGTCCAAAATGGAGGGGTCTTCTGCTAATCCCCTCCTTGAGGCCACATCAGCAGCTCTCCAAGCCCCCATCCCCTCCCACAAACTCCCTTGACTAGAGAGACGAGGGACCAGAGCCCCTCTGTGTTTAATAACTACATTAATCCCAACTAGCAACATTCTTCTTTTTGTTAAAAGTTTAATTAATCTAGTCTTTCTGATTATTCCAAAATATGACTGGTTTGGCCACACCAGTGAATGCTCTGGAGCACCTCCATGCGTGGGTGGCATTTGGATGTCACAGGAAGCACAGGGCTGCATGGTGGACATCCTGAGTGAGAAAGGGGGACAGCAAGAGGATGTGACCACAGCGGGACACAGGGAGATGCCACCTGAGCCGCAGGGACTCCTTTGGAGGGTGGATCAGTGCCTGCAAGAAGGGAGGTTGCAGTTCAGGAGCATTTTACCTTTCTACGCCCATTTCACACAAAACATTCACCTGTCACTAGTCTGGTTTCTCTGCAACACCTCTGCAGTGACCATCTCCCACCCCTGCCTGCGAGCCCGGGGAGGGGGCTGAGGGGACCCAGCCCAGGGGGTGCACTCCCACCTCCTGCTCTTCCAGCAGGATCCCCAGGATGGCCTTCGAGGGCCCTTCAGCGGGTCCTGCAGCGCGGGCTGCGGGGAGAGAATGGATTTCAGCTCAATTACCCTTCACATTCCGATTCCATAACGCTCCGATGAGGCTCTTTAACCAAATCCCCCCTCAAAACGAAGCCTGCCTGCCGCAGCCCAGTTTCAAGCGCGAACGTGCAGAAGGGATGCGACTTTGCAGCCGGCGTGAGGCTCCGCTCTCCTCTCCCTGCCTTTCCCGAAGATCTCCTCGAGGCTGCCTTCTCCTCTCCTTGCCAGCCACCCTCCTACCATTCACAGCCCAAGCCCCAAGCAGGTGGAGATCAGGCTCCTTGGAGATGCACGTGAGGTGCAAGCAGACAGCACCCACCGCTCCCACTCGGGCCACCGAACACCTCGTACACCCCACAGAGATGGGTCAGCACAGCACAGACACTTCACACTCCTCCTCAGAGGTGTCACCATAAGAAAAGAACGCGGTGAAGCATTCAATGCTTCATGCAACTAAGTGGAAAATAGGTTTGCTGTCTTCCAGAGAAGAGTTGACCTCCTCCCGACATTGTCTGAGCAGATCAAAGACGATGTGTGAGCGCACGGCAAGACACCGGTTAAGGTGGTGATGAGGGACAGATCATGAAGCATGTGCTCTGGAGGTGCAACCTTGATGAAAGAGTACCTTCTGCCCTTCAGACCAGGAAAGTCTTGTGTTCAAGGCCCTCAGAAAGGAGATCACCGAGGGAAAGCCTTGCAGTGAAGCCCCGTGACATGTGGTGGGATACCAGGTTGGTGATCCCTATCACGTGAGGAGGAATCAGGCTTCCAGTGTTCTCCCAGCCCACCTCTTGAAGCTCAGTCAGTCCACAGACCCACGCAGAACCCTGCAGGCAAGGCAGTTATGCTCATCCCCACCTGCACAACTCCTGGTCTTTCTCCCCGACACCCATTTCCCTCGGATTGCGAGGACTGGGGTGAACTGCAGGGCCGCAATCCCCACGGGGCTCATACCAGCAGAAACAGTCTCTTTGCAAAATTTCTTTCCCCAAAGGTGTGAGTTAGACAAGGGAAAACAAAACATCCACCTGTCCTGCTATTTTCCCAACTGGCCAAAACCCCCCCCGGGTGTTTCACAGGCCATCAGCTCTCCACTGCAGTGGAACAGCTCTGTGTTCAACCCTCTCAGCCCCCCTCAAAGGCAAGGTACGGGCAGCACATCATGGAGCAGGGCAGCTTTTCCTCCTGGGAGGTTGAAAAACCTGAAAACACACATCTGGCCATGCATTTCCAGCACGTTTAATAAAGTGATTTTCCAAGTGCTGGCTCAGTAGCTCCTGACCCGTGCAGGTTTGGGGTCGTCTAAATCACATATGCAGCAAAACCAGTTCTCCTTTCAGGTTGTTCATCCAGCTCCAGTTATGGGATGAAGTACAGGTAGGTCCCTCTTTTTCCACAGCTCAGAGAACTACGCTCTCAACTTACCTCTAAATAAAGATTTACTAATTAGGGAAAGATATTTACATCTTCCACTCAAGGTAATGAACTGAGGAGTGCTAAAAAAGCATCCCTTGGATAAGCATGCCAGCCTATCAGTTACAAACCCTTTTTTTCCTCCTTGAATGCCAGTTGCAAGGTAGTGTTGATGGTCACCCCGGCACAAACAGCCAGACTCCAGGTCACCTAAGCAGGAGGTGCCTCCAAACACATGTGAGCAACTGAGACTCACCACACACAGGCTGTGCAGGAGGTGGCTGACTTAACTAATTGCTCCTCTTCTCCCTCCCCTCCTTCCCATTACCCTTTCCAGTTTGATTTAAAACTGCAGGACAAGCCTGTGGAAGTGACATATGATGAAAGCCAAGGCAAGTTTGAAAAACAAGGAGGTTGTTGGTCACCTGAGCTCGGAGATGTCAGGCTGTGACTGAACACACCTTCCTGGCATCTCAGCGAGGCCCCTCAACCACACAGAACAGGCTGGAAAAGAGGGACAAACAACCATCATCCTGCACAAGGTGACATCCACCATCTCTCTCCTCTCATCCACGCACCTCTTCACTGTTAATTCTTCAGAGACAAACTGCACTAGGGCACAGACCCAGGTTGCACAGCCCTTTGTCGAGAGCCTTTGTACACACGTGTGTGCCCCAAACCGCCTCACGAGCCGCTCATGCTGAAGAAAGAGCAGAGCCTGACATTTGGAGAGCAAGGTGGAGCAGCAGGAAGGCAGCAGGAGTTGGGAAAGGGGGAGCAGGGAGGCAGGAGAACCACAAAAGTGTATTTGTAAAACTCATTTACTGCGTGTTTGCTTGGTCCTAGGGGCCTGAGGGAAACATCCCAAAGGTGGGGATCAGCTCTGTAGATAGCCAGCAGCTCAGCATCCCACTGTCCCCAGGCCAAGCCTTCCCACCCAATACCTCAACCCACCTCCACCCACATTTGGTTTGCATCCTCACTCAGAAAAATAAATAAATTTTTCAAATCTCCCATAAAGCAAATCCCCAAAACTACAAACTTCCCTTTTTCTTTACCTTGAACCAAAATTGCCTTGAACCCTATATTCACTTTCCCTGCTCTCTTCATTATTCACACTGACAAAATAAATCAACCACATTTCAAGTTCCCACAGCAATTAATGGTTGAAATTAAATAATGGCCGCCTAATCCTGATTGAAACTTCTCCTTAAATCAAATTCCCTCCATTTGTAATGAAAATAGTTCAAAACTGATACAAATAGTTCAGTTCACACATAAATATTTAAAAAACTTATAGAGAGGCAGATTTAGTCTATTATTTTATCACAAAGTATGACCAGCAGTAGAAAGCTTATTATACATGACTGTCACTGACACATTACAAACTAATAAAACACAAAATGCAATTCTGAAGAAGAAATTGGAATGAATCTATTGCAAGAGCGATTTTTATGGTTCTTTTGAAATGCTATTTCTCCCCAGCTTTGCTGTCAAAATGGCAACATTTTCCCCAAATATTTCCATCTTAATTAAAAATGGTGGGTTTACTGAAAAAAAAAGCCTCTTGTGCCAGCTCCAGCTTCACCTCCCTATGCTGCACGAAGTGAGGATCTAACATGTGCCTACCTCCTGGATCTGCTGCTGATCTTGGTTACTGAAGGTGGGAAAGAGTCTGTATCCCAAAATTCCAGCATCCCTTCGCAAAGCACCTTCCAGCACGACCTCAATCATCCCTTAATTTAGGGGCTGTGATTGGAAAAGGAGCCCAGAACAACAAACTGCACAATTACGCGGGTAAAAAATATTAAATATATTTTCAGTGACTGGTCTTTTGCTTCCTGGCACAGAGCTGTTGTCACTCACATAGTGCCCTCACCACCTGAACGTGTTAATAACCATTCCTATGCCAGGCATGTTCCAACTCCAAGGGTGATGCACAGAGAGGGAGGCAAACAAAACAGGGATGTGAAGGGACAGGATGCGGCTTTTGCTGGCTGGCACGAGATAATAAGTTACATCCCAGGCTTCTGGGAGAAGATGGTTACCAGAGGAAAGGGAGATAAAACAAAACTAATTGCCAGCAGGTCACATTCGTTACCTCCTCGCTCCTCTGCCCGCTCCCAGCAGCACAGAGTCCTTCCTCCTGCCGGGGACAAGGAAGAGACCTTGAAGCCATCTGCTGCCCAGATGTGTAAGTGTAATTATACTGAGAGAGCTGGGCTAGAATGTCCCCTGGAAAAGGGGGAGAGACCTTTCAGCCCGAGCCAGAGGAGCTGCAGGACCACAAGCCACTGCCTCTGTTCCAGAGGAACATGCCTGGTCTGAGCAACCCCCTGCCAACAGGGCCAAGAGGATCTGAGGACTCATCAGCCATTCTAAGCTCAGACACTGTCTTGACCTCAAGGATGAGACTAGGAGAGATTTCAAATCAACAGGTACATGGCCTCAGTACCCACATGAAGGAACTCAGTGAGTGAGGCTGCTTTTCCTTGTTCCCGTTTCTTCCACAAGTAATGATGACTGGTTTGTTCAAGTTACCTTTCCCCTCTTTGTCTGGGTTCCCCATGCTCAGAGAATGCTGCTCTACACTTTCACTTCCTCTGCCTCAAGACTATTTCCTATTTTCCCAGCACAACAGCTCCTCCACAGAGGCACTGAATCTCTTGCTGCCCCACACTGGCTTCCCTTCCAGCTCTAAATCTGCCATCTTCTCCCCTTCCTGCTTTCCCCTGTCCCCCTCTCCCACTCCAGCACTACACTGGCCAGAACAGCACGACTATTTCTAATTTCCAGGCTGCCCCCCTCCTTGCTGCAGTACCCTTGCAGAAGGAGCCCAAGTTTTGCCTGGTGGAAATGACTGTTATCTCCAGGACACTTTACACATTACTTCCACGCCATTTGGAGTTTTCCGCCCCAGTAGTTTCTGTTGCATCTCTCATTCCCCTCCTCGGTCACGTGTATTAAAGGACCAGGGTCTCCTATGCACCGGTGAATCCAGACAAGGGACAGTGGAGACTTTCTTTGTCCCTAGGACGTCACTCGAGACCCTCTGACGTTCTCCATGTGACACCACAGTAAAAGCATCACCAATAACGACAAAAACTTGCTCCCAGATGACCTTCAGAGAGAAGGATGCTCCAGGTCTGAGCACCAACTCTGTCTCACCACGGCTTCAAAGCAAGAAGCTATTTAAAATGAGGGTGGTGAGGCCCTGGCACAGGTTGCCCAGAGAAGCTGTGGCTACCCCATCCCTGGAATCGTTCAAGGCCAGGTTGGACAGGGCTTGGAACAACCTGGGATAGTGGAAGGTGTCCCTGCCCATGGCAGGGGGTGGAACTGGATGACCTTTAAAGTTCCCTACCAAGTCAAACCCATTCCAGGATTCTACGATGACAGGATTCTGTGACATCTACAATATTGGCTGTGCAAACCCTTTAGCCCAAACATTGTTTTACTCAATGCACTGCAGTCAGCTTTGTTTAAGCCCCTTTCTGCCATCCTGGGGGAAAAGAGCAGGGAGAAGATGGCAGCTGGTGCCTGCTGTGCTCCCGAGCTCTTGCCCGAGGACACCGGCAGCATCTGACAGCCAGAAGGAAAGCCCAAGACAGTGCCTGTACTTCCCAGCCCATTTTTGTTTTGCTTGCATGTGGAAAGTGGGGACTTCTATGAATATTTACAAACTCGCCCCAGAGCCAAACATACCCAAACACACACGACGTCCCACCCGTCAGCGCAAACTCAACCCAATGACTTGTGCACTGTTCTCCTCCCTCAGTCCCTCTCTGCCTGCTAGTTCCTCAGCTCCCTTCTTTCTGCTCTTCCCTGCCAGTGCAAGCCAGGAGATGGGCTTTGCACAGTCTCTCAATTACTGACAACAACGGGTGTCCCACCACACCTTTGGCTAAATCTTGACTTGCCAATTTTCTCCATGTAAAGATGTGTTTTAACGTTCAACATAGAAAGAGGTCCATCTTGGTAGATCATGAAGGCTGGGATTGAGAGAGGAGGGGAGAAGCCATGATTTCTTTGAGGGATATTATATTCTACCCAGTGATCAGACAGTTGATGAGACCCTCTCAAAAGGTTTACCTCATCCAGCTAAAAGATGGGTTTTTAAGAAGTGAGCAGTACAGCTGCACTTAAAGGCTGTTGAAGTGAAGGCACACCCTTCAAAACGTGTCTCCGCTTCTGTGAGTTTGCTGGACAAGGTTGGAAAAGTAATTAAACGCATAATAATAATATCTGGAAAGGAGAAATATCAAAACAAATTGTCTAGTACAAAGTGTCCCTGCCCACAGCATGGGGTTGGAACTAGGTGATCTTTAGAGTCCCCTCAAACCCAAACCATTCCATGATTCTATGAAATACATGGTGACTAGCTCCATGGAGCCAGAATGGAGATTTAACCAGTTATCTTGTCACCCCTCAGGGTGGATGGAGCTCATTTTGAAACCCAGCCACAAATAAAAATGAGGATGCTCGGGAAGGTTGGGAAATGTTTCACCTGCAGGTTATCACAGCATACCTGTGCAACAGAGATCCCCTCACCAGTCAAATCCTCACCTCCTACTTCTCCAACAGGCGCTGGAGGTGAGAGATCAGCAGCACTGGCCATGCCAATGGGGTGCCAGGATGGAGGAGAGTTGGAGGTGCTTGGTCTACCCAGGAAGGAAAACCAGTTTGTTTTTGCCCAACAGGGTTTAATGAACACAGCTTGAATAATTCACTAAGTTGTTTGTTGCCTTTCTAGGAAGTTTTAAAAACAATAAAACCCAACAAAATACCCTGAATAAACAAATAACAGTATATCTGATTTGCAGAGGAGTTGTTCAAGATGCTTGCAAATTTTGCACGCTCAAAGGTGGTGGAAGGAAGGGAAGGCTGGATTTGGGGGATAAGTTATTCACTGTAAATTACTTGTTCAGTTCTAAACTCAACACATAAAGGTAAGGAGGAAAACAATGAGTGAAGAGAAAGGGGGGGAAAAAAACCAGATTGGGGGGGAAGAAAAAAGAAACAAGGAAGGAAAGCAGCCAGCAATGAAATGATTGTAGCCCATTTTTTACGGTGTGGTAGGAACATCTTCCTTATCAGCTCTGTTATCATCACCTTCACTGAAAAGGTTCTTTATTTAAAGGGGGGGGGGGGGGAAGCCTCAAATGGTGGCTGGGAGCATGGAAGGGAATGGCTAATGCAGCTGGAGTGGGAGCTCACGCTCGCTGCAGCTGCTTCGTATGCGCGGCATCAGGCCGAGCACGGCAATAGAATTATACGAGCCCCTGAAGAGCCCGGGCAGGATGGCAGGGAAACTGATGTAATTACTGGCATTATTGTCATTAAAGCAAAATAATAATTTTAATTACAGCAAGGGCTTTTGGGCCTTGCCCTGCTCCTCCCTGCCCCTGCTCACTGTGCAGCACGGTCTGGATCCAGGCTGTGTAATGGGACAGGGCAGTGATAGTCCCCTCCTTTCTCTCCCCCTTCCCCGCCAAATACTTTTCTGAGCAATTAAGAAAAAAACATTGTAAAAGCCACGATTTCAACTCCATCACCATATTAAGGGTGGAAACGGTGACCAGCAGCTTGTGAAGGCTCAATCCCAGAGGCTGCTCCCCGAGCAGAAGGGACTGTTGCTGCTGGCAGCTCCCAATTACAATAAATTGGTAAATCAGGGCCGAGCTCAGGAGATGCGACACCTGCAAGCTGGACTGTAGTTGACTCAACAATGCTGTGTGCTGCCCAGAAACTTCCCTGTCCATTTTTAAACTCCTTTCCCACAGCCCTGCCTCTTACTTGGTGGATGCTTGCTTGAATTCAGGATGAGATGAGCACACTGGCAAGGCGGATGGTTGTGGTTATAAGCCTTTTGAAAACAGACTTCTGTTATAATTACTATATCCTCATCAAGTTAGATGCTTTTTTTTTGTGGTGCAACTGTCATTCCATGAATGGTTGGGGTGCTGAGTGGCAGTCTCTGGCCCATAGGCTTGCTGAGGCCAGCTTTTTGCTGGAAGATCATAGAATTATGGAATGGTTTGGGTTGGAAGGGATCTTAAAAAATCTTCTAGTTCTTCCAACCCCCTGCCACAGACAGGGACATCTTCCACTAGACCAGGTTGCTCCAAGCCCCAACCAACCTGTCCTTGAACAGTCCCAGGGATGGGGGGTTGTAATTCCAAAATGTAATAAACATTACTTCATAAATCACTCTATGTTAAATATAACAGGAGGAATGAGGTGGGGAGAGCACCAAAGGAGAGAAAACCCCAACAGAAATCTCCTGAGGTAACATTCAGCAAAGTAACCAACAGTGAAGTGACCTTTATGCCAGCATGTGAGAACTACTGATGCTCCAGGACCAAGAAAATGCCATGGATGGTTTCAACTTGATCAGTAAGCTCAGGATGTTGGGGGGTTATGAGGGAAAACCAAGATGGTACTAGACTTGAAGTCTGTTCACTGTGTAGTACAATTTAAGTTTGAAAAGCCCTCTATAGGATCAAGCTTAACCATTCTCTCAGCACTGCCAAAGCCATCACTAACCCATGTCCTCAAGTGCCACATCCACACAGCTTTTAAATCCCTCCAGGGATGCTGACTCTACCACTGCCCTGGGCAGCCTGTTAAAGGCAAAAGGGAAGTTGTCTGGAAATCCCAGAAGGTCTCCTGCTTGGAACTGGGACAGGAAAGCCCAGCAGGCACCCAGGGGGAACAGTCCACCCTGATCTCACCATCACACCAGGGTACCACAAAACCAATACAGGGCCTTGGCTCCACTTTGCTTGCTCGCTTCACCTAAAAGCACTGAACCATGACAATCCAACAACTCTGAGTTCCCTACAGATCCAGTCAAATGGAAAAAGAGATTAGATAAAGCAGATTGGATTTGTCAGAAACTGAGGCATGGCCACAACAGGCTTGGCAATAGATCTCTCCTTGTTTAAAAGCCAAACCCTGAGACTCCCAGAAACGCGGTACCCTGGGGTCGGGTGAGGAGGGTAAAAAAAAGAGAGGGAGCAGGAGGTGAAGCACAAGGGATGCATTCAGGAGGAGAGCAAACCCTGAAGGTCAAAGTAGCAAGCACATGAGTGGCTAACTAATGTCCTGCAGCAGCACCACAGGGCACAGACACAGGCACACACGTCCTCGCAAACTGGAAAGCCATAAAAGTCTATTACGGCAAATCAAACAGCAGCCAGCATGACAGCCATTAGCCTGAAATGAATACACAAGAACTTAATGAGCTCTGTCGAGGCCAGCTTGGTGAATTAAGTTGCCAATTCTAGCAGGATTCCCCTTTTCTTTACAGACTTGAGAGCGCCCGTGCCGCCTCGGTGCCTTTTGACAAGCAAATCACGGGGCGCCCTTGCCCAGACGGGACGGACGATTACGCTGCAGCAATATCCCTCTCCCGACACGGGGCCTTCCCTCAGCTATTCCAGGCAGGTGCCAGGGATGCCATTAAGACACAACGAGCTCAGAGCACCAGTGGCATCAGCCTGACGCTGGAGCGATCCCTGGTCTGGGGATTCAGAGCCGCTATGGTGCGGAGGAGCTCGCAGTTAAACTGGGCATCCTCTCCCCCCTCCCCACACCGGAGAGGGATCACAGTCCGCAGCCCATGCCCAAATAAATTCCCATTCTCACACCAAGCGGACCGCGTAAAACACCAGGATGGGTATTTAGAGGCAGTATTGTTTTTAAAGGTCAGTTTACTTCATGTTCCATTTATTTATGCACACTCTTCTTTTGACTTTCCGAGCGCCACACAACAGCAGCGAGGTTTAAATAGCCTTTCGGTTGCTGCTCCATTAGCTACGACAACTGCGAATCGATACATCCATTTATCTCAAAATTAAAAAGAGAAAAACCCTCATTAGCTGCCAAATCTGCACAGAGCCAGTCTATTCAAAGCCACACTTGCCTCTTCTCTCTCTCTCTCCAGGCTCCAGCCCCTCTTCATTCATTATCCACAGGCCCTTCAATTTGGGCTGGGTGCTCTTTGAGGCAGATTTTGGTACCTGCACCCTCACTGCTCACCCTGAAGCATGGGGTGACCTGGGGATACTGTCACCCCCCACCAGGGTTGGTTCCCCTGAGTGTCCTCTGGCACATTCCACCTCCAGCTTTGACAAGCAACACGGAAAACCTGTGGCTCAGCACAGGTCTCAAAGCCAAGCAGACACCTCCTTGAGAGCCATGCCACCACACACAGCAGAAGTTTATTGCTGACATCTGCTGTGGGCTGTAGCCCTTGGAGGGCCATCTTTAGGTGGTGGGACCCCATCTCCTGCTCTCACAGTGCCTGGCAAGGCAAGGCAAGGCTCTCTCCCTGGCAGAAGAACAGAAGTGCCTCCAGGATGCTGGCGGAGCAACGCATTTGTGGCTCATTACCTCTGATCGGTGCCCTTGGTTAAAGATCACGGATAGAAACTGGAAACTGGCACACACCGCCTTATAATTAGATTAGGCCAAGCTCCAGAAGAGCAGACCTCCCAAGGCCAAGTGCACAGCAGCCGAATGGAGGGGAATAACTGGGACTGCTGTACCCCAAACAGCCGGGTGGTCCTGGAAATCCCTCCCAGCAGAACCACATCCCACGTACAAAGCAGTGTGATGTGCCAGAGAGGGGTTCTAAGGTTCAGCCTCCTGTTCTTTTATTTACTTTTGTTTTGAGGAAGTTCCCTTTCCTCAGCCAGCCTTTATTTTCTACATACCAGGACATGTAGTGATAGAACATGGGGGAATGGCTTTCAACTGAGAGTAGGTTTAAATGAGATATTGGGAAGAAATTATTCCCTGTGAGGTGGGGAGGCCCTGGCACAGGTTGCCCAGAGAAGCTGTGGCTGCCCCATCCCTGGAAGTGCTTAAGGCCTGGAAGTGTTGGATGGGGCTTGGAGCAGCCTGGGATAGTGGGAGGTGTCCCTGCCCATGGCAGGGAGTGGAACAAGATGAGCTTTAAGGTCCCTTCCAACCCAAACCATTCTGGGATTTCTATGATTCCAAACTAGCACGAGGGCATAACACAGCCCCAGTTGCCCAGGGGAGACACAGAAACCCATTTCCATCTCTTTTCACCAGAAGGGAGTCCTCTGTAGCAGAGGAACAGCAAAACTGGAGATAAATCTGAGGGCAGGAGAGAGGAGAGTGTTCTCCCGCAGTCCCAGTGACATTCCTGTTGCTTTGCAGACCTCTGCAGGCAGAGCAGCACCGGGAGGACCAGCAGCAAGGCAGGACAGCCCCCTACCAGCCCCCAGAGGCCCAAACAAAGGTGAGAGCGAGGGGCAGCTCGTGTGGGTTTGGCCAAGTCGTTTCTGCACCGCTCGTGCCTTAAAGAGCAGCAGAACTGACTCTGACCCACTGTCATTCTCACAGGGAGGTTTCAGATGACTTGGCACAAAGATGAGACTGAAACTCTTGGCTCATACATCACGAGAACTCTAATAAAGAAACCTCATCCTTTCAGCAGAGGGACGGGGGGGGGGGATCAAAGCCCAGCACAGTGGGGCAGCAGCAGCTGGCATATTAAGTACACCACGGTAACACAATCCTCTGTACCTCTCAATTACCAAAGCCGCTTGATTTCACACACATAATGCACATGTGACCTCACCCACACCTCGAGGCACGATCTGGGAAAAATTGGCTCTGCCCTGGCACTGGGGTACAAGAGGAAGATGTTTCCTCCACTGGGGGATGTCAAATGCCCTACTAATCCCCTATTTCAAATAGAATATCCTGACCTTCTCCTCCTAGCACCAGCAACCACATCTTTAAAGTCTAAATTCACATCAGACCTGTAAGTTCCTGGCCTTTTTCTGCCAAGTCAAGCTGCAGGTGCAGCAGCATTCCCTGATGGATGAGTGGATGTCACCTCCCTTGCAACAGCCAGCATGGAGAGCAGCAGAAGGTTGTGGAAACTCTGTCCTTGGGGATATGAAACAGTTGGCTGGATAAAGCCCTAAGCAACCTGATCTAACATAAAAATTCTCGCTGGTTTAGTGGGAGTCTGAGCCAGATGATCTCCTGTGGCCCCTTCCTACCTATTTTATTCCAGAGACATCGTGGGACAAGTCCTGCTAAGGAACTGTTAAAGGAAATCACCAGCCAGGGCAGAAGCCTTTGTGCAGTACTCTGACAGAATTCAGGAATTTGGAGAAATAGTTATTCCTGCCACAGGTCACCTCTGTGACAAGAGCTGCATATCCCCCCTGCTCAAAGAAAGAGGAAAAGACACATAATCTCATTTACACCTACTTTCAAACTTCCCATTTGTCATAAGAAATATTGTCACCAAGGCTGCACAAAGCTCCAAATCTCCTCTTCCACCTGCCTTCCCCCAACACCATCACTTGGCTTCTGCCCATTTTCACACAGCAGTAACTTCCAGAGGTTTAATCCTCCTCCAACCCCACGAGGGTCCGGGGCAGGAGGACAGTCCTGTACATCAGCAGCCCTCACATACAGTCAGCTCTGTGCTGGCAACCATGCAGCAAGAGTGGCCACTGAGAGAAGAGCCAGGCGCCAGGCTGCAGGGGGAAGCTGTGCTGATCCCTACCTCTGGAATGCGGACGCTGTAGGGCTGGTTGTGGAACTGTGGGGCGTTGTCATTCACATCTCCCACCTGGATGTTGACTGTCCCTTTGATTACCTGCAGTCACAAGGATAAGAGCAGGGTTATGCGCCAGCTCTGTGTGTGCCTTTAAAGCCTGCAGTTTGTGGCTGTGTTTTCTGACTTGGCTTTGGACCAAGGGGTGACCCCACTCCCCAGGCCCTTGGGGTGATGCAGAAGGTCCCTTGGTGACCCACACTCACCCTCCCTGCTCCCCTCTGTCCGTGCCACAGACCATGAAATGAGAAGTCACACTCACCCCTTGGCTGTCACTGACAGAAAACTCAACCGTGAATTCTGACTTAGTCTGAAAGGGAAAGAGAAGAAAAAACACATAATTAAAGATACTGTAGCGTTTATCTGCAGATGGCAGGCTTGGGACTTTTAGCCAATATTATTACACACAAAATGCTTTCAGGACCTTCCAGAAGAGAAGAGGCGCTTGAGTGCCATTACCTGAGTTGGAAAGGAAATGCTGAGAAATCTGGATGCCAGTGGGGCTCCCATGTATTCCACAGGCAGAGAGAGATGCTCTGTCCTGGCTCAGAGGGATGAAGGGACCAAGGAACTGACTTCCTGCCTAGCAGCTGAGCATTTAAACAGACAACTAGGCTCAAGTAGGTGAGAGGAGCCCACTCTTTAACCTTCTGCAGGTGCCAGCAAACCCCATCTCTCTCTGCACACCCACCCAGCCCCTAATGCCATGGGCTGACTGCTTGGGGCAGCGAGAAAAAATGAGTGGAAGGGGGAGAAAAGCAGTTTTCCACCCAAGGTGTAACTGTGACCCGGCTCCATCTTCACCTGCAAGACACAGAGATGATGCAAAAAGAGGAAGAAGTCCGAAGTAAAAGCTCTGTAGTCAGTTTTTGTTCGAGATGACAATGCAACACAGTGTCAGTGAGGACTTCTACATCTTGCTGCTGCTTTCCCAACTTATCTATCACATTGTTGGGAATACTGGCATAAGTGCACAGTCTGTAGTAAGAACTGGCTGAAATCCCATGAAAATGCCTGTACAGTCCTCTCTGCCCCTTAGTGCTTTAACTACATTAACAGCTTGGTCTGAAATGGGGATATATTAAAGTCACTGGGGTGAGGGACAAGTAGGGAAGGGGACTATTTTTCTATCAGGGCAGGGGGATATTGCCAGTGGAGGCAGACTTTCTCTTCCTGGCCTTTCTTAACCACCAGGAATCATTTCACTCATGTTTTACCAAGGAATCCTGCAGGGATGGCCAGAGGACTCAGGCCACCACACCCACCTGGTACCTGACCATCAGCTGGTGTTTTGTTCCCCTCCAATCCTGATAATCCCTCCCTCATCCCGCATCCCTTCCCACCTCTGGTGTCCCTGCCCTGTCTGAGCTGCTGGAGTACAGCAACTTGATGTTTCCAAAGCATCACTCAGGAAAGGCTGGAAAGGAAGCTTGAAATGGCTCTCCCTGCTGCAGCTTTGGTTGATTTATCCCTAATGAGATCACTCAGGGACAGGCAGCAGCCACCAGTGCCCAGAGCAGGAGCTCTGCTTGTGCCAGGGCAGCAGTTCCTCTAAGAGAAGGGTTTAGGGAACAGCTCCCCAGAGCGTGCCCTCCTCCTGCCCCCACATCTGCCCCCCTCCATCCAAACAGCCGGGAATCCAAGCCTTTCCCAGCTCCTGCCTTGGGACAGCACTTGTAGGCAGAAGGAAGACCTGAAATCCCGATGGAGAGGAGGAGATCCTCTGCTCCCTGTGACATCCCACCCTGCTGCATCAGAGCCTTTCAGTCCTCTTTTCCCCCTACTCATCCACGAGGGACAACACAATAGGGAAGAAAGTTAAAACAGGAGAGAGGAAACAACCCGTTGAGCATTTGAATTTTAAAAATTTAATAAAATAATCTGAGAAATCTGCCACTTATTAATTTCTGTCTCAAATTATTTTAATAGATACTTTTCTAGCCTCAAGGTCTGTCTTTAAAAAAAAAGGTTTTCCTTCTAATCTTCCTAGAAGTAAAAAAAAAACCTCAAAACTTTTAAAAATCATTTTTCCTCTATACATTCACTCCTTCCTCTTGTTCTCTATTTCCCCTTTTCCTGCATTATTTACCTTGCTATGACTTCTTCTCCCTTTTCAAGCTTCTCTTTTTCTCTCCCACTGTGCAAGGATTGATTCCTTGCTTTTCCTTCCCCAGCACTTTTCTTGCATGGCTTTCTCTCCCCCGACTTTCTGATCACGTGCATCGAGGCTGCTGGTTCTCTGCTCCCAGCCTGCTGCCCACCCCTCCATCCACCCCTTCCCTCCCACACCGTCCTGCTTCCTCCACCACAAATTGCCATTTACACCTTTCCCATCTCCTTTAGACCTTTCCCATACCCATACCAAGCCATGCACTGGTCTGTCTTCACCATCTTCCATGTATTCTTCTGACTTTGAGCCTCTGGGATGAGCTGATGGGTGCAGGCTCCTCTCCCAACTGAGCCTATCCACGAATCCGAGCTGTGCTCAGCTCCTTCCCTTCCCAACCTCCATGAAAAGACCCCTAAAATCTCTTGATCGCCCTCCCTGGCTTAAGGCTGGCATCATGAGTAGGGGGAAGCAGGAGGCATTTGAATGAGGGAAGATTTATGACTCATGCCAGCAGCTGTTGGCACGGGGAGGCGGAGGGGAGAGGGGTGAAGAAAAACACTTCATCTTCCCAAAGCCTCGCTCTTAACGCTGTGAAATTGGCTTTGCCCTCCCCCTCACCTCAACCTGAGCAGCATCCACCACCCTGCTTCCTCCACATCCCAACCTCTGGCTGGCTCTGACTGGGACCACCAGTGCCTGAGGTGTGTTAATGGGTTTGATCTTCACCACGCTGCTGCTGGCCAAGGAAGCACTAAATACAGACAACACAAGCACAGGGGAAATTAAGCACATTGCCCAAGTCATAGAGTATTTTCCCAGTCTTCCCAAGCTCCCGTCCAAGTGCCTGCGCTGTCCCTTCTTCCTCGCTCCAGGAATACGGCAAGGGCCAGGGATTTAGTAAAGCAGGCACCTGGATGGGATCCCATCCTTGTACACCAAAGCTGCCATGGAAAACAGGGGTCTGAAACAGCTTTGAGGCAAGAATCTTGCCAAATTTAGCATCCAGCAGCCTGAATCCACAAGAGGATGAAAAGTCTTGATGAGATTGAATAAGCAGGGACACCTCACATCTCTTCACACACTGTTCTAAATAGCAAAGGATTTAATTTAAATAGAGCTTTAAAGAGAGAGTCCATAGATTTCCCTGACTGTAGGAGCATCCTGACTCTCTGGTAGATCATTTATTATTTCTTTTCCTTCCAGAGTCACAGGTATTATTCTGGCATCCAGGAAAACCAGCAAGCCAGATCAAACCAGAGCTCCCTGCTTATTCCCCATGTCTCCATTGAACTGGAGACAGCGACAGGGTGACTAGGGATGGGGGCACGTCTGGATTCCCAACTCCGTGTGGGAACAACATCCATTTCGGCTGCCACCGAGGGTGCAGAGCCACCACCTATCTGAGCAGAGAGGGCTTTTCCCTCCTCTCAGCAGAGGGTATTCTCAGCATTACCTCTCTGTCCAAGGGCTGCCGGAGCCACACGACACCGGTGACACTCTCCACGGCGAAGAACCTGCTGGCCTCCTCCCCGACCACGCCAAACACCAGCGGGTCGTTGTCCAGGTCCCGGGCCAGCAGCTGAGTCACTGAGGAACCTGGGAGAGGGGGAGAGGAGAGAAATCATGAGCCAAATTGGGCAGGGAGGGAGAAATCCCGAAAACATTCAGCATGTCAGAGAATGCAGGTCTATGGAAGACCTGAAACCATCCCCAAACTCTTCTCCCATGGCACTACAGTGCTTCAAGGGGATTCAGGCTGTGCATGGTCTGACTGTTCTGCGTGGCACAGACGAGCTGGACCACAGATCCTCTCCTTCCTTGTCCTTATCAAGAGAAAGTCATCTTAGTCCAGCCCAAGCAAGGCCATTTCTGGCACTAGAGACAGTGGAGGAACCCACACCTCTTCTGGGTAAGCACTGACCAGCCTCCTTCACACTCTTCCCTGACAAGGGGCACCACCAGCAGATACAGCAACAAAAGCAAAGAACAGCCACCACCCCCTTATTTCAGACCCAGAAGAATCTCCTTGAATCATTTTTGGCCTCTCCATGACACCTCTGAGCACCTTCAAAGCCTGCCATGTCTAGCTCACCATGGGTGGCTGCCTGTCGCCCACCCAGCCACTTGCTCTCTGTGCTCTCCTCAGCAGGATGGGGGAGCAAATAGGAGGGAAAAAGCTGGTGGACAAGGATGGAAGATCCCCTTGGCTGCCTGGCCTCGAGGACGGGGGGATAAGGATGGGAGATCTCCTCGGCCACACGGCCTTGAGGACGGGGGCACATACTCTGCATGGGCCAAATTTGGCAATACAAGAGCACTCAGATCACCGGGCCAAGCAGAACAGAGGCCCAAATTTCATCCATCTGGGAAGGGGAGGGAAGCTCCAGCAGAACAGAGGGCAAAAGCAGCAACGCAGCTTGGAGAGCAGAGAGAGGCTGGGCAATTACAGACCGACAGGCCCGACATCAATCTCAGGGGAAATAATGGAAAAAGCTGATACGAGACTCCATTAATAAGAAATTAAACGATAGGAACATAATTAATGCCAGTCAACACGATTTTATGGAAAATAGACCTTGTCAAACAAACCTGATTTTATTCTTTGACGAGATTACAATTTTGGCAGATAAAGGTAACTGCAAAGAAATAATAGACTCCTATAAGGCATTTGACTTCACCTGCCATGACTTTCTGATTAAAAATTTAGTGCCCTACAACACTGATGAAGCACATCTGAGTGAGGACCCAGCTGTCTGGCAGGTCCCAAGGCCACCCACCTCATTGGGTGCCATGTAAAACTGCTGTTGGTTCAAATTCAGGTGACAAATAACAGGAATGGCAAATAACAGGGAGGACCAAGCAGCCAGGAGAAGCCCGTGGTAACTGGGGCTTGCTTGGTAAGTATTTGCTTTTATGACCCTGCTCCAAACACCTTCAAAGAAGGCTGGTGGGCGACAGCTGCAGTGGAGAATATCCCAAAGCCATTCTTGCAGGTATGGGGGTCCAAGCATGCAAGGTGCACAAAGCTCCTTCCATGCCCTGTCTGGCAGAGCCACAATGCTCTTTGGGCATGCAGGAGTAACTTTTATGGAGCTGGTTCTGCCAAGGCTGCAATTTTACAAGCTGCTGGGCTGGGTGGATCTTCAAGACTGGATGCAAGACGAAGCCACAAACTTTCAAGAGCTAGCAAAAGTGCTTTTCCCTTAAAAAAGGCTTTAAAAGCTTGAACTGCCTCCTCTCTGACTAAGAAGAGTGAGATGACTCAGGTCGTCTTGAGGACAAAATGTAACGCTTAGCGATGACTCTTCCATGAAAGCACAGCAAGACTCAATGCCCCGACCCAGACAAATTTCTCTTTGGAGAAGGAATAGCAGTTGCTTCAAAAAGAGCAGCTAGAATTAACCACTGGGAAAAAATTCCTTCCACCAACACGGGTGCAAGTGAGCGATGGGTCACAATCAAAGACATTTTGGACAAAGACAAAATCCAAACACGTGATCAAACTGCTCATTTGCAACGCTCCCATTTCTTCAGTGCAGCCAACACTATAGAAATGAAGACCCTACACTTTCTCAAACCTTGGAACCTCAATATAAAACAAGGTACTAGCTTGGTTTTATGCTGGAGGACATCCAAAGTCATCCTTAGCAAAGGTTCCTTTTCCTCAAGAAACAAGAAGACTCTGTCAGTCCCCCACAAAAATGAAAGCCAGTAGTGAAGACAAAGTAAGTCCAGGGTCATGCCTCTTTATTCTGCACAATTTACCTTGCACCCTTTACATCCCATTCAAACCCTCCCAGATCAACAGGCTATCTGCAATTCCCTCCAGAATGGCAAACACTTCAAACTCCAAGAATTCTTGGTTGCACCTCTGGAAGAGAAATGATCTTAAAATTCCTGCTGAATAGGAAAATCATGTGCCACCCAGTTCTAATTATAGTTGTGCTTATTGTTTGTGTGCTGCAAACCCAGTTGTACAACCAATCAATCGATCAGCCAGCAAACAAATATTTAACTCTCCTCTCTTTGCATTACAGCTACTTCTCACTGCCAGGGAATTTAGCCCCTAAATCCAGGATAACCTGGAGAAGGAGGCAAGGCTTTTCTGGGCAGAGCACAGCATCCCACCTCCAGTTCCCCGCACCTGTCAGTCTGTGAAGTCAGATCCCTGTGAAACAGCACTCTGGGATCAACCCCCCTCTGCTCCCAGAGGAGCAAAATTAAGGACAGATTTGATGGGTAAAGGAGGAAAAGGGAAACACAGCAGGAACATTCTCAACTTTTCTTCAAAAAACTTCATTAGGATACGGATAGGGCAGCTCAGAACTTTAAAGTGTGAGCTGCACTGTAACAGAGGAAAATTCCATCCTAAACAAAGCCTCATAATTGAGATACCAAATTCTAAGAGCTCTTTTTCCCATTCCCTTACCCCTCCATCAGGCAAGTAATCACCATCCCACCTTCAGAGCACCTCCAGCTCGTTACAGGAAAAAAAAACGATTACAAATGTCTAAAACAGATCAAAATAACAAATTAAATAGAAGATAATAAGAAATAGAGCCTGAAATAAGAAGTGAGACTTCACAGTTGGTTTGTCCCAATTTTTCTCGCAAGTTTTACCCCAAGGGAATCCTAAGTTTAGGAGTGTGGTATTAAAACTTCACCACTTCCACCATCACAAGAGAAGTTTGTGTGAGCTGCCTTCCACTGATTTCTTCAGCACCAATTAATTGTATTTATTTCTTTTATCCTACTTTCCCCCCTTCTTCCTTTCCTGCACCAACAGAAAATGAGCAGACTGGCTGGACAGCACAAGGTAAAGCTCCACAGCTGGAGCATCTGGACCAGGGCCACCACTCAGCAGAGCACCAGAACTCCCATTTTCCAGGGTGATCCCAGGGAAGCTGCTGTTGTCCCATCTGTAGGTGAAGCCAGACCAAGGCAAGCCCCAGGGGCAGCAATACTCAGCTCCACTCCATACCCTCTTTCACGGAAGCAACAGTGGAACTGCTCTGGGTCTTGGCATTCCCAAAACCCTCCAGTGTCAGAATCACTGGCAAATCATCGAGAAGCAGAGGGTCCTGCTCAGACAGGCTCTGTAGAGCACCACATCTGCCAGAAACCCCTCTCAGGGTGGCTCACAAGGAAAAACACCTTCCCATCTGTCCCTGGGGTCGTGCTGAGGATGCTGTTCAAGCCTCCTCCAGCCCAAGCACCGTCCTGGCTCCAGCAAGGGCTGAGGAAACAGGGACAAATTATCCTTCTGCAGTGCAAAGTTATAGGCTCCATTTGTTTCCTCTCAGGAATCAGACAGGGCAGTTAAGTGTCTTGATTCCACCAGATAATCAGAATTTATCTCGTCTCCTTTTGCCTCCTTTCTCTCAATCACAGCTACTTCTCCCTCTTTCTCACACATACACAGATTTTCTTCTTTCTCCAAGTCTTGAACTTTGATTGACCTCAGGAGCTTTTTTTTTTTCCTTGCTGTTTTTGCCTCCTGTTTTGTTCCTGCTTGGATTTTGTTATATTTCTTTTAGTGTGGCTGCTTCATGGGGTCTACTTTTCCATCCTATAGAGGGACTCTTGTCTCAGTATCCTGCTTGCAGCTGTAAACCTCTATATTTTTCTTGCCCTTCCAGTTTGCCACAGAGGAAAGCAGGAAAAGGGGTTATGCCCGCCCCAATTCCTCTCCATTGGTTTTGCTTTCAAGAGGGGGATGAGAGAAGAGAAAAAACAAACTCACTCTCTGGAGGATCCTAGAGCTCCCTGAGGGCTGTGGAAGCACTGACTCTCAGGGTCAGGGAGGGAGTCTGAGGATGAAGAAGCTGCCCAAGCAAGATGCTGACACAGTCCAGACAGGAATGGGATGGGGTGGGATGGAGGGCACTGGGATCCAACAGAAGGGGCAGGTTTCTAATTAGTTGCTTAATAAGCTTCTCTGTTAAAAGGTCTGATTCGTACCCAAGTGGAGTTAATAGGAATGTCTCTGCTGACTGCACTGGTTTTTGGGCTCAAGACTTCAGGCATCAGCTACACTTTCATATAAAAAGCATTTTAATCCTTGTTTTTAACAACGAGTTAAAAACCGTTTCTCCTTGGCTCCCCGAGCTCTGGGTCGTATCTGCAGGCACAGTCACCACAGAGCTTATTGGCTGCCACCAGAGCTGCCAGCCAGCACCATGAGCACTCAGCTCAGGGACCAGGGGCTTTGTAGGATTTTTCCCTGGATTTTCTAAGGAGCAGCAGCAAACGGATCAGAGGCCCCAGACACGCTGGGGAGGGAAGCAGGAAGGAGACAGCCCTAATACCAAGAGCAGTGTTTGTGGTCCTCCATCAAAGTCAAGAGCTGGCACAGGGGGCCCTCAGCAGCCCTTCAGCAGAAATGTTGTTAAAAATCATCTTAGCAACCGCACCCTGCAGCAAGGGGTCCCCTGACACAAAGGCCACCGCCACACTTTTGCTCCAAAGTAGCTATCAGAGCATTTCCTTGGTTCCCCCTCCTTCCTTGGAAAGCAGATGGGACAACCTGGTCCTGCCTTCCTGCCCCAGTCACCCCAGCACAGGCATCTCCAGTTAGCCCAGTTCATCACAGCAGCCTGGCCTCTGATGTGCTTGGTGGCAGGATTTGATCTTGAAATTCCAACCCTGTTCTTCTCATTTGTCACCTGCTCCCTTTTTTTACCTCTAATTCATTTTCTCTTTCAACTTTCAGGAAAAAAAGAAAAGAAAAAGAAAAAAAAAAAACTAAGAGGGGGAAAAGAAAGCCCTTTCCCAAAGACTTTGAAAAGAAGAAATGTCAATATTTCTGTGCTGCTGAGCAATCTCCAAGCAATGGCAGGGAGAGGAAAGGACAGTGACTTCCTAGCAAAGAAAGTAAAGCAAAATCTAGTTTCAAGCGGGAGGTCACAGCAAGTAGAAGCTTCTTCCATGTTTGGGATTACTTTCCTGGAAAGGACAAATCCAGAGCTGGGGACAGAGCGTGCACAGGAGACCTCACTTGATGTGCAGGGGGCAATGCCAGCGGGGGGGCTGGGAGGGCAACCAAAGCACACCTGGGATCAGGAAATCTCTTGCAGGCACCAAGGTGTCTCCATCTCCATTCCTGCACTCCTTGGGTGAACAGTAATAGCAGAACTCCTGCCACACAGCCGTGCTGAGTTTAAACCCTGGTCAACACCACTCAGCTACGCTCAGGGTTACCTAAAAGCACATCACAGGTACACAGGCATCCCACTCATCCACCTCCAGGCCTGTCTCCAAGCTCATTCCGTAAGCACAACCTCAACAGACACTCCCTGACCTCCTTCTCAGAAAGGGCTCAACCCCTTGAGCCAACACTTTCCAGAAGGACTCAGCAAAGAAAGTTTCCACTCCTACAATTCAGGCTGAGCTCAACATTACACGTTTCTCTTTCCAGATGCTAATGGGGAGCATCAGCTTTCCCCTCCACCAAGGCTGCCTCCACTACAATTACCACACTGCAGAGCAAGTCAAAAGGGGAAGGGACACACCAGCACCTTTGTAAAAGGGTCTCATAATAAAGAAACACGAAAAGAGCAGCTCCTGCCATCAGAAAAACAGGAGCTCTTCACCAATGGTGGAGGGGGGGAAAGCCCTGGAGCAGCTGGTCCGGGAACCACGTGCACGGCTGCCGTCAGGTATGGGAGAGGAAGGAGCCAAACCCAGGGGTGACAGGGAAGAGGGAAAACAAATATGTGCAGTCAAAACCATTTCTGAGGGAGTTTATCAAGCCGGGAAGTGAAAGGCACAGCAGAGGAGTTTTTCCTAGTTCCTCAGAGGCTCAGAGGCAGAGCATCTTTTCTGCTGTATTTAGTTATTTAAGTGAGGAGTCAGTGTGAAGACAGAATCCATAAGCAGATCTGGCAGGCAGTGGTAAACCTCAGAGAGAGGCATCACCTGCCTTTGGTCCCCCCAGCTCTCACAGAGATGTTTAAAAGGGGTTTTAAAGCTGTTTAAGAGGCAGGGAGCAACAGCAGGTAAAGAAGATCCAAGTGTTTGTACTGAGGGCAACCATACAGAGGGTTTGTTTGGTTTACTTGGCTGTTTACTGAGCACTCTGGTTAACTTTATAAGACAAATAAGAAGGGGGAAAATATAAAAAAAATCAACAGCATATGGAAATTTCTAGACATTGCCATTAAAACAAACAGAATTCTGAGGCTTTGCTGGTAGATGCTGTGCACGCAGTCACTGGGTGCTGGCATGAATATGGGCACAGAAGTGACATCCTTCCAAATAAAGTCAACACTGACATTGACACAGGTAAGGCAGAACAACTACCCTCCATCAACCTTCAAATAGGTCTTACAGCAACACAAATATCAGACAAGCTCTCCATGTTCGCTTTTAAACATGTGGCTTCACACTGGTGGTGTGTGTGTTCAGTGGATGGAAAGGCTGGGAGAGCTGGGGTGTCCAGCTTGGGAAGAGAAGGCTCCATGGAGACCTGAAAGCCCCTTGCAGTGCCTAAAGGGGCTCCAAGAGAGCTGCAGAGGGACTTTGAATAAGGGCAGGAGTGACAGGACAAGGGGGAATGGCTTCTCACTGCCAGAGGGCAGGGTTAGATGGGATATTAGGAACAAATTCTCCCCTGTGAGGGTGGTGAGGCCCTGGCACAGGTTGCCCAGAGAAGCTGTGGGTGCCCCATCCCTGGAAGTGTCCAAGGCCAGGTTGGACAGGGCTTGAAGCAACCTGGGCTAGTGGAAGGTGTCCCTGCCCATGGCAGGGGGTGGAACTGGATGAGCTTTAAGGTCCCTGCTGACCCCAGTCATTCCATGATTCTGTGGATGGAGGGCACAGCCTTTGCTCACTCACTGGCACCTCCTTGGGCTGGAGACAGGGGTTTATTAATCAGAACTCTCCAACCACACTGGCACATTGCTGCCAAAATCACTGATACACCCTAATATTGCTCTGGTATCTCCAAATCTGTCTGGGAAAAAGGGATTAAAAGAAAATGCTCATCCCTGGGAAAACCCCCTGCAAGCAGCAGTGTCACAGGGGTGCCTTGCCTCTCCTTTCTCCCTGCCCGCTCAGACTAGGATCCAGCAATTCCTGCCTTCCATTTCACTAAAAACCCCACAGGTTTTCCCTGGGATGAGAGAGAACATAAAGAATAGGCCAAAAACTCAAAGGAGTTTTGTTTCCTTTTGTCTGCCAAAGAATAGGCTGCATCAGCGTGAAGGAGGGAAGTAAATACACTTGCATCCAAAAAGAACCCCAATAAAACACCCAAACACCCAGGAGAGTAAAATAAGAAAAGAAACACTTGTAAAAGGAGGAGTCTGGGTTTGTTAAGACATTCCCAGTGGGAAAAGGGTCCCCACACTTACAAAAAACCCTCTTAAAAATAATTTCCTCTCCAAACTGCCTGGGAGCCTCATAATTACCAACAATGATCACAGACCCATTCATTTCATCCTAAAATTAATACATCATGTTCGAAATGATATCGCATTAATTTATCACAAGATTTATGAAACTTGTACTTTTTTTCTAATGAGTTTTATGCAAATTCTGCTCCATCCATTGTTTGCACCCTTAAAAAAAATATGAAAAATAAAAAGTTCCCCTTGCAGAAGCTGCTCTGTCAAAAAGTCTCATTCACTTTTATTGATATCTGTCCTTCTCTCCTCATCCCCACAACAGGAGGGGGAAGGAGAGGAGCTGGTTGCAGCTAGGATGTGGTCCTGTTCCCAAGCAGAGCTTTGCAGGTGAGCCAACCATTCAAGGCACTAAGTTTTCAACTAATTTTAAAGGAAATTAGCTGGTGGTTCACTCACACCTTTGTCTGAGAAGGGTCAGAGAACAGGGCGAGCAGCAGGGAATTGGGAAATTGAAGTATTTACACTTTCTAGAGTGGATAGTCAATGTCTGGTAAACTTAGAGAATAAATACGAAAGGTGGGAGGGAGGAATAAACACCAAGGGAAGGATAAGCACTGAGCATCCTGGAGTTATAAAGGGGAGACCACATGAAATTAACTCAATATTTTATGGCAGAGCATAAATTGAAGACTGAATGCACAAGGTGTCCAGGAAAGCACTCGGTGCCTTACAAATCCTGAAGCTTCCTAAAGACCAGGGGAATTCTCAGGAGCACAGGTAACACTGCACAACAGGGAAGACAATGTCCAATTAAACCTGGGCAGGAATATTGTCTTCCTTTCCTAGCACTGCCAACTGGAAATCAGACTGAGATCTATATCCATACCCACACAGCTCCACCCACGAGACCAGGGAAGGGGATTCTGGAAAAACCCCAAATATCAGGTGCAGCCTCACTCCTTGGAGCTGCCCTCCCGTGACTAGCAGCTGTTCATGAGACACATGTAGAGAGGTGGGAGGAGGCAGGATGGAGCAGAAAAGAAAAGGACAACATAAATCTGAGGTCTGCAGTAACATCCCAGCAGTGAAATCTACTGAGGTGTTAAATAACGGCAAAAAAGCCCCAACGTTGCCTTGGGGCTCTTAAAAGTGGTCTGGAAAAGCTGTCAGCAAACCAGCCCTGGAATAGCAGCACTGACTGGGTGAGATCCAAACCCCAATTCTGGCAGCTCTGGGGAGCAGAGAGGAGGGTGCTCCCCACCTCCGAAGGCAAACCCATTCCCTCTGCTTGGCCAAAGACCCCCACGAGCTCTGCTCCACATACCTCCTGCCCATCTATGAAAGAACCTTAACACCATCCCCCCTAACTCCTCAAGGAAAACCTACCTAATGCAGTCTTGATTAACATTTCTGACACAAAGTTTAAACCCTAAATCCACAGAATATCCTTTTCTAATTAATTTTTGAATTCAGAAACAGCACAGAAAGAATAAAGGATATTTCCTTTGTTCCTTCCTGCCTTGTCCCCAACTCACTCCAAAAAGAAAGAAGTTAATTTTTTACCTAACTCAAAGGAGACCCTGTCACAGGTGCCAGTGTGGAAGGAAACAACACCCAGTCTCCATGGCAAGTTAGAGCCAAAGGTGGGAGAAGGATTTGTACCACAGAAAACACAGCATTCCTACAAGTTTCATGAAAATTATAGATAAATTACGGAAAGTCAAGTGTTCCTCCTTAGGGACACAACCCTTTTTCTTTAAAAGACATGGCTGAGAGCTGTCCCATAAACACAGAATCCCAGAATAGTTTGGGTTGGAAGGGATCCTAATGACCATCTCATTCCAATTCCCTGCCATGGCCAGGGACACCTTCCACTAGCCCAGGTTGCTCCAAGCCCTGTCCAACCTGGCCTTGGACACTTCCAGGGATGGGGCAGCCACAGCTTCTCTGGGTAACCTGTGCCAGGGCCTCAGCACCCTCACAGGAAGGAGTTTCTTCTGAATATCTAATCTAAATCTCCCGTCTTTTAGTCAAAGCCAGTCCCCCTTGTCCTGTCACCCCATGCCTTGTGAAAAGTCCCCCTCATGACCATGAACCACTTTTCATGGGACAGCTAAGGGTCCTCGTGGACATAACAAGAAGACCTTCCTCCCAGAAGTTTCACTGACTGCACCCTCCCTTTTTGACCACCCAGAGGTGCCTTGCCAGCTAAAACCAAGGAGCAGCAGGGATGCTGAGCATCCGTAATTCCAGAGGCATCTGCCAGCTGGACACAAAGCCAGCTGAAGCAAGCCATGCACCCTCACTAGGAAAGACTGGACAATGCTTGCCTAGAATATAAATTGAGCCAAAACGTGCCATCAAGACAGATAAGATGTTGCCATCCCTCCCAGAAAAAAGGGTCTAGAGCATGTGGAAGACACAGAGTTACCATATGTCCAGAGAGCACCAACCAGCTCTGCTGACTGAAATCAAATCCTAGCTCCAGGGATTAGTTTCTCCTCAGTGGATGCAATAAACCAACAGGAGCTGCACTAGGATCGTACAGGTGGGGTTTACCTCTCCTCAGCTTGGAAAAACAGGGGTACATGCCCACTGTACAAGAAAGCAGGAAGGCAGAGGAGATCAGAAGATGAAGGTGACCCACAATCCTCAAGCTTTCTAGAAACACACCAGGGCAAAGAGAAGAAAAGCAGGACTCCAGAAATCTATTTAATGAGGTGTTTTGCTACTTGGCATAAATAAATGATTTATGAGTAAGGTGACACATGCGGTATTTTGCATCTTAGCCAGACAAGGTAACATAGCTTTGTGTTAATTAGAAAAGAGAAGTTGTTCTGCAATTAATATGAGGTCAGAGATAAAGCTCATTAGGTTGCAATGGCTATGGACCAGGTCCCAGGACTGCCCTGGCACTGAGCAGGACTGCAGGACCAGGTCCCAGGACTGCCCTGGCACTGAGCAGGACTACAGGACCAGGTCCCAGGACTGCCCTGGCACTGAGCAGGACTGCAGGACCAGGTCCCAGGACTGCCCTGGCACTGAGCAGGACTGCAGGACCAGGTCCCAGGACTGCCCTGGCACTGAGCAGGACTACAGGACACCCGTAGGGTATAAGACACCCCCGGAACAGTAAGGCAGCAATGCTAATGGAGAAGTCACAGAACGGTTTGAGTTGGGAGGGACCTTTAAAGGCATCTAATCCAACCATCTACCACGGGCAGGGATATCTTCAATTAGATCAGGTTGCTCAGAGCCCCATCCAACCTGACCTTGAATGTTTCCAGGCATGGGGCCTCTTGTTCCAGTGCTTTACCACCCTTATTGTAAAAAAAAAATATCTTCCTTATATTTAATCTAAATCAACTCACTCTCAGTTTAAAACCATTGCACCTTGCCCTATTGCAACACGCCCTGCTAAGAGTCACACAAACATCAGTGTTGAACTGCTTTCCTCCACCAGCAGCCCTGTCAAGCTTGAGGAGCTGATCAATATGAATGGGGAAAAGAGGAAAAAAAAAAACAACAAAACAAACCCGTCAGCAAATTACACTTGCACAAGTGAAGTGCGAGCTGGATTCATTCATGTCTTATTTGAAATCTCATCTGTGCCTTACAAAAGCTGAAGCATCCCCGAGGCTCTCAGTCTCACAGGGAATACAAACCCTTCCGTGCTGCACTTGCCTATGGCCCAGCTGCTCTGCTCTCTGAATGGTTCAGGGAAACTGAGATACACAGAGCCCAAATATCACAGGGTGTTTTGCTCCAGAGTGTGCTTTGGAGCAAAGTCCCAAAGCCAAAGGAAATGGTACCAGCGGTCAGGTTTTTGCCTGCAGACTTCAGATCTGTAATCAAATCGGCCTTGGACTGTCACTGTAACTCTCTGAGGTTTCAAAACATGTGCTGGGTGATGAATTCTGCCTTGTTATAATGAAGATGCAGCAAAATCCCTTCTTGATTTATCTGTCCAGAGCCGAGTTAGCACCTCTTGATCTCCAAGATATGGCTGCAGTAAAAGCAAGACTTACAGTAATGGGCCAGGAATTTGAAACCCAAGGCAGCAGTTTTGGAAAGGCTACATTTCCTGCTCCTCTCTCCCCTTGGATCGTAGAGCTGTGGAACGATTTGGGTTGGAAGAGACCTTACAGACCATTTGGTTCCAACCCGCTGCCATGGGCAGGGACACCTCCCACTAGTCCAGGTTGCTCCAAGCTCCACCCAACCTGGTCTTGAACACTTCCAGGAATGGGGCAGCCACAACAAAAGCAAACAAAACCTTTAAGAGAACCAAGAGAAACAACCAGGTGCTTGAAGTCACTCCTCAAAGGTGACAGCCCGAGAAACACAACACATGCAACTCATCAAGCCCTTCATCCATCGGTCCCGGACTCAAAGCACAACCCAACTCCTTGGGGCCGGCAACGACTGTCACAACGTGGACGGAGCATTTCCTACCATGCCTCCCTCTTCCTACCTCTCAAATGCCAAAGAGGAGGTGGGGAGGGACTTGGCAGGTGGTGCCTGGGTATCTGAGGCACGAGCTTATCTGCGTCACCACAGTAAATTGCTTGTTGATAAATGAGGCTAT
Organism: Pipra filicauda; assembly: GCF_003945595.2. Classification (NCBI taxonomy): domain Eukaryota; kingdom Metazoa; phylum Chordata; class Aves; order Passeriformes; family Pipridae; genus Pipra; species Pipra filicauda. The sequence goes on from NW_024104361.1 coordinate 504,681, forward strand.
TTAGGAGCAAGTGGTGCCAGTGTTGCTGTTATTAATGACACCAACGTGGAGAGACATTTAAGAGCGGCCCCACGTTCCATTGTCCTCTCTCCTGTGAGTAATGGGGCACTTCAGCTACGGGGCTTCAAAACCAGCTTGGGCTGTTTAACAACAGAAACAAGACCGAGGGAAATGGATGAAGCTCACTGGGCTGATGACTCCAATATACTGATAAAGCCTAGCTTCTCTGGTAGGAGTTGGGCAAAGCTCCAGTCCTTAGATGAAATTAAACCAGATCCAGCGACCAAAGCTCTTCCACTCATCCCTGCAAGCTCCACACACAGTGCCTTGTTCTCCCAATCTACGGTCCTGTGCAGCAAACCCACCCAAATCAAAGGCAAAAGCCAAGCCACAACAGCCTGAACTGGAAACAGTAGCGGTCCAGCTGTACTTGCAACACGTGGTACACCCTGGAGCACAGTGAGGGTGGTAACTGTTGAAGCCTGGGAGGCTTTCACAGGGCCATTGCCTCACTTTGGACGTCACAGATGCCTAAGCATGGCCAAGAGGACAATGAGCAAGAAATAGAGGCTGTTTATTGCAAGAGGAAACCTTGGAACAGAGCTCCGCAGTGGCTGGTGGGAGTGCAAAGGCAGAGCGTGCAAGCACACAGCTGTAAACTTGTTTCTGAGTTAATATACCCACGAGTGTTTTTCTTTTCCTATGAAAGCACACTCTTCTGCAAACAAACATCTGGAGAGTTCTGTTACAGCTGGACCATTATCCCCAGTGACTAAAGCATTCAATTAATTTAGCCTTTCTCATTTGCGAGTTGTCTGCAAATAGACTCGGATTTGCAGGAATTTATTTGCTATTTGAATATATTCGGTGAATGGTTTATTAAAAACATATTTCAGGCAAAGGATTTCTCATAAATGCTCCTACAACTGTCGCTCTGAGTGTTGGCAACTGACTGCTCACACCATGTAAATGGTCACTGTGGTCAGGTGGGAATGCCTTTGCATCTTGATGGAATGTAAACTACCTCCAGAAAGAGCTTTCCAAGCGTCTGCGGAAGCACCTGCACAAAAACAAATCCTCACACAAACACACAGCATCCAGCCTGCCTGAATTTCCTCAGAAAACCACAAACCAGTGTGCCCAGAAGTTGCCACAAAGGGAACAAGAAGAGAGTTGAACACCAGAATTAATTGACTTCATGCCAAACACCAGCAAAAACATCTCTCAGTCACTTCCGCAGCACCTTGCAAGAATCCACGGGGCTCCTGATTCAGGATCCTACCTGCCCAGCTGCCTTTTGTCTCAAAACCCCAGGAAGCACTTGCTGCAGGGATTTCAGCACAGCAGCCAGAGAAACAGGGTGAAAAAGGAAGCAGTGAAGGGCTCTTTCCAAGACTGATGTTATCCCTTGGGCATGCAACAAGCCAGACTCCTCCTTGACAGTGTACAACTGCAGGTTATACAGTACCTGTGACATGTCTGAAATAACAAACCTGCTACAGGAACAGTTCTGGTCTTCTACTAGACAGGACAAAGAGGAATGGCTTTAAACTGACAAAGGTTAGGAAGAAATTCTTCCCTGTGAGGGTGGGGAGACCCTGGCACAGGTTGCCCAGAGAAGCTGTGGCTGCCCCATCCCTGGAAGTGTCCAAGGCCAGGTTGGAGGGGCTTGGAGCAACCTGGGTTAGTGGGAGGTGTCCCTGACTGTGGCAGAGGGGGGTTGGAATGAGATAGTCTTCAAGGTCCCTTCTAGCCCAAACCATTCCAGGATTCTATGATTCTATGATTCCCCATGGCCAAGGTGACCTGTGACAAGTGACCTTTCTGCAAGTTGGGTCAGAGCTGCAAGGGGTGGCTGAGCCCACAAACCCCTCACCTGGTGTCCAGATCAGCCAGTGCTCAAAAAAACCTCCCTTAGTCACATGTAAAACCAAATAAAACTTTACAATCCAAACGGAAAACAAAACTCCATGTGAAATCCCAGCTGCTGGGTTGTTTGAAGGCAAAAAGAAAGCAATCACTGAGGTTTCACAGACTGTTCTAAAAGTGGAAATTTGTGAAGAGAAAAGTGATCCAATAAGTAACAGTTTCAGGCTTTTTTCTTTCAATAGCTCAGGGTAAAGATTTTCAAAGCTTCTCTTTCCCCTGAAGCCCTGATTGAGGGAGAAATGGGTATTGACCACCAAATTCAGCATCTCCTTGCTACTTGTAAACATCAGAGACCCCTCTGCCCTGACAGCTGCATCATGTACTCTTTTTTTCCCCAGCCCCTTTGGAGCACCAGCCTCCAACTGATGCAAATCCAGCCCCTTCACAGCATCTCAGAAAACTCCTGTCCACAGCCAGACATTTGGCCCCTTGGCTCTGCAGAAGGACCTCATGGATCCCCATGACTGAGTCTCACTGCATCAGATCTGAGAGGATGAGCAATCCTGCAGCCCTGGGGACACGGCCCCAGAGGCTGGAAATCTCCACTGCACGAGACACAGCTGAAAACCTCAAAAAAACCCTCAAAATAAACTCAATCCACCGCTCCAACCACGCCACAGAGGCATGCAAGAAATGCACCTTTTTTCTCCCTTTCCATTATAACACAGTCATTCTTCTTCTCTTTCTTCTTTAGTTATCCTTTATCCTAGCCCTTGTCCTTGACAGGATACAGAGAGCACCCTGGCCAGGTAGCTCCCATAAATTCTTCAAATTTGGGCTGAGATTATATCTGTGGTTATTAAAGAGTGCTAATAAACCTTATCAACCAAGAGTGAATGTAAAAGGAATAAGGGAAGGATTTTCCTAGGTCTGAAAGTGTAAGAAATTCATAACTAACTTAATACCTGTTCCAATAAGAGATAACCATGGAAAATCTATTTTAAAACCAGTTTGACTCTTTCCATAACCAAAAAAAAAATAAAAAAAGAAGAAGAAGAAATGTCAGGACCTGAGGGAATGGCCTGAGGTTGTGTCAGGGCAGGTTTAGGTTGGATATTAGAACAAGGTTCTTCCCCCAGAGGGTAGTTGGGCACTGAAGAGGCTCCCCAGGGCAGTGGGCACAGCACTGAGGTTGACAGAGCTCAAGGGAGTGTGTGGATGATACTCTCAGAGATATGGTGTGACTATTGGGGAGGGTCCTGTGCAGGGCCAGGAGTTGGACTGGATGAGACTTGTGGGTCCCTTCCAACTCAGCATATTCTGTGAAAAAAAGAGACACTGGGGGTCTCAGCCATTCCCCAGAGACAACACTTCCAGGCTCCAGACCTGCACCTCCTCACCCCAGGTATTTTTAAGCAGTTGTGCAAACCACCTCCTTCTCTTCCATCTCTTGCCCATGACATAATCCCAGGCTTCTCAAGCTTTGGGATGCCTGTGCATGCTCTCAGCTGAGGATGTTGTAACCCCTCAGGATCATGCCCCCAGGCTTCCTGCAGCCTCCCCGCCCGCAGCGGCAGCCCCTGACACGCCCGTGAAATGACTGATGAGTCGGTGCGTTGTTTTTGAGCAGCTCACGTGCCTCCCCTGCACGCAGGATGACAGACCTTGGGAACCTGGGTATTAATCTGGAGATTTATAGTCAAATCTGTCACGGTTGGGGAAGCTTTTTTCCCCCCAAGAACTCTGCCTGAAGGTCGGCTCTTCCCAGGCAATAAGCTCAAAGAAACTTTCTCAGCCACCTTGGACCCCAGCAAAGGGCACAAGGGAGGGGGACAGCCACCGGATAACGTGCCCGGCCTCAGGCTGCTCAGGCAGTCCCACAGATCCCATCTGCTCAGGGGGAAAGCATGTTATGCCAGCAGAGCCCTGCCTACAGCTTCTCACCCCCTGCAGGTGTGAGAGCCCCCCACCCTGAACTCCTCACATATCCCACATCCTCAGCATACTGGGTAAAGATACACAGACACAGCCAAAGCCCACCATCCAACCCAGCACAAGTCCCACCTGTGCACGTAGAGCAAAGGTGAGAGGGTTGTAAAACAATCTCCTCTCCTTCCAGCCCTTCCTGTTCAAGCATCCATTGCCACGAGACGTTTGATGCATGAGGTGACATCTCCCTGTGCACAAACACCATCCCGCAGTTCAGGGAGGCTGCTGTTTGCTTGTATTTCACTGTCAGCACCACACTATTAGTTCTGTATCATGGCTGGTACTGCAGCTCCAACAGCCAGCAGGTGCCACCAAAATCAGGGTAAAACCTGGGAAACACAACTTCACCCAGCACTTTAACAAAATGCCACGTATTTGCCATCCAAAGGCAGCACAGCCACACTGCATAACTGCTTTAGGATGGGATATCCCCCCTAAGATTACCCAAATGTGCCTCTGGTGTTGAGAACACACCAGCAAACTGTGTCTTTTTGCTCAAAACAGTGGAATCAGTGGAACAAATGCCCCAACAACTGATGACAGAAGTGGGAGGAGCTGGTGAGGAATAAGAAGCCCGGGCATTTGTAGGTGCAGCAAGTTTTGGAGCAGGTAGAGGCAAAACACCTGCCAGGAGCTGCCACAGACTGAGTGGCAATTTCACAGATCAACAGCTCAAAAAAAATCAAATAAAATGGCCCAGGCCACGACTAGCTGGGCAGCTGGATATGGACTGGCAGCAAAAACAACTCAGTGGGCTGCCAGAGGCAAAGCCCATCATTCATATGGATGAGAGCCAGGACCACAAGCAATTCCCACCTGAGCCTCACGGGATGCTCCAAAAGGATGCTCTGGGTGAGATGGTTTCTAAGAGAGGCTCTTCCCTGCACATCACTTTGCTAGGCGAGTTTCTCTGGACACACCTAAAAGACAAACCCTTTTCTCAAGGCCTCAGACACCCTGAACAGAGGGTGTCTGTTATGAAAGATGCCTTGGACAAGGCAACAGCCCTTCTGTTCTCCTACAGCGTGTGTTAGGATGGGCTGATGGTGCACGTGCTGCTTGCTTGCTTTGCCAGCAGAACAGATCAATTCCGACAAGGAAGACTCCTGAGGTTTATAGTCAGGGCAACGCGAATAAAACTGATGATCATTTATTCAGTCAATTTTAGCTATCCCGAACAATGAGCTCTCTGACAGCAGACCACAAATTTCTCCAGTGTATTCTTATTTAAAGCAATAATCCCTGTGGATAATTCTTAGACTCCAGCTTGTTTAGAAAGCACAGACTATAAAGATGTTTCAGAGGGATACGATGATTGCTGTACCCTTTCTTCCCTTGCCTGAGCCGTCAGATCAACTTTACAGGCTAGACAGAGATAATTCCAAATCAGTACTGCTGGCAAGATCCATGGAATGCTCCTGCCTGCAACCTGTGCAGGAAAACGATCTGCAAAGCTCCAAGGTACCTGCTTACAAAAATTCATCCCACAAATGTTTGCAACACTCGTCATGAAATCAAAGACCCACAGCAATGATACATCAGAGAGAGAGACTCCCTAAGTGAGTCAGAAGACTGTGTGAATAGTGACAGACTAACTACTTCATCATTTGGTGCTTTCCAGGCTGGCTTGTGTGGATAAAAGGCATAGAAGAGAAAAGGGATAAAAGGTACATTAAAGGCTTTTGAAATTAATTTGAGAGTTTCAAGAGCAAACCTGCGCTAGTACAACTTCCCCTTCAGGACAACAGGCATCCTTTTCTTTCCCAAAATTCTCCTTGCACATCCTTCCAAGCTCTTTCTTTTCTCTGGGCTGAGCTCCAGCAGCTCCCCCATGCTCTTCCAAGCAGCCAGTGGGTCTCCTGCCCACCTCCCCCTTGGCACCAGCCCACCCTGCCAGCTGGGCCACGTCAGGATGCCGACTGCTCTCCGCCTCACCTGATCAGTCACTCCATCGCTTTCAGGCTGGAGCAGCCAACACCTGTTCCTTCCCTGCCTTCCCAAAGCATTCCCACACCCCAAGGAAGGCAGGGGGGACCACACACACACATCCCCGCGTCGCCACAGACAGAAGCCACCCAGGTGACAAAAGCATGTTGGGCAGAGAGAGCAGGGGGGAGCAGAGAGGAGGCAGATTTGCAGGCTCTGATCCCAGGTGCCTGACCCCCTCCTCTCCCTCGTTATGGATGAGGTAAATTAGCTGTGACACTCATTAGCTGCAGCTCCTAATTAGTGAAAATTAATATTGGTTTTGATAGAAGTGTTGGCTGAAGCTCTCCCAGGCAAAGGCATTATTGACCTTGTTATCCCGTTTAATAGCAAGTTACATCACAGAAACTACTTTTTGTGGAGTTGACAGATTGCAGCCACCTCCCACCCTCCACAGCTCCCTTCCCCTTCCCTACTGCTCTGGGACACAGCTCCAGCCTCTGCCACAGCACCCTCAGCCCCTTGGGCACCTGCACTCATCCCTGGCTGCATCCCAGCATCCCAAATCTCATCTCAAGTCCTCTCATTCTCAGCTGCATCCCAAGCCTCCTCATCCCCAGCAGCAGCCATTTCCCATGACCAGCCCTTTTTTCCCCACTGTAAGGCAACAACATTTTTGATCATTTTCTCCCTTTTGTCCAGGCAATGGGAAATGGTGCAAACCTATACCCAGTTTTTAGGGCTATAATAATCTGTCTCTGGAGCAGTGCCAGCCATCCTTCCCCGCCCACAGACAGTGTTCCTTCCAATTGGCCTTAGATGGTCCCTAGGCCCTGTGTCCCATTCCATTACCCCTCCTACTGTCACAAAAAACTCCAGACTCGCCAGAGGAGTTGCTTGCCACCACCTCTACTCACAGTTCAAAAGAAGTCGTCAAAGGGAAGAGGAGCAATGCAATGGCAATTATCCTTTAATAAGGACAGAAATACAAGCAGCATTCCCTGACCTCAGGGATCTCTGCCCTTGGAGCCTGGGAATCCGAAGGTGGCAAAGTAACAGACACCACTAAACAAAAGGAAAACATTTGCTAGCAAAGTGATGCATAAAAACCCACCACACTCTATTATTCACACATTAATAACAATAAAGATGTCAAACTGCCAGATAAGAAGTTAATCTCGTTCAGAGCACAATTAAGGATGCCATTATCCAACCACCTGGGGCCACTTCCACTTGCACAAGGCAGTGGGTTTCACAGATAACAGGGATGAGCCTATGCCTGGTGAAGCAGGTCCCCCAGCCACCCCTTGTCACCACCCCACAGTACCCTCCAACCAGGGCACCTGAATATTGATGTTCCATCTTGTTCAAAAGAGGCTGAACATAGATCCAGGACACAAAACCATTCCTTCATTTCTGGGATCAACATCACACCGAAAACTGTCCCTCTGCTCGCCTGGATGATGCCACTGGATTCAGGATGCAGGATACACAAAGGGCAAGCCCAAACCATCTGCAGTATTGTTGGTCCCTGGGGGGAGCTTAAATTTCTGGGGGATAGGGAGGGGGAATACCACCACTAGAAATTAACTTCTCCAACAGATTCCAGTTGATTTTACAGCAGGATGCCCACCAAGCACAGCAATTTTGGCTTTCAATATGAACTAACCCGCTCTCTGTGAACCCTTGAGCCTTCTCTCCCACTCTGCTGCTTCTGTTTAGGAAGCTGAAGCCAGAAAAGCCAGGCACTCACTGCTGAGTATAAAGACACAACCGGCAAAATCTGTCCCTTATGGAAAAGGCACTGGAAGAGGAGAAACTTTTGAAGGAGGAAACCCTCCCTTGATGTCTGTAATGAAGAGATCTCTGGCTGTGTCAGCCCCAGCACTGCCCTGTACTGCCTGAAGGATCAGTATTTTTAATTTAGCCATAAAGGAAAAGGTTAAAAAAACAGTCAAGGGCCGAGAGCAGGAAATTATTCTCCAGGATATTAATTGCATTCAAGACTCTGCCACACACATCCCATACAAGCCCCTCACAGGGTTTCCTTCTGCACAGCATAAGATACGAGGCTCTGTGCCATGGGATGGAAGTAAGACCCAGCAGAAGCAAGGCAGAAAAGAAAGCCCACATCCCTCACCAAGCAGGATCCCAAAGCTGCTCCCCAGAACCAAGGGCCACAATAAAGCAAAGGTTAAAACACTGGGAATAGGGACATGAAATGCCACGGGCAACTACTGAATCACTCACTCCAGCAACTCCTAGAGCCAGAGTGTTTTTGAGTGAAACTGAAAGAACACAGATTTCTTTAACAACAAAAAAAAGGAAGAAAATCAGCAAATTGCATTTTAAATGCTCTCCCTCCACACCTTGCAAGCCTGCTCTGCAACAGGATGTTGTCTCTTCTTTGTCAAGGTGTGAAACAAGCAGCGTGCGAAGCAAAATAAAAGAAATACACTTCCAGCTTACAACCTGGAATGCAAAATCAAGCTCCTGGCTTAAAATCTGGGGGGGCAGGAGCCTCCCCTCTCTCCTAGGAGACACCTTTTCTACCTGTATCTGCCAAAAGCCGGCTGCAGAGCATCTCAGCACTGGTGAGGCTCACTCTGCTGCCAGCACTGCGTAAACTTGGAAGATCCTGCCAATTTTTATAGCTCCATGAGATCACCCTGTTGCAGCATGATGATATCAGCCTGGAATTTTTCTTCCCCTTGCCCTCTCCAACACAGAGCCTTAATTAATTATGACTATTTCCTCCATCCCACCAAAGTACGAAGTACATGGGCAGTGGCTTCTGCTCTCTGCAAACTGTCCCTGCCCACTCCACACCTGATGGCACTGCAACAATTTTTCCAAGAGAAAGAAGAGTTTGCAAATCCAGGGAGATGCTTTTTTCCCCACCCTCTATGCCCCTGGAAAAGCTGCTTCAGGGCTGGTGGGAGAGATGCGGAGGCAGGATGGTGCCTTCTGTGTGGTCCCTTCGCTTCTTGCCTTACCACCCCACTACACCCAGTTGGACATCCGTGCTCCACTGTGAAGGAATGTTGTTTTATCTGGCAGGATGTGTTTAATTTGACACTGCTGTCATGTGGGAAAAGGTGCGTTTCCAGAGTCAGGGTTTTCCGCAGTGCTGTTACTTATTTTACAGTCTTCTGCCATATCTTATTTCTTCCCCTCTATTTCCCAAAATCATCAGGAACAACCATCAATCTCTGCCTGGGAGGATGCTCCTCGCTCCTCCCCACACCCAAAATTAGGTCTCCCTTGGACTTTCTGCATTTTAAAATCTTTTCCCCCCCTCTTATTTTCAAATTAACTGCTTGAAACCAACACAGCGGAGCAAGGAACACCATTGCATCACTGCTTATGAGAGGATATTACATTCCATAACACCAGCTCTCACCTTAAAGCTAATAATCAATTAGAAAGGAAAAAGAAAGAGGTTTCTCCGCATTCAGGCACCGAATCACCCCCCTAATTGCACGCAGGCAGCGAGACAACCTCCGTGATACAATCCCAGAGCCTCGGCGGGGCAGGCACCTGACAAACCCATGCAGATGAATGGAATAAAATTGAGTTACTAACCATTAAATGTCAAGTGTTTGAAATCTTTCCCCCTCGCGTACTGAGCAATATTAATAAATCTTTAGGAGAGGGAGCGCACGGAGCTTATTCACGGCTCTGACCACCCTGCAAGTGGAGCAGATGTTTGCATTGAGTTGTCCAACAACGCTGGCTCCGGCTTTATTCCCCCCCACCCCCGAGTGGTTAATTCAAAAGCCATCAATGTACTGGAGCAGTTTGACAGGAGGAACCAATTTATTAACTCCCCCTGCCAATCAAGCACATTAAGCCACTAAAAGGCAGAAAAGGTGCATTAGCACAGGTTGGAGACGAACCGGTTTAAAAGCCGGGAGATGAAGAGGGGATGGATTGGTGCCACAACACTGAGGTGACCCACGGTCCCCAAAATCATGGGAAACGTCATAAAACAAGTTTGCCTAGAGGTGACCCCACACAGTCAACACAGCAACATCTCCCACCATCCTGGCCCCAAGCAGAGGATGCTCACGGGGATAAGGGCAGGTTTCCAGCCAGGCGCTTCCCAACAGCAGGAGCGCCACAATCCCAGTGCCACGGCACCTATGTGCATTTCCAGAAGGGCTCTCTCTCTTCTACCTGCTGATTTTGATACTGGAATGTGGTGGTTTTCCATAACGGGGACCCACTAAGTGAATTTTCACATTTTAATTTCTCAGATGATTTTGACGCAGGTGAAAAGAAGCTGGACATTTTTTACCCTTTTTTGTTGTTGTTTTTTCTTTGGGATTTTTGGCTTTTTTTACACCAGGTGGCAACAACTGCCAACTGGTGGTGATGATGAATAGTCTGAATTTTTTATTTCTTAAAGACAAGGGTTTCCACAGTGACCTATTATGTTAACCTTTATCTAAAAGGTTAATTTTGTACAAGTCTGAAAACTGTATAAAAAGAGCCATTGAGGGTATGATAGAATCACGGAATGGTTTGGATTGAAAGAGAGCTTGAAGATCACCTTGTTCCAACCTCCCTGCCATGGGCAGGGACACCTTCCATGGTTCCCAGGTTGCTCCAAGCCCCATCCAGCCTGGCCTTGAGTACTTCCAGGGATGGGGCAGCCACAGCTTCTCTGGGCAACCTGTGCCTGGGCCTCCCCACCCTCACAGGGAAGAATTTCTTCCCAGTATCCCATCTAACACTGCCCTCTGCCAGCTTTAAGCCATTCCCCCTCATCCTGTCACTCCATTCCCTCTCCAGCTCTCTTGGAGCCCCTTTAGGCACTGGAAGGGGCTCTAAGGTCTCCCCAGAGCCTTCTCTTCTCCAGGCTGAACACCCCCAGTTCTCCCAGCCTGGCTCCAGAGCAGAGGTGCTCCAGCCCTCTCACCACCTCACCCGGTTGCCTCGGGAGCTGGCTGTGCGCCTCCACAGCATTCCAGGGATAAACTGTGAACTGTGCAAGCAGTTGGATGCCAGCCCATCTTCAAACCATCCATCCCAGCACCTGTCACTCAACACACCTGCCACCTCACCCAGCCCCGGGCTGGGTGGCAAAGCACATCGAGGGCAGAGTGTGGCGTGTGACGCTCCATCGCTCCCCTCCAGCCTGGTACAGGCTCCTCCTGAGCGCTGGGGAAGGCATGGGAATGGCCCTGCCTCCCCTCACGTCCTCTTGCTTTGCTCCTCAGTGAAGGAAATTAGCCAGAGGGTGGTGGAGCAGATCCAGATTGCAGATACGTGGGATGAACATGCTGTGTGCAAACACAGAGGTAGGGGGTAATGGAGTGTTGGGGGATTTTTTCCTTCTTTTTTTAAGCTCACACAACCCAAATGTATCAAGTTTCTGATAAGCATATTTATCACTGTTTATCACAATCAGAGCTTTTTTTTTAACGAGAGCCCATTGACAGATTCAAAGTGAAGTCACAGCTCAACTTCTCCACCAAAAATAAAAATTATGAGCGTATGGAAATGCAAGTATTTCCCTACAGTACAGGGAAATACTCTTGGCTCACAGTATATTCCCTTAAAAGATTCATGGCTAGGCTTCGCGAACGAAGATCTGGGAAGATCTTAAAAGATTAAGATTAATACCTTAAAAGATTAATACCTCCACAAAGATACATATATAGAGTCTCCTAACTTGAATAAATACACACATATCCATACATATATACTTTTTCCCCTACCCTGTGTTTTTTGCTTTCCTATGATTGTCTCACATTGTTATTCCTGCTCTATACCAGGTTTGTCACCTGTGCTAATGCCTCCAAGCAGCCAGGAAAAACACAATTTAACTGAGCTAGGACAGTATCGACATCCAAGCCCAGGCATTCCAGAGTAACAAGGAATGGGGCACAGCCAACAAGAAGCCAGCCCCCAAATGAAGCTCCTACAGACAACACTGTGCAGATAATTAGTGCTGCTAAAGTCATCTCAGACATAAAAAAAATCACCCCAGACCTCATTACCAAACTCACACATCTTTCTCTGTGTCTTTGGAAAGAGCTGAGACCCGTGCAAGGGCTCAAAAGGTGGCGAGATCAAACCTTTAGCTGGTTTGACGAGGCAGTTGCCAGAAGCAAGGTTATCCTGGCATGTTAATGAATCCATATTGCAAATACACTTTCTTCCCTCTCTCTCTCCCCCTTCTTAAACATAAGCATTAACGTTATTGCCTATTAGCAAAGCAGATAGGAAGGTTTAAGTGATTGATGAAGTGATTAATTTAATGACGCAGGGTTAAGGGTTTGGGTGGGAGTGGGGCCTTTTTTTTTTTTCCTTGAGTTTCCCAATGTTGGGAATAACTGATTTTCTAGCCTTAAGTTTTCATTAAGGATGCTGTACTTTCTGCAGCTCAACAAGTAATTTCATCAATGGGCCTTCTAACGACAAGCGATGGAAAAAAAGGCTTGAGTTCGGAAAGCTGAGAAGCCCTTCTTAAGTTCTCAAATATTGCTGTCCATCAGGGTCGTTACCACACTTAGAAACAAGGCTGCTCCTTCACAGAGCACTGGAGAATCCTGAAAATTCAGTTTTAAGCAGTAAACAGCCATTGAGTGATAACATCACTTTCCATGTATACTCAAGGCAAAGGTGACAAGGTGACATGCCCACAGCCTCCCTTTCTGCAGGGGAACCTCGGTGATATCCAGAATAAAGCTTGTGAGGCAGGTTTCCTATTCAAAAATACGCAGTCTCTCCCGTGGCCACAGCCTGGTGTAATGATCCTTTGTAAAAGGCCAAATGAATTCTGTCGGCCGCACACGGGCACACACCCTGCAGGGGTGATGAACAAGGACCTGCCACACCACCACCACCAGCCCACCCAGCAGGAAAACCAAGGGGTTTAGGGTCTCCCTGTGCTCGCCAGCTCACCTTCTCTCTGTCAGATAAACAGCTCTGTGGGGCTTGTACCATTATGAACACCTCGCTCCCTTGTCAGTCCCCAAACTCTGTAACCAGCCACAGACCAACTCCCACCATGCACTTGCCCACTTTTGCTCTGTGCTTGCCCTCCCAGCTGGGGATTATTTATCTGCAGCACCGTGGTTTCACCATCAGCTGGAGCTGATCCAAGGCAACATCACAGCAAAAGGAGGGACAGCCTCCCTTGCCCGCTTCACAGAATGGCTGGGGTTGGAAGAGACCTTTGAGATGACCTAGTTCCAACCTTTCACTAGCCCAGGTTGCTCCAAGCCCCGTCCAACCTGGCCTTGGACACTTCCAGGCATAGGGCATCCACCACCTCCCTGGGCACCCTGTGCCAGGGCCTCACCACCTGCTGGGTAAAGAATTTTCTCCTAATATCTCATCTAACCACGCCCTCTGCCAGCTTTAAGCCATTTCACCTTGTCCTGTCACTCCAGACCCTTGTCCAAAGTCCCTTTCCCGCTCTCTTGGAGCCTCTTCAGGCACTGGAAGGAGTCTTCTGTCTTCCAGCTGAACACCCTCAGCTCTCCCAGCCTGACTCCAGACCAGAGGGGCTCCAGCTCTCAGAGCATCTCCATAGCATCCTCTGGACTGGCTCCAGCAGCTCCATGCCCTTGCTGTGCTGTTCCCCAGGGCTCAAGGCAGCTCTGCAGGAAGGGGTGTCTCACCTGAGGGGCAGAATCCCCCCCTGCCCTGCTGCCCATGCTGTGGGATCAGCCCAGAGCAGGGGGGTTCTGAGTGCCAGCACACACAGCTGGGGCATGTCCAGCTCTCGCCCACCAGCACCCCCAAGTCCTTCTCCTTGCACCATCTTGACTCTTTTAAGTCCCCCTTATCTTGTAGTAATCCCACAATCAGCTATACTTGAACGCTGGTCTGGCTGAAAATCAGCTTTGCAGACTAGAAGAAAAACCCTTAACAAACAGATCTCGACCAATCTCAACATTGGTGTCGCTGGGGTGGGAAAAGGTCTCCTGGCTTTCAGCTCTCACCTTCCTCCCACTTCACATTCCCACCTTGCCTTCCTGGTAGGGCATGATCTTTCCTGTGGAGCATTTCTGGAGCTGTTCCAGCAAACTAACACACACACACAGAATACAGGGATGGTTTTCCTGCTACCAGCTGAGCGCAGCCCTGGCTGTGGGGAGGGCAGTGACACCTGGCTGGAGCTGGTGAGGCTGGACGGAAGTCTAATCCACTGCACAGTGACCTTGGATAGAGCACCTCTAAAGGGAAGGCAGGGGCTGTCTTTAATTAGACCAAACAAAGGCACAGAGGCCCCAGTCCACAGATTCAGCCAAGTCTGAAGCCATAGGAAGGGAGCTCCCGTCAGCACCGGTGTGAAGAGGGCACAGCCACTGCTTTAATACACATTTCTTACAGTCAAGGAGGCTTTTCCAAGCTCTCCATCCACTCTACTACCAGGGGCCACCACGTTTTCCAAAAGCACCTTCCAACGTGCCAGATTTTGCCAAAAGCCAGCCTACCTTGTATTGTTCACAGAGGCTCTTGCCTCATGTTCCCAATGTGCCCCGTGCTGCTTTACTCCTGGAGGCGTTAACCCCAAGCTTTAAAGCCATTCTCTGAGCCCCACCTCCTTGCTACCCAATTAGCACCTCGTTAACAGCATGCCCAGGGTACTTTCTGGTCCTGCCACTGTGACTTTTAACCTCGTGGTGCACCGACATTAATTTTTCTCTCTTTAGCTTTAGTACTTAATTTTGAGCAAGAAGGACACAAGAGCAGCAACAGCTCTCCCTCTCCAGCAACAGCAGCATATCCCTGCAAGAGTCGGGGGGGGAGGCCAGGAGACACTTAAGGGAGAAGGGTCCCGTGGCTGTGCCGTGTTCAGATAACCAGTCCATCAAAAGCTGTCCCCAACAGATGGCCCCCAAGCCTCATGCATGGATATCTGAGCTCTGAAACGATTTAATCAGCCCAGAAGGATGCAGAAACCAGAGAGCCAGCTTTTTTTTTCTCCTTTTTCCTTCCCGTGATGCATTAGGCAAGTGCCATGGAGGAGCCTACAGATGCCTACAGCTGTGGGATCAAACAGGTTTAGCCTGTGCTCAATACCACACAGATAACCATATCTTCAGCAGCAGCTTGAGTGGCCCAGCACCCCCAGGGACCATCCCTGAGTGCCAAAGCATCTGGCTGTCCAGGACCAGAGCACTGCAGCAAAAGGATGTGCTGGAAGAGAGGATTGCTTTGGAAAGGACAGATACAGTGTGTGGAGAATGGCAGCCTTCCCTGCCTGGAGAAGAAAAGACTGGTCCTCACCTAGGATGGAGAATCAAGTCAAGTCATCCACAAATATCAGAGGGATGTGCTGCCTCAGATCCACGTGAAGAGTCACCAGCCAGAACCCTGCCTGCTAAATACCATGTTCCTCTTCAGTTTTCTTGTGAAATAACTCTCCATCCCAGCAGGCACGAGGTGTCACACGCCAACCCACACCCTTTAATCACCACCAGCCAACAAAGTACATCTACACCTCAGTGCTACTCCACTATCCCTGGCTCCTCTTAGGCTGCAACAGCCTCAGAGGCACAATGAAAGCCACAATTCGTGAAACACTAGGACACAACTTCATGGGAAACGTCCACCCATTTTGAAGTAGGGCTTAAAAAGAGCAAGGTTCAGCTCTGCCCTTCCAAATTTAGTGGAGAAATACCCAGAGCCACGGTGTTTCTCAGCTCAGCAAAAACTGCACATAACAAAAAGGGGGCAGGAGCGACCCCTGAAATTCCCTGTCAGCCATCCATCCGCCTTGCTTTCCGAGCACGGGGAACCCAGGGGATGGAGAGCACAACCTGTGCCTCCTGGGAGAGGCACGGAGCCAAAGGGAAGGAAAAGGAGGCTCTGAGCAGCAAACACAGCCCCGGTCACTGCACACTGTGCTGAGCCAGCACCCCTCGAGGCTGTCGCTCTCAGCAACCCTGACTGTGGGACTTGCTGAGCTGGGGGTTCTCCTCAGCCCTGCTCTGCCACGGGTTCACACACGGGACGAGATGCTGAGGCAGCCAACTTTGGGGGACCCAGGGCTGAGCATCCCACCAGTCACTGGAGGCATCCCAGTGGCTCTCAGGAGAGCATCCCAGTGAGCCGAGAGCCTCAGCTGTGCTCTCTGCTGCCCAGGAATAACTCAGGGAATCAAGCAGCAGCCTTGGAGAAGTCCCAGGAAAGCCCAGCCCTCCCACCTGCCAGCTGTCCCAGTGCTGTCAGCAGCTTCACCAGCATCTTTTCACACACACATTGCCCAGGGGATGCTCATCCCAGTGGGTTTCCCCATGTCATCCACTGCTCAGCCTTTACAGAGGACACCAGTCCTTCACAGAATCACAGAATGGTTTGGGTTGGAAGAGACCTGAAAGATCATCTCTTTCCAATCCCCTGCCATAAACAGGGACACCTCCCACAGGTGCTCACAGCCCCATCCAACCTGGCCTAAGATTCAGATTTACTCCTAGTTTTAAGCAAGGAATGTGTTACCAAGGTCTGACGAGCAGGAGGGACAAATTGTCCCCAGCCCACCCAAGTGACTGTGTCCCTGACATGACATGGCCCAAGAGCAAGGCCAAGTGCATGTTATCACCTCAAGTGCAATGGTTATAGTGTTTCCCACTCTTTTAAGACAACATTATTCCAGTCATGCTAAAATGTTATCACTAGGATGAAGGGAAAGTGGAATTGCACTCGTCTGAATGGCCTCTTTTGTCATGCATTTTGCAAGGCGTTGAGGCATGAAAGCTTTCAGAGAAACTCGGGTGAATCCAAGCTAGGTGGTTATAAGCCTAGTTACAGACCTGACATGATGGATCATCTTCATTTTCCCATTCCTGTCCTGCTCACAGCAAATCCATTTGCTGGGCAATTAGACTGCAGTCATTACATTATGCTAAGAAGACGTTCCTTTGGCAGCAGGAGGGACCCCAACCAAGAGAAGCCCAGAGTGCTGCCTGCCCATCCCCACCTTCTGACAAGTGCAGGGCTGCAGGTAACCCCAGCGGCAGCAACGCCCTCCCAGCTCACATCACACCTCGCCAGGGCCCTCCAGCAACTCACCTGGCATCCAGAGCCACGCCACTCTCCTTTATCCACAGCCCTCCAAAGGGTTTGGGATTAAAAGAAATGGCCCTTGGAATGATTTTGCTTAAGGCAATGAGCAGCACGATAAAGATGGACAGTCCCTCTCCTTCAAACTCTTCCTCCAAGGGCTGTTAACCCGGTACTCCCGCTTTCTGCGTAGAACACACGGCGACACGGCTGCTGGTAGCTGGCCTGGGCTCTCTCAGGACCTCCTCCTGCCCATGCCTCCACAGCCCAACCAGTCATCATCCCTCCTCCTCATCCTTCTCTCCAGGCATCTCCCCCCATCTCCTGCAATTCCCTGCCCAGCACCTCTGCCTTCCTGGAGCTCACGTCTCCGATTCCCTCCACACCTGTGTGTGTGTTCCCATTACTTCTGGGTGAAATAACTGACTAGAGGGTCAGTCCACCTGAAAATTGCTCTCCCCAGACCTAAATGAAACAGATGGGCATTGATGATGTTTTGGGAGAAATTAATCAGCCTGGACCGGCGGCAGCACCAGCAGCTCCCTCAGCCCAATCTCGCCTAATGAATTCCGAGCTCTCTGTCTTAATAGCTCCTGACAAGACTAATTTACTCTTGTAAGTGATTAGAGGGGGAATGATCTCTTAATTGTTGCTTAAGATCCCTTTCGGCATAGCAGGCAGCAAGCAGGGAGCTGCTGAGTTGGGTGTGAGGCAGGGCTGAGCTGGGAATGCTGTGGGGAGGAACATCACGGGGATGGGCACTTGAGCAGACCTCAAAAAAGGAGGCACCTTTTTTTTCTAGGGAACCGGCGCCACATACTGTTCTGCTACTCACACTCAGGATCCAAGAAAAGTGTTTCCAGACAATACCTATTTTTTTTTTTAAAGTTAATAAGTCTGAACTCAGAGAACACCCACCCACAGCAGGACACACAGAAACACTGTTTGTCAATACTTTCCAGGCTGACATTTCTCTCCAGTGCATCTGGAAACAAAATTCCAGGGTGCCAATATTCTTAAGAGTCACTTATATATATATACAGTGTAACACAAAGTTTAAAAAAAAAAAATTTCAACCCCCAAAGTAATTCCAAAAGCAATTTGACTTGCACAAGGTCTCACTGGAAAGCAGACTGTCAGAAATCTTCCCCTATTTTCTGACAAAATAGAAGTTCAGTCCAATTCCCATAAGGCATTTCAAGCTCAAGTACCTCAAGAACAAGGTCTTCCAAGAGGAAGCGCTTCAATTAAGCTGTTCCCAACCAGTTCTCCCTTCTTCTCCCTTTCCAGGACTTCTCCTGAGGATGCATCTCTGTGCAGAGCTACCACCCAGGAGCCTCCACCACCTATCCAAACTTGCTAGCAAGACTCCATGTCTTGCCTGCTTGCTCTGACGCCACCCTAAATCCCACTCAGCAGGACACCATGGGCTGCAAATATGCAACCAAGGGGACCCCAAGAAGGGACAGAAGGCTCAGCTGAAAGCCCTGGTTGAGCTGAGAGGTCACTAGAGGGGACCTCTCCCATATCATCCAACCCTCAGTAGCTCTGGGGATGACGTGGGTGCAGCAAGAGCCCTTTTTTGGGAGGTTGCTGCTCAGGCTGCACGGCTGAAGGCAGCAGCAGATGTGAGAAGGGGCCTCCACGGCCTCCATCCCAGATGCCCTCCGCTCCCAATCGATTCCTCCCACATTAGAAGCCAGTCACGAGCCCTGATTGAAGACCACAAGTTTAATGGACTGAGAGCCTGGAAAGGCGCCGAGAGTGACTGGGTCGATTTCTGCATTTACTAAAAACCAATCCCCAGCTAAAGAAAGAAAGAAAAGCTACATCTGTCAATCAAAACAAAAGCATTCCTTCAATGCTTTTCCATTGGGGGGGGGAAGGCAGCAGCAGACACCCCCTGCCCATGGGCACATCCTACTTACCCACAGGTGTGTCCTCATTGATCAGCAGGTAGGTGTCAAAGAAATAGTTGATGAAGTATGGCAGCCGATTGCCCTGACCTGGGGAGAGGACAAAAGCAAGGAGTTATTTCCCTGGCATGGGCCAGCACAGCTGGGAAAGGCTCGAGAATGCACACGGGGGACCAGGCTCGTGATGGTGCGGGGTAACCCCGAGATAGGGGATAGCAGGAGGACAGAAAGCACCATGAGGTCCCTCATAGAAGCTAGCTGGGGAGTCACTTCCCTCTACAGGCCTTTCTGGTTTTGGTATTTTCCTCTGCAGGGTGGGGGCAGAGGGGAAGGGAGAAGCCGAGAGCTCAGGGACTGGGAACATCCATTATTGTTTTACTGCCTGATTAATGCCTTCGGGAGCCTTTCGCCTCATCACCAACCCCAGCAAACCCCCTGCACCTTCCCTCTCCCATCACCCAGTCGCCCTTCCCTCTAATTGCCTCCTTTCACCTTTAATAACCAGGCTCACTTCTTTCCACTCCCTTTTTATGGAGCTGGAAGCTCCGAGCCTGCCCCCGGACCACAGCCTCATTAGGTGACAGAGTCAAGTGCACAGCACGTGGGAGAGCAACAGCTGTAGCCTGAGCCAGGGAAAGAGTCAGCCAGGGAAGATCTACTGTTCGAGGGATGCAGGGAAAAAGGAGGCAGGAGAGAAACACAATGATTTTCCAAGAAGGTTTGTCTGAGTGTGCTCGGCATCCCACTTTCAGAAACAAGGACAAGACCAGCATCTCCTTTGCCTGCCCGAGCTCCCAACGGAGGGAGATGCTCCTAAGACCTTTCAAACACAGGTCCCAGGTGTGCATCCAAACAAACCTGCTTGGGGGGACATGGGTACAGGATGGGGAAGCAGCCCAAGCTCCTCCAGGGCTCCTTCCATAACAAGGCAAGGATTTCAGTCAGCACTGCCTTCTTTCCCAAGGCACCAGGTTGGTTAAACACCTTGAGAAGTGGGAAAGCACTGGAAGCAGTGCTGTTGCAAAGGCACATTTAAATCTCAGCCTCTGGAGTTAAGTATCTGGAAAGAAAATGAGAAGCACCCTGACAAAGTGGGTTATTTTAGAGCTAACGGCATCTCCGGGGGCTCTGGAGCACCCTCATCACTGGCTGCCACGCTGGGGCCAGCAGGCTCTGAAGGGGGCAAATGAAGCTAAAACACCTCAAGCAGCCCAGAGGACTCACTTCTGCAAACCCCTCTATTTCAAAATACATTTCTTAATATCACCACTAAAACTAAAAATGAATTGTGCTTTCCAAACCCAGCTGCAGCAGGTGCTGGGAGGTGTCCAAACCACCCGGCACGCAGGATCTGTGTGTTAAGAGAGGAGAGCGAGTGGCAACTGAGAGCTGGGAAATGCAGAAGGAGGGCCTGGAGGCAGGCCACTGCTTTGGGCTGCAAATCCCAGGATAAAGAGCAGGGCTGTCACTACACTGCCAGAATTCCAAAGGGCAGCGCGTGATGGGAGGAGATGGAGAGGAAGCATTTGGATGCTACAAAAAAATAGGTCATGTTGATAGATGTGTTCTATGATGAATGGAAGACAGGCCCCCAGAATAGCAAAGGGACGCTGTGGCTGAAGCCACAGCCCCATCAGCCCTGTCTCCCTGGCCAGTCTCAACACTCACATCCCAACCACGGCTACTTCCAGCTCCCCCATAGCCCAGACCACTGCCAAGGGCTGCATCCATGGAATGCCTGCAGGAACTTCTCCCTGTCTCAGATGTGGCCACGAGCTCTTACCCCCATAACCTGGGTGCTGCCAAAAGGTACTGAGCTGCTCTGCAAAACACAAGGCTCCCAACACGTGTCCTGCTGCCCAATTTAGGATGGCCAGGAGTTTTCCTTTCACATTCAACCCAGAGCTATCAATGTCCTGTTGGCTTTCTTGACACCTGCCCTCTCGCAGAAATTAATTTGGGAATCACGACCACATGCCACATATCTTAAAAGCAAGTTCATGCTTTCCCAAAGGCATCACTGTGATCCAACCATCATCTGTGGCTTCATCTAGTGGATCAGCAGCTGGATTTTTCTTCTGGTAGACTTTCACAACCATCCAGTTACACCCTGAGATGTACCATCCCTGTAGCCCTCAACAAAAGGAGGAGTCCCCTCAGAACAGGAAGGATGTGGATCTGCTGGAGCTAGTCCAGAGGCTGCCATGAAGATGCTTCCATCCCTGGAAGCGTCCAGGCAACGCTGGATGGGGCTTGGAGCAACCTGGGATAGTGGAAGGTGTCCCTGCCCATGGCAGGGGGGTTGGAAGTTGACAATCTTTAAGGTCTCTTCCAAGCCAAATCACTCTGTGATTCTAACATGGCTCTTGGCACATTGGCAGAAAACCATCACTTCATCACACACACCTGTAACCCTTTTCTGCTCCTTCACAAGCTGCCAGCAGGCTCCCAGGGATCACAATCAATGCTGTTTTGATGCTCTGGGAGATTTCTTCCCTGCAGGTGTGTGTCTTCCATGCCTGCTCCACGTTACCCCTGTAAAACCTGCTGTTGGCTTTGCCCTCCAGAGTCAGCACTCACATCCTTGACCATTGCTGGTGTGAGAGCATGGCAGTCCTGGACCCCTTAGTCCCTCCTAACTTGAGAGGATGGAGGTCTCTGCTCATCTCCAGTGACTGCAGCAGTAGCCATGTAGGAGCAGGGAGACCCCACTGCCAAGCCAGAGCTAAACCAGCCTCTTCCAAACAACACTCCAAGCCCACTCAGGCTGCACTTGTGCATTTACCCAGCTCATGGCTTTGCCAGGAGCTTTGTAAATCTCCTGGGAAGAGGAGCTCCATCACCTGCAGTCCCCAGGGAGCATGGCAGGGCATCCACACGATTCTCCCTGTCCTAGGGACAGGAGTTGTGCCAGCACTTGCTTATCAAGATGACGACAACCAAGCCCTGGGCAGGGTTTAGGAGAGAAGGACTGGAACACTGCTCTGCTGTAAGCCTCCAAATCCCTGTTTCCATGTGCTGCCTCTTCAAGGCTTTGCAGGTTGTTATTGCAATGAAGGAGCAAGTCCCCAACCAGGCAGGCAAAACCCACCACCCCACTTCCAATGGGACACACTGGACACTCGTGGGAAGTGATCTCTCCAGGGGCCAAAGGGCTCGCTGTGTTGTCTTTTTTTACTTATTTTTCCCCCTTCCAGAGGAGTGACAGGGCAGTTACCCAGCAAGGCTACACTTGATCCAACACGACACCAGAGGGAGATTGACTGCGCCTGTCAGTCACAGCTAATGTCATCCACTGACTGCTTAATCAGGCTGCCAATCTGGGCAAGCCATCTTGAGGCTTCAGGAGGGGAAGAAAGGGGGAAAAAAGCCTTTATTCCAAAGGGCACAGTGCTATCAAATGGACACACACTCGCTATTGTTTATCAGCAAGAGCCACACAGGCAAGCTCCTGCCCAGCCACCCTCTCCCCCACCAGCACCCAGGGGTTTTAGGCCATTCGTGTAACAATCCCAATTTTCACGGAGCTTTGCCGTACATTTCCAGTACTTATGCACCCTGTGATATGCCAAAACCTGTCTTGAAAGGCACATTTTTTACACCAAAAGGCTGTTGTCCCACCAGCTCCCTGCCAGGAGCCCCCATGCCAGGGAAGACCCAGAGAAACAGTGGGAAGAGAGCTGACTGTGGAGGCTCTGCCAGCCCACAGCCCTGTCTTCCCTCCATCTGGAATTAGACAAGGGGTTTTGCAGCTTGGAGAAGAGTTATTTCCCCTTCAGTATATATTAAAGCACAGTTCAGGTAACAATTCTGCTGCTGAAAGCAGAGAGAGAGCCCTGCCAGCAACACCTCTGCTGCTGAACAGCTAACAAGCTTCTCCTTTACATCCTGCCTGTGATCACTCCCTCTAGGTTTCTTCGGGGTTTATTTACATAAATTGACCTGATGCCAGGTCCACCACCAGCTTTGACTTGGTGAATCCACGCCTTTAATTTGCCAAGGGCTCACAACTGAGATACACCAGGAGCACTACCACTGCTGGGTTCACCAGAACATCCATCCTCCTCCAAGGCTCTTTCCAGCCCCACCTGCTCTCTCCCAGGAAGGGCCATCTGATGCCAGGTGTGCAGTCACTAATGACTGCAAGAAAAGCAGGAGCATGATGTGCAGGTCCCCAGGACTTTGCGGGATGGAGGCAGAGATCTGCTTACCCATACCAGCCACATCCCTCCTTCACCCCAGCAATGCTGCTTTGCACAGTCATCAGGAGACCACAAACACAACAATTATTACCTTTGTTCCTTGCAAACCCGAGCCCCAAGCAGGGAGAGAGCATTGGACAGACATCAGGATGACTTACCGGGACAGACCAGCTCCAGGAGCAAGAGGAGGAGCAGCAAGTTGCCGGCGGCAGCGCGACGCTTCATGGTTCCTGTCAAAGAACAAAGGCAGTGTCAAGTCCAGCACTCCATGGATGTGACCTTGTCTCTCCAAACCAGGCTCAGTGCCCCAGGGGACACTCAGGACACCAACGCTTTGTTTCTCAGGTCACACAGCCCCAACCATCCTCCTGGCGAGCACCAAATCAAAACCAGGATTAACCTGGGGCAGGGGCTCCATTTTTTCTTTCCCACTTTCCAAGGGCTCCTCTGCTGCGAGGGGATGAGCCACGGTGACCTCCGTGGTCAGGACAGGAGGAGCCCCAGCTGAGATGAGCTGCTCCAGCACCGAAGGGAGATGCTGAGGGTAAGGAAGAGCTGCTGCAACCCGGGAGCGACACAGCAGCGAGCTGTCAGCACCAAGGATTTAAGATGATTTGGCAGAGCGGCACGGGAAGCTTGACCCAGAATCACTGGAGAGGCACCAGGATTTGGGAGGACAAAGCAGAGGCCCTCAAACCTCTTCAACCACCTGGGTGGCTGCAGAACAGCCACTGCAGGAGCACGGGAAGCAGAGAGGCTGGCAAACGTGCCTACATCTCTGCCTCCCAAATTTCCCCAGCTTCCCATTCAATACAGCACAAGGCTCCTCATGATGAGGCACCAGAATAAAACAGTGCTAAGGAGCTGCATACACAATGCCACATCCTGGCTCAGGGTTCAGACCACCACATCCAAAGCTTTTTCCGAACCAATCCCACAAAACCTCAGCAAAGTCCCACTTTGGAAGTAAATTCGTACATGTGGATCTTAAAACATCCCACCCCAGGGGCAAGCATAAACCATACACATTGCACACAGCAGACAGGCACAAGGAAACCCCCGGGCAGCTCGCGAGAACCTGAGGACACTACAGTGACCCATCTCCGAAGCTCTCTGTGTTTCTGTGGGTGCCGTGCAAGTTGTGGGGCAGTGGAATGTTCTCCCACCAGCACGGCACATCCATGCAGCAGCAGCCCCAGGGACAGAGCACAGAGGTGACAGCCATCCTTGGGGACAGCAAGCACAGAGATGAACCTGCAGTTAAACACGGAAGCAGCTCCCACTTGAGATCAAGCGCTGGCCAGAGCAGAGAGGGCTGAAACGAGTAATAAGTCCCTCTTTCCATTCACCAGCTCAAGCAGGGACTCATTACACTTGCAACTGGTCCTATGCACAACAAGTTTTGGTTCACCTGGTGCTCGCAGCACTTGGAGGACAGATCACTAAAGCAACAGACCTGAATACGCTGTTGTGACACGTGTGATTCCCACCTGGGGAGCATCCAGACAGACAGCTCATCCATAAACCCAAGGTACCACCTTTGCCCACCATTCATGGAAGCGCAGAACGGTTTAGGTTGGAAGAGACCTTAAAGACCATCTAGATGCAACCCCCCTGCCATGGGCAGGGACACCTTCCACTAGATCAGGTTGCTCCAAGCCTCATCCAGCCTGGCCTTGCTTAACTTTTTTCCTCTCCATTTACCCCAAAGGCAGCAGCTCAGCCTTCCCTTCACAGCATCCTGCTCTATACAGACTAAATACAATGCCAGCAGGCAGTTATCCCAACACGTGGCACTGTAGCTGGGAGCCCAGCTAAGGTGGAGGGTTCTGCACTCCACTGCCCCCCAAGAGATTCATGGGCACCCTCGTGGATGCTCCTACAGGAGCTTCAAAGCAATAGCTACACATATTTTAGTTTTACTGATGGATGTGTCAGAGAAGACAGCTCATAACAATTCTGTCACCGCAGAAAGGGCCTGAAATTCTAATTTCTTCAGCTATTTTGCAACGAGAAAACATCTGGGAGGAAAGGTCTGTGCCTAGGCAAGAGAAATGGTGCTGTGGTGTATTTTGTGCATCTTTAGGAACTTCAGTGCAAGCCTGAGAAGACATTTGGGGTTGGCAGGGCTTCACTTTTAGGTGTATCATGCCAGCCTCCCCAGCAAACAGGGAAAGGGCAGGAGAGTTCAAACCTCCACCCCTCAACAAGCTTCTGATTTCTGAGTGCTCAGTATCAGCAGAGCATCCAAAAAACCAATTTCTAAACAAAAATCACCAGTTCCCCAGGAGCCAGGCATCCTAATAGGCCCTTTAAATCTTTAGATCCGGCCAACAAAAGCAGAACACATTCTTCTAATAGAGCAAAACACCAAACATCTCAATTTCCTCCCTTGTTTTAATAAGTTTTGGGGAGGAGAAAATCTCAGATACAGACAACATCCCCGTTTCAGACCCCTGCATCCCCCCTGGCCAGCATCAAACCTGGGGTGCAGAGCCCAAGGTCGCCGTGCTGCAGCCAGTGAGGATAGGATAGAAATGAGTTTCTCTGTCTTCTGCAGTGCCAAAATGCCATTGAGGAGGACGCTAACTTTCTTCTCAAGCAGCACCACTATCAGCCCAAGTGAGCGGAAACATTATTTTCCGGCTTCACAGCCCGTGTTTAAAAAGAAACAGGGCAGTGGAAAAACAATTTACGCGATGCAGAAATCAAGGCAGCTGACAGCATCCCCTTTCGAGTGTCCTGATA
This sequence comes from Pipra filicauda, assembly GCF_003945595.2. NCBI lineage: Eukaryota > Metazoa > Chordata > Aves > Passeriformes > Pipridae > Pipra > Pipra filicauda. The sequence goes on from NW_024104361.1 coordinate 530,359, forward strand.
AATCTAAATATTGTATATTCCAAGTCAGTCACTTCATTATGTAAGTAATTGCCTGAAATGTCATTTTGATTTTCTCTGTCTTCATTAATATTGCAGCTCTTCACTGGTTCCCCGAGATGGTTCACTCGAATATTGCAAATTTAAGGAATGGGATCGAGAAGTCTCTGGGGAGAACTTAAAAATTGTGACTAAGAGCATATTAAATTGCACCTTCTGCCTGAAAGAGGCTCTTTGGAGGAAGCATTCCGTGTGGTTTCCAGCATAATAATGTCTCTGGGCAAGTCGTCCCTGGGAACTCAACTGTTGCCTCCTGGCTGCCAAAGCACTAATGTGAAACCAGAGGTTTCCCCATCCGCTGGCAGCTGCTCCCTGGGGCACACGGAGCAGCAGAGCCTCAATAAATGGTGATGGACGGGAACCAGAGGAAACACCACAAATGAGTCCAAGGCTTGAAAGTTTAGGAACCAGTTCAGGTCAAGCAGAGGTTTTTCAGCCTGCTTTCCCCAAATGCCTCCTTCCCAAGCCCGGGAAGTGGCTTTTTGCTACTTAAACAGCATCACTGCATCCCTAAATGAGGGACACAGATGGAGACCGGCCAGTGCCGGCTCCAGCCCTTGGCATGCCCCCATGCCAGTGGTCCTCCAAGAGCCTCCCACCGTCTCACCTCCGTGAAAAAACAGAGTTGAGATGCTCCCACTGCTCAAGCCCAGGCCATGGATTGCTCTTGGGGTGCCTAAGCATCAGCTTCAGGGCTCTGCACCTGCCCTGGTTATTTTTGCAGGCACTGCTGGGCCCCTGGATATGAGAGAGGCTCCACACGCAAAACACTTCACTGCCTCCATCAGAGCTGCGGTTTTGGAGCTGGGCTGGCAGAGATGCTCCACATTTGAGCTCCTTTAATCATTCCCTGAGTCCCTGGCCCCTCTTCCCCCAACCTGGTCTTCCCCTCCCCAAACAGCACCGCAGCACTTGCACCTCAGGATTTACAGTGTCAGCCTCTCCCCCTTTGCTCCACGCTGTTCCAGGAGCAAAAAGAAGAAATGGAAGTGTAAATCAAAGCATCTCCCAAACGGCTTCCACAAGAGAAAACTACGTGCCTTCCCAAAAAGCCCCTTTTCCGGTGATGAAACACAAACGACGTCCCCCAGAAAGGGAAGCCCGGCGGCCGGCGCTGCCCACCCACAGGATTCGCTCCTTTGGAGGCGGGGTGGAAGTACCTGAGGGGCCACCAGGATGCCACCGTGTCTGTGGAATCCATCTAGCTCCTGGAGGACACCTCTCTCCCCAGCACCCCATCCGTGCCCACTCTCCCAAGCTTCCTCCAACCACTGTGGTCCCCTTGGAAGAGTGGCCAGGAGATGGTCCAACCACCAAACACGCATCCAAGGAAGCACCCCTGAGATTCCCTTCAGCAAAGCACATCACTTGGCATCATCCCTCACACCAAAAAAACAACCACTTCTGCTTTCCCAGCTTCCCCATCCCTCTGCTCCTTAAAAACAAGCACCACCAGAAATCCACCTTTTCTTATTACAATTGCCTCTTGGCCAGGGCTTAACAATAAGCAGGATTCAAAAGGAAAAAAAATTACAAGTTAATTTTGATTTTTTTTTTTATTTTTTTATTCCCACCCCCATATTGGCATGAGCCATACCCGAATCATAATTCCCAAAAATAACAAATTGCAGAACAGGGTAATCAGAGGTAAATTGATATTGATAAATAAGCTTTTCTTTCGTGCGGTAGGTGGTTTATTTTAATCTAATGAGTTTTATATTTTCTGAGCTTTCAGATTCCATGATGAAGAGCCGTCCCCACTAGAATTACAAAGCACTTTGAAATATTGTAATTTTATGGCTCATTTTGTCAGGACTCTTGAAAATGAGATTTGTTCCCAGTGAAAAAATTTGCCCTTTTTTTTTCCTCTCCTATTCCCTGCAGCGAGGGGAAATAAAATTTCCCTGTTAAATAAATACAGGCCAGGATATTAGTGTGCACATGGTGGGAAGCATGGATGCCCACAGGGAATAAAGGGCACAGCTGCTGGTACCTGCAATGACCCACCTAAGCCCTGAGGTGGTACTTGCAGGAGAAAGAGCGTGGAAAACACTCTCTGTCCTTCCTTCATCCCAAAAGTAAGGCTGAGGTCAGAGACAGGGGTGTTTTCTCCCCACAAAGCTCTGCACATCCCAGCCAGCATCAAGTGGGGTACTCAAACCTTGTTTCTTCCAGGGAAAAAGCTGGAGCTGTTACTGACTAACAACTCATAGCACCAAAGTGTTTCCCACAGTTCCAGCAGTTTATCTCCATTTCAAAACCAGGACGTTTTTGGATGGGGCTTCCAGACATTTGCTTTCCCATAGGAAACAAACGTTAGCTGCAAGAAACATTAACACATTATTTAACCGAAAACCCAAGTCCAGAAGAAAACATCTTAGAACATCTCAGTCCATGCAGGAAAGCTTTGTCCAGGTTGAAAGGGACACTGGTTTTCCAAGTCACTGCCACAAGATAATTCCAACAACTCTGCATAAGCAACATGCAACCCTCGCCTTCCTCCACAGCAGCACAAAACTGTGGCATCACCAAGCAAAGTCAAATAATGCATCCAATTCACTTCTGCATCCATTCAATATTAAAATAACACCCTGGGAGCTTCAGGAGGGGAATCCTCATTCCCTGCTGCATCAGTCACTGCCACCCATCCCTCCACGACAAGGGCAGCATCTTCCCAATTTATTTAAGTGGGGCAGCACTGGCTCTATGGAGTCTCCAGCACTGGTTGCTAGTCACCATAGGCATCGTAGCAACCATTTTCCATCACAAAACTTCACTTCAGCTGGAACAGCAGCTCCTGAATTAGGAGGAAGGCTGGGATGGGGCACGGAGACCAAGCCAACAGGCTCCTGGCTCTCCTGGGCTGCACCAACACGGAGGCAACACAGCAAAGCTGTGGAGCAAATGATGCTAATGTGGGATGAAAAGGTGGAAAAGCAGCCAACAGCAACAGTTTGGCTTAAAGAAAAAAAGAGGGAGGAAAAAAAGGAGGGGGGGAAGAAGGGTGGGAATTCTTGCTTTGGGAGAAAGTAGGAAGCTGAATGCAGTGAAGTGACACACAGAGTCTGGTCTCACAAGACAGGAATCTCTCTCCAGGCTCTTAAAAAATATACAGAAATGGACAAAGTGGTAAATGTAAGGATGCTGAAGGCCTGACTCCAAGCCTGCTCAGGAATAGGATGCCAGACACTTTCTTCTTGTGCCCTGCCTGGAAGAGGAAGGCTTCCCTCTGACTGAGGGTGGGCAGCAGCCTGGCTGGACTTCCAAGCACTGCCATCAAAACGACGCACGAGTGTCTAACATGCTCCAGCTGCCACACATCATTTGTGAGCACAACTGTACCACTGCCACCGATCCCGGGGCACTCCTGCCCGCGCCGCGTCAGATGCGCTGGGTTTGGGGGTTTAAAGGGAAAAAAGAAGAGAAGACATGTGAAGTAGAATTAAAGAGAAAAAAAAAAAAAGGCATGTGCTGGCAGGGACTGGCACAGCACCTCCCTCCATGCCATGTTCAGGTGCAGCTTTCAACGTGAGCATCACCCTAAGAGATCCCGCCGTGACGGCGTGAGCGACACGATAAAGAATTCAGCATCAACCCCAAGAGCAAGTCACCAGCCTCAGAGCCACCAGCTCTTCACAATCAGCCACAAACTGCCTTTTAAAGCCCTGCCAAAGAGGATGGGTGAGTTATTTAACTCCATCTCCCTTGGTCAACACTCAGTGCAGCAGACACCGCTCCAAGCCCAGGACCTGGGCTGTGCGTGCACCTGGGATCTCATCCCATCTCCCTGCCTCCAGCTACTCCTAAGCTCCGTGCTGGATGTTTACATTGCTAAAAAGAAGCAACAAGGCTGTTTGCTTGGAATTATGGTGACTGGAATGGCAGACCTTAAAAAGAGTGGGAAATAGGGATGCTTCAGAGGGAGGGGAAAAAAATATAACAACCCTAAGAAAACCCACAAAAAACCCTTCACACTGAGCAACCAGAGCTGCAAAGGCTCTCAGGCCATTTCTTTCCTCATCCAAATCAAGAGGGAAGTGTCCTTGCTGCTTTCACACAAAGCTCACTTAACTTCCAGCGAGAGGCACTTTGCTGCTCCAGACCTTTTCAAGGCCCGCTGGCTGTTCCAGCTGAGAACAGGGAAGCTTTGCCTGATGGAGCAACACTGCGGGCACGCTGGGGCTAATCACTCGTTGCCTGGAATTGCAGGATCAGGGAGAAAACGAAGTGGGAGAGCCAGCACAGGGAAAGGGAGATAGGGATACTTGGGAGGCATCCCCTGATCCTGAAGAGCAGCCCTGGAGAGCAGAGATTGAACAGAAAGACAAAGGCTTTCAGCAGAGATGGAGTTATTTGGATTAATGGCAGTAGTTCATCACCGGTGACAGGTTTGTTCATGCAAGCCCTCCTGAGACCCCAGATGGGGCTGAGGACCCTCAAAGCTGTTCAGTCTCTCTCCTACATGCCTTTTCATAGGTGCAGCAGCCCAGGCTCCAGCATATCCCTCTATTTCCATCAGGAATTTGCCCCCAGTGCCCCTCTCTCCCCAGCATACTCCAAGCAGAACTTCTTTCTGCCCCAGAGAGCAGCTGTTATATCAAACACACAGATCAGGGCAAAGCAATTCAGGCTCTGGCAGAGGCTCTGGAAGGGACAGCACAGCCCTCCCACACCCAGAGCAGTTTCCATTGCAAGACACAGCCAGCAAGGTCCTTGTTCCCAGGACACGGGTTCAAAGGGATGCTTCTGGGAGGCTGCCTGGCAAAAGAGACCATGTGTGCCCAGGATTGCCCCTCTGGTTGGAAGGGACCTTAAAAACCATCCAGTGCCACCTCTTGCCATGGGCAGGGACATCTTCCACTAGACTGGGTTGCTCCAAACCCCGTCCAACCTGGCCTTGGGCACTTCCAGGGATCCAGGGGCAGCCACAGCTTCTCTGGGCAACTTGTGCCAGGGCCCCACTGCCCTCACAGGGAAGGATTTCTTCCCAGTATCTAATTTTCACTTTCATGGACTGAAAGCCACCAGGCTCCACAACCAAGTGCTGCTCTAACTCCTGCCCAGAGTTAGAGCTCAGCACAGCCCGTGGATAAATGCTATTCCAGGCCCTTGCACAGCATCCCGGTCCTTACCAGACCACTGGCAAGATCCAGGACATCTGCAAGATTTGGGTGAGTCTTAACCACCGGGATTCCTGATTTCTCCCCATTTCAGCTGCAGAATCTATACACTGAAATAGAGTCGGATAACAATGTAACAACGAAGGCAGGAATTGTCGCGTTTGTAGGTCTTGGACCATGAAAGCCCAAAACGAACCCTAGTTCTCCTGCAACATTATTAAAAGTCTTACTGGAAGAAGCAAGACATTGTACTGGGAAAAAAGCAAAGAAGTTTAGGTTGCACATGGAACTGTTTATGCTCCCAAAGCAAAGCTCTAGCTCAATTAGCCCGGCTGCAATATCCTGGCTGCAAGCAGCTGGGATGTTTTACACCCTAATAAGAGGTCACAGCCCCTCATCAAGACAATCCCATATCCTAAAGCTTCTTAAATTCAAAAATAATCCGTGCTCCAGACCATCTGCACAGAACATCTAAGAAACTTCATAAATTAAATCCTTTTTAAGTTAAGAGGTCCTCACCACCCTGGCTGCTCCCAGGGTGTGCTCTGAAGGGGACTGCAGTGCCCTTTTCCTTTGCACACTCCCACTGGGTCAGCAGAGAAACTGCCATGCCATGGACATTACTCTGGAGATTATTGCAGCTGGGCAGCCAGAAAATAGTTTTGGTGCTGCCTCCATCCCTGCTGTATCCAGGGGATGCTCCTGGGAGGGACGTGCAGCCCCTTGGCACATGGGCTGGGTGCCCTTACCAGGCTCAGTCACAGCAGCCAAGCTCCACAGCTCCCACCTCTTTCAAACATTGCCGTTTCCACTTATCACCAAAAAAATCTGAAACGACGAGAGCTCATCAATTTTTACCATTTCCCACAAAGAGAGTGTTTTACAACCCGGTCTTCAGACAAACCAATGTATATTTTCACTACACAATCTTGACTTGTGCTACAAAACCTCCGGTTTGCCTTCCTAAACAAGAGGGAGGAAGGCGGTAAAGGAAAATGGAATTGCAAAGGGATTTCTCCTCCCCGAGTTCCCCAGGACAGGGGGGAAGGAGAGACAATGGTAAAACTCACTCTGCCGAAACACCCACCTGGATTTTCACAAATGCCAGTTTCCCATGGGAATACCTTATCCCCCTCATCCCACCCCCCCAAAAAAAAAAAAAAAAATTAAAACATTTTTAATGCACCGGCTCTATCTCGTGCCGAGGCTACATGCACGAGGTATCCCAGGCTGCTGCAGGACGCACCGGGAAGATCCGGGGAAGGAGCCTGGCTTGTTGCGCGCAGCCTCCGGCAGCTCCGTCAGCCCTCCTGACCCCCTGGACATCCCTCCTGCCCAGGGAATCTGCTGCCAGACACGGCTTTGCCCCCAGCACAGGGGAAAAAAACCCAAACCAACAATAAAGAAAACATGCATCAGCATAGGAAATGTCCCGTTCCAGCATCCCCTTCCCGGAAAACACCGGTGGATAAGAGAGAAGAAGCAGCAGCTTGGGGAAACGAGAGTGGCTGGTAAGGTGGTCAGGAGAACATGTATTTAAAGAAAAGAGGATTGCAGGGTTTGTGGAGGATGAAGGAAAAGAGCAGCAAGTCAAGAATCGGGGGGGGGGGGGGGAAGAATTCCAAATAAAGTGTTTTCTGAAGAGATTCAGCGTTTTAAAACGCTGCTTTCCTATTAAATAATGTTTTGAGGGGGTTTAAAAATCCCACCGCTCCCATTGCGGCTCAGCCCCCACTCGCGGCTGCGGCGCAGCATTCCCACGTCTGGGAAGAAGTTCGGCCCCGGCTTATCCCAGAAACTTTGCAGCTTCTCAGCAGCCCAAACTGCAAATTAGAGACGGGGATGGGGGAGGGAGGGGGCACCGTGTCTGCCTCCCTCGGGGGCAGGACAGCAGATACCATCACACATTTACAGCATTATTTTTGGGAAAAGGGGAGAAAGGTTGGGCTCCCCCTTCTCCTGCCCCTGAAACCACCGCGCTGAGCGACTCCCCGCGCTCCAAAACAATATTAATAATGGCAGGGCTCACCCCCCAAAAAGCTGTCCCCTCAGCGAAAGCAAATCAAGGAGGTTTGGCAAGAGGGACCCCGCGCAAAGCCGTCCCCCGGCAAAGGGAAGGGGTGATGCCGAAGCCTCCGCGCATCCTCCTCGCCCCCCCGCACCCCTCCCAAATAAAGAAATACACGAGGAATAAGGAAAACCGGCGGGGCATTACCTGCGGTGGATGTGTCGGAGTCCGGTATCAGCGGCGACCCCCCATTGCTCCCCCCCCGCCGCCCTGGAGCCGCGTGAGCCGCCGCGGGAGGAGGAGGAGGAGGAGGAAAGGGAGGGGAAAGGAAGGAGCCCGAGAGGAGCTGACGCGGGCGGCGCAGCGCCCCTTGCCCAGGTATCGGGGATTTCAGCGCCGGCTCCACCTTCCACCCCTTCTGATCCCTCCCTGGGGACTCCCAGCCCCCCAAATCCCAGGATCGCCCCTCAAAGCCAGGGCTCGCCCCCCCGCCCCCAGACAGCGGTTGCTTCAAATACAACTTCAGCCCGAGGCAGGCGCTGGTTACTCAAAGTTCAACTCAGCCTCGGTGGTTTGAATTATTTTTTTTTCTTGTTAATATTATTATTATTTATCTGCCCTGTGTGCAACAGCAGCTGGCAGGACCCGGAGCACGTAAATCATACATGAGCGGGAAGGCGATCCGGGCACGTTGTGCCAAGAGAGCCGCAATGTCCCTCCCCAGCTCCTCTCCCCCGGGCACCCGAAGCCTCCTCGGTTTCCACAGACACCGTGTTGTATTTGCCGTGCTGCTGATCCACATTTCCAACTAACCCTTCTTGCCACTGCTCCTCCCCAACCCCGTGCCCTCCCAGCTTTCCTAAATCTGGCAGGACATTCCTGCCCCCAGTCCTGAGACCTCCCTACAAGCCAAATCTCACTGCTACACCCCATTTCTTGCCTTCTCGGAAGCAACAAAGCCATAAAAAGCCACCTGCAGTCACATCAATCCTCATGCCAAGGGGGTGACTCCACGTCCCTGAATCCCGGGAGGGTCAGGGCTTTGGGTCCTGCCCTGCTACACACACCAGCCTCCCACCACGGGGGACTTGGAGGAGCTTTACCATCCCACCAGACCCCATCGTGACCTCTTTAATTAAAACACTTAAGCAAGTGCAGTTTGTGCTGCAAAAGCCCATCTTTGAGCCTTGCCTGGGAATCCCAGAATCCTATAATGGTTTGGTTTGGAAGGGACATTAAAAATCATCTCATTCCAACCCCCCCGCCATGGACAAGGACATCTTCCTCTAGACCACGTTGCTCCAAGACCAATCCAACCCGGCCTTGAACACTTCCAGGGATACGGGGAGCCTTCCTCTCTACTCACCTCAACACCTCTCCTCCCGGAGCATCAGTAGGCAAATACCTCTACAGGAGCAGGAGGGGGTAATTATGCCTTTGCCTCCCTTGAGCAGCTTTTGCTAATTATGCAATTAGCACGGGGCTGATTGGTTTGAATTGGGCGGAGGTCTGGTCCTGGTGCTCTCCCCTCAGCCCTGGCACACCTGCAGCTGCTTAGGGGTTAAAAACCAAAGGCCCTGGCAAACAGGTGAGTGCCATGAGCTCCCTAATGAAGGTGCCAGCACATAATTTCCTCCCATCACACCTGGGCTGTGTTGGGTTTGTTAAGGAGCTGCCCTCCCCAGTTTGCACTGAAGTTGGAAGTCACGAGGAGGGCAAAGGGTGGGGCTCTGAGCATCCTGCTGAGCTGAGCCCATTGCAGTCTGGGGAGTTTATTCCTCCTGGGATCTCTAGCCCTTCCTTGCCCTCTTAATAGCCCACAGCCAGGATATTTACATTATGTTCATCCCAGGCACGTCCATACAATCAGAGAACTAATCAGGGGAAGAAATGGTAAAAGAGGGGAGGAACCAAAGCAAAACCATGTGTAAAGCAACTTGAAGACACGTTTCAGGCCTGGATGGCTGTAGCCCTCTGCCTTTGCACTTAATGACTCTCCTGGTGAATTCAGGTCAGAGTTTCTATTTAAATAGAAGCACACCTCTCTTCTTCCTAATCTCTGCCCAGTTCCTACGCCTTGGCTTCACACCACAGATTTCCGCTCACATCCTGACTCCTTTGAAGAAGTGTCACCTGTTTTACATAAGTCAGCTCCAACGAAGCCGAGTTCGCCCTGGCTTGGGGGTCTGGCTTGGGCTCCTGGTCCCATTCCCAGTGGAGTACAGGCTGCACCTTTTCCCATGCAGGAGGCAAGGGAGGACTAGGGGGGTTTCAGTGCCTAGGTTCATGAAACCCACAGGAATTCAGTGTCTTGTGATCTGTACCTCCCTGTCAAGCTTGGTTTAAATCAGGCAGGAACAGCAATAGCTGTGTGCAGGCTGGACCTCAAACCAACTCACTGAGCTGATGTTCCCAAGCTCCTGTTTGAAGAAAGTCACATCTCTCTGAGACCCAGCCCACGGGGGATGTGCCTTTTAACAGGCTCATAGCTGGGAAGAGAAGGGAATAAAGGAAAGTGATGCATTGTGAGCAGAGGGATGCTCCCAGTTGCTACTGGGATAGGAGGCCACCGTAATTACTGCCAACCCTGAAGCAGGGAGCTGAAGGGATGGCATAACCTCCCTGCTCTCCCAGCCTTTCTCCACGGGCTCATTACTACTAAACCTGATTTTTTGGATGGCAAATCCTGTGACCTCCCCTCTCCACCCTGCCTGCAAACATGGAGCAGCTCGGCAGAGCCTTTCACAGCCTCCTGGCACCACTCACTCAACCTTGAAATTGTACTGCGGGGCTTCTCCCCTGCTCATTTTCCATCTAACCACGGAACATTCCTGCATCCAGCTCTCCCCACGGTGTATCACTCCTCTCTCTGCCTTCCCCAGCCCTTCTGCTGTGAGCGGTGGGATCACTGTTTGTCTCTAAATAGATGAAATATCACAAGGAAAGAGGGTGAAATATGGACACGTGAAAATCCTGCCCCACCAAGGTATTGAATTATTTCTGCTTGCCATGGACCATGTACTGCTGTGGAATCCAGGGTCAGCACCGACATCAGCTGCCTGACAACCAGCCCGTGCAATACTGTGCCATCAGTCATTTCCTCACACCTCCTTTTTCACAGCAGTCTCCCACAAGGATCCCTTGATGTGCTTCCCCAAATTGCCATCTCTTTTTTTTCCCCCAGTAAATAAAACCTGTGCAAAAGTGCACGAGGGTTTTATGCTCAGCACATGCAGCCCATGCCCCCCCACTTCTTTTACTTTTTGGGATGCAAAGTGGTTTTGTGTCCCTCAGACCACAAGCTCCATAGGGATGGTGGTATCCTCCATCTCCCACAGCCCTCCAGCATGCCATGTCATGGGGTGGGTTGGGATGGTGGCATGAGGGGGCAGCTCCTCCCGGTGCTACCCTCTTGCCCGTGTCACAGAATTAATTTGTGCAGCAGTCATAGAGTTTTCTTTTTGACCACCTGTGCTGTGGCTGACAGTGAGCTGGCTTTTCCAGTGTGAAATTAATTTCCAGGTCCATTTCACACAGAATTTTAAGGCCAATATTAGGATCATGTTGTTTGTTTAGGAATTTATGAGTGGAGGAGGCTGGTGAGAAAGCTGAACAAAGTTAAGGGATTGCTGGAGTTCTCTCTCTGGAGAAGAAAAGTGCTGAAAAAGCAGCTGGTTTTGGGGGTCTTTTTTCCCCTTTAAAAGTACTGGGTTTCAAATTGCATCTTTGTAAGGTGATAGTCCATCTGGAGACAATAGGAAGGGTGGTAGCTGGGCACACCTTTGTAGCACATGCCTAATTCTGTAGCATCATTCACCAGCTCACGTTTACGGGTGGGTCCAGGTGAGCTACCCCTGGATAAACCAGCCCCAGCTGGGACAGGGCAGTGGGGACTACACATGGTGGTAACACATGGCAAGAGGGATCAAAGTGTGAGCCCCAAAAAGCCTTGCAGGACCTGGCTGAAGCTCGGAAGCTCTGCCCTTTGCAGAGCCCGAAGCAGCCTATTTGCAGAATGCATCGTCTCCCTTTGCAGCCCAAGTCAGAGCCAGCAGGACCTGTCCCCTGCCAAGGGTGCCAGAGCACCCTGTGGCCCCAGGCTGGGCTTGTTACATCCAGAAATGGTTAGTGAGGGCAAAAACCCCCTTTGTACCAACTCTCCGTGCAGCTGGAAGCACTTTTCACTGGCTTTTGAAACAGCCCTTAATGTAATTTCCTACTGATGGGGAATGTTAGTAAACTCCGAGGTAACGAGGATTCAGTGCTGATCCAGGTGACCTGGATCGAGGGCAGCGACAGTGAGAGGGGGCAGCTTTGGGGGCTGGGAGATAACTACCCTGAGTCTCTTCACACCACACACTAAGGCATCTTTCTCTTAGCTTTGAGCCCTACCTTAACCTGCTCGGGTTTCTTTCTTCCGCTCGGTTTATTCTTTCTTCCTCAGCAGAGGAAAAGGTGCCATCTACAGGCACAGAGAATCCACGTGCAGGCACAGCCTCCTTCTACACGCACAGCCCTCCACATGTCCCCACCTCAGGCTCCTGTCCCCTGCCGTCGTCCCCCCTTCTGGGTCACCTTCCCTGCAGTGTGGTCTCTGAGCTGTGTGTCCAGGTTGTTCCCTCTTTGGGGTCAGGGAGCATCAGAGGGCTGTGCCAGGTAGAAGATGACCTCCCTCCTGGCCAACCCTTGGGCACACCTGTGTTTACCCTTGCTGGTAACCCAGTGGAGTAGCAAGATAAAAACTCAAGAGAAGGTGACCACCATGTCCACAACTTGGGGGGAACCAGAAAAGGGGACACAAAGGAAATTTGGTCACACTGTTGCCTCAAGGGAATCCCGGAGGGCTCTTCTGCTGCTTGCCCAGTGTCACCACTTCCAGCCCCATGGGTCTACCTGAGCTGCTCAGTCTGACATTATACTCTTCTGCCATGCTCTGCTCTTACAGCTGCCTCTCATTCAATCCATTTTGGCTGGGTTCACACACCTGTGATGAAGTGTGAGTACAGGGCAGTGGGGTGACTGTAGTGAGGGGTGACTCCTGCCCAGCTGGAGGGAGAGTGTGTGCAACAGCCCCCAGACTCAGCGTGGAGGTACTTGCACTTTGGCCATGAAGGGCTTTTGGTGCTGTTTAAGGGCAAAAACGAGTCTGAGAGGTCTCCAAGGTGATGCAGTTAAAATGGGAGCCAGGTCCTGGAGATGAATATTCAATGGGAAGCTCCCAAGGTTGCCCCAGGAGAGCTCTACCCGCCTCACCACACCTAGGGCTCGCCAGGGTGGCAAAGAGAAGGCGATGCTGAAGAGCGGAGTTAATGCCAGGCAGCCACAAGCCCAGGGCTGCTCCTGCTTCAAAGCCCCTTCTCGGGTACCCCCCAACCGCCTGCTTCATATTGAAAGCATTTGTCACAGCAGACACTCCCTCCTGCGCCGCCGGTACCCCAAGCTGTGCAGCGCAGAGTGAGGGGGGGTGGTCACAAAATCCGGGATAGAGGATGAGCTGGGAGGGGGGTCTGCACACAGCATGCAGGGATGGCAGGGGGATGGCTTGTTCAGCTTTGCCCAGCCTGCTCCAGGCACGCTGGAATTCATGCTCAGCCAGCCCCAGCTCCTCCACTCCCCCGCCACGGCGTGATAAATTAGGAGGAAAAGTTTCTCATCTCAGTTTGTTCTTGCAGTGCCGTCCAACAGAGCACAAGCCTGTCTAATCAGGAGCTACAGTCCTTCACCATCTGTTTGGAGCCTAATTACAAATGCAGAAAAATAATGTGCTTTACAATTGCACCAGTAAATGCTGTAAATGATTTAAATGCATGCATATGTTCCCTGCAGAATTCAGCATGCATCTGCGACTTCTTCTGCTCACATTAGGCACACAAATCAAGGGAAAAAATACCCAGATCTGACGAACAGCATGTCCCTAGGACGGTGATTTTTATCCCTTTTTTTCCCCCTGCTGGAATGGCAAACAGGGCTTTTTTGTAACAATTCATCCAGCAGCGTTTTCTTTGCTTCCATTTTAAAAACTGTTTATCACTGCTGTGTAAATATAGTACAAATTACTCCATAAAACATGTAAAAGGAGAACAGCAGCCGGGCAAGCCTGCAGCTGGCTGGCAAGGTTTCAAAGCCAAGGGTTTTTTTCCTCTGGGGCACCTATAGAGGGTCAGGATCCAGCTCAGCTCATCTGCTGGGGATGGTGACCCTCCCCAAGCCCCTGCAGAAGAGAGTGACCACTCACATTTCATAGAATCATGGAATGGTTTGGGTTGGAAGTGAACTTAAAGATTATGTTGTTCCAACCCCCTGCCATGGGCAGGGACACCTTCCACTAGACCAGGCTGCTCCTGGCCTTGAACACTTCCAAGGATGGGGAAGCCACAGCTTCTCTGGGCAATCTGTTCTGATGCCTCATCACCCAAGGATTTCAAGCCCTTGAGTCACATGTCCATCTCCAGGAAGATGCTTCCCTAACAAAGGGGAAAAAGTGCCAAGAGCTAAATTACCTTGAAAATACCTTTACCATGGCTGCAGAGGCGAGAGCATCACCTGCTCTGCTGTGGGGTGACAGCTCTTCACACATTGCCCATGTATCACCAGTAGTCTCCATTCCCACAGTCGGTCCAACAAAGGCAATCCCACTTTTGCCCTGCAGTGCATCCTGTCCAGACACTGAAAGGATGAGTCCTGCCCCAAAACACGTGCAATGGAACAGCCAGGAGGCAGCAGATATTCTCTTTGGCCACCACCAAGGTGATGCTGAAGGATAATGAGGTTGTTTCAGAGGTGCTTCCCCCTCCCAAAGGGTAACAGCACTGCCCCAAAGCCTCTGCAATACAAAGCCTGGTGTCACAGGGGCAGCATTTCTACCCTGTGGGGCACTCCATTGAGTGAGGAGAGGCTGGACAAGGCTTTGGACATGAGAGAGAATGAGGGAAAGCCACTTGCAATGATGGGAAATGAGTATCACTCCAAAGCAAAAATTCCCTTTTCCTCCTCCAGCACATTTGTTTGCTTTAAAGCCCCAAATACCAACACTTAACTGCTCCAGCTGTGAAGCAGGGAGGGGTAGCTGGCACCACAGAGATGAGAGAGAGGACAAAAAGAGGTCAGGCCTAGGCTCAGTGGGTCTCCTTTGAGATGGAGCTGCTGCAGATGCGTCCCCTCTGCTTTCTGCCCTTTCATCCATTCCCCTCCTGCTCCCCACGCCCTCCTGCCTCGCTGCTGCTGCTTTGCCAGTTCCCAGCTTTCATCTCCCCTCAGCCACTTGGATTTAACTCCAAAGGCTGCTGGAAAAGGCGGCATGGGGCAGGGACAGCATTCCCACCGTGCCGGGCTGCCAGCCCTCTGCAGCACTGGGGCTCTCCATCCTCCTGGTGGGAATGGCAGCGATGCCGGCCCCGAGTGCAGGGATACGTGCCTGTCTTTGATTCACTTCCACATCGCGGGCTCACCCTCATGAATTCTGCAATGCCTGCGCTGCTCGTTTTACAGCCACGGAGGAGACGGGGCCAAGCCCTGCAGAGCACGCGGCCCTTCCCTGGCCCGCCGGCACCGCCCACCTCCCTCGGAGATGGGGAAAACATCTACGACCCTGCTAGTCTCTCTCCAGCAGCTGAGGGGATGGTGTTAATCGAAGGAATAAAGCCTGGGAATGCACTTTTGGGCAGGTAAGGAAGACCATAAAAACGTAAGTTGTGGCTGCACTTTGACTGGTGTACCCAAGACAGACCATCCTCCATTCCGCCACCACCGTTTCCCTCCTCATCCCACTTTTCGTTACCTTGAGCTCCTTGATATAGCCCACACTGAGCAGCAGATGTGACTTCACCCAGGTAGTGTAATTACTTCTCTGTTGTTATATGCCATTCCCTATAAATTACTCATCCTCTTTTGCAGGGGGATCACCGAGAGGCTCGTGGCTCAGGCTCCTGGCACCATCCACCCCCATCCCACGGCACTCCCACCAGCACTCCTTGCTTTATACACAGAGCTGATTCTTGCTCTATTTGATTTTTCCCCTCATTTCTCTAACCTTCCTGAACTGAATACCACCAAAAACCAAAGGATAAATTCCCTTTTTGCTCACTTCCCCCTGCCATGAGAATACTCTCTACACCTACCTGTGCATCATTTGGAGATGTTCAATTAGAACAACCAGGCTCTCAAAGGAATTCTTCTGTAGCTCCTTCACCTGGCCCTTGCCAGTGATTTCTCAGAGTTTGCAATCTAGGCTGGGAGAGAGGGATGACCAGAAGGAAAAATGCCAGCTAAAACTCCATGCATCAGTGCATCTCCAAGAGAAATCACTCCAGACACCAACACTTGCACAGGATCAAGAATTATTTTTATTAGCAACGGTACCACACAATTAAGTTTTGCCTCAAGAGGTATTTGGTCTGTAACACGAAGGAGAGGAGGAGCAGAAATGCAAAGCAGTGAGAAAACAAGCAGAATCTCATCATTCCTTGGATGGGAGGAAAACATACAAGCTGGGGAGAGCAGAGCACAGGGCAGGCTCTCACATGGAACGCATAAAGGCCACAAAGGGACTTTTTGGTTGCCAACACAAAGTTGGTTTGGGCTTTTTGACCAACTACTGCATTACTCCAGTGCCCAGGGAGGCGATGGGAGCGCTGACCCCCTGAGCAGCACCCAGCATCCCTACCCTCAGCCCTTGGATGGACCTTCACCTGGGTCAGGGCAGTCCCTGGCCAAGTGGTAGGGGCTGAAGGGCTCCAAACCCACCAAAGGGACAGGATTAAGAGCCCACACGTGCCCAGGCATGTGCCACAAAGCTGCTCCTCATTGCCACATGCCCAGTACATTTTCCACTTGTGTCTGGATTTTATGTTTGAATAAAAATCAGCCATAAAGCAAAGCTCTGTGTGGGTATTGCCAACAGGCCCAAACTAAATGCTGGAAAGGGTTATAATAAAAAAACCCAATGTCCACCAATCCTACATGTCACCCCATAGCAATAACCACCCTAAATCCTGTTGTTCTCCCAGCAAAGCCCCACATCCAGCCCAGCATGGAGATGCCTGGCAATCCCAACCAGGAGCTCCACCACTACTACAAGCAGGAGATACTGAGAGAACATCCCACTACTGGAACATCTGCTAATAACCGAGTCTTAAAGGAAGTATTTTCCATAGACAGCACCCCTCAGGCATCACTGCAATGTAAAGCTCTGCCATCACACCTTTGCTTATCAGTTCACCTCTCCTAGACCATAAATCCAGCCAATTTAAGAAAATAAATGCAATAAATTGGATTTAGGTCAGGCTGCACTAGCATATGGGAGTTTAAGCCACTTTAAAAGCCAGTCCTCTTTGGGTGGTCTGTATTTTGGGGTGTCACAGTAGCTCACCCCTCTGAAAACATCTGGAGACCATATGCTGTTTGTCTACATGAATTAACCAGATTTCTGCTGAGAACATCACACCAGAGCCCCTCTGATACTTCTCCCTGCCTTCCATAGACCTCTCTCAACACAGACTAAAGCCACCTTAGAAACATCAGGGTAGGACCACTCAGCATTTCACTTTCCTTGGAGGTCAGACAGGTAAATTGGTGTCCACAACCACCACCCCACAGTCACAGCAGGAGAAATGCTCTCAGGTTGGCCACAACATACAGCTCCAGCACTGATAGCACCTTGCTGGGATGTGGATGATCCCTCAATTACATTTTACCTGAAAAAGATTAAAGCAAGCAAGAGTCCCAAGTGGAAAGGTTTCCCTTATATATGTCTTTTTTTTTTTGAATGACTGTATGAAATCCGTGCAAAACGGTGCCTTGATCCCTGTCACGGCTGCTATCTGCTCCCAGAGTTGGTTTAAGGTGCTCCAGGGCTCAAACCCCTTTTAGCTCAGCACCACCATCACAGCTCAGTGATGGGGGATCCCCCCGAGACCACCCAACCCTTGCAGGGCTGAACTTGTAACAGCGAGGTAGCAAAACCCAAGGTGCCCCCAAAAGTCCTGGGCTCAGCTTAAAACCAGCGTGGTGGCCCCAACAAGCCACTCACTGGCACTGGGGTGAGGGCCTCTGGTGCTTCCCTGAGCTCCCTGGCAAGGATGAACCTTTTTTGGTCTCTTTGCTCCATTAAGCCGGAGAGTGACATGTCCGCTGGGATGTCCCCAAGCACAGGGGACACCCCTTCCCAGAAGGGAGACTTTCCCTTTGCAGAGGCATCCCCCTGGATGCAACCACCCCCCTCCCAAGACAGGCAGCCTGCCTCAAAACCATGGCATGCCTGACTTTTTTGGGGAAAAAAATCCCCTGAATATCCAACAGCAGCACCACAAACTGAGGGAATCCTCCTGCCCCAGCTGCCTCTCTACACAAGGTGGACCACGAAAACGGCGCAGGCAGACCCCACAGCCAGCCCCAGCATGAGGTAGAATGTCATCACCACCCCTGCTGCCTCGGCCAGCTCTCTGGGCACGATTTTGGGGCCGTAGACCATGACCAGTGTCCCCAGGTAGCCGTTGCTCAGCCCCAGCAGTGCCGTGAAGACCACCGGGTAGACGTCTTGCTTGAACAGCACTGTCCGGATGTGAGCGCGGGGCTGGTAGTTGCTGAGGATGAAGAGAGGGAGGAAGATGGTTCTGAGGAGGACGAGGGCGGGCAGCAACTTGCTCTTGGGGCCAGGCACCTGGATCCAGGCCGTGATCTGCCTCCCACACCAGTCGGCAAAGTTGTACAGGAGGAAACTGGTGAGTGGCACAAAGTACTTGGTGCTCCACAGGCTTCCCGAGGCCTTGCTCACTGACTCAATGTTGGAGGAGAGGGAAGGGAAGATGATGATGGAGATGAAGAAGACGTAGAAGAGGCAGAAGCCAAGGAGGGCGGTCTTCTGCAGGATGGGGCGGAGTGGGGGGATGCCAGTGCTTTTTGTGAGGAAGGAGGAATTTGTGGTGCCTCCCGGCTCTGCCTTGCCCTCCGCGGAGCTGTCGGGTGGCACAGTGGCCAGAGATGGGCTCTCCTTCTGGCTGCTCAGGTAATACCTGGAGAAAGAGAAGGAGAGAGGCTATTAGGCAGTGTGCGAGGGGAATACAAACTGAGATTTGGAGAGAGAGCAGGAGAGAAGCTGGTGATGCAGGGATGCCCGCTGGACCCAGTGATTCCATCCCACCTCTAGCTCCCACCATCTCACAGAGAGATGAAACCCTCAGAAACCCAACACCCCCTTTTCCTCACTGTGGGGATCCCATTACACCCTTGATGGTTCACAGAGGGGATGCAGGCATTTGGGGGGCAGGGGGTTTTGAGGGTTACAAGCACCAACGAGACCAACGGGTCACATACAACAGTGCAGGATGTGGCAGAGAGGGATGCCCTGTGGGGGCCTGGCTGGCTGCCTCCAGATCACAGCTCTCAGCTGACTCCACAGATTTTGGGAGCCCCGGAATCAGCACTTGGTGCCCCTGAGAAAGCTTGGCAGAAACTCAGCCAGAAACCCAGTTTCGGTCTGTGGTTTCAGTGAAATGGGGAAGCGTGGCTGGAGGCGCCGGAGCGCTCCCACTGGGATGCTGAGGGGTGACAGGACAGGGATCAGCACAGAGAGCATCCCACGGATCCCCCCAGCAATCCTGCTCGGCACTGACAGCAGCAAACCCTCCCGTGCCCACGGGATGCCCTGGCAGCGGGCGCACACACCTGGAGTACTCGAGCCTGGGCAGCAGCAGGTACACCATGATGCAGACCACGATGAAGATGTCAGCAGTGAGGAAATAGGCCAGGGCGCTGTCGGTGACATCGGCTGCTGCTGCCAGGTCTATCACAGAGGCCACGGCGCTGATGGTGCCGCCCATGGCCTGGCCTGTGTGTGGGAGCAGATGGAGCTCAGCGCTGGCACTGAGCCAGACCAACCCAGGAGGGCACAGGTGAGGGACAGAGAACAGGAGGGGGAACCCAGAACCAGCATCCTCCTCTTACTCACACCTTCCAACACGCACAGCTCCCCGGGGGACAGAGCTCACCCCCTGCCCCTCATGCTGGTCCCCAAACCCGGCTCAGGGAGCAGCTGCACACATCACCTCCTCTCCATTTCCACACCTCACTGCAACACGGGTGTCTGTGGGTCCCATCCTGCATCCCCTTCCAACACAGCCACAGCACACACATGGGTCAGGATGGGACCAATCTGCTGAGCTTGCATGTCCCAAGTCCTGCAGAGAAAGTACAAACCCTTTCCAAAGCCTAAACCTATCTTTCCACTGGCGCACACATTATCACCTCCCTTCTGCACTCCCGCAGATGGGAATTCAAGCCACCAGCAGCAGGAATGTCATCTCAGGAATGTGGTGCTTTCCCCCTCTGGGATAAACTCATCAAAACATTCCTGTCGTGGCCCCAGGAAAAATTTCTCCATCCTGAGTTTTTCCCCTTCCCCTCTTGGTTTGTCAACCGTTCCACAGCACATTTATAATGTTATCAAAGCTCCAGGGAGCTCATCACTCACAGCTCCCAACCTGCCCCTCATCACTCATGGAAATGCATGGAAATGCTAAAAAGAAAGGAGGGGACAAGGCAAAGCTGAAGATCCCTCTGCTGGAAATAGCAAAGCAGAGGGATGTCATCTCCTTCCCCCTTTCTCCCTGCACCCAGCAAATATCTAGGGTCAGTTTATGGGTATTTACAGAAACCAAAGCTCATGTGACCGAGCGTGTTTCTCCTTCAGCAACTTCCCTTTATCATTAGGCAAAGCCAAGTTTCTAAAATAAACCCCGTGTGACAAAACCCCAGATGCAGGAGAGAGACAGAGAGAAAACCAGGGGGAAGCCCGAGTGCACCATCCCTGCAGGGCCGGGGATCACCCACCTGAGATCAGGGCCTGCAAGTTCCTCATGGGGAAGCAGCTGCTGAGCCCGAAGATGCTGCTGGAGAAGACAGTGGAGGCACTGCTGACCACGGCCACGCAGCCCACGGTGAGGGCGAAGAAGGGGGTGGTCCAGGCTGAGGTGTCCACCTTTACCAGCACCGTGATCACCAGGAACACGGCCAGCATGACAAAGAGGGAGGACAGGATCCGCACGCTGGCAGGCACCCTGGGGACAACGGGGGACAGCACGCTCCTGCCTTTAAACTGCAACATGAAGGTGCAACAGGGGGGACAGCAACTCCTCTGCCGCCAGAGGGAGGGAAGAAAATAAAGAGAGGTGGGGGAGATGAGGAATACAAAGCAATGAGGAGGTGGAGAGAGGCAGGTCCAGCAGCTGAGATCTGGAGATTAGGCACACAAACACATGCCTGGAAACCTGATCTGGGTTAAGGAAGGGTACAAATGAAGGGATGAGGTCCTTGTAGATTTAAGCCAAGCTTGCAACAAGGTGCAGATGGTCCATTTCTTAACCCAATTCAGGGGGCTGGTAAGACAAGGATAAGGCATCGCTCCTGCCTGAATGAGCATGGCTTCTGTCAGCCGGTCCCCTGGTGACAAGGGTATTTTTAAGAGGGAAAACTTGTTTCCAAGCAATTAACCAAGGAATTTATTAGGAACTGATTTACTCAAGCCAAGTGCAGGCCTGGGTGCTGTGGTGGGGAGCAAGGTGCTTCACCCTGCTTCATCTCAGCCGACTGCAACTCAAACATAGGTGGGGGGGGAATTTTGGCTGCACAGGGAGGCTGAGCTCAGGATGCCCTGTGGCCTCCCCCTGAGGGAAGGGCAGGCTGAGCTGAGAATCAAGACTGAAGCCAGAGAAAAGCAGGAGCAAAGCCAGGGAGAGCCACGGCTTGGGGACCCAGGATCAGAGCAACACTTACTTGTTGACAAGCAAGAAGTTTCCAATCAGGCACAGCACCGAGGGCACAGTGGAAGCAATGGAGATGTAGCTCTCAAAATAGTCCTGCCAGGAGAAAAAAAATTAAAAACAAAGTAAAAAAGACTGGGTGGGGAGGGGAAGAACAACACATGAATTTCAGGTCCTAAATAGGGAGTTATGGTGTAGGTGTCCACCTCGTTGCATTGTAGCACATGTTGCAAACTATTCAGGGCAACAGGCCATGGGAATACTGGAGTTCATCTTCCCATAGCCCTGGGCTATTTCAGGAAATTAGGGACACAAATTCAGAAGGAAAAAAGGTGAAGGAAATACCTGCCATACCACCACACTGGCCCCATGGGGCAGCACCTGAATTAAGGAGGGCTGGATTTCTCCTGCTGGCTCCAGCATTTTGGAGAAACTCCCTGAGTGTTTTCTTGTCCTTGAGGGCTGGCTTTAATAATATTAATGCTTTTGTGTCCTGATTTATGATTAGCCAACTGCCTCGAAAGCCCAAGATGGGAACAACCAGGACACCAGATGTGAGAACAAGCTCATGCCAAAGCAGCCTGAGCAGGGACACAGGGACATGACTTTCCCTCCCATTCTCCCTCTCTGCACACATAAAACCCGTAGAGAAACTCTATTCAGACTCCACGCCCATTAACTCCACGGACTTGTACATCATCTGAGCAGGTTGGCAGCAGCTCCAGTGAATCCCCACCAGCCCAGAGGTCAGGTTGGGAACACAGAAAGCAATAACCACAGCACAGAGAGAGAGATTTCTTGGCCAAGATTGCAGCCAAATGCTTACATTTTCAATCCACTTTATGTGTCAAAGCGTGCCTGCTCCCTCTCCTCCCCTCGAGGTGCTTAATCCCATTTTTTTCTGCAGGAATCTCAGCAAGCAGGTAGGACAAGGATCACAAAGAAGATGATGACCTACGTATCCCTGTCATATAGGCTTTCATTTTCTGCAGTTATGCAGCTACAGAGACAGGGCCCATCATGTCCAAGCACGAGAAGGCACTTGGCACATTTTCTCTGCATGCTGTATTATTTTTTTTACAGCTTTGTATCATTTTAATCAGTTTACAAGCACATTCATCTATCCTTCCCTATCAGAAGGTTCACTGTAAGCAACAGGAAGTGTAATAATCACTCCTAGAGGGTCCAGATAGACAGACACAAATGCCTGTGCTTACAGCACCGGTTTGGCCAAGCAGGAGGCTCAAAGCTCCACAGCCCCAAGATGAATTACAGGAGGAAACACAAAGTAAAATGCTGGCTACAGCTTATTTACCAACCTACTTGAAACAAACCCCCAAGCCATCCAGGGGATATTCAATGCGTACTTCCAAGTTAATTTTCCTTTGCTTTTGGGGAGGAAAAATAACTTTGTAACATTTTGCACCAAGCAGAAGTGTACTCAAAGTAAACCAGCAGAGATGCTGCGTTTTGAGCATCCCCAAGAAGCATTCATTCATTCCCAACAAATGGGCTCACACCAGCAGTGAGAAGAAAATTGGGCAAATATTAAATGTTTTTAATGCAGCAACAGAATGGTGGGTGGCAAATTTAATCCTTGTCTGGACCAATGGAAAACATCAGGCTCCATAATCATCTCTCCCGCTCGTTGGTTTTAATCCATCTCCAGTGGTAACTCTTCTCCCTGTGTGGATATTCCCACTCATCACAGACACTTTCAGAGCACATTTTTGGCAGTGCAGGTTATACCTAGTTCTTCTCCCTTTCTGCTGAGCCCAAATAATAATAAACCCCAAAGCAAACCTGGCATCTTCCTCCCAGCTCCACCTCTCCTGGGGGAAGGTGTTATCCCTCAGCCATGGAGCTGAGACACATAATGGCAGTGTTTAAGCTCATATTAACTACAGCACCTCCAAGCACACTGCCTTAAAAAAAAACCCAAACAAGAACAAAGCATCATGGTGACAAATTAGTCACAAGATGCTTTTGCAAAGTAGTTTTTATTCTGCTCCAGCCTGGACTTGGCAGCTGGGCCCCTGCCAGGCTGGAAAAGGAGTCCAGGTCCATGACGGTGGCTGAAGGCACTGGAGTGTTACCTGGAGCACAGAGCATGAAATTGGAAGCAGTGAGCAGGTTTGGAGACAGGAGCAGGCTGGAGCCAGGAAGAGAGGCACCTTTCCAGAATCAGGCTCTGTGGCAGGTAAACCCTCCCGCTGCAGCCCCAGGACTCACCATCCCAGGGCAGAAATGGGGCTGACTGGTTTAATTTTCATCAGGCTCAACTGCAGGAAAAGCCACGTTGCTTTTCACAAGAGGGAGGAAAAAGCATCGTCCCGTGGCCATGGAGAAAGAGGAGAAAAACCTTTTCAACAAAGCAATGGCTGATCTGACCAGGAATGCAGCTCTGCCAGAAGACACCTAGGGATACTTACCCTACCTAAAAACAGCTTTTTCAAGAATTGCCTCAGACCAGTGTGATGTAGAAGCAATGAACAGGGGGTGGGATGCAGGGAATGTGGGAGAACACCATGCCATGTGGTGGCAGAGCACACTTCACCCCCTCTGTGCACGCATCACCCCTCCCTGACCACCCTCACTAGCACAGGGGCAGACAGCTTTGGTCCTTAGGCAGTGCAGGGGCTTGGGCTCCATCGGTTTAATCTGCTCAGTGCTGCGATTTACACCAGCAGACCTGTACTTCAGCATCCTGGTAGGAGCACTCTGCTTCCTCCTCATCAAAAACGCAGCTGGCTTAATAATTATTAAAATTAAAAGAGCTGTGGGTGTACTGGGGTGAGAAATCAGAGGGCAAACGTGGGTGTCGCACCTGGCTCTGTGTTTATATGAAAACAAAAAGTGCCCAAACCACCTGAACGAGCTCGGCCTCAGGAGGAGGATGGAATGCAGCCTCAACACTCCAACACTTTTTCCATCCACCAAGAAACAAAGCCATAGCTTTGCCAGGGAGCCACAGGGAAGTAATCCTGCTGTGGCAGGAGGAGCAAGAAAAGGCAGCTTTTTTGGGGAGAAAGAGGGAGGCCATAAACGTGCCACCCCAAGGCTGTCTCATCAATTGCTCCGTGACAAGCTCCTCGCCCCATATGCCAGAAGCCAGATATTTATTGCTGCAAGGAGATATTCGTGTCACACCTGCCAGATCTTGAATGACAAAAAAAAAAAAAAAGACAACCAAAAAAACAACCCACCACAAAGATGTTTTTACTTTGCACTGTAGAAATTGCCCTATGAAAGGTAGCCTTAGCCCGATTTTTTTAGACACACCTTAAAACTTACCACTCCAAATGCAGGTAGAAGACAGCCCCCCAAAGTGGTTTTAAGCATCTCTCTCGCTACTATCTGTGCTCCCCAAATAAACCTCTACCTCTGATTTGCAGCAGGTGAGACCCCAGGAGATGTTCACTCACCTTCTGGGGAGGTGGAGGGAGAAAAAGAGCAAGTTAGGAAGGGAAGCAGCTTTTTTTCCCTGCCTTGGAAGCCGGACACTCACCCGCAGGTCCGACACTGCCTGCCCCGCTGGGCCGGCTTTGTCCGAGCAGTTCTGCAGCTTGTACATCCAGTAGTGCTTTGCCGTGATGAAAAAATTCCAGGGCAGGAGGGACCCGATGCCCAGGAGGAAGAAGATAACGTAGGTCCCATGGAAGTGGTCGCTTGGCCTGGGCCGGCTGTACCTGTTCCCCAGGGGCTCCTCGATCAGGGGCTCCTGGTCTGGGGGGACACTGCCGGGTGCCGGGTGCATTGTGCTGGCACGCTGCAAAAACAACCACCCACGAGGGTGTGATCACAGCAGGGTTACAAACTGCCGCCCACAGGCTGCTGTGTGTGGGCTCCATCCTCCTCTGGCCCCACCAAATCATGGGATCACAGAGTGGTTTGGGTTGGAAGGGATTTGGAAAGTCACCTCATTCCAAAGCCCCTGCCACAGGCAGGGACACCTTCCACTAGACCAGGTTGCTCCGACCTGGCCTTGGACACTTCCAGGGATGGGGCAGCCACGGCTCCTCTGTGCAACCTGTGCCGGGGCCTGAGCACCCCAGTGCTGCATGAGTGAGCTGAACTGGCTCAGCATGGGGATGGAAAGACTTGGGAAAAGCGACTTGGATATGGTAGGTTCCACCCCAGCAGCACCCACATTTCCGCCCATAATTAATAATTAACCCGTGCCCTCGGCCTTGCAGGAGCAGGAAACCTCAGTGAGCTCATGAGAGGCTCCGAAAAAACCAACAGCCGGCAAACCAGCAGCGCCGCGGGGCTCCGCAGAGCAAGGTGTAAACTCGTAGTAACACCGCCGGGCTTTCCGAAACGACTTGTAAACTACTACGGCATCACCTGGGCTGTGCGGGGCGGCTCGTAAACTAAACGCGACGTCAGCCGGGCTGAGCAAAATGACTCATAAAGACACAACAACGTCACCCGGCTCTGGAAGAGGGGCCGGGAAGGCAGCAGGACGCTCGGCAGGGGCAGCGGGACCCACGGAGCGATCGGCACCGACCCCGAGCGGCGTCAGCGAAACCCCCGCCCAGGAGGGCAGGGCAGAGAAAGGAGAGCGCGGGGGAGGCGGAAATGCCGGGGTTTGGCAAAAAAATAACAAAAAAAAAAAAAGGAAATTTCTGGAGCAGGAAACGACACATCCCACCCTCCAGCCGCCCGCTCCTCCACCCACCCACCCAGCCAGCCACGCATCCCTCCATCCGTCCCCGCAGCACTCACAGGGATCTCGCACGGCTCCGCCACCGCCTCCAGCCCCGCACAGCCCCGCCCCGCCACCTAACGGGTTGGCCACGCCCCTCACAGCTTGATCACGCCCACTCCTGATTAGACACGCCCCCTTCATGTTGGCCACGCCCCGGCCCTGACGGGGGTGTGGCCTCCCCGTCCTGGCCCCGCCCACTCAAAGGTTGGTCCCGCCCCCTCCCCCCCCCCCAAATTCTGCCTTTCTGTTCTGCGCAGGTGACACCCGTCTGTGTCCAGGTCTGGGGCTCCAGCACAGGAAGGATGTGGAGCTGCTGGAGCGAGGCAGGAGGAGGAGGCCACGGATTTGCTCCGAGGGCCAGAGCCCCCCTGCTCTGGAGCCAGGCTGGGAGAGCTGGGGGTGTTCACCTGGAGAAGGATCCAAGGAGACCTGAGAGCCCCTTCCAGGGCCTAAAGGGGTTCCAGGAGAGCTGGAGAGGGACTTGGGACAAGAGGGACAGGACAAGGGAGAATGGCTTCCCACTGACAGAGGGCAGGGATAGATGGGATACTGGGAAGGAATTCTTCCCTGTGTTGGTGGGGAGGCCCTGGCACAGGTTGCCCAGAGAAGCTGTGGCTGCCCCTGGATCCCTGGAAGTTTCCAAGGCCAGGCTTGATGGAGCTCTGGGCAACCTGGGCTAATGGAAGGTGTCCCTGCCCATGGCAGGTGTTGAAATCAGATGAGCTCTAAGGTCCCTTCTAACCCAATCCATTCTGGGATTCTGTGAAAATCAGTGTTAATCACAGTCTGGTTTGATTTTTTTTTGTGGAATGGGGAACATATTGTGTTGGATTTCGGGCCCCTTACCCGAGATCCTCCTTTACTCACTGTGCTTCCTGCAACACCCCATCAGGATGAATTTCACTGTAAAGTCCTCAATTTTCTTCAAACTACACTTTAATGCTCACCTTGAGAGCACAATGTAACTGGAAAGGAAATCATCATTAGCTCTTCTTTCCCTTTTTCCTTCCCCAAAAATGTGTTTGGCTCCTCAGCCACGCAGGGAAGTGATAAACTGGTGGGGCCCCAGTTTTTCTGTAACCCCACTGTAACCATCAGACAGGCTTTGCCAATTCATTTGTATTTGTGTGGGCAAATACATTTGAGGAGTTTTACATCATCTGTTTCCTGTTGCCAGCTGTTTGCCTTTAGCCTTCCCCACCTCCAGTCCCTAAGGTAAAGATGACCAACCTGTGTCTCTTCCTTGCTTTTTCCTCCACTGAAGGAAAAAGCCCTTCTTCCAGCCTTTCTTCATCAAAGCAAAATGCTCTCCACTTTTCTGCAGAAGACCCCAAAATGGTCTAGTCTGGATTTTTTTCCACCTACAGCTGCCTATGGGAGAAATGCAGAGGGACCCAGATATCTCCCAGTAGCACCAGTGCAAGCACAGCTGGCCACCACACAGCTCCAGCCTGTGAGCCTGTGAAGAGAGCAGGTCAGGTGGCCTTGGCCACCCCGATGTCAAAATAACCTCAGACACACGCAGGCCCCCATGTTTTTTCCCTCTTTTGTGAGCAAAACAAGCAGAAACACGCAACCAACACACCCACTGGCGATGTGCTGAAATGGAAAGGCTTGAGAGGAGCACACGGGTTTCTCTCCAGAGATTTCTCCTTGGGATTTTCATCTGCATTGACATGCCAGCCTGGGAAAGCAACTGAGGAGGTGGCACGGCCTATCCGAGTCAGTAGCTCATCAGCTCTGAGGGATTTGCCTGATATTTCTGACCTGCTGCCATCCATCACGTCCAAAAACCCACTGCTGGAGCAGAGCCTGGGATCACATCAGCACAAGGGACTGTGACAGCCCAGCAGGGGGGACAAAGCCAGGCCACGCTGGGCCAGAGCCACCACGGCCTCTCCAGAAAACATTACCCACACTCCAGAGACCCTGCACAGCAACACAGCCCCCCACACGGGCTGGGGGCAGGTTTTAGGGACACCCCTGTGCTGCTCTGCTGCTCCTGCATGTCCTCTCTCCTGCAGAATAAATCTGTCAATGCTTAGCAATGGGACAACTGTTGATTTTGAACCTGTCATGGGGACTGGGGTCAAGGTATCAGCTGAATTTTAAGGGGATCGAGCAAGCTGGGTATTTCCATAAGGGAACAATGGATGAAATCAGGCACCAGTCAGTCAAAGCTATCCATGGATTTGGGCCCTTGGAGAAATGGTTTAGTGGAAAAGGTGCCCAAGGAAAGCAACTTGGGAGATCGAGGTTAAAGGAATTCAGGTGTAAAGAAAGGGACAAGGGAGAATGGCTTTAAACTGACAAGGGGCAGGGTTAGTTTGAATATTAGAAAGAAATTTCTTGGTTGTGCAGGTGGTGAGGCCCTGGGACAGATTGCCCAGAGAAGCTGTGGCTGCCCCATCCCTGGAAGTGTCCAAGGCC
This sequence comes from Pipra filicauda, assembly GCF_003945595.2. Taxonomy (NCBI): domain Eukaryota; kingdom Metazoa; phylum Chordata; class Aves; order Passeriformes; family Pipridae; genus Pipra; species Pipra filicauda. Next base: position 558,439 of record NW_024104361.1, read on the forward strand.
AACTTGGACAGAACTTGGAGCAACCTGGGCTAGTGGAAGGTGTCCCTGCCCATGGCAGGGGGGAGGAACAAGATGATCTTTAAAGTCCCTTCCAATCCAGACCATTCTATGATTCTTTGAATAGCTTACCTCTCCTGAGAAGGCATTTGCCTCAGCACCCTATCCGGAGCTGGAAAGCCCAGCTGGGAGGGTTTGGCACTTTTGCATGGCTACATTGTAAGTGCTGCGGTGTCAGGGCAGCACTTCCCTTTTCTTTCACTAGTTGCGGAATCTCCATGCCTGCCCAGAGCAGGGACAACCATGCCATCTCCTGGTGGCACCTGGTCCCGACGAGTTGGACAAAGTGAGTGGCCCAGGCAGGCTCAGCGGGACCCTCGTGTTCCCCTGCAAACCCTTCTGGCTTCGTTTCCTTGCTGGAATTGAAGCAGGGGAGCAGCGTTAGTCCCTAAGCAAGGCAGGAAGCAAAGGGGGATGCTGGAGGACAGGATGTCCAAGCTGCTGATTGCAGCTCCCTTCCCAAATTAGCCACCCTGGTCCTGGTCATTGCTGGAAAGAGCATTGTTTTCTGCAGGATATCCCTTGGGGAAGGGAATGAACTGCTGGAGAAGGTGGCTTAGAGAAGAGACTCGGCTGTAGCACTCGGCTCCCACCTTGCAATCACCCAAGCGGGTCTGAAACAACCCATCAATCCATCTCCAGCTCATCTCCATCAGGGACTCCGACAGCAACATCCTCCCACTGGCACGCCTGTGGCATCCCAGCCAAAAACAGACTGGAGGGATGCTCACAGGGATCCCCACACTGCCAATGCTGCCAGAGCTGAATCCCTGCAGGTGCTAAATCCCGCAGGAACCAGCAGTGAGTGATATAAAGGAAAGGAGCAGATTGTTTCTTTTTCTTTTTTTTTTTTTTTTTATTAGACTAGGAAATATAATTTATGGCATAAAAATTAATTTGTTACAATAGGAATGCTAAACTTTATTTACAGTTCTTTAGTTTACAGAATAAACAGACACGGTTTCAGAGGATGCCACCAGGCCCATCCCCTGGACATATAAATATGGAAACAGACTGCGGAGCAAGAGATGGACACTGCCAGCACAACATGGACCACGGGGCTGCCTTTGCCAAAAGGCCTGGCTGGAGAAACCCCTGGGTGTGGTGGGAGGTGTGGGAGTTGCACCCATGTGCTCAGGGGACCAGGGTGGGGGGCAAACTCTGCCTCCCTCCTGCCCCACTCCCAGCACAGGTTCCCTGGTCTGGAGAATGGGGAGAACCTCCCCAAACACAGCTGGGCCAGGTGGCTGCTGCCTGCCAAAGGGAAAGGGGAAGATGAATGCAATGGATGGGGATGGAGCCAGAGGCACCCGTGGGCGGGACGGATGGACGAACGGATGGACAGACACACGAGCCAGCGCAGTGATCCATAAACGAGAGACAGCGAGAATGGGAGCGAGAGAGATTCAGAGGCAACCTGAAGGAGTATCTCATCTCACAGAGAACACCGTGGAAGTGAGAAAGGAGCCCTCCAAACCACCAGCAGTTGGTTTTATCCATCAAGTCTTCATTTATTTCCAAATTTGCTTATTCCTCCTTAGCTCAGAGACAGGGTCTCAGAAATGCTCAAATGCAAGCTACAGGATGGATATAACCCTTCCCATGTGACACAGGAGCTCACCCAGCAGCAGTCTTCCCATCCGGCACAAGTGGAAAAGATCCCTTCTCTCCCACAGCCTTGAAAACCCAGCAACAAGCCCAAAGATCCCGAAACACAACAGGGAGTGGCTCTACGTGTTCCATCATGGCTCCAAGAGCCGCCCAGAGGAATCCTATCGTGCCCCAGCAATACTGAAAGCTCTCCCCGAGCTGCCCTGTGCAGGTGATGCTCTCCAGGGCTCCCTGAGCGTGCTCCAGTCCCCAGCACACTGTGGGATGACACAGGCACCCTGTGGCACTGGGCCAGGGCTCTGCAGCCAGGACACTGCACGTTGCAGCCCAAAGCAGGACCTGCTCCTAATACTTCCACTGACGGAGAATCCACAGCCTTGCCGTGTGACCTAGCCTAATCCTGAGCTTACCACCCCCTTCCTCTATTTTTTTCTTTAAAATAGACAAATTTCTAAGATACAGCACTCTCTGAGTAACTATTTCTATCTGCAGGCAACCTAAATTTTTACCTTCATCAAGACACCGTATCTGTGTGAGGAACCTGGTTCCTGCCTACCCCTTGATTACTTTCCATTCACTCCCCAACTTCCCCATCGTTACAAAAGGCCTGTTAAAGGGAAAAACAGGAGCTGCAATGATGGATGGAAACCTGATCACTGCTCACGATGCTGTCCCTCATGTGGAAATGCTCAGCCTGGCTCACAACTTGGGGATGCTGAGGTATTCCTCCCTGAATCCCTCCTGAAATACTGCATCAAAAACCGGGGATGAGCACATGGACCCGAGATGAGGCCACATCCCAGCCCATCAGCCCTCTGCTCTCCCTGGATCCTTCCACAAGCCACTCCTCACCTCCCTCTGACCCCCGGGCCCAGGTTTGGAGTGTTCACTGAAAAATCCTGCTGGGTCTAAAACACCCCCCGCTTTGGCCTTGGGGTCCGTAGGTTGGTGCAGGACTGAAATCTTTGGTTTTTACTGAAGTTACACAAATGAAGGCGCAGTCATCCTAAAAAGCTCCCCCAAACAATGCCAGGGAAGAATTCATTAAAAATACCCATATCTGGATGCACTCTCCCCACCCTGAACCCCAAATACAGGGCAGCATCCCTCATCCCTCCTCACAGGTGGAAGGGAGTCCCTCGATCCGCTGGGCACTGCAGCCAGGGAAAGGGGAGTTTGCAAGGGAAAAAACCTTGGGAAGGGTCCGAGCTGGCCCTGAACCAGAGGGGCGGAGAGGCACTTCACCCTACGGACTCCCCGGGGGTCCCAGGACATGTAAACATGTTTTGCTTGACTTGGATCACACACTTTTCCCTACAAAAGTGTGTCCATTGAAATCTCTCTGCCACCCTGACCACAGCAACGCTCTTGCTCTCACGCACCAAAAAAAAAAAAAAAAAAAAAAAATTATAAATCTGCCCTTTTTTTTTTTCGTTTTTTTTTTTGTTTTTTTTTTTAAAAAGGACACATCCAAAGATCTGGATAATAAATTATTTGCGTTTCCTAGGAAACTTTTTTTTTTTCCTTTTTTTTTCTTTCTTATTTGCCTCGTTAAGCTGCCTGAAGCCTTTGACAGGAGTTAAGCCGTTCGCCTGGATTGAACTCGCCTCTTCAACGCAGAAATGCTATTAAAGGAGGAGGAGGGAAACCCAAAAGAAGAAGGAAAAGGAAAGCCCCCATCCCAACTCAAGAAGCCCTAATTCCTCCCCGTGCCATGAGGAGGAGGAAGAGGAATGCTGCGTAACACTTGGATTGCTTGTAAACACTGAGGACGGGTCTCTAAGGCTGACAGTGATGTGGGAGGGAGGAGGAGTGACGGCCTCTGCCCTTCCTTGCTCAGGATGGACATGCCTCCCCCCCCAGCCGTTGGGGAAGGACCCCTCCTCACCCCCTGTTTCGTCCTCCTGGCCCACCAGCCGTGGGAGCATCATCAGCAGTCCCCCTCCGTGGCCATGACCACCAGCATCTCACTCTTGCCCATCTCCTCTAAGGCACTGGCCAGGGTGTTGAGGTCACCGTCATCCTGGTGCTCGGCTTCCCACAAGTCCAGGAGCACCCCGGTGGGGCTGGCTTTGGTGGCAAAGTAGTTCAGATACCTGAGGAGGAGAAGCAGAGGTTGGTGTGGTGCCCTTCGGGGGTGGAAGGAGGGAGGATGCCAGAGCAGCAAACCTGTTTGCAACATGAACCGTGGCAAGAATGCCATAACACAAATGCCAAAGCCCTCAAGATGCCATTTTCAACTTTTACACAGAGCTGACATTCATGCAAAAGAAATGTAAGCTTTGTTTTGGTGAGATTACCCTCCCTCCCTTCAGTCCTAAGGGTGAACCCAAGCAGGAACAGGACTGCCCTGGTCCCAGGGCCATTCCAAGTGCCGAGACCCACAGATGGATCTCAGAATGGTTTTGGTGGGAAGAGACCTAAAAGATCATCTCATTCCAACCCCCTGCCATGGGCAGGGACACCTTCCACTAGACCAGGTTGCTCCAAGCCACATCCAACCTGGCCTTGGACACTTCCAGGGATGGGGCAGCCACAGCTTCTCTGGGCAATCTGTGCCAGGGCCTCCCCACCCTCACAGGGAAGAATTTCTTCCCAATATCTCATTTAAAGCTCTCCTCTTTTAATTTAAAACTGTATCCATGGATAGGGATGGATATAACTATGCAGAACTATATCCATATTTTTGGTTGTACCGATTGAGCTGGACATAACTTCACTGGGGCCTGCACCACAGAGGGAGCACAGAGTGAAGCCCCCCTGCCTGGGGCACAGCAGTGGAAAACAAAGCACAGGGACACCCACCGGTCCATGGAGAGCTTCTGGGCGAGAAGTCTCCAGTCGTTTCCCCTGGAGCTGGGAGCATCCAGGCTGTTGCAGATCTTCTGCCGGATGGAGAGGGGGATTTTGAAGGCGTAGGGTCCCACCTGGGTGGTGGGGGTGGCACCACTGTGGTGGGAGCGGAGGGTGTCGAAGGAGCTGGAGTGCTGCAAGTGGAAGGACAGGGAGAGATGTTGCAGCACAGAGCTGAAATACCCGAGCGTGTCCCCTCACTGTGATCCCCCCACCGCCCCAGCGCTCACCTCTCCCAGCGTGATGTGCAGCTGGAAGATCTGCCCTTCCCCTTCCACCTGCCGGACGCAGATCTTGCAGGTGAGCTCGGTGGAGGCCTGGCTGTACCTCTCCAGGGTGAAGGTGCAGTGCAGGGCTCGCTGGCTGCCGCTCCAGATGTGATAGAAGGGGATTTCCTGCAGGCCACCAAAGCACGGGCTCAGCCAAGGCTCCAGCAGCTCCCCTGGGAGATCTCACCTCCTCCAGCCACCCCACGAGGGACAAGATGGGACAGCGGGACCCCACAGTGAGCATCCCTCCAAAAAGACCAGAAAACCAGTCCCCCTTCCTCCCCCATCCCTTTGGGAAACAATTCTGGAGATAAAAGCAGGGTACTCCCAAACCCTGTGGTGCCTGGCTGAAGATGGTGCTGCCATTCTGAGCCCCCTCAGCCCCTCACCTGGTACTTGGCCAGCAGCTTGCTCCTCCACAGGGCGTGGGGGATGTCGTGGATGGAGAGACGCAGGTTGTGGTAGCTGTCCTTGAAGGGCAGGGGCTTGGGCTCCTCCAGCAGGTACCCTCCCAGTGTCCTCTCCAGCTCCAGCACCTCCTGTGTGCAGCGGGACAGGCAGCATGAAGACCCAGGAGAAGGGCAGGGGCTGCTCCTCTGCCCACCTCCATGCCCAAAGCCAGGCATGGAGTGGGGAGAGGAGCTGCCAAGAAGAGCCAGCAGCAGCAACAAGCCATGGAGAGCAGCTTTTGCCACAGCAACAGAACTTGCCAACTCATCTCATGCACCAGCCTCACCTAAAACTTGAATTTTATAATGTGAGCATCTGTAAATGCCTCTGTACTCCTCAGAGAATGCAAAGGTCCAACACAAGGGTCAGGGACTCCTTTGAAGGGTGCCACCCTATTTGTCTTTAACATCATCCCACCATCACACCAGCAGCTTTTAGGAGAAAAAGACACTCTGGGAGCCAGAGTGCTGCCTACATCCCCATCTAGAGGCACCACAGCAATCCTGACAGGATCCACAGGACAGGTCACAGGGAATCACACAGCCACCACACCAGTGGTCCAGGTAGCCAAAGCATCAAAACTCCAGCTTCCTGTGCTGCACTGGATGGTGTCTATACCACAAAACACTCCGAAGGAGGGGAGACACACAGATCCATGCAGGAATAAGAGGATCTATAGAAAACTGAGGTAAATCACAACTTTCTGTGCAGCAGAGAGAAAACCCACCCATGGGCAGCCCAACCTCTCATGGAATGCCTGCAGGAAGGGGTTCCAGCAGAGGAGACAAGCAACACCCTCATTGTTTCCTTCGGAGAAGGCGCAGAAGGACAGGGAAAGCAGTAAACACCTTATTATTTCACTGTGGTCACTTTGCAGGCAGTTGCATCAGGTTGTCTGCTCCCTGGGGCCAGGCCACCCTGAGAGGCACCAGGCAGCATCTTGCTGCCAGCACAAACAGCTTTGGGAAGGTGATATTTACCTTCAGAGCATCTGGCGTGTCCTCCAAGCAGTAGACCTTGAGGCTGTACTCCAGGGAGGTGCAAACGGTGGGGGCAAAGATGGCCAGCTGGAGCCTCTTGATGGCTGACCTGGAGTAGGACTCTCCCACGAAGACGTAGGTGCCCAGCTGGTCTAGCAAAATGTGGCAGGACTTGGCTTCCAGCTGGCAGTAGCAGGGAGTGTTGAGGGTCTCCTCATCCAGGGTCACAACTTCCTACAGATGGGACATCAAGGCTGGGGGTCAGCCCATGGTCCCGAGGGCTTGTGTCCCTCAAGGCTGACGGTCTCTGGCGGCCGCTGGGCTGGGTTCCCACCTTACCTCCCAGTTTCCCTGGTGGGACTGTGTTTTCAGCTGGTAAATCCAATCTGAGGAGCTGACGTCGGCACAGTGGGGAATGGTCAGGACGACGGGGCGGCACAGGAGCAAGCCAGTGGGCCCACAGGTCACTGCCGGGCTCAGCACCGTCTGCGTGCCCTCGGAGGGCAGGCTGGGGAGGGAGAGGGGACACTGGTTGGAAAGGGAACTCCATGGTGGCCAACAAGGAGCGGACACGCGGGTGGCACAGGGTGACTTACAGGGCACTCTCTGCCTTGTTGAGGACCAGGTACATCTCGTAGAACTTCCCCTGGGGGATGGCCCCATGGGGCACCAGCAGGCTCACCCCTGGAATGGAACACATAGGTGTTGTTAGTCACAAAAAGAAGGAGAAACCACCCTCCCATCCCCCTGGCCAGACAGCACCAGGACAGCAGGGAGCTAGGGCAGCCCAGAGAGAAACACTTCTACATCAGAAAATCATGGACCGTTTTGGGTTGGAAGGGACCTTAAAGATCATTTTGTTCCAACCCCCTTGACACAGGTAGGAAAACATTTCACTAGGTGAGGTTGCTCAGAGCCCCATCCAGCCTGGCCTTGGACACTTCCGGGGATGGGACAGCCACAGCTTCTCTGGGATGGCTCACAGCTACACCACTTGCAGGGATGAGCCAGGCCAATGCATGAGGATGAAAATCCTAATCTTTGGATCTTTTTGCAAGGTGCTGGCCCTGGATCAATATCAGAGAAAGGCCAAGTGAAACCCAAGGAGGCTGTGACCTCTAGCCTTCCAAGCCCGGCTTGGGAATGGCTTTCTGCCTTTCTTCCCTGAGCCAGCTTTGGGACAGCAAAAAGCTGCTCACAGCAGGCAAGTTTTCTAGGACAAGAGCAACCCCTTGATCGTTCAGAAGCCAAACAGTCCCCCCTCCCAGCTCGGGGCTTACCAGTGCCTGGCACGGTGAGCCTTCCCCCCAGGTAGCCAAACGTGCCGCTGGCGCTGTAGCCGTGCTCCCGGGGCAAGCCAAGGAGGTGCTGGGAACCCAGGGCTTTGCTCCGCACGTTCCCGAAGTGCCCCTCCCTGGAGGTGTCCCCCGGGTAGGTGCCGGTGGCAGGGACCCCCCCCAGCAGGTCCGTGCTGTCGTGCAGCCCCGGCGAGGAGGAGGCGGTGGAGGAGTTGTACACCTTGATCTTGAGGTTGGGCAGGGGGTCCAGCAGGGGCGAGTTGGTCATGGGGATCTTGTCGGAGGAGTCCTGCAGGGCGTACATGGGACCGCGGTACAGCCCCGCACTGGCCGTCAGGTCCGGCTGCATCGAGGGGTGCAGCAGCTGGGAGTTGTCTGGGGGAGCAGGAAACACAGGTGGGATGAAGACAGCGGAGGAAACAAGGGGTTGGGAAAGTACTGCTTGAGTGGAGGAGATCACAGAATCCTAAAATGGATTGGGTTGGAAGGGACTTTCAGGATTATCTAGTTCCAACCCCTCTGCCACGGGCAGGGACACCTTTCATTAGACCAGGCTGCTCAAAGCTTTGCACTGATTCCCCTCATCATGGAGCCCTCAGCCTTCAGAAATCAGCACATTCCCCCAGGAATGTGGCTCTCACCGTGCCGGGAGGTCTTGAAGTTGACAGGGTGGAATCCTCCGGTGAGAGCAGCTGATGAGTCTGTGATGTCCGTGTCAAAATCCCGGCATCTCCTCCGGTACACCACCACCCCCACAGCCATGAGGATCACGATGAAGACGAAAATGGCCACCACTAGCCCGGCGTACAGGGCCACGTCACCTGTGGCCTCCAGCACTGGGAGGGATTAAAGAAGTGGAGGTGAAAAAAGGAGCATGAGAAATGCACGTCAAGACCCATCAGCGCTCCCCAAACCCTACCACCGTCTCAGGCACGAAGGGGAAGATGCGTATTGGGCCTGCTGGGAAGGCTGGCAGGAGGATGGAGGGTGTTTTCTAAGAGCAAGAAGTCAAGAGCGATGCCAGAGAATGAGATGGAGGTGAAGCCCTCAAACCTTTGTAGGACACCTGGCCACAGCTCATGCCAACTTCACCTGAGCACCAAGGATCCCAGAAACATTAGATTTGTGCAGCTCAGGTTCATGATCAGCCCTCACATCCTAATAGAGACAATCCTGAGGAGTACACAGGAGTTTTGGGGTGGGCTTTAGTTGCTCCCTCTTCCCACCCTGTCCTTGCCGAGCTGTTGAGGAGCCCAACCACAGATGCAACAGAACAAAACCAAAGAAACAAACAGAAAAAAAAATGGCCATGAAATGAGCACTTACGGTGGCTTTTGGGTTCGCTTAGAACTCTTTTATCTGTTAGGAAAACAAAGTTAGAAAAAAAAAATGGTGAAGGTGATGATGGGCATGAGATGAAGCAGAAAGTGGGGAAGTGGGGGGAAGCCAGCCTGGGGGCATGGGAGATCAGCACTGTACCCCAGGGCATGCCAAAAGCAAGGCAGAATCACAGTGACAAGGGCATCCCCATGCCCAGCCAGGCCCTGGGACGCATGTCCCTATCTAACAGGACTTTGGAAATATCTGGCCATGGCGGCATTAAAGGGGACAGTGGTGTCACACAGCAGCAGGTGGCAGCATTGGGCTGCCTTCAGTGTGCCCACTCACAGCACAGCAGCACCATTATCTTCACTATTGCTTTGCTTCCCTAAACACTCAGGAGCTTCGGAGCTCCTACCCAGCAACGACCCAGGGCAGGTGTTTTCATGGTGGGGCTGAGAAACCCCTTCTGCTTTGCCCCTGCCAACCACAACCAGCCTTATTTCAGCCAAGACCCCACACCTAGAGGGGGGCTGAGGGTCTCAATGCCATTGGGACATTTAGATCCCAGCAAAAATCCCCAGGATTTCTTTCTTCCAGGTGAGAACTAGCTTCGGGAGGGGTCAGTCTGCTTGAAAACACTTTGTTGAAGACACAACCTGAAACCCAGGTGCCAGCGGTGCTGCTCCACCGGCTTGCAGGCACAGCCAGCGACAGCGCGGCCAAGCGCCGGAGCAGCATGGCCAGTGGCACCACGCGCCTGTGCCCGCCTGCCCAGGTACTCACTCTGCAGGCAGAGCCCGTCGGTGCAGTTTTTGGAGTCCAGGAGCCCCCCGCTGCAGTCCTTGCCGCCGTTGCGGGGGGCCGGGGCGGCGCACTCGCGGCTGCGCCAGTGCGTGCACTCGGTGCTGCACGCCGACCACTTGCTCCACTCCGTCCATGCGCCATCCACTGCGGGACACCCAACACAGGAGCGTCAGTAAAAGCCCTGGCACGGCCCCGGGTGCTCGTTCCCCAGTGCCAGGATGGTGCTGGCAGCACAAAGGGGCTTCCCTTGGGGAGTGTTATCCCAGTGCATCCCGCCCTGATGCCATCTGGGGAGGGCAATTGTGTCCCTGCAGACACCCCCAGCTCTTTGAGACTAAAATGGGGTAGAATCATTGACTGGTTTGCGTTGGAAGAGACATTAAAAATCATCTCTTTCCAACCCCCTACCGTAGGCAGGGACACCTTCTGCTGGGCCAGGTTGCTCCTAACCCTGTCCAACCTGGCCTTGGACACTTCCAGGGATCCAGGGGCAGCCACAGCTTCTCTGGGCAACCTGTGCCAGGGCCTCCCCACCCTCATAGGCAAGAATTCCTTCCCAATATCTAAACCTACTCTCTGTCAGTGTGAAGCCATTCCCCCTTGTCCTGTCAGTCTAGGCCCTTGTAAATAGTCTCCCTCTATCTTCCTTGTCAGCCCCTTCAGGCACTGGAAGGCCACAATTAGGTCCCCTCAAAGCATCCTCTTTTCCAGGCTGAACAATCCCAACTCTCTCTCAGCCTTTCCTCACAAGAGAAGTGCTCCATCCCTCTCACCATCTTGGTGGACTCGCTCCAAGAGGTCAATGTCCTTCCTATGCTGGGGACCCCAGAGCTGGACGCAGTGCTCCAGGTGGGTGCTTTGGACTGGGTCTCCTGAGCCCCTGTCTCTTTGGGATGCACTGGTAGCAGAGCTGGGCCATTCCACCTGGGGCATGGGCAGTGTGGGCACACCAGGTTGCGAACCTGCCTTACCTGGGCAGAGGGTGGTGCAGGTGATTTTCTGGAAAGGCTGCCCGTCGCAGAAGGAGCCGCCGTTCAGCGGCGCGGGGTTGGTGCAGGTCCGGGTGCGCTTCTGCCAGCCCCGGCCACAGCGGTTGTTGCAAGGAGACCACTCAGACCAGGTGGACCAGCCACCGTTCACTGCAGGAGGAGATGGACAGCACTAACACCAGAGCCCAGTTCAGCAGGGACGGCAGCTAAGCCTTGGTTTCTTACATCTGTGACCCCCTTGTACAGCTCCTTCTCACGAAAAGCAAATCACAAGACTCCTTCTCGTGTATCCCACCTCACGCCCAAGATGCTCAAGCCTTTTAGTTAAGCCTTGGGACAAAGCTTTGGTCTTTCTTCCACTTGGCAAAATATTTTTGTGCCTGGCCCCAGGGAGATCCTTGGTTTCATAGCCAAGTTCAGCCAAACACAGCTTTTCAGCTGCTTTGAGAATCAAAACAATCCGTCTGGGTCCAGCCTCCATCCACCTTCCTACCCAACAGAGAAGGCTTGGAAATACCTCCACCCCTACACCTCCGAACCTCCCCTAACAGGCTGTGCAAGCTATAAGAGGATCCTGTTCTGCAGATATTGGTTATTACTTAATTTCATGCACTAATTTAATTCCCTCCTACCACTCCCAGAAAGTGCCCGTGTTCCCCCTTGGCCTGGGGACATGGCCAGAGCAAAGGTCCCCTCCCTGAAGCAAGGGCTGGTACCGTAGACGATGACAGCGGCCGTGGTGCTCCGGCGCTTGGCCACGATGTTCTTGGCCATGCAGGTGTAATTAGCAGTGTCCAGGAGCCGGGCCTGCTTGATGATGAGGTTGTGGTCGATGGTGATCAGGAAGTTGGTGTCCTGGGAGGGGTCGATGACGTCCTCGTTCCTCAGCCACTCCACCTGGCAATAAAGGAAGGGGTGGGTGAGGACAGTGAGTGAGCCATCACCGAGACCACTGATGTCCTCAGCACCTCAACCACTGACTGGCCAACCTTGCCTCTGACTGTATTTATTTCTCCTTAAAAACTTAAAAGTCTGAGGCACATAACTGCTGTTTGGGCCAAGGATGTGGCTATCACCAATGCACAGCTCCCAGGGGCTGACAGAGCTGTGGGCATGGAAAGCTCCACCACCTTGGCAAGGAAACCCATCCATACTGACTTTCCCAGCTGCCCTCTGCTCCCACTGGTGACTGCTCCCCTTCAGCCAACTCCTTGGGCTGAAGATTTTTCCCTCTAAAAGGGGTTAAGGGCACCTCAGGAAGGGTGAGGGAGGTGTTCTGAGCAGGTGCTGAGGTTACGTGTGTTACTAGATGTCACAGTAAGAGATCCACTGCCCAAAATAAACCTTTCTGCTGCACAGTGAGAGCTGATGGTCTCGGCACGAGGCCATCCATCATGGCCACAAGCCATGTGCAAGGACATGCCCTGGGAAGGGAGGGGACACCTCAGCCACCAGGGTGGCATTCCTTGGGGCTGTGGAGCCACTCACCTCGGCCTGTGGGACCCCCTCGGGCGGGCGGCACTGCAGCAGGACCTCGTGTTCCAGCGGGACCTCCTTGCCCAGCGGCTCCTGGTCAAAGTTCTTTCGTAGGTCTGGGAGGGAAAGGAAAAGCCAGGGGTTACCAGCGCTGCTGCAGGAGCAGGGCAACCTCCAAAACTTTGGTGGGCAACCTCCAAAACTCAGCACCAAGTGTCCACAAGTCAGGAAATCCCTCTGGCATAGCACAGCCAGAGCAAAACGTGTCCTGGGAGGAAGGAGCTGGAGAATCATGTTTTCCAGGATGCATTTGGGCAGCATGTGGTGCTCAAGGACAGTATCTTTCCTCCTTCATGTTGTTGCAAGCTTATACCCCATCCTGTCATTTCCTTTTGGGGCTAAACCTCAGCTTGACCACTGTTTCTTTATCCCCTCTATTTCCTTCCCCCTCTGGACCTTGCTCCAGGACCCTCTTTTCATGAAGGGGGAAAATGAGATTTGCAGAACAGTTCAGCTCCCACATCAGCACTCCCACATCACATTCAAGAGAATTCCCAGACTTCAGGGTTAAGGGGGTTTGTTGCTCAGCTCTGCCCTAGTTGGTCCTGGCTAAGCCATATCCCCAGACTTGCTGAAAATATGGCCATTGCACTCCAATGAGGAAAGGTTGCAGAGGAAAAGCCAGGCTTCCTCAGCGAGGGGCTGGACAGTGTTTTGGGGAAGGAGAGGCCCCTCGGGATGTGGGGAATATGGTTGTGTCCTGCTCCAGAGCCTTGGAAGGAGCAGAAGCATCACTAGATGGTGCTGCAATCCTCTGCTACAGCTCCAGCCCTCTCAACGTGGCTTCCGAACCCTCACTTCACCTCCTCTGCTCTGAAAAAACAACACGTGTTCAAGGCCGGGTTGGACGTGACTTTGAGCAGGCTGGTCTAGTGGAAGGTGTCCCTGACCATGGCAGGGGGGGTTGGAATGAGTTGAGTTTTAAGGTCCCTTCTAACCCAGACCATTCCATGATCCTCTGATCCCGTGATTTTCCCTGTTCAAGCTAAACCCTTTAGCCAATTCATCAGCCCTCTCCGTTTTGGATAACACGTGGGATTATTAGCCCTCTAATAGCAAAATCCATTTGGGGCTGGGGAATCCTGGCTGTTCTCCCATGGCTTTGCCATCTCATTTGCTAATCGAGCAAACTGGGGAGGGAACAGCCTGATTAACCCGCCCTTAGTCAGGCTGACACCCCCAAACAGCAGCTCAGAGAAGTGACATATGACAGCAGGGACTTTGGGGACACTGAGCCGCTGATTCAGGCAGAGCGTGCAAGGTGCTATCCTTGGGTTATTAGGGATAATAAAGCACTGGGAAGAGCTGAGCTGACGGGCACTGCGGCATTAACCCAGGTAGTGCCACAGCCTCTCGCCCAGAAGCAAAGCTGGAGCTGGGATGGGGAGCGAAGACCAGGGCCATCCAGCAAGGATGGGTCATTCCGAGTGATCAAAAAGTGACTTCAATAGGGAGCCAGCTTTTGGAGATGGGCAACCCCGCGGGAGCAAGCACGGCATGTCCCGGGCACTTACACGCTATGCGGACGTAGGCGCGGCGGCTCTTGGTGGTGCCCGCCGAGCTCCAGGCCACGCACTGGCACCAGTAATCCTCCAAGCCAAAGAGCTCCTCCACCTGCTGCCGGGAGACCTCGATCTGCACCTTCCGCACCAGCATGCCTGGAAGGGGAGAGAGGGACGGCATCAGCTCGGCAGGAGCATCCGGGACGAGGGGGACCGAGGCAGCACCTGAGAGGGATGGTGGACGTGCAAAGCTTGGGGACAGGGGTATCTCATCTGGGGACGGCACCTCTGCAAATCAGGGGGACTGTTCCCTCCAGAGGGTGACCTGGATTTGAAGCCAGGGCAATGGATCCCGTGGAATTGTCTGGTTTTGTCCCTCCTCAGTCTGACTGAGCAGGACCAGGACCTCTCCACCGTTTCTAGAGGCATCACCCTCCTCCACCAGCTCTCTCCCACGTCACCAACACCAACATCCCTGCCCAGACTCCTTCCCCCCCTCCCCCAGGGTTTGAAGGATGCCTCCCAGGCTTTGTTGCAGGGAGAAACCATCTCTGTCAGTGCCACTTAAATACAAACATAACAATACAAATAGAAGATCTTAAGGCAATCACCCTGGCCATGGCAGGGGTGTGTGGTGGCAAAGGTGACACCACCACGTTCAGAACATGCTGAAGCATCAGTGGCCATCACCAAGGGCAGGAGGGACTCAGGGCTTACTTTTCCTTATTTTAAGCAATACCTGCCCTTTTATTTGCAGTTTCTATTTTAAAAAGGCCTCAATTTCACGGCGATCGAGCGCCGCACGCTCCCCAGCTGTAATTTTGTTACAGCCCGCTCCCAGCGCTGTGAGGAGCAATTACTGTCTCTCTGCCACCTTCCTGCAGGAGAGCTGACAAGGAAATACAATTTATTTTGCCACTATTCCGGGGAAAGAAAAAAAAAAAACCAACAAAAAACCAACAAAACAAACCAAAGAAAAGGTATTTGGGCCAAGTGCTTTTGGGAAACAGGGTTTTTAGAAGGACCCAGGATGGAGATGGCTCAAACACATCTTGTCTATCTGGAAAGCTCCAGTGGGGTGGGTTGAGCAGCCTTGGAAACGTGGGGAGCATCCTGCAAATGCTGTATTTCTGTCCCCTTGAAAGCAATGACTACCCAAAACTGTAGGCTGAGCTCAAGGCTCACAGGAGTGACTATGTAAGGGCTCCCAGGCATCCAAACCTGGCTGCTCTTCCCGCCCTGCCCTTCTCACCCAGCTGAATTATCCTCCCTGACTTGGCCTATTTTTGCTTTCTTCCACATGAAATGTTTTGGATCAGACGCAGACAGAGCATTACTGAGCCGGGCTCATTCAAGACACATCATCCTAAAAGTTCCTTTTCTTTCTTTTTTCCTTCTTAAAGGTCCGTTTTTCCAAGCTTTTAACTGAGGACACTTAAAACTAACCGTGTTAACCTGTGCCTTTGTGCCCAGCTCTGCCCTGTGCCCTTTGCAGCAGCTTTCCTGGCCAAGGTCAGGCGCTGCAAATGCAGATTTTCTAGCATGTTAAACCACTTTGGTTCCAGCTCCTTTTTTCTCAGGGAAGCTGCCGGGCAGAGATGCCCACGCCAGCAGCTTTTACATGCACGGTATCACCTCCACACTGAAGGTACTGTTGGTGTGTTCCCTGATAGCAGCAATACCATCTTTGAAGCCTGGACGGAGGTGGTGCACGCTGTTTCCTCCACAGATTGCTGGGAGGGCCCAAGGCAAAGGAGTTTCCCCTGCAACAGGTTTCCCAGATGGATGCTCCATTCCTGGGAGTGTTCCAAGCCAGGTTGGATGGGGTTTGGAGCAACCTATCTAGGGGAAGATGTCTGCCCATGGCAGGGGATGGAACTACGTGACCTTTAAGGTCTCTTCCAACACAAACCATTCTGGGATTATATGAGCCTACGAAATATAGTGGGTTTTTCCACAGTGCACATCAGTAAGCCATGAAACTCCCTGCTGCAGGGTGCTGGGATGATCCAGAGGAGAAATGAGTCCTAACAGCATTCAGACAAATTAACGAGTGGGGAATTCATCTAGGGCTGGACTACACTGCTCAGATACCTCCACTGGAGCAGGGAGTCCCTAATCACGGATGTCAGAAAGCTGGGAGGGTAACAGAGCAGGCTGCATCATTGCCTCCTTGTCCTGGTTCAGTGCTCTTCCCCTGAGCATCCTCCACTGCCATACACAGGGCACAGGGACCTTTGGCTCAACCCAGTGTGGCCAGATGTTATAAATAAATTCAAAACCCCTCAGCAAAGGCTGCTCGGTCATTGACCAGCTCTGACTCTGCCCTGGAGTGGTGAGGGTTTCAACTCTGGCCTCTGCAAGAGCTGGAAGGTGGAGATGCACCCTGGAAAAGAGAAATGCTGTGGCCCCTGTCAGCCTCTGGAGAAGCAAGGGGACAGCTTTGCCCTTCAGAGATGGCATCTCTGACCACCCTTCCTCTGGAAGAAGAACACTCCAGGAATAGCTGAAGCAGCTTTAGGAGGACAGACTCAAAGAGCCACAGAGGAAAGAAATGATCCCCCTTTTGCAGAGCAGGTTCAGGGACGGGCCCAAGCACAGACCGGGTCATGGCTAGTGCAGGATGGAGAGAGAGAGATGCCAGGGAAGGGCAAGGCTGTGGGAAAAACCACAGGGACAAGGAAAGATTCTGTAAAAGTACTTGTGACTCCAGGCTAATGAAGTCTCTCCTCTAAGCCCAGCCTGACTTCTCAGGCCAACACCACAGCAGTTCAAAAGGGCTGCCTTGGTTTAAAGCCCTCCAGATGCCACATGCTCAGGGATTTGCAGAGAACAGATGTTACGTGGGAACTGTGACTGTTTTCCTCCACCCCTGGTCAGACCACAGGTACCAAAACTGGTGCAGAAAAGATGGGAGCTGAACTAAAGCATCCCAATTTTAGCAAATCTATTTGATCACACAATATATCCAACTCCTAACCTTCTTCTCATGCCAGGAGGTTTCAAGGCATGGACCAGGCAGCTCTGCGGAGCCCAGTCCCATGGAATAAACCCCCCCTAAAATGCTCAAACCACCTTCTTACCCCCTGTTCCAGGCAGCCAGAGGCTGACATCCTCTGAGGCAGGGAAGAGCTCATTTGCCATCAAAAGGCATTTCAAATCCTACCTGCAATTGCTCTCATTACCCATTAAACACCTAATCCCTCTGCGAACCTGAGTAAGCTGCCAGCCTTTGCCACCCCTCCTGGCAATGACTCCTACGTGTTGATTAGGCACTTTGCAGGAAAGCTGTTCCATTTTTTTATCGGATTTAAACATGCTGCCTTTAAAATCCCATTTAACAAGCCCAGGTCCTGCAGAAGGGTAAGTGTGCAAGCAGACTGGTTGAGTTTCCCAAGCTTCCAGGGGGTGTGGTGACCACAGCACCACCATCGTGCCTTCATCCGTGCTCTGGAAAGTCTACCTGTTGTTCTGCCTGGAGGAGAGCCCTCAACAGGTTGGCTGTGCATGAGGGAAAAGGGCAGAAGCACACAGAAAAACGAGAGGGAAGGGGAGGCAGGGGGATGCTGAGGTGGGTTTGCTCACCAGTGACCTCGTCCAGGCTCTCCTTGGTGACGTGGTCTTCCTGCTTGACCCACTCCCCGTTGCACTTGAAGTAGATCTGGGTGGCGGGGTTGGCATGGCACACGAGCTCCACGGGCTTGTTCTTCACGATGTAGGCGTCCTGTGGCTCCAGCAGGAAGTGAGGGAGGGTCTCCGCCGGCGCTGAGGGGAAGGAGTCGGGCAGCACATCGCTGTACTCCAGCCCTGCCAGGGGAGCCAGAGGGTGGGGAGGTGCCCTTAGTCCCATCCCAGCAGGAATGCATCTCCTGCTTACACCGCTTCATCCCTTCCCGTCCTTCCCCAGGAGTGCCCTGCACATGGTGGTGTCACCAACAGCCCTTGCTGAGGATGCTTGGAAAAGCAAAAGAAGGCTGGAGGCTCCCCCAAAACCAGAAAATCAAATCCCTGCTAGTGAGAGAGCTGTGGAGTTTATCCTGTTTTTTCCTGGGTACCAGCCCCTCACCCACACTCTGAGCCCACAGCCTGGGTGATCTCACTGGAGGACACCACGAGGGAAAAAGCAGAACAAACCCAGGTCCAGGGATGCTGATGGGGACACTGAGAGGCTCCACAGGGACTGGTGTCCCCCACCTCAGGTCTCCTCCTCACAGCCCTGAGGAATGCACGGGTATGCCCCAGGGAAAATGCTGGCAGGGCTCAGTGCTGGGAATGCTGACCATTATCCCAGCACAAATCTCAGACATCCAGTGTGAGATCCACATCCTCAGTGGAGCTGTGTTTGGGATCCCACACCCCTGTCAACACTCGGATTTCAGCATCACACAACAGGTGAGCAATTGCTTCCAGCCCAACCAGCTCCAGAAAATATCACCCAAAGGTGCCACCAGGATTCACACCCTCTCACCCCAGAAACTAGGGGTCAGTGACCTGGGGACCTCCATCTTCCTGCTTTTTTACTTTCAAAAGCCATCTAATTGCAAAAATAACGGGAAAAAGAGGTCAGGTGTGCTCAGGCCAGGCCAAGAAAAGTCCGGAAAGGGGTTAGCACCTCAGTGCTCACACAGGGACATAATCCCTGAGGAATGGGAACCTCAGGGTGGCTCATCCCCAGCAACAGCTTGGGAAGATGAGCTGAGCATCATCTGCAGGAAGCCTGTTTCCAGACATTTCACCCATTAAGATCAAACCCAAATATCCCAGGACTAATAGAAAAATCCCCAGTGGTGCACTGGGATGCTACTGCTTAACCTGTTGTTCCTGGGAATCTCACTAGCAGTCAGGTCACATCGCAAGGCTTTTCTTTACACCCAAAGGAGTTATGAGCTTTTCCTCCTCCTCTCTTCCCTCAGCCAGAGCTGTGATTCTCAACTCCAGGCACTGCAGTGTGCAGGAAAACAGTAAATATCCCCAGCCCCGCGATAACATCTCCAGAGCTGGCAGGGAAAAGGAAGGAGCCCACTCCCTTCATCACCCTTGGCAAAGAACGGTGCTGCACAGAGAGAATCAGAATCCCAAGATGCGAGGAGGAGGAGGAGGAGGAAGAAGAGAAAAAAATAAATATAATCAGATGCATCAAGAAAACAAGATGACCAAGCTGCCTCCTGAGCAAAAATCAGTGAGGGGAAAAAAAAAATGCACGAGGTCAGTCGTTTAAAATCCATTTAGGAAAATTGACTTTCCATTTCCATTTAACACAGCACTAAGGGAGAGCGGTAGGACATTTGTCATAATCCATTAACTGCTCTTTTGGAAACAATGAATTAAACTCCGGGCTAATTTCTCTCTCTCTGGCTGGCTCTTCCCCACCTCTGTGCTGCTGGTTATTTCCTCCCCCATCTTTTTTGCAGACCTGTGATTTTCCCAGGCCCTGCGGCGGGCAGGGGGACAGGGAATGCCGAGGTGTGAGCCCCCCACCCTGAGCAGTCCCACACTGCCCCCCGTGCCCACCTCAGGCCCCAGCTCCTGCTCCCCCTCTCCTGTTGAGCAGCCTCTTGCCTGTGTCCCACCAGCAAATATCCTTTATTTTTATTCTAATTTTTTTTTAAGTTACTACTCAATTTTTCATCTGCTGAGTTGTTGTTTTGTTGGTCGTTTGCTGGTTTTTTTATTTCAAAAACTGCTTCGATGCCACGAATCTAAATTCCCTGGCAAAGAGGGCTGGCAGGAGACAATCTAACTGGCAACAGAGGCAGCCAACAAAACTTCACTCCTGGGCTCGTGTGAAAACCTCCCTGAAGTGATGCTCCCTGTATCCCTGTGCCATGCAGCCTGCAAAGTCACACCTGAACTTGGCAGCTGGGAAAGGGCACAGGCACCCTCCAAAAATCCACCTGGGGGCTTGCTGGCCACTCATCCCCAGGGCAGGGGTGGCTCCTGGGTTTTGTTTAATAAGAATGACCCACGAAGCCTCAATGTCCCTAAAGAAGCCGATTTTCAGAAGGTCCTTCCCCTATGGAGGTGACACGCCGAAGTGCACGTCCCTGATCCCAAACCATGACCAAGGAGAGGTCCTCCTCCAGCAGTCAACACCAAAGACATGTTTTCTTCCACCTCAGTGCCACTTTGGTGATGTTAAACAGGACCTCAGGTCATCCGAGAGGATCCGGGAGCGGGGAGGGGATGAGTCATGGCTGGATGGGGATGAAAATGCCAGGTTTGTGACTCACCAGTGATCATCTCCAGTGCAATGGGTGACTGCTCCAGGCTGTGATGGGAGCCACCTTGGCCCCCCAGCACAGGGTTTGGGGGTGAAACACCCCCGGAGGTACCAAAAACCTGCTGGGTCCCATCTGAGCCCCTGCTCCAAGAGGGGGGGTCTGCCCAAATAAATGCTGTGGATCTCAAGCTCAACACTTCAAGGTTGTTCTCATGGAGGCACAGTGGCTTTGGGGATGAGGGTGGTTGGAATACAATGATGTCCCAGCCAGATACAGCATCTGCTTTTGGTGGCTACAAAAATCTGCTCAATTTAAGGTTTGAACCCAAAACACCTGAACCTTTAAAGCAAAGACCATCCTGGCTGCTGGGAAAGTTTAAATCCTGCAAACTGACAACATCTGAGAGATCTTTTTTTCTGGCCAAGAGAGATCTGGGGCCAAAAAATCAGCTCTAACAGGAGACGGGGGAAAAGGATGATGGTTTTTTTGTGGCAGACTCACAACTGGGGCCATGCCATGGAACCCCAACCCCACGGATCCCTCAGGCTCATGGATGGGAGCAAATCAACGGGGAGGATGATTTCTCCATCCAAAAATCCAGCTGAAAAAAAAGGCATGTGCAGCTGGGCAGGGCGTTTTTCTCCAGCATGATATGGCCACTAGTATTTAAACAAGCTGGGTAAGAAATAAGGCACTGGAACAACGGAGACTTTGGATAAGAAAAGGGAGGAGAATCATGCTGGGCACATTTATCATAAGCCATCAACCCAGCCTTTCATCCCCCTTCCCGACGCCCGGCCACCCGCCGCATGGGAAACCTCTCACTCGGCTAACACGCACGGGGGGGCCCCCAAAAAGTCCACATTCAGTCGGTAGGGGGGAAAACATGGCTGCCTGTGCCATGTGGAGGAACAACTGCTGCTCCTTCTGCCCTGACTATCCAGCACCAACTGCAAAACACCCCCAAAATAAAAGTACTTTCCCAGTGGTGCAACCCCCTCACCTCCAGAGAGGCCACCTCTGCTCTGCCCACCCGAGGTGACACTTTGGTCCACTGACCACAGGAGTAGCATGCACAGGAGATGCTTTTGCATGGGAAAGCAGGAGAGGAGCCCTGCACAGCCAGGATTTCCAGTCCCGCACTCAGACAAGCAATAAAACTCCCAGCAGTGACAAACTAATAAATATTTGAGTGTGCGCTCCGCTGACTGCCATCATCATCTCCCTGGCAGACGTCTACAGGGGGTTCCCATCTGCCAGCTTCCCTCCTTCCCACTGGAGGTGGGTGCCTGCTTCCCAGCTCTCTTTTGGGGTTTTTTGTTTGGTTTTTTTTTGGAAGTCCCAGGCTGTCACCATCCCACAGTCTCACACTGCTCGGGGCATGGTGTTACGGGGCGCCTGGAGCCTTCAGTATTTGAGATGGAGCCTTCGGTACTCGAGATGGTTTTTTTGGGGGGGAAAAGGCAAGGAGGAGCAGCTCTTGGCTCGACCCGTGAGGCCAAATCCTGACGCCTTGAGGATGAGTGTGGTGGGAGCAGCGAGGCGGAAAAGGGAGGAGGGGAATAGGCACCGAGGGTTTCTTCTCTCTCCCCATCCCTCATCACACGTTTTAATCTGCCGGGGTTGAGCTGGATTATCCGCAGCATCTGTTCCCCAGGGGGTGACCTGCAGATGTTTGCAGCCAGCGCTTGCAACTCGGTTGACGATCGACCGATGATCCCACCCACCCCCTCCACGGGGAGCAGCACTGGAGCCGGGACCCAGCCTTACCCTCCCTCCATCACCCCAAACCTCGGCACAAGGGATGGCAAGCCCGGAAAGCAATTCCCCTTGGAAAGCAATTCCCTTTGCAGCAATGGCCCAGCAAACCTCCACAGGAAAGCGTTAAAATCCTCTCTCCTGCAATTGTTATCCCTCCAAATATTTGGAAGATTACAGGAGCATTAGTAGCTGCCCATCACCCACGGCCACCCATCCCTCCCTCCCCCGTACCAGGCAGGCAGGGATGCAATGTAAGGATGTAAGGATTAAGCTGGGATGCCTGGGTCCTCCGGCTGGGTTTCTCCGGCTAAATCTCAGCGGCAGTGGACGCTTAACCCCTTCTGTCTCCACCTCCCCCCATTCCCATCTGCCTCAGGGCAAGCACTGTTTCAGGGGAAGGCCTGGGAGGCAACGGTTAAACCTGCCAGGTGGGTTAAAATCCTCCTGTAGAAATGAAAAAATATATGGCAGCTTATCTCCAGCACCACAGGAGGAGAGTCATCTGCCTTCCCAATCCCCCTTCCCAATCCCCCAGCAGGGATGGGAATGGCTCTGGTTCCAGAGAC
This sequence comes from Pipra filicauda, assembly GCF_003945595.2. Taxonomy (NCBI): domain Eukaryota; kingdom Metazoa; phylum Chordata; class Aves; order Passeriformes; family Pipridae; genus Pipra; species Pipra filicauda. The sequence continues at coordinate 580,659 of NW_024104361.1, forward strand.
CGAGATGGAGGGGATGCTCTGGCCACCGGCTTGGCCAAAGGAGGTGTCTGAAAGGCTGGAGTGGGACTCCCTCCCTCCCCAAATTCCCCCCCTGTTGCTTCCAGGGAGAACTCATTTAGGGATTAGTGCTGTTGCCATTTATGCTCCAGCAGATTTCCATGCTGGAGCCATGGCGTGGCTCACTCCTATCCCAGAATGCCTGCCCCACTGAGGGCATCCCCACCGCAAGCCCTGGAGGGATGCAAAGGCTTCCCACCACATTCCAGTCCATCCCTGAGCTTATGGGGAACCAGAATCACCACTCCAGGCCTGCCCTGTTCCTATGGGCTTTCCATCACAGACTGCCCTCCTGGTACAATTTTGTGTCCAGCGCTAACACACAGCCAAGCTTTTCATCCTAAAACCACCCTGAACATCCTTCCTCCCCCCAAACATCCTTCCCTGAGCATCCCCTTCTCATCCCAAATTCAGCCCCCCACACATGTGTGGTCACCCAACATGATGCCCCATCACTGAGCAGGTGACAGCAGCCTGGGGCATCTTCAAAGTCTCCATGAGGTGGGGCAGTGCCATGCCAAGCCCACTATCCCTTCTCTAGGGATGCCTCCCACTGGAGCCACAGCAGGGAGAAAGGAGGACCACCCAAAATACAGTGTGTTGCTGAGGATGGGTTTGGAAAATTTGAAGCCACTCACATCAAACTCTCCCTGCTGCCTCCTTGCACAGAGCCCACAAAAGCCTGTGCCTTCAAAACCCTGGGATTGTTCAAAGCGGGCTCAGGCACAAGCTGGGAAGCGCTGACGAAAGTGAGAGGCAGGGAATGTAACAGGTCCCCAGGGCTGAGCTGGCTGATGTAACCCCCGGCCTCATTAACTCAGCGTGGCTCATTAACCTCTCCCTCGATGAGAAAGACCCAAGAGAGGGCAAAAAACTAAGCATGGAACCTCTGGGGGGACCATGGAAAACCAGTGGTACCTGGCCTCTGAGTTCATTTGGGCTCACACTGACAGAGGGGAAATTTAGGTTAGATTTATGGAAGGAATTCTTGGCTGTGAGGGTGGTGAGGACCTGGCACAGGTTGCCCAGAGAAACTGTGGCTGCTCCATCCCTGGAAGTGTACAAAGCCACGTTGGACAGGGCTTGGAGCAACCTGATCTAGGGGAAGGTGTCCCTGTCCAGGGAATGAGATGATCCTTAAGGTCCCTTCTAACCCAAACCATTCCATGATTCTATCTCATCTCCAGTCTGGAGCAAGGTTGAATTTTGAGGTCAAAATGCCAATGGGATGACGTGGGGTGACCCTCCCCGTGGCACCTGACACCTCCCCCAGACATGGTAACTCAGCAAAGGCTGGAGCGCAGAAACCCAGCCATCGGTGTGCTGCCGTGTTCAGGGCTGTGCTGGGTCTGCAGAACATGTTGTTCTACCTCTCTGGCCCCTCAAAAAGTGGAACCCATCCCCTTCTGCTCCCATCAGCCAGGAAAGTACCTGGGAGCCTGGCTGCATGGGGTGCATTTGGCCTCTCCATTCTCACCAATCTTTTATTAATAATTAAACCAGCAAAGAGCCACTTTAACCTTTCCCCCGAGCACCTCTGCCTGACAAATCAGCTCCTTTTCCTCCACTGGCTGCCCTCTGCCAGGAGCTTCACAGTCCCTTTGCATACCCTTCCTACCAAACCTGGCATCGTCCAGCGCCACTCCTTCACCCCATCACCTCCAGCTCCTCCCAGAGCCCACCCAGCTCGGGACAGACGGACAGCAGGACAGACAGGCATTTCCCAGTGGGTTAGCACTCCCTCCCACCCGGCGACATGCAAGCTTTATAATTAGAGAGCATTCCTCCCCAGTGTGGGTAATGAGGGGGTGCACCCAGCCAGCCCTAATTACACCCTTGGAAAAAAAATAAGCAGATTTCCTCCTCTCCCAGCCAAAGGAAAAGCCTGCAGCCGGCCTATCTCGCTGAACACCTTTATTAAACCAGGACTGGATGGGGAAGGGGAAACAAAATAAAGAAAGCAAAGTCTGTGCTGAAAAAAGGGTGGGTAGGAGAAGGTGGGCAGCACCAAGAATGTGTCTGCATGCAATGGCCTTATGGATCAAACAACACTTAAAGACAAAAATATAAAAATAAATCAACTTTTTAGCTAAATTCTCAGGTCAGGTTTTTGCAAAGCAGCCTGAGAGATAAAATAAGGCAGGGTGCCCTCACACAGGGGATCCAACCATAGCGTCCCTGCACATCCCATGGCAGCATCCCTGCACATCCCACCACAGCATCCTTGGGCACCCCAGCTCAGCACCCCTGCCCATCTCACAGCAGCCTCCCTGTGCCCCTGCCAGCCATGACTAAGTGGGTCCAACCCAAATCCCAACCATCTCCAACCCCCAAAAGGAGAAACACCCAGGCTCTGGCAGCAACTTCCCATGCTGGGAGTTGGGAAGAGAGAGATTCATCTTGTTGATTACGCATTACGTCGGAGTATTTATGGAGCCACTACTCTTTTGTTTATCCTTACGATTATTATAATCAAAGACGAAGCCTCCTGAGAAGTGTAAACAGCTGAGATCCCTTATGGTACAAGCCTCTTCATTTTTCATTATATGGATTTATAACACGACACAGGCAGATTGGAGTAAATTGTTCCTTATTTCTGGTTTTAACGGAGCAGAGCTGTGAGCTGCGCAGATCCCCGTAAATACCCGCGGAAAAGAGAGTGAATTAAAAGAAAAAAAAAAAAAGAAAGAAAGGCAGAAAAAAAGGAGGAGGAATTATGTAGCAAATCCCTGTTACACTCTATTGTGCTCGCTTCTTTTGTGCTGTTTTATACATTCCCTTCAGGGAAGCAGTTATGTTGGAAAACTATCTCCAAATTTCATCTAGCGCTGGTTCTTGTTACGGGCACAGACACTTCCCTTTGTGCTATTTTAATTCCATTGTCACGGTCCTCTTGTAGGGTTTGTTCTATTTACTAAGCTACAACATTATTTTTAATGGACACAATAATTATATGAACTTTTTTATTTATTTGCTTTGGCTCATAAAAGAAAAGAGCCAGCAGCAGAGAATGCGGTAACGTGCTGTTTATTCACATGTACGGCGTGTGCTGGGTTTCTGTTGTGAAAAGAATAATAATTTCAACAAGAAAAGAGAGAAGGGAAAAGAAAACAAGGAACAAACAGGGACTTGTTGCCCTGGTTAGTGCCAGAAAGTCCAAGGAATCATTAATTATCTTTCAAACTCCAGTAAACCAAGTGCAAGATGGGATCTCTCCTTGGAAAATGGAAAAAGGGAAGGAAAAGAAGGGTGTCCTGTTCAACTGGGCAGTGCAGTTTTAAAATGTTAACTCCGTGTGAAGGAAAGTTGCCAGTTTTGCAGAGAGAGAGCGATTTCCCCTTCACTGAAATCACACACATATTTCAAAATGTAAATTCCCCAGCATTCCCTCCGAGAGTGCAAATTTCAGCTGGGGGTTCTTTTTCCCTGACCATGCAAATCCAGAGGCGACTGCCTTGGCTTTGGGCATGAAAAGTGACTTTAAACCAGCAGCGAGCAGGGCTGGGAACCACCCACTGCTCCTTGGGAAGAGAAGGATGCTCTGCTGCCCAGCAGGCATCATCCCAGCTCTGAGCATCCCTCCCTGAACACGCACATCCCACTGGACCATGAGCTGGAGGGCAGCAGCTTTCACCCTCTGAGCATGTTGATGCCAAACATCTGGGGGGGGTGGGGGTGGAAAACAACCCAACCACGCTCTCTAAAAGTGGCTCACAAGGTTTGGTGGTCCTGGGTGGTGGTACTTTTGTCCCAAAATCCAGAGGAGGCGGCTGTGCGTGTCCCAGCCCGAGGAAGCCAATGTGGCGGCATGAACCCAGCTGAGGCAAACCAAAAAGTCCAGGCAGCTGGCTGCAAAGAGGGGACCTTCTTCGCAAAAGGAAGAAGAGAAAGCTGGGGATTTTGTGTTCGCTTTTTTGTGGGGATTTTTTGGGGTTTTGCCCTTTTTTTTTTTGTTCTGTTTTGTTTTGTTTGTTTGTTCCCCTCGTTTTTGTCTTTTTCTCACTCACTCTCTCCTCCCGCCAGCCCCGGGAAGCCAAAGCTGGCTGGAAGGATGCTCCCGCCGCCTCCAGCCAGCCTCTCCGCGGGCCCCTCGCCAGATGCTGCCCTACTTTTCCCGATGCTTTTCCCACTGTTCTCCCGCCGCTCGCTCGGCAGGCGTGGGCTGGGAGCAGCACCCGCTCCCCGGGACCCGCAGCACCCACTCCCCCGTGCCAGGCACCCAGACCCAGCAGCCAGGGGTCACCTCCCACCCTGCCAGACATTCCAATTCCGCAGGGGAAGGTGCTTGGTGCAGCGCTGTCCTGATTTGAAATAATTTTAATCTTCACATTATTATTTAATCATTAAAAAAGAACAACAAAAGGAAAGGTCCACTCCATGCCCCGAATTCCCCATTAATTCAGCTGGGGGAGGAACATCACAAGAGCGGCTGATTAAGGTCCCTTTATTAAACAGTCTTTAAAGTTGCCCTTAATCTTTCAGATTTGTTGTTACGATAAAAAAAAACAACACTAAAAAAAAAAAACAACAAAACAAGAACAACCACCACAAATGGAGTTTGGTAATATTTTGCTTTTCATTGTCCTTTCTCTGCCCTTTTCTTCCCTTCTCCTTTTACTGAGAGGACAAACAGAAGGAAAAAAGGGGGGGAGGGGGAGAATAGGGATAGAAAAAGATTTAAGAGAAAAAAAATAATCCCTGCTGATGCTGAATGTCAAATATTAAGATTTTTCTCTCCCCCCACTTTCAGTAATATCCCCATTAAAGAATAAACCCCCAAACAATCAGCGAGACTAGCTTAGAGGACAAGGCTTCCCCATCCCTTCTTCCCTGTTAGGATTTAATCCCTGAAGCCAAGAGCAGGTAGGATGGAGAGCAGATACCCAAGACCAGGGCCTGGTGACCCCATCGTGGCACAGAGGGAGGTCTCTGGCCAGTTGCAAAAGGATTTTAGCAATTACCTTGATTAGTTTTATTCCTTTCCCTCTAAACCTCGCAGCCAGCTGGGCTCCCAGCACCTCACACCTGCTTTTACAGAGAGAAAAAAACCTGGGATTTGATCAAAGCTGGGAGGTTTTGGGGTTTTTCTGGTGGGTGGCTGTTTTTGGTGCCTGGCATCACTGCTTCACCATCCAGAGTGGGAGCAGAAACACCCTAGGCTCCAATGGAAGGAAACCCCTACAAAAAACAAAGCCTTTTGCCCTCACGCTCCCATTTCCATCGAGCTGGGAAGCCCTCAGGAGCTTCCTAGCGTTGTTTGGCACCCTCCTCCCCTCCCTGGCACTTCAATACCAGAGGACCAGTTTCTTCCTTTCTCACTGCCGGGAATTTCCAGCTTTTCTTCTCTGGACACAGCCCCTGTTCCCACAGTGCTGAGCTTCTCTTTCCTCCCTTTGTCCTCTGGCACACACACTCCTGCTCTGCCCCAGGGACCAAACTCCAGCTCCCAGGTGGGCCAACCTCCCACGAGCATCTTTCCCTTCTCAGCACGGGTACCACTTGGTGCTGGAGGTTCCAGGGCTAGAAATGCCCCAATTTTGGCAGTCTGTGCCACCCATATAGGTGGGACTCCACCTGGAAGTGTCCCAACTGATGCTGCAACACATGTGGACCTACAAATCGGATACACCAACAAGCAAATCAATGCTCCCTCCCTCACCTTCCTCTCCCTCCCTTGGTGCTACAAGATCCCAAGGTATTGACAAAAACTGCCCTAAAAAATGTGCAAGACTGCCGAGTTAAACAAAGTTTGGGATGCTGAGTCCAGGTTTGTTATGGTCACAAACACGACCTCGCACGTGGCTCGGGTGGATGCAGGACATCCAAGGCAGAGCAGTGAAATGGCTCTTGAAGGGCTCAGAGGCACCTCCGAGGGATGCACAGTAGAGACAGACACCAGAGGTGATCCAGAAAGGTCTCAGGGGAGCAGGGGCAAAGGATCACGCATACTGAACGTCATGGAAAAAGCAGGAAAAAAAAAATCACGGTGCCCCCCAGCCTCGTCCTTTTCTCCTCTCTGTCCCCCAGCGGCTGCATTTCCATAAGCGATCTGCACTAATTGCTTTAACTACGGTCGTGCTGTGGGTAATCAGAGTCATTAGGTGACCTCTGCTCCGGGAGGGCAGCAGGGCTGGTGCAGCTCTCCACGTCCAGCACCACGGGGCAGCCTCCCCCCGGAGCAGGGCACGCTCCTGCATCCCTCCCCCGTGCTACAGGGATGGAGCTTGGCTCCAATTTACTCTTCCCTGGAGCCCAATCAGTAAACGGCCCCCCCTCCTGCCCTGCAGCGGGGAGTCTGGATCCTCCTGCCGCAGGAGGGATGGATCCTGAGGATTCCCGGTTGGACCAGCCGCCGGCAATGCCACGGCACCGGGGAGCTGCCACCACGGCTGCCAGCTAGACCGGGGCTGGGGGCCGTTGGGCTGGGTCCAAACAAACATGTACAAGCACCTGAACCCCCCCCAAATCCTCCCCAAACTGTATTTCTGAATGCAGAAAATAGGTATTGCCCCATCCCCGTCCTGGGCAGGGGACAGGGATGCCCAAGGGACACTGGTCTCTAAGGCTAAGCACCAGCCATGCACCAGCCTGGATCTGCTCCCTGGCACTCCCAAAGCACCCATGGATGGCTGTGCTGAGGGGTTTAGCTTCAGAAAGTCCCTGAGATCCTGCACTGAGCCTCCCAAAGTAACCCTGTCCTCACTAAAGGATATGTCTCCTATGAAGAGAGGTTGGGAGAGCTGGAATTGTTCAGCCTGGAGAAAAGAAAGCTCTCGGGAGACCTTAGAACCCCTTCCAGTGCCTAAAGAGGCTCCAGGAGAGCTGGAGAGGGACTTCAGACAAGGGCCTGGAGGGACAGGACAAGGGGGAATGGCTTCCCACTGACAGAGGGCAGGGATAGATGGGATATTGGGAAGAAATTCTTCCCTGTGAGGGTGGGGAGGCCCTGGCACAGGTTGCCCAGAGAAGCTGTGGCTGCCCCTGGATCCCTGGAAGTGTCCAAGGCCAGGCTGGATGGGGCTTGGAGGAACCTGGGCTAGTGGGAGGTGTCCCTGCCCATGGCAGGGGGTGGAATGAGATGATCTTTAAGGTCCCTTCCAACCCAAACTGTTCCGTGATGTCCACCAACATGTGACATGTTCAACCTCCTGCAAGCACAGCTCAAAATGCAAGAAAAAGAAATAAAAAAATGCTGCTTTAAAACACAAGCAACCCTCTCCTAAGGAGATGGGACTCCAGACCCCACAGCAGCCTGTCCCCACAGGCGTGTGGGCAGTGGGGTCCCTTCCACATACTTGACATCCAGGCTGGGAGGTGTAAGGAAACATCCACGCTTCCAGGAAAACACACTGCAGCTCTGCTTCTGCCTGTCCACAGGGACCCATTACACTAACAGTGTGTCCATTCAGCCTGATATATAAATTACTAATGTAAATTAATGGATAATTGAAGTCCTTTAGTCCTAAATATTTAAATTATTTAACAGGCAATTAAGAGAGAAGGAGAAAGAAAAGAGGAAAAGGGGCCTTAACCCCAACAGGCAGGAAAAACAATATAAATGAAGTGAGAGGAGCGCAGAAAGAGCTGAACATACACATTTTAAAGGGATGCTGCCAGGTTCACTTTGTTTGAGTTGGGAGGGTGTTAAAGTGGATGCTCTGAGACCCAGGGGGACAGAGAGGGGATCATCCACCAAACAACCCTGCTGAGCAGCAGGACTGATCCTGATCCAGGTGCTTTTCAGGATGGGAAAACTCCATGGCTGCGTTTGTAACAGCTCCTGGTTATACCGCGATCACCAGAACTTCCTGACATGCCAAAACAATACTTTTGAGATAATTTTTTTTCATCCATCCTACCCCTAAAATGACGGCATTCCTTATGGTAATACCATTTCTGACCCCTTTGTTAACCTGACTCAAGCACAAACACCTTTATTCCAAGTGTTTTCATCTCCTTTTTTCTTTTACAAGTGGTCGATGTGGCTATTTCACTCTCTGCACCCTTCACCCCATTCCTCTGCAAACATCCTCATCAAGGCAAAGTGGCTACAGTTGCTCACAATGGCAATCCATGGGGATGCTGGATGTCACCAGTGCAATGAGTTTCCCCATCCTCAGATACACGGGAGAACCCTCCAAACAATACAGCCCGCAGCAAGGAGCAGGTCAGCACCGAGAAACACACTGTTTCCTCCTCAGGCCTCCATGCCAAACTGGCCAGGGATATTCCCAGAGCTCCCCTGAGAGCTGGAAGAGGTCATAAGGAAAAATGGTCTGTTGAGAGAAGACGTCATGTGGGAAAAAAAGCACCTTAACAAAAGCAGCGTGTGAGTCTGAGCGTGCACGGGGACGACACCGAGGGCAAGGAGGGGGATTGAGACAATAGTGAATAGACCTCAGATTATATCCTGAACTCGCCGCCCCAGGGGAACAGGGTTATAAAAACCCTTTTTATTTTGTTTGTAGTCCAAAACAAACAAGTACATAAAAAGCTGAACGAGGAGAAGCCAGACAGGAAGTGAGTAACATCTGGGAAACATCTGGCCCCGGCCGTGCCGTGAGCCCGGCCGCCGGCACAGCTCCGGGGACCTGCAGCTCCACACCAGTGGAGGTCCCCAAAACCCCTCCCCAGAGGGGCACTCCTTGGCTCCCCAGCTGGGCTGGGTGAAAGGGTGCCCTGAGCAGTTCAAGGCACCCTGGTACAGGGCTCTGAGCATCGCAGGACACCCCCAAGAAAGGCTCTAAGCATCGCAGGACACCCCCAAAAAGAGCTCTGGACATTGCAGGACACCCTCCGAGCATCACAGGATACCCTCTGAGCATCACAGGACACCCCCAAAAAGGGCTCTGGACATTGCAGGACACCCCCTAAGCACTGCAGGAACCCCCTGAGCAGGGCTCTGAGCATTACAGGATGACCCAAACAGTGTAAGACCCCCCTGAGCATCTCAGGACACCCTCTGATCATTGCAGGACACCCCTGAGCAGGGCTTTATGCAATAAAGGATGCCTTGAACATAAAAGACACCCTGGCACAGGACATCCCCTGAGCATTACAGGACACCTCCAAACAGGGCTTTGAGCATTAAAGGATGCCCTGAGCAGTGAAAGACACCCTGGTCCAGGGCTCTGAGCATGGCAGGATGAAATCAGGGGTCAGCTGGCACCAGGGCACACATCCTTCCCTGCAGGAGACAGCAGGTCCTGCCCAGCAGTCACAGGGGCTGGAGGTATTTTCTTCTTTCTACTTCTCACCTGCAGCTCTTACTGCCCCAAAAGCCCTGGTGGAAGAGCTGCCCGGCACATGGCCCCGTGCACAATCCTGGGAAGGCTGGGGAAGGATCCAGGCTGGCTGTGAGGAAGGAGAGTTGGCTTGGCAGGATCTCCACCCAGACTCGGGCACCGGGGAATTCCCCCGTGGCCCCAGCCCAAGCTGCCAACCCACACCTTCCCTCTCCACCCACCCAAAGCCAACGGGGGCAGGAAAAGAGGGATGCAAGTGACCCCACAGAGAGGTTGGATAGCAGGGGCAGTTGTCATGGAAGAGCAGCCATGCTCAGGACTGGTCTGGACCACAGCAGGAGTCACTTCTGTCACCTCCGTGCACCCCCGGCTGCATTTACAGCCAGGAAATGCACCAACCACACTCAAACACGTGGAGCAACTCCACTGATCCACCACTGTTCCATCGGCTGTGCCGGGGCAAAGCACCAAACTCCTGGCAAAGCAGCCTCACTCAGCTCCTTGGAGCAATCCAGCCGCTCCTGGCACAGGATGGCATCCCCCCAGCTCACCAGATATACCCAAAAGCACTCTCAGTTCTCCCCAAAACATCTCCTCAGCATTTCCCACACAGGGAGAGATGTAGTTCCTGTTTGCTCCGGCAGAGCCCGGATTAGCACCTTGGGTATTCCAGAGGGGAGGATTAAAGCCGGTGTGGTGCTGGACCATGCCGGAGAGGAAGCAGCAGCTGCCTGCGCAGCATCTGGCACCTGCTGCTCATTTATGTCTTGTGGTGGGCTTGTGGGCAGCAGCCTGTAGGGCTGTTGAGGGCCAACAATGTTGCTGCTCGTGGCTCAGGTGTCCCACAAGAGCAGGAAGGACAAGGGCAGCTCTTTTGGGGTGTGTTGCAGCCATGCTGGCAGCCTGCCTGAATGTGGAGCACCTCGCCCTGGAGAGCCTGGACAAGATGCAGGGGACTTGGGGAGTGAAAGGGACATGCAAGGGATGAGAATGGGGATGTCAGAGAGGAAAACAGGGAGGGGGAAAGAAAGTAATCAGAATCACAGACGAGTTTCGTTTGGAAACGGCCTTAAAGATCATCTCATTCCAGCCCCACTTCCATGGGCAGGGGCCCCTTCCACTAAAATACCAGAGGAGGAAGGAGAGTGTTTGGAAAGTGGAACAACCAAGGCACATTAAAGGAAAGAATTATCCACCAGGATGGCAAGGTTAAAATAGCAAAAACGCTGGGACATAGGAGGATATAGAGGCCTAATTAAAGAAGCCTCACCCAGAACATGCCACTAGCAAAAAGCATCCACTGTGTCAGGGACAGAGACGCCAGATGCTCGTGCCCCATCCCCTGTCACTGCACACCCTGCAGCAAAGGGCACAGCTCCCAAACCCCCAGCAAGTGCCTGCAAAAGCCCAGTCTGATTTTGTTCCATCGTTTTCAGTCACCTTTGCCCCAGCTGATGCCCACTTGTAGGCTTTTTTGGTGCTATTACTTTAAAAATAGCTAAATTAGGCAGCTCCAGCAACAAGCAGCTGCCCAGACAAGTCGGACCCCATTGCAGGAGGCCGTGAGAGCACCAACCACGTCTCCACCACAGCTAAATTTGGCCCAGCTAGCAGGCAGACCGGCTCCTGAAGGTGTCTGAACACAGGCAGGCCGTCGGGGCGAGGAGGGTGATGCACAGGAACCCACCGGAGTCAGGCAGCCTGTTCCCACCATCCCTCGCACGTGCTTTTTCTTTAAAATTCCCAGCCTAAATAAGGCTTTGGGGAGGAAATTAATGAAAAGCAAAGCTGATTACAAAGAACAATACAATGACTCAATCTGTTTCTTCTTTTACCTCAATTGTATAAAGCTTTTACATTTATGAAGGTTTCTCTCAATACACAATGAAATGGGCCTCCGAGGGAAGCAGTAATGGCCCTGGAGACTTTTGAGCAAGACTGGACAAAACACCACCAGAACAATCCCAGAGGAAGGGCCAGATGATCTAACAGGTCTTTTGCATCTTTAATTTCTCACCCTTTTCTTTCTCCTCCTGTTTCAGGCACAGGCTTTTTTGGTTGCTGCTAATTAGATGTTAATGCAAGAGCGGCTGCATTTGCAGCACATGGTGTAACCAAGAGGAAAACATCGGGGCCCTAAATGACAAACAGATCCCAGGGATGTGTGACCTTATTTTCAGCATGGAAAATCTCTCTCCGGAGGAAACACAGCCCATAAAATGTGGATATCCTTTCCACACCAGGATGGGTTGCTTCTGCACCCACTGCCTAATGCCTGTGAGTCAGGACAGTGCCAGCTTCACATCTCCCTCTCCAGCCCCACATCCAACCTCTCAACCAGTGCATGCAAAGGATCTCCAAAGTAGTTCTGTCTATCCAGAGACAGCGGGAGAACCCCACCAGCACAACCTGTATTTATGTCAACCACCTAACTGACCAACAAGACCGACCAACCCTCCTGGCTGCCCCTTTATAGAGCATCTCCCGGGAGAAGGCAACGGGATGCTCTTCACCACCAGCTCCTCCTCCTCCTCTCTGCTCTTTGCTGGGCTATTTGGATCATCTCTAACACCCACCTCAGTGAGCTGCAAGGAGCTGAGCCGAGCTGTTTGTGATGAAATCAATGAGGCGACGCAGAGGCAGAGTCTGTGCCCTTGCCCGTGGCGCCCGGCCCCGCCACAGGACAGCCACCAAGGCTTGTCATTACCAGCACAACCGTAAACACCATCAGAGAACCATCAGGTTGGAAAAGACCTCCCAGACCACTGAGTCCAACTGTACCTTGTCACCCAGCCCAGAGCACTGCGTGCCGTGTCCAGTCGTTCCTTGGACACCCCCAGGGATGGGGACTCCACCACCCAACGGTGCTCGGAGATCATTTGGCAGAGATGTTCCACTGTGCTCCCACAAGATTTAAACAGATTTCAAGTATTCTGTTGTCTTTGATCACCCTTCCAGAAGCTTTACAGGAGAAGCCCACGCTCTGCCAGCCCTGGCCGGCAGAGACAACCCTGACTCTGTGCAAGGGTTTGTGCTCCACTGGAGCACCATCATACCCTGAGGTCCACATGGAAGGCCAAGGCATGGATCAAGAATGGATGGGGAGCCCCAAATTTGTGGCAGTGGGATGGTACTCTCCTCATAAGCGGGGTCAGAGCCCCCCCACGAGCTACTGGTGTCCTCACGGGCAGTGACCTCCCTCCGGCCCCACAGAGGATCCCGGTGCCTAAGCCCCAGTCAGGACAGGAACAAAAGTCACTGCTAAGAGACACATTTACGACCTTCCAAGAGGGACCCTGCTGACAGCTTAACGAGCTTTTTGTTTTTCAAGTAGTGGTTTTATATTTACGACCTGAAAGGGAAAGATGCAAGTAAGGCAGATGATCATGGGGCTATCTGCTCCTTCTGCTCCTGACCCGCTGCTGTCCAGCCCACATCCAAGCCATTCCGGAAAGCCATAAAAAACGATTGCATTTCAGCTTTCCCCCCCTCCTCCTTCTTTTTCTCTCCCGTCCACTAAAAACAAAAAGCACGTTTTTTGGTGGTGGTCATTTCTTGTTAACGCTCACCCCAAGGAAGAGCATCAAATATTAATGCAGGAAGCTTCAGAGAGATCACACCAGAAACCAGAGGCCCCATATGTTGTGGAGCATCCCGGTGGATACAAGAGCCCACCAATGCATCCCCAAGGCCTGGCTCTTTAATGCCTGGGAAGGAAGGAGGAGGCCAGAAGCTGGTCTTTTATGAGCCGGAGAGATCACATTCCTGGGACATCAGCCCAGAGTTACACTTAGAAGAGGAAAAAAAGTTAAGGGGAAAAAAAAAATCAAACCCCACCACTGCTCCACAGGATGCTGCACTGTTATTTATAAGCTTCAGAGTGAGAGGGCAAAACTCACTGGTTGTGTGGTTGTTTTTTTTATCCCCAGATCTCAGCATTAGCACAGCAGAGAAATGCCTCTGGGCTGCAAGAGCATTCCAGCCACCAGCAGGAAGATAAGCCTCTTCCTTTGCCTCCAGGTTCCTTGGCAGAGAGGAGACACATGGGGTTTAATTGCATACAGAGATGCCACAGTGCTGACACAAGCATGATAAGAGCTTTTGTCCCATGAAAAAGACCCTGCCCTGTGCTCCTAAAACTCAGAAGGGACCTTTGCTGAGGACTTGGTGGGGGACTTGCAATGCAAGGAGCTGGTGGGGGACATGGAAGGCCTGGATGTGCAATAAAACATCTGGAAGGGGAACTGTGCACCGTGGCAGTGTCCCATGGAGAACTGTGCCTGCTCCACCACAGCACATGATATAGGACATACACATCCCATCTTCCAGGGAGGAAAGCATCACTGTGTGCTTGGTGGTGGCATCTTTGTGCCCAAATGGCACTCAGATGGCTTTTCCAACCTGCTGTGCTGTGTCCAGCTCTGGGGCCTCCAGCATAAGAAAGGACATGGACCTGCTGGAGTGAGTCCAGAGGAAGCCACGGAGATGCTCCAAGGGCCAGAGAACCTCCCCTATGGAGCCAGGCTGGGAGAGCTGGAATTGTTCAGCCTGGAGAAGAGAAGCCTCCAGGGAGACCTCAGAGCCCCTTCCAGTAGCTAAAGAGGCTCCAGGAGAGCTGGAGAGGGACTAACCCAAACCATTCTGTGATTCTATGAACCAGACTTCCGAGCTTGGGACATCTTCTTCCTCATCCCCCTCCATGCCCACACAAGCCCAGCCGGGCAGCAGTGAAGCTACAGAAGCCCTGGGTGCACAGGTAAAAAAGGAAAAAAGAAAACGGGAGAAAAAAATTTAAAGAGAAATTAAAGAAAAAAAATAGGCATTTAAGTGAGACCGAGGATTCCCCAAGCGCAGTTCAGAGCGGTGCGGGGGAGGGGTGCGGAGTAGCGGGCAGCCCCCTCCCCGCTCCCCTTCCCCACTTATCGCTGCCCCGGGCTCTGCCCGGCGCCTGCCGATAATCAGGGAGCGCATTGAAACCCCGGCGCCAGACTGGATCCTTATCTCCTCCCGAGGAGGAATGCGGGATGGGGGCAGCCCCTGCAGCAGCTCGAGGAGGAGGAGGAGGAGGAGGAGGAGGGGAAGGAAGAACCCCCTTCCCCCGGCCCCAGCAGACAGAGAGCAGGAGCCTGGGGAGGGGCGGGGGATGGAGGGACCCCCGAGGGGTGCGCAGGGCTCGGTGCCCAGCCCCGGCTCCCGGGGCGGCCGGAGGGGTCGGAAGCGCCCCCGCCTTGCGCAAGGGCCGGGTAATTATCCCCGGGGATAATTACTCTGCTTCATTTCCCCGTAAAGTCAAGCCCTGGGTGCGGGAGCACGGCTGGGAATGCCCGAGGCTGGAGCCGGGGGGACACGAGGCGACAGCCCGGAGAGCCACCGTCCCGCCCAAAAACACGCGGGGTGAGAGCTGTGAGCCCTTCCCAAAACAGCCATTCCCAAAACAGCCCAAGACCTTCACGGCTCGGTTTGTGGACCCTCGCAGTCTCTCCGGTGGGAGGCAGAGGAGGGCGGGACCCCCAGAGCCTTCCTCCCTGGCGAGGAGGGTGGTGGGCTCTGCTCAGACTCTGGTTCAGGAGCTGCACGGGGCTGATCTCCATCACCAACAGGACCGACAGGAACTTCCAGCCTCCCAGCACCAGCGGGGAGGAGAGGAGGCGCTGCTGGCTCCCGTCCCGCCTGCTGCCAGGTGGGATAGGAGCCACGGCTCCAGCCTGGCGCTCCCTCAGCTCCCTCCCGGCACGAGGGCTGGATGCTCATAACACCCAAAAAGAGCTTCGAGTGGTTATTTTCACAACTAGGAACCCAGAACCTTCTCCTCAGTGGCTGGAAAGCATCACACCAGCACCCACAGTGAATTCGGACTTGCATCGTGCCACAGGCACGCGGAGTCCATGGACAGCGAGTCCCAGCCAGTGTCTGCAACCCCCAGCTCCATCCCTGCCAGGGATTTCATGGGCATCCACCCAAAAAGGACTCTTGTTGGTCCCAGGGAATTCGCATCCAATTAAAGGGATATTTAAAAAAAATCATAATAAGGGGCTAATGAAGTTTAGAAGCTGCCGACAGCAGCCATATGCCTCAAATATGCTGGGTACAGCCGGTGCCTAGGTAATGCAACTGCAGGTATCAGCTCGCCTAATTAGCTACCAGAAGAAAGTCTAATTTAAAACAAAGCTCTTATTTTATTTATTTGCTGACAGTAGCAGAGCAATTCCCTCCAGCATGATGTGAAAGCAAACACACTGCCCTCAAAATAAACCACCACGGGCTTTTTAATTTTATCCTCCAACAAGTGTTCCCTGGTTAGTCTTTGGCAAGGGGAAAAGAAAAAAACAAAACAAGAAAACAAACCAACAACAAAAACCCAACCTGCAGCTTCCATTAGCATTACAGAGGGCTTGCAAAGACAGCTTCCCACTTGTCACCTCCCTGCCACAGAAAACAGCAACACCACCAAGAGCTTCTGCTGTGCCAGGGAAACTGCCTGGAATAAAATATCCCTAAGAAAATGTGTCCCCCCTCTACTGTCATAATTTGGGGTGATGAAGGGGTCCGGCAAATCCAGGCCCCATTGTTGCCATCACCCTGCAGATGCCCAAGCTGGGTGTGAGGTGTAGGTGTGAGGTGTAGGTCACCCACCCAAAATAAGACTCCTGACCCTTCCCTTTCTTTGCCTCTGGATGCATCCAGAAGTCAATGTGGGGAGGGGAAAGAGAAATCCTAGAAGCACGGAGAAAGTGCAGGGCCACTGTGATTTTATTTAGTATCTTTATTTATTGAAGTGCTTTAAATAGATAGGGATTGACTCTGCCAGGTCTGGCTATTACAGCTTGAAAGGGGAGCTGCAGGCAGCTCTCTGATTAATGCACACGAGGCTACTTCCATGGATGCTCAGCATCCCACTCCATGTGGTACCTCCTCCCATCTTCCAAACTCCAGCAGGGACCCCTGAATCACCCTCCTCTTGCAAAACAAAATGACTTGGTGCCTCTGCTGCTCCCCTTTACACCATCCACAGAAAATGCCTCTCCACCATCACTACCCTCGATCACCTCCACATCCAACATCAAGCCACTGGCTCCACCACCCACCCAAGCCAAACCTTTCACCGTTCTCCTGTCACCTTCCTCACATAGTCCAAGCTCATCCAAATAATCAGGGATTTATTCTTTCCTAACAACATGTCCTGCCAACCATTCGTGGATTTCTGAAAGCGGGGAGAGGCATCACAACACTGGCTGGGCCCTGCATTTTTCTTTCCACTGATTAAAGTAATAATGTTCAGTTAAGGAGTAAGTAAAAAAAAAAATCACACTATTCTTAGGCAGCTAGGAAAGAGGAGGAAAATCTATTGCAGCGACCCTGAACAGGCACTTCCCCAGGGCTTGAGGCAGAAAACTTATCAGACACTGCTCTGATAACATATTCAGGCTGAACCATAAGTCTTCAGCATCTAAAAGGTGGATAAAAGGTGTTCCTCACTGCAAACTAAGTGAGCAGGGGAAAATGAGGTTACAAAACCACCGAGGCCAAAGGCTGAGGGGTGGCAGCAGCTCTGGGGCTCAGCCACATCCCCAGCACACGCTCCTGAGGGCTAAGCTGGAAGATGCTGATGGTGGGCACCCACCTCCTGCCACCAAAGTGTCCAGGGAAAATGTGTCTTCTGCTTGTTTAAAGCTGCAGAGAAGTAAGAAAATCAGCATCCACACCACCCTCAGGCTGGTGAAAGATTTCCCCCGGGCCAGCATCCTCAATCATCCTCAACAATGTATTTGCTCATTCTGGCCAAATTTGCTTCCCCTGCTATGTGTTCCAGTCCCAATGCCCATCTTGCAACACCTTTCCCCCCCCTCTCCCCCCAACACAGCTCCTTTTCTTCCCTGTAACTCCAAACGAACCCTTTGTCCTGGGCACAAAGAACTGTGAGGTTTCTGCTGCAGGTTTCTCTCTGCACTGGTTTCCCATCTGGCTTCTTTGGGAATGCCAAAGCACAAAGTAAGCCAGCTGTGTCCTGCAGCTACTTTTTAAGAAGTAACTCCACTGGAATTTTCTCCACACCTGGTGCAGTGATGGAGTTGGAAACACAATCTCAGAGGGGTCCCCCTTCTCCTTAGCAATCACCTGCTCTCCAATCACCTCCTGAATCCCATAACAATCACCCAAGCTGGGAAAGCCAAGCAACACAAAACAAGTTGGAAACAAACTGTCCTGTTTCCAAGCCACCTTGGAAAGGTCAAGTTAACTATTCTTGAAAGAAAAAAAAAACACCAAAAATCCACATTTTCCATGCCTTAGCACCCCCCATGCATGGATGGGAAGCTCATGGCACGAGCAAGTAGCAACCACACAGCTGCTTTTGCAAGTTCCTCTTCCAGTGCCTCAGGCTCAGACTTCCAAGCAAACCCCAGGCTACAGCCTAAGTGCTCCCCATTCCTAGGGATGGTGACCCCTCAAACAACAGCCCACCAGCTCCACAGCACTGCCATCCCTACAGATTTTGGATGTCACCACCTTCCCCAAACCTGCAGCTCTGTGCTGCAGACAGGGGTGCCCGATCCTGGCATCACCCAGTCAAAGCCACTGCTTCCTCCCTCCCTCTTTCCCTCCTCCCTCCCTCAGAGGCTGGTTTTCCAGGCAAAGCAAGGATGGGAATTACTCAGGCAGCATGTGACATGACCACCAGAAGGAGGGCATTGCATTACTGGAGCTAAAACTGGATCCCGGTTTCTATTGTCTATTCTTTTGTAGTGATGGGAAGAAAGAGCTGCTGCTCTGTAATCAGCCCTCTTCTGGCTGCTTCCCTGCTTTTAGGGCCAACCAGGATAATGCAATGTTGCTTTCATGTGGCAAGAGAAGCTTATAAACAACACTATTACACTGATACAGCGCCGAAATTAAAGCCCTGCTCCGAGCCTCAGTCACTCCCACAGGCAGCCTGCATTGCCTCGGACTTCATATCTTCTCCCAAAGTCTGCAGTACGGTGAACAGACTAAATTTCATCCTGAATTAGCACTCGTGAAATTTAATTACTCCAAAAATGATGTCTATTACCTATTTCTGAAAAGAAGAGTAATTCCTTCCAGCTTTTGCTCATGTTCTCTCAGCAAACGCTCGCTTCTTGTTTCCCTCACAGCAGAGCAGCTCCAGATCACGATTCACCCCAAAACATGACAGTCTTTTCTTCACTGATGCATCTTCGCAGCTTTATTTTATTTTTTGGCCCAAAATTATTGAGATTTACCCCGCCACTGCCTCATAAAAATTCAGATTCTGAGCTCACCCATACAGATCGAGCCTAAAACCTCCAGAGCGGATTCACTCAGCCAGAAATGATCTCAGCTGTGAAACATCACAAGGGGCAGTCACTTTCTCGGCAGCCTCAAAATAGAGGTTGTTTTTCCCTTTTTTTTTTTTTTTTTTTTTTTTAAATTAAAAGGGATGCCATCTCTCTGCATTATCTGGAATAAACATCCTGGTCCTGGAATAAAAACACACTTTTCCTTTCCTAGCTCCAGTTTCTTGTTTTCACCAGCTTCTTGAGAACCTTGTCATGGTTTTCCAAGCCTTCTCCTGCACTGCATTAAGAGCCTATGTCTGCAAGTAATGTGGTTTAAATCCCAGGGAACTCTGCAATAGGACAGGGACTCACTTCTCCACCCAACTGACCCGAACCCTTCCCCAGACTCAGCTTCTCTTGGATGAAAGCATCTCCTGGGCAGCTTGGTTGGGATGAGCCAGTGAAGCAAGGGCCAGGTTTATTATGGCACTTCCCTAGGGATAAATACCAGCCAGATCAAACCCTGGGGAGACCTTCAGGACCTGCAGCGGCAGCTGGAATCATATCAATGGAAGATCCTTTTTTTCTCCCCCATCTTTCCCCCTGATGCTCCCTTTTCAGAGAGGTCAGGGACTCCTGCTCCCCAAAAACACGAAAAGCCAAAGCTGCACCATTCTCTTGACCCAGAGATAACCCAAACTCCTCCAAACTTTAGGCCCCGTGATTGACATAAATGCCCTTTTAACTCCCTTTTTTCTACACACGTGG